>NW_022681472.1:68383414-69095914 GCF_009764315.1 Trachypithecus francoisi
GACAATTATATCAGCAATGATAATTAAATCAACACTGGAAAATATCTACGGGTTTTAAAAAGAACTAGGAATGGTTATAAGTTCTAGAGTAACAAATGCCAAGTGCCACAATTAGCAATTGTGTAACAAATGGTATTTCTGTGCCTTCCTGTAGTGGTTAACTAACCTTTACTGAGAACAATGTATGTACCAGGTGCAGGTAATACAGAGATAAGAATGTGTTAATTGATCTCAAAGAGACTTAGGTAAACAGTTTCTTCCATAATTGTGGAGGAAATTAGGAAGGTTAGAACTCAGTAGCTGAATAAAAATAAATGCAAACAAATACAAATGCTATGTTAGACAAACAACTCAGAATGATGTGGCAATTATCTACACAAAAGATTAAAAGCATAAAACTTGTTACTTTCTCAAGTATTTGGTTAATCATTGAAATACATTTTATATTCTTTTTAACATTGATAATGTGTCATATAAAATATTCATTTTCTTTAAAAGTAATATTTAACAAATTTGGCAACAAGATTATTAGCTCAAAGATTTATTAATTATTCAGGATACTGCATTTGTTGCTTACTGTGCACATATGACTAATAGAAAAATTACTGTAATCACAACTAAATTGATGTCCTTGACTTAAGTATGGTATTAAAGTTGAAAAATTACTATGTTTAAATTCAACTTAAAAATCAAATATTTCACTAACGTTCTTAATCAAAATATCTTGTTGTATTCATTATTACCTGACAGTCAAATAATGTGTCCAAGTTAAAAAATTTGGTATTTAATGCATGTTTAATTCTATTTAATTCAAAGTACATGAAATTCAGTATATCCAATGAATCATCACTCTAGTATAACACAAATTTATGCATTTCTCTATTTCACTTAATTAATGCTTATATAAGGCAAAGCAGTTTCAGAGGTTGTTTATCATAGTTTAGATTTTAGAACCTCAGTTCCAAATGGAATAGCAAACACACACATGCAAAAAAATGAAAGAAAAAGAAATAACATTATCATAGTCGGCATAAAAACAACCTATTTAGAATAAGCAGTTCAGTTCAAGATGTAGATGCTTTATCAATGGCTTTAATTGGAAGAAAGGAGGTTTACAACCACTCAAAGTAAAATATGATAGCTTGTGTTAGAGTGTTATAAAACATATTCCTCCTAAGAGCAGAGGGGGAGAAAGAGAATGAAAAACATGATGGACCTTGAATAACAGCTCAACAGTAATGCTATATAATTGCTTTTCATCATTTCTGTCAGCAGTGAAGCTGTAAAACATTGATCAAAGATGATGACTATCACAAAGTACTTAAAGTTCAGCACATTGCTAAATTTCCCCAGCCTCTGAAATAATTATAGCATGAGCAAGCATAAAGATGATTTCCCCACCTCCACCTGCCTTCCTCAAATGATTTCCCAGCCAAGGTAGATGGGATTAAAGAAACCTGACATCAATGAGCTATATTAGAATGTCAATGTCAAATGATATATCACAGGCACTTGCCTCAAAAAGGATACAAATACCGTGAACATTTCACATTCATGCACACCAGAATTCAGTCACTCTCCTTACTGACAAACATGCTACTCAAATAAAGGATGCAAAGCATACCCAATGAATGAGACAGTGCAACATGGAGAAAGAAGTGTTTACTGATGGTTTAAAAGAGATAGCTCTTGGCTGCTAAGGCTTTACAGTTAAAGAAATGATTGAGGGAGAAAAGCTTTTTATCAATTCTGGGGAGTAATAGGTAAAGGATTTCTTTCAATAATTTTGTAGCTTATGCTAAGTTAATATTTTAAGCATATGGTTTCATTAGAATTCAACTATATTAATATATTAATCATTTGATAAATTAAAAATTATTAAAATTCTACTGTTTGCTAGGAAGTGGGTAGGAACACAGGTGCTGTGCAGTTACGGTAGTTGCATGTTAGGCTCCTTGCCACATCCTTTCAGCCCATCTGATTTCACCGCAGCAGGGATGAATAATCATACACCTCTGCCAGTTTCCTACATCAAGTACTCACTCTGATGTCTCTCTGATATGGAACACCACTCAATTAAAATTAGAGGAATTAGGAAGTGAGGGGAATTTAATGCATTGGGACTGAGTCTTAACCAATGATAGACGTGGATAGATGTTTCCTTCCCCATACGTTCTGGAAGGATAATCGTGAGATGCATTCTACATAGTTTGATTCCATGAGAGTGGGTTGAGGCCCCATTGCTCACAGCAGTAACCAGTGCATTAGTGCTCAGTCACGGGCTTTTACTTTATCTTTGTCTCATTTTCCCACTTCTTCCATTTTTTTACTCCACCCCAAAAACCTGCATGATTCTAAGTTCTTGTTTCAGTATGAGCTTTCAGGGAGGAACTGAAACCAAGATAGCTGGTACTGAAAGTAGTGACAGAAAGGTGACCCTTAAAGATGGGATTATGAAATTAATTCTCTCATAGGTCAAACGGCAACAAGAACTTCATTGCTGGTAATAAATGAGGTGTTGATAACGCCCGGTGTGCTTTACTTCCACGTTTTTAAAGACACAACTGTGGAAAGTTAAATGAGAATCAGGTGGAAAGAGAATACAGCTTTCTGTAATAGCTCTATCACTTGAAAGCTATGAGGGCAAGGTATTTATAAGGTGTGTGGAGGTGGCTCACCTTTTTTAACTATACAAGAAGTCTTAAAGTAAAAGAATGGCAGGCTCAGTTCAGCCAACTATTATTAGCTCAGGACATGCCGGAAAGTCAAGAGGGTCTTTCTTGCAGTTTTAGTGACCTGCAACTTTAGGAAAGATAGCACTAAAAAGAAGGCCTATGGTTTAATCATTGGACTTAAGCAAATACAAACAATAATGAATGCTCAGCTTTTAGAGGTTCCATGACATTAGAGATATGCTATCGAATGAGTGGTAACCTGACAAGTTGCATAAATCGCTTGGAAATATTGACCTGAGAATACGGCACTTCCTATGTTCCCGATCTTTTTGAACTTTGAGAAGGAGCATTGTCACTGTTGCTAGACACCAGCTTCTCTTTGTATGAGGACAACATAAAGAAATTATCTAAGGTGAGTGCCTTACCATGTGATATCTGTCTCTTTTAAAATAAATCACATCTTCAATATTTGACTCAAATATATAAATATAACCAACTCTTAGCAAAGTCTAAGAAGAGAAATATGGTCTCTTCTACAGGTAAGATATCTCAAACAAGTTTCGGAACTGGACTACTAAGTTAATATGTACTAGCAGAAACAGAAAGATGTATATAAATGGATATGGGTGTTTCATGAAAACACACACAATGTAAGGTTAGAGAAGTAACTATTTACCTGGATGTATTTTCAGTGACATAAAATATATTCTGCGTGAACACCTGGAAATATGATGCGGAGAGGACTACTTGAAGCTCAGATGCAGTAGTGAGCAACAGTAAGTGACGTGAACATGCAGTAAATCCATGTAACATATTAAACCCATTTTCTCAGGCCCAGTGCTGTGACTGCTTTTTTTTTTTTTTTTTTTTTTTTGAGATGGAGTCTCACTCTGTCACACAGGCTGGAGTTGGAGTACAGTGGCACAATCTCTGCTCACTGCAACTTCTGCCTCCCAGGTTCAAGAATTCTCCTGCCTCAGCTTTCCCAAGTAGCTGGACTACAGGCGCACACCACTATGCCTGGCTAGTTTTTTTGTATTTTAGTAGAGATGGGGTTTCACCATGTTCCCTAGGCTGGTCTCAAACTCTTGAGCTCAGGCAATCCACCCGCCTTGGCCTCCCAAAGTGCTGGGATTACAGGCGTGAGCCACCACACCCAACCTGCTTTTTTAATACTCTACTTCTTACTTTACTAAGGAGTATTCTTTAATACTCTACTACTGTATTTTTAATACTCTACTCCTTAGTATTAAGGAAGGAGTCACAGCATTCGGCCTGAGAAAATGGGTTTATTACAATGAAACTAGAGTTATTAACCTATGTTTTTTGAAAGGTCCAGAAGAAACTAAAACAATATGTAACGCATTGGAGAGAGAATCATCAATGTAGTTGAGAAGGTTAATATTGGCTATTCTATGTATGCTACGATTGACAGTAAATGATGCTTACATGGAGTTTGGTCTGATAGAATCCAGGCACAGGAGAGGGCAGGTGAGCATTTAGATGTTTTACCCAAAGATATCTGTGGCTCTGGCAATCAGACCATGGTGGTCCCAAGGAAGAGAGAGATTGGCAATAGAGTAAGCTCTTGCTTGGCTTATTTAGCCAGAATAAGTTGGTATCAGTTAGTTGCTTGCTTCCCAAGCCTTGTGTTAAAGTCTCAGTTTGAGATGATATCATGCCAATAAATTCATTTTCTAGGTTGGTTAGATTCACTTTCCAGCAGGTATATGTGAATATAAATGTTTTTTTACTAGATTACAACTTTTTTTTTTTTTTTTGTAAGACATAGTTTTGCTCTTGTTGCCCACACTGGAGTGCAATGGTGCCATCTTGGCTCACTGCAACCTCTGCTTCCTGGGTTCAAGCGATTCTCCTGCCTCAGTCTCCTGAGTAGCTGGAATTACAGGCTCACATCACCATGCCCAGCTAATCTTTAGTATTTTTAGCAGAGATGGTGTTTCACCATATTGGATAGGCTGGTCTTTAACTCCTGACCTCAGGTGATCAACCTGCCTCAGCCTCACAAAGTGTTGCAATTACAGGCATGAGCCACCACACCTGGCCTAGATTAGAAGATTTTTAAAGAGCAAAAGCTTAATTTTATTCATCATTTTATTCCCACTAGTCTAGTATAGTCATAGTGCCTAATGCATGACTTAAAGTCAAATATTTGATAATTGTACTCATGAAAGAATATAAGAATGGTATGCATTGAACATTTTGTGGAGCTATAAATTGTCTTTTTGGTTGTAGTGCAAGGTGATTTAGAAGGATAATGGAATATAAAATATGAATAGTAGGTAATAATCATAAAGTGGAGAGGTTTGAAATCCACACTGAGATGTTTGTATTTAATCTGTAGGCAAGGAAAATGTTGGGAAGCAGTTTTTTTTTTTTTTTTTTTTAAGAAATATGTCAGAGGAAGATACAGGATAGATTTGAAAGATTTTTGGGGGATGAGATAACAATATCTTTCAGGTTACTGTTTTCCAATCAGATGTCTCAATGTAACACACCAACAACAGTGATTTTTTTTTTTTAAGTAGATTAGAACTAAAGCACTTGGAAGTGTACACTCACAATATAACCTACAGTCTACAGTAAGCAACCACCACATTTTGAGATATCCTGGGAAATGTCTTTTAAAATATATATCCAAATAGAAGAAAAGTTATCCATTATTTTGGTGAAAAATAATGCATACAACAAATGTGGGTATCTTTCTGAACTACATGTTTAATAATGTCTCTCCATTGATAAATAGTATTTAGTATTTTCACAATAGACACACAATTAAATTCAACTGTCTTGATATTACTTGTTTTTCTTAAATTTTCATGCATTCACTTAATTTTCAGTTCCTCAAAATCCATGAGATTTCATCAATAAACATTTTTTGTGTATTCTCAAACCACTTTAATAGACAGAACTATTTAGAATATCTGTTTCTTCTTAAGTGAGTTCCCTGGTATGTTTAGTCTAAGATGCCCAACTTGAGAAAGTAATTTGTTCATAATACTTGCCAGCTATTATTTAATGTCTGTGGGATCAGTAGTGAATTCCAAACTGTTTTTCATAAATTTAAAAAAAAGTATTTATTTTTAATATATTATATTTGTATGTATTTATGAGTTATATGTGAAATTTTGTTACATGCATATAATGTGTAATGATCAAATCCGAATATTTAGGGTCTTCATCATGCAAGTATGTATAATTACTATGTGTTGGGCACATTTAAAGTCCTCTCTTCTAGTTATCTTAAAAGTAGCATACATTGTTGTTAACTCTAGTCACCCTAATCTTCTAGCAAAAATTATAATTTATTCCTTCTATGAATTATATGTTTCTACTCAGAAACCAACCTCTCTTTGTCCCCTTCTCCCACCCATATCCCATTTCCAGTCTGTGATATCTATCATTCCACTGTCTACCTCCATGTGATCAGCATTTTTCACTTTCACATACAAGTGAGAACATGAAAAATGTATCTTTCTACTAACATAGTGACCTTCAGTTCCATCCATGTTGCTGCAAATGACATGATTTCATTCCTTTTTATTGGCAATATAGTATTACATTGTGTATACATAACACGTTTTCCTTAGCCATTCATCCGCTGATGGACACTTAGGTTGATTCCATGTTTTTGAGGTTGAGAGTAGTGCTGCAATAAACACGGGAGTGCATGTATAACTTTGATATGTTGATTTATTTTCCTTTAGATAAATACCAAGTAGTGGGATTGCTGGATCATATGTTATATTTTTAGTTTTTCTGACAAATCATTATAATCTATTTTGTAGAGGTTGTGCTAATTTCCAATCCCCATCAACAGTGTGTAAGAGTTTCCTTTTGTCTGCATCCTTACTTTCTGTTATTATTTCTTGCCATTGTAGTAAGGGCCAGTCTAACTGAGGAGAAGTGATATCTCATTGTGCTTTCTATTTATATTTCCCTGATGAGTAGTAACAAACATTTTTTCATATCCTGTTGGTCATTTCTATGTCTTCTTTGGAGAAATGTCTATTCATGCCCTTCATTTTGTAAATGAGATCATTTGAATTTTTACTGTTGCATTGTTTGAGTTTCTTTTATATTCTTGACAGTACTCCCCGGTTGGATGAGCAATGTGCAAATATTTTCTCCCATTCAAGAGGTTGTCTTTTAATTCTGTTGATTGTTTACTTTTCTGTGCAGAAGCTTTTTAGTTTAATGTAGTCTCATTTGATATTTTTGTTTCTGTTGCCTATGCTTTTGAGGTCATGGTCATAAAATATTTGCCTACATAAACATCCTAAATTTGTTTTCCTGTTTTCTTCTAGTAGTTTCACAGTTTTGAGTTTAACCTTTAAGTCTTCAATTCATCTTGAGTTGATTTTTGTATATAGTGTTGGATAGGGGTTCAGTTTTATTCTTTTGCCTGCAGTTATCCAGTTTTCCAAGCACCATTTACTAAAGAGAGTGTCCTTTCCCCAGTGTATGTTCTTGATGGTTTTGTGAGAAATCAGTTAGTTGTAACTGCCTTCTCCTCAGTGTATGTTATTTATAACTTTATCAAAGATCAGGAGGGGGTGTATTCCTAGCTTTTCCATTGTTTTCAAGTGGTCTATATGTCTACTTTTATACCAACATTATGCTGTTTTTGTTACTTTAGTTTTGTAATATGGCTTGTAGTAAAATAGTGTAATGTCCTAGTCTTTTTTATTTTTATTTCTATTTTTATTTATTTATTTATTTATTTATTTTTGAGATGGAGTCTCACTCTGTCACCCAGGCTGAAGTGCAGTGGTGCTATCTCGGCTCACTGCAACCTCTGCCTCCTGGGTTCAAGCCATTCTCCTGCCTCAACCTCCTGAGTAGGTGGAACAACAGGTGTTATTTTGTAGCTATTGTAAATGGGTTGGACTTCTATTTTCATCTAGTTTGTTATTGGTGTATACAAATATTGCTGATTTTTGCATGTTCATTTTGTATCCTGCAAATTGACCGAATTTTAAAATTAGTTTTAAGAGATTTTTAGTAAAGTCTTTTGTTTTTCTAAATATGCAATTGTATCATCATCAAAGAGAGACAATCAGATTCCCTCTTTTTCAATTTAGATGCCTTTTACTTCTTTTCTTACCTGATAGTTCTGGCTAGGACTTCAAGTACATTTTAAAAAATATAAATGGTGAAAGTGAGCTCCTTTGTCTTGTTTCAATTGTTAGAGGAAAGGCTTTCAACTTTACCCCATTCCGTATGATGTTACCTACGAGTTTGTCACATGTCCTTTATTGTTTTGAGGTTTTTTTTTTTTTTTTCCCATATGCCTGTTTGAGAGTTTTTATCATGAAAGGATGTTAAATTTCATCACATGTTTTTTCTGCATTGGGTTTAAAATCACATGTTTTTTGTCCTGTTGTTGTTATGTATCACGTTTATGGATTTACGTATGTTGAACCATCTTTGCAACCCTGAGATAAATCTCACTTGATCGCAGTGTATTATTATGTTTTTGATGTATTGTTGGATTTGGTTTGCTAATATTTTCTTTAAGAGTTTGGAAATCTCTGTTCAGTAGGATTTTTGGCTTCTGGTTTTCTTTTTTGTTTTGTGCTTGCCTGATTTTTTCCTCACTCTAATGCTGGCCTTATAAAAGGAGTTTGGAGGTATCCTCTCTTCTTTAAATATTTTTGGAATAGTTTGAATAAATTAGTATTAGCTGTTTATATATTTGATAGAATTCAGCAGTGAGGCTATACTTCCTGTGCTTTTTCTTAATTTCTTCTTACTCCTCCTCCCCTTCCTCTCCCCCAGATTCCCCCTCCTCCTCCAACACCTCCTCCCTCTCCTCCTTCCCCTTCTTTTCCTTCCCCTCCTCCTCCTCATCTTCCTCCTCCTCCTTCTCCTCCTTTGGTGGTGGATTCTCCCCTGGCCTAGCACAGGTCTAAAGGCTCCCTCTGTGGGCACTGATCCAGAATTAACAGCTGAGGGGGTTTTGTCCTGTGCCGTGTCCACTAAGGTATGGCTGGCAGTCAGTTGCAGTGCAAAGTCCCATCATAACTTCCCTTTTCCTTCCTCAAGCAGGCATTTTTTTTTTGTTTCTGTGCTGTGCTGCATGCAGTTGGGCAAGAGCCATGTAGAAAATGCAGAACTGTCTTTCTTACCTTGTTCAATATGTCTTTTTTCATTATTATGTTAAAATCTGGTACTAGAAAATATATGACCTGATTTTTTTTTTTTTTTTTTTCGCTTTTGTGAAGATGGTTTCTTGGGTGGATAGTTATTTGATTTGGTGTTCCTGTAGGGGGACAATCACTGTAGTGTTCTATTTAGCCATCTTACTCTGCCTCCCCCTACTGTATTTATTGTTGATATTTTCCCTTGATATCTCCTTTATGACTCATGGGCTACTTAGAAATGTTGATATTTTGACATTTTGCAGTTGTCTTTCATTATTGATTTCCAGTTTAGACATATTATGGTCTGAGAACCAATTTTGTATGATTTCAATTTTTAAAAATTTCTTATAGTGCTTTATGTTCATAATTATGGTCTATTCTGGTGAATGTTCCATGTGTGTTTGAAATGGTTATTCTAATGTTGCTAGAAGCAGTGTTCTATAAATGTCAATTACATTAGTTAGACTGATATAATTTTTCAACTTATCTGTGTATTTTCTAATTTATTCCTACTGTTTCATTAATTACTTAGAAAAAAGTGTTTCATTACCAAAATATAAATATATACTTTTTCTAATTCTGTGAAAAATGACATTAGTATTTTAGTAAGGATTGAATTAAATCTGTAGATTGTTTTGGGTAGTATGGTCATTTTAATGATATTGATTCTTCTGACCCATGAGCATGGGACGTTTGTCCATTTGTTTGTTTAATCGATGATCTCTTTCATGAGTGTTTTGTAGTTTTCCTTGTAGATCTCTTTTATCTCCTTGGTTTAATATTTCTAGACATTTTATTTTTGTATCTATTGGAAATGGAAATGCCTTCCTGATATGGTTTTCAGTTTGATTGTTATTGGTGCATATAAACATTACTAATTTTTGTATGTTGATAATTGCATCCTGAAACTACTGAATTAATTTATCAAATTTAATATTATTTCCATGGAGTGTTTAGGTTCCTCTAGATATAAGATGATATAGCCGGGCGCGGTGGCTCAAGCCTGTAATCCCAGCACTTTGGGAGGCTGAGACGGGCGGATCACGAGGTCAGGAGATCAAGACCATCCTGGCGAACACGGTGAAACCCCGTCTCTACTAAAAATACAAAAAAAAAACTAGCCGGGCGAGGCGGCGGGCGCCTGTAGTCCCAGCTACTCGGGAGGCTGAGGCAGGAGAATGGCGTAAACCCGGGAGGCGGAGCTTACAGTGAGCTGAGATCCGGCCACTGCACTCCAGTCCGGGCGACAGAGCGAGACTCCGCCTCAAAAAAAAAAAAAAAAAAAAAAAAAAAAAAAAAAAAAAAGATGATATAATCGGATAACAGGAATAATTTGAATTTCTCTTTTGTAATTTGGATGTCTTTTATTTCTTTCTCTCACTAGTTAGTTCTGGCTAGGACTTACAGTAATATGTTAAATAGGAGGGTGAGACAAATCCTTGTCTTGTTCCAGTTTTTACAGGGAATGCTTTCATGTTCTCACATATAAGTGGGAGCTAAATAGTGACTATACACAAACATACATTGTAATAATAGACACTAGAGTCCTGAAAGTGTAAAGGGCTGGGAGGAGGATAGATAATGAAAAATTACTTAATAGATAAAATTTTTTAGACTTTGGGTTTTTTTTTTTTGTACTATTATGTTTCCTTTCCCATTTGCCTATATGTATATCTTGTAGATATTTTCTTAGTGGTTACAATGAATATTATGATTGGCATCCTAAAAATATAATAGCCTCATATGAATTAATAGCAATTTAGCTTCAATAACATACAGAAAAAATGCTCCTCTATAGTTCTGCTCCTCGTTTTGTTATTGTCATAGATCATTATACCTTTATACAGATTTGCCCAGTCACCTATATTTATAAGCATATTTATGCATTTGTATTTTAAATCATGTAAGAAATAAAATCTGAAATGACAAATCCAAAGCAAAATAATACTAGCTTTTATATTCATCTATGCAATTACCTTTATTCAAGATAGTTATTTCTTCAATTTTCTTTCCAGCATCCTTTCATTTCAACCTAAAGGACTCTCTTTAGTATTTCTTGTAGGGCAGGTGTACTGGTATTGAACTCTCTCTGTTTTATTCTTTTGTAAATGTCTCAGTTTCTTTTTATGTTTTAATGCTGTTTGACAGATATAGATTCTTGGTTGACAGATTTGTTTTTTACTTTTAGTAATAAAATATGTCATTACACCTCCTTCTGGCTTCCATGACCTCTGATGATAAATTGGCCATTAATTTTATTGGGAGTTCTCCATATGTAACTAGTCACTTCTCTGTTGCTTCTTTCAAGATTCTCCTTCTGTCCTTCGTTTACAAAAGTTTAAAAATAAGTTGATACCATATAGTATGGGTTTTCTTGAGTTTCTCCTGCTTGGAGTTAATTGAACTTGTTGAATTTTTAGATTCTTAGATGTATTTATTTTATTAAATTTGGGATGTGTTAGTCATTGTTTTACAAATGTTCTTTTCTGTGTGTCTCTTTGCCCCTGTATGTGCCTGTATGTATATATCTCTGTGTATCTGATGTGAATCTCTGTGAATGCAGCTGTGTTATCTACCATGGGCTTCTGTGGGCATCTCTGCACACCTCTCTGCCTGCCTTGGCATGCCTGTGTCTGCTTGTGTCTCTGTGTGTGTGTGTGTGTCTCCCTCTCTCTCCCTCACTCTCCCCCAAACTTTTTCGAGACCTTCAAATGCAAGTAGTGATCTGCTTTGTGGTATTCTACAAGTCTTTTAGGATCTGTTCACTTTTCTTCTTTGTTCTTCTTCTTATAGTGGATAGTTTTAGTTGCCTTATCTTCATGTCTGTTTATTATCCTTCTGCAAGTTTGTGTCTGCTGTTGAACCCCTCTTGTAAAATTTTCATTTCAGTTAGTGTACTTTCAGCTCCAGAATTTATATCTGGTTCATTTTTATAATTTTGATTCTTTTTACTGATACTTACATTTTGTTCATACATCATTTTTTAAATTTACTTTATGCATGGTTTTCATTAGCTTTTAGAGCATATTTAAGTCAGTAGATTTAAAGTCTTTGTCTAAAAATTGCAACATCTTAGCTTCCTCGGGATAGTTTTGGTAGATTAATTTTTTTTCGTCAAATGGGCCATATTTCCCTGATTTTTTTTTTTGTATGCTATGTCTCTTTCTGTTAACAATTAGACATTTGATTATTCTTACATAATATCTCTGTAAATAAGATTCTTTCCCTTTCCCCAAAGGTCACTGTTCTTGGTTTTTGTAGTATGCAGTCATTCATTTATTGACTTCTCAAATTAATTTTGCAAAGATTGTATTTGTCATGCATGGTCACTAAACTCTGTTTATTTAGATAGTTTTTAGTTATTTTTTTTTTATTGATAGGGTTTCCCTTGAACACCAGAAACTGGTGAAGAAGAAAATTTTCCCATCTTTGCAAGTTGGCTCTCTGCTGAGGAATTACTGCAATATTTAGTCAAAGTGTTTACAACCCTGCTTTAGCCTTTACTTCGTGTTTGAACTAAACATAGAGATCAGCTAATAGTGAAAGTTTAAGGATACCTCAAGGTTCTTTCCTGCCCACACCCTGCATTGGATATGTTAAGCTATCTAAATTCTCATGTATGAATTCCTTAATCCCCTAAATAAACCCTTTCCCCAGCTTTTCTTCCCAGGATATCTCTTAAATGTCTCAACTGAATCTTTTGTCCTGAGGAACTGAGATGTTTGTTCACATTACCATGCATTAAAGCAGTACTTACTGCTTTTCCATCCAGAGTGAGTTAAGTTAGGCAAAACAGAGCTGAGCACCTTGCATAGAGTTTTCTTCACGTAGCTCCCCGACAATTTAGAACTAACAAGCACAGTAGTTTATGAATAAGGTTTCCCCTGCTTCCTCTTGAACTAGTTATCAGGGTCATACACTGGGGACATAGAAGGCTGTCTTCAAGAATGCTTCCAAGCTATGGAAAGGTGAGAGCAAGTAAAATGTCACAAAATTTTCCTACCTTTTTAAAGTTGTCTATTTTTTAAATCAGCTTGGTGGCTGTAAACCATTGAGTCTTTTGCAGAGTTCTGACAAAGTTAGTTCTGGAAAGTTAAGTTCATCAAAGCTAGTTTCTTTGATATTTCTGTGAAGGGATTATAGACATTGAATCGATCTTATTGACCATTTTGCTTACATCACTCAGTCTTTTAACTTGTGTTTAAGCTTTTCACATTTAAAGTGAGTATTGATGTGGTTGGATTGACATCTGTAGTTTATCTAGTTATTTTATATTCAATTTTTTTCATTTTATTTTCTGTTTGCCTTTTTAAGTCAAATTGAGTAAGTCATATATTTCAGTTTTAATTCTTCTGTTGACTATTTTTACTTTTTAAAAATTTAGTGTTTTCTCTAAGGCTAATAACATGCATTTGAAAATAATCTCAGTATGTTACTGTTATGGTTAATATTCAGTGCCAATTTGATTGGACTGAAAGATGCAAAGTATTGTTCCTGGGTGTGTCTGTGAGGGTGTTGCCAAAGGAGATTAACATTTGAGTCACTTGACTGGGAGAGGCAGAACCACCCTCAATCCAGGTGGACACTCTCTAATCATCTGCCAGCACAGCCAGAATAAAAAGCAGGCAGAGAAACGTAGAAAGATCAGACAGGCCTAGCCTCCCAGCCTACATCTTTTTCCTGTGCCAGATGCTTCCTGCCCTCAAACATTGGACTACAGGTTCTTTGACTTTGGGACTTGGGCTGACTTCCTTGCTCCTCAGCTTGCAGACAGCTTATTGTGGAACCTTGTAATCAGGTGAGTTAATACTCCTTAATAAACTCCTTTTTATATACATATCTGTCCTATTAGTTCTATCCCTCTAGAGAACTCTGACTAATACAGACATTGGTGCCAGTGGAGTGAGGTGCTGCTGAAAAAATACCTGAAAATGTGGAAGTGACTTGAACTGGGTAACAAGCAGAGGACGGAACAATTTGGAGTGCTCAGAAGAAGACAGGAAAATATGGGAAAGTTTGGGACTCCATGGAGATTTGTTGAATGGCTTTGGCCAAAATGCTGCTAAAGATATGGACAATGAAATACAGGCTGAGGTGGGAACTGGACCAATGGTGACTTTTGTTATGTTTTAGTAAAAAGACTGGAGGCGTTTTGCCCCTGCCCTAGAGATTTGAGGAATTTTGATCTTGAGGAAGATAATTTAGGGTATCTGGTGGAAGAAATTTCTAAGCAACAAAGCATTCAAGAGATGACTTGGATGCTGTTAAAAGTATTCAGTTTTATAAGGGAAGCAGAATATAAAAGTTCAAAAAAATTTGCAGCCTGACAATGCAATAGAAAAGAAAATCCCATTTTCTGAGGAGAAA
Organism: Trachypithecus francoisi; assembly: GCF_009764315.1. Classification (NCBI taxonomy): domain Eukaryota; kingdom Metazoa; phylum Chordata; class Mammalia; order Primates; family Cercopithecidae; genus Trachypithecus; species Trachypithecus francoisi. The sequence goes on from NW_022681472.1 coordinate 68,397,624, forward strand.
TTCAAGCCAGCTGCAGAAATTTGCATAAGTAATGAGGAGCCCAGTGTGAATCCCCAAGAAAATGTGGAAAATGTCTCCAGGGCATGTCAGAGACTTTTGTGGCAGTCCCTCCCATCACAGACCTGCAGACCTAGGAGAAAGAAAACGTTTTGTGAGCTGGGCCCAGGGTCCGCATGCTGTGTGCAGTCTAGTGACTTGGTGCCCTGCTTCCCAGCCACTCCAGCCATGGCTGAAAGGGGGTAGCATGGAGCTCAGGCCACGACCTTAGAGGGCGCAAGCCACAAACCTTGGCAGCTTCTACATAGTGTTGAGCCTTCGACTGCACAGAAGTCAAGAATTGGGTTTGGGAACCTCTGCCTAGATTTCAGAGGATGTATGGAAATGCCTGGATGCCCAGGCTGACATTTACTGCAAGGGAAGGGCCCTCATGGTGAAACTCTGCTAGAGCAGTGTGGAAGGAAAATGTGGCTTCGGAGCTCCCAAACAGAATCCCTACTGGAACAATGGCTACTGGAGCCCTGAGAAGAGGGTCACTGTCCTCCAGATGTCAGAATGGTAGATCCACTGACAGCTTGCACTGTGCACTTGGAAAAGCTACAGACACTCAATGCCAACTGCTGAAAGCAGCTGGGAGGGAGGATATACCCTGTTAAACCACAGGGGCAGAGTTGTCAAAAACCATGGAACCCACCTTTTGCATCAGTTTGACCTGGATGTGAAACATGGATCCAAAGGAGATAATTTTGGAGAGAGGCAGACTTAAGATTTGACTGCCACACTGGATTTCAGACTTACGTAGGGCCTGTTGCCCTTTGTTTTGGCCATTTCTCCTATTTGGAATGGCTATATTTACCCATTGGGTGTACCCCCATTGTATCTAGGAAATAACTAACTTGACTTTGATTTTACAGACTCATAGGCAGAGGGGACTTAGGCTAAAATGAGTTAAGACTTTGGGGGGCTGTTGGGAAGACATGAGTGATTTTAAAATGTGAGGACATGAGATTTGGGAAGGGCCACAGGTGGAATGATATGGTTTGACTGTGTCCCCATCCAATCTCACCTTGAATTCCCCTGTGTTGTGGGAGGGTCCTGGCGGGAGGTAATTGAATCTTTCCTGTACTGTTCTCATGATAGTAAATGAGTCCCATGAGATCTGATGGTTCTATAAGGGGGAGTTTTCTTGCACAAACTCTTTGCCACCATCCACGAAAGTTGTGACTTGCTCCTCCTTGCCTTCCACCATGATTGTGAGGCTTCCCCAGCCAGGTGGAACTGTAAGTCCATTAAACCTCTTTCTTTTGTAAATTGCCCAGTCTCAGATATGTCTTTAGCAGTGGTGTAAAAACAGACAAATACAGTTACCATCAGTAAATCAAGGAGGGCTATTGTCATGTCAGGTTTACTTGGTGTGGATGCTAAGGTCCTTCCCACTCATCCGGGTGATCTGAGAGATGAGCCAGTGGATGGAGAGCCACTGTGGCTGAGAATTGTTCTGGAGGTTAGCAAGCAGGAGATGAAAGTGGAGAAGAAAGCCATGTCCAGGGGTTGAACACCTCCAGCAAAAGAAGGCCAGGCATAAAGGTGTCTTACCACTAGGGAACCTATTTAAGTCACTGCAATAATGTATGTTACCACTAGTGAATCCATACAGGTCTGTAGCAACTTGATTCTTGCCCTCTCAGAGAAAATAATTCTGTTGAGGGGCATAAGACAGAGTGAGAGACTGAGGCAAGTTTTAGAGTAGGTGTGAAAGCTTATTAAAAAGTTTTAGAGCAAGAGCGAGAGAAAGCAAAGTACGCTTGGAAGACGACCAAGCAGATGATGTGAGAGATCAAGGCTCCATCAGACCCTTGACTTGGGGGTTTTATATATTGGCATGGTTCTGGGGTTTGTGTTTCTTCTCCTTTGATTCATCCCTTGGAGTGGGCTGTCCGCATGGGTGGTGGCCTGCCAGCCCCTGAGAGGGGCCACATGCACAGCATGTTTATTGAAGTTATGCACATACTCATTGAAGCATTTTTCCCCTTATCAGTCAAGCATTACTAGAGAAAGGTCATATACCAGTTAAGCTCTGCCATTTTGTCTCTTGGTGCGCATGCTTGAGCCCACTCACCCAACTTGCGAAATCTTATCGGGAAGCTGCTGATCATCAGCAGCAGTGTCAGGTGTTTTCTATCTATCCGGAGACTGCTCTTCACTGTCACTAACTGAGGCCAATTGTTATTTAGAGAGACAGTTTAACAACCACCTGACCATCACCTGATACTCACCTGACGTTCCTGAGAGGGGTCCCTCTCTTGCCCTGCTCATGGATGCCTAGCTACTACTGTAACAAGTACACCTTTAAACAATGTTATACTACTTCATGTGTAACAAAGGACCACTTAATATTATTTTTATAATTCTTCCTATCAATCCCTGCTGCCATCATTGTCATTCATTTAAACATTATTATTTTATAATTTAGTAGTTTTTTTGCGAGAAATTTAGGTAACACTATAGTCATCTTTTTTTTATATTTGCAGTGTTTTGTACTTCTTTCTCTAGATTGGGATTTTGATCTGTATCATGCTTCTTCTCATTAAACCTTCTTGTAGATAAAATGGCAATTAACTTTTCATTTGTATCTTTCTGAGAGTCTTTATTTCTTTTCTTTAAATCGTTTTTCTTCTTCTGAATTTATTGAAGTACAATTTAGGTACATTAAATTACATGTATTTCAAGTGTACAACTGAATAACTTTTGGCAAGCCTTTTTTCTGGTAAAACCATTCCTATACTTTTGTCTTTTTAAACATTTTATAGTTTTCCCTTTCATCCTTTTAAAAATTTATTTGCAATTATTTTATAAACAAACAAACAAAAAAAGTGTTTATTCTATAGAATTTCCCACATGCTTTCTTCTGTTGTTTCTAGTATTGCTGTGGTATTTAAAATGTTCCTTTGTTTTCTGTGCTTCATGAAAAAAGAGTTAAATTTAAATGCTTAGTCTGATTCAGTTTTAGAATTGTTAGTGATTGGGCAAAGCTGCCTCATAGATAGATTAGTTTCTTTCATGGGTAATTACTTTTTTTTTTTCTTTTTTTGAGTTGGAATCTTGCTCTGTCACCCAAGCTAGAGTGCAGTCGCTCGATCTCCGCTCACTGCAAGCTCTGCCTCCCAGGTTGATGCCATTCATTCTCCTGCCTCAGTCTCCCAAGTAGCTGGGACTACAGGCACCTGCCACCACGCCCAGCTATTTTTTTTTTTTTTTTAATTTTTAATAGAGATGGGGTTTCACCATGTTAGCCAGGATGGTCTCTGTCTCCTGACTTCGTGATCCTCCCGCCTTAGCCTCCCAAAGTGCTGGGATTACAGGCATAAGCCACTGTGCCTGGCCGGGTAATTCCTTTTTTACACATGAGCTTTGTCCTTCAGTTGGCATTCTTTGTTTGGTTAATCTTTATTCTAGGTATGGACTTGAGGAAAGATAGCATTTTTCTTTCAGAAGTTCAAAACTATCACTTTATTTATTAAAATTTGTTTAGTTTTTGATAAGAAATCTGATATAAACTTTATCATTATTTTTCTTTAGGGAATATGTCAAATTTCCTCTCATAGTTTTTAAGATATTTATCTTCACCTGTACTTTTCAACAATTTAAATATAATATACCTAGATTTTTGTTCTGTTTTAAGGTGTGTGTGTATGTGTGTGTGTGTGTGTGTGTTCATTTTAAAGTTTGGTGCTTTTCAATTTCGGATCTGTGGTTCATGTCTGTCATGAATTTTGGAAAATTAAAATTCTTATTCAAATATTTATTGTGCCCTATTATGTCTCTTAATATTACATCACAGTTCTTAGGTACTCTGTGATATGATGCATTTATTTTTTCTTTGTTTTTCTTCTTTGCCTCTCAGTTTGTGTAATATCCATTGACCTCTCTTCAAGCTCTTTGATTCCCTTGACTGTACTCTGTGATTTTTTCCATTTCTGTTACTGTGGGTTTTTTTTTTTTTTTAATTTCTAGCATCCTCATTTTATTTTCTTGACAGTTTTCCTCTTTCTGTAGAAATTACCTATTTGAGCCTTCATGTTATCTGTCTTTTCCATTAGAATCTTTAATACATCAAGCATAGATATATGAAATGTGCTATCTGATAATTCCAACAGCTTTGTAATATTTGAAGCTAATTCTCATGGCTGCTTCTCTCTAGAGACTTTTAAAAAATATTTTTGTGCTTTATATTTGTATTGTTGGACAGCCTGAATAGAACAATAATACTGAGATAAATGCTCTTTAAAATTCTCAGGTGTCTTTAATGTGTTGGTTAATGTTAATTTAGTCAGGTGTTAAGCTGATTTTAAAATTCTTATTTCTAAGGTTAACCTCAGTGTATCAGAGGCTTCAGATATTTCTAGATTTAGCTTGTACTTAATGAGGGAACAAATTTACTGGAGAGTTTTTCTGAATATCTGACCACAGTGTGTTTTCACGCTGCTGATAAAGATATACCCGAGACTGGGCAATTTACAAAAGAAAGAGTTTTATTGGATTTACAGTTCCACATGGCTATGGAGGCCTCACAATCATGGAGGAAGGTGAAAGGCACATCTCACATGACAGCAGACAAGAAAAGAAGCTCCTACAGGGAAACTCCCATTTTTAAAACCATCAGATCTCATGAGACTCATTCACTATCATGAGAACTCAGAAAAGACCCACCTCCATAATTCAATCACATCCCACTTGGTTCCCCCCCCCGACCCCTCCCAAATCTCATGTCCTCACATTTCAAAACCAATCATGCCTTCACAATAGGACCCCAAAATCTTAACTCATTTCAGTATTAACTCAAAAGTCCACAGTCCAACATCTTATTTGATACAAGGCAGGTCCCTTCTGCCTATGAGCCTGTAAAATCAAAAGCAAGCTAGTTACTTTGTAGATACAATGTGAGCATAGGTATTGGGTAAATACAGCTATTCCAAATGGTAGAAGTTGGCCAAAACATAGGGGCTACAAGCCCATGCAAGTTCAAAATCCAGCAGGGCAGTCAAATCTTAAAGCTCAAAAATGATCTCTGACTCCATATCTCACATTCAGGTTAAACTGATGCAAGAGGTGGGATCTTATGGTCTTGGGCAGCTCCACCCCTATGGTTTGCAGGTACAACCTCCCTCCCAGCTGCTTTTGCTGGCTGGCATTGAGTGTGTTGGCTTTTCCAGGCACATGGTGCAAGCTGTCAGTGTATCTACCATTCTGGGCTCTGGAGGATGGTGGCCCTCTTCTCAAAGCTCCACTAGGCGATGTCCCAGTAGGAACTCTGTGTGGAGACTTTGACCCCACATTTTCTTCCATACCATCCTAGCAGAGGATCTCCATGAGAGCCCACCCCACCCCTTCAGCAAACTTCTGTCTGGGCATCCAGGAGTTTCCAAACATCCTCAGAATCTAAGTGGAGGTTCCCAAACTTAAATTCTTGACTTTTGTACACTCGCAAGCTCAACACCACGTGGAAGCTGCCAAGCCTCGAAGCTTCCACCCTCTGAAGCCACGGTGTGAGCTGTACTTTGTCCCCTTTCAGCCAGAGCTGGAGCAACTGGGAAATGGGGCGCTAAGTTCTTAGGCTGGACACAGCAGGAGGACTCTGGGGCTGGCCAAGGAAACTACATTTTCCTCTTAGCCCTCCAGGCCTGTGATGGGAGGGGCTGCCATGAAGACCCCTGACATGCCCTGGAGACATTTTCCCCATTGTCTTGGGGATTAACATTTGGTTCCTTTTTACTTATGCATGTTTCTGCAGGGGGCTTGAATTTCTCCTTAGAAAATGGGATTTTCTTTTCTATTGCATTGTCAGGCTGCAATTTTTTTGAACTTTTATGCTCTGCATCCATTATAAAATTGAATATCTTAACAGCACCCAAGTCAGTTCTTGAATGCTTTGCTTCTTAGAAATTTCTTTTGCCAGATACCCTAAATTATCTTCCTCAAGATCAAAGTTCCACAACTCTCTAGGTCAGGGAGACAAAATGCCTCCAGTCTCTTTGCTAAAACATAACAAGAGTCACCTTTTCTCCAGTTCATAACAAGCTCCTCATTTCCATCTGAGATCACCTCAGCCTGTACATTGTCCATATCTTTATCAGCATTTTGGTCAAAGCCACTCTACAAGTCTCTAGGGAGTTCCAAACTTTCCCACATTTTTCTGTCTTCTTCTGAGTCCTCCAAACTGTTCCATCCTCTGCTTGTTGCCCATTCCTAAAGTCGCTTCCACATTGTTTGGCATCTTTTTAGCAGCACCCCACTCTTGATATCAATTTACTGTATTAGTTCATTTTCATGCTGCTGATAAAGGCATACCTGAGACTGGGCAATTTACAAAAGAGAGAGGTTTATTGGACCTTCAGTTCCATGTAGCTGGGGAGGCCTCACAATCATGGTAGCAGGTATAAGGCATGTCACACATGGCTGCAGACAAGAGAATAGAGCTTGTGCAGGGAAACTCCTGTTTTTCAAAACCATCAGATATGATCCTTATTCACAATCTCGAGTGCAGTGCAGGAAAGACCTGAACCCATAATTCAATCACCTCCCACTGGATTCCTTCCATGATACATGGAAATTGTGGGAGTTACAATTCAAGATGAGATTTGGGTGGGGACGCAGCCAAATAATATCAGACTTTTACTTTGTTTAAGATCTATTTGCTTGACTTAGGGTCTTTTTGCTGTATGTTAACCCCGAGAGAAAAGTCTCTCTTTTAGCTTTCCCAGTTTTTTTATACTGTTGTTTTAACTCATACATGTTAATATAATAGTGTTTGGAGGGTGGGCAATGGGAGCATTATCTAATTAAACTGATTGAGCCTCAGTTTTGATGTACTGTGAACCTGAGTCTTGGGCATTGAAAAGGCTTATCCCTTTCTAAATGTAATACTAAAGCTAGCATGTATGCCTAAATTGTAGGGTTTTCTTAGTGTTTTTCTTTCTATTTATACTCTTCCAGAAACAGTGGATTTACACCGATACCCTTAGGTTACAATTTTGTTTTTCAGTTTTTCCTCTTGCAGATTAAAGCTTTTGTTACAGAAGGAAAATGGGAATGATGAGACTGGGTAAGATATTAGCATGGCTGCTTGTTGCCCTACCACTACCACGGAGAAGGTTTCTCAGGGTTTTTCTTGATCTTCTTGTTAGTGCCTGCTGGAATTTTAGCAGGAAAAGCCCATAAGAGGGTATCAATCTACATACCTCCGAATCTCCTATGGGTTTTACATGTGCATTCTAGATGACACTTTACACTTAGCAATTTGATAAAAATATGTAAGTTGAATCACTTTACTGGCTTATATAGCACTTGTCAATTTCTTTCCCAGTAACCAAATGCCTCAATCCTCTTTCTCCCTTTAGTCACCTGTTTCCTTCCAGATTTTACATCAGTTGCTTGCCCTGAAACCTCAATGCCCTAATGCAAAGTGACTAATTTGTAATTTTCCAGCTTGTTCCTGCTATCAGCATATAAGTAACACTTTCCAAGTCAAACATCTGTGGGTTAAAACTGCAAGTCTCCTCTGGAATCATTTTGAACATAAATGTTATAGCAAGCTATTAATAATAATCTAGTATGTAGTAGAGTTGAAAATATTTAACATTTAGAATCTACCCAGTTGGTTCAAGTTTCAGCTCTTACATATTCATGTACCACTAGGTAGATAACTTGAACTCTGATAGGCACACAAAGGAAATTGATACTAATCCTTACTTGGCAAATAATGCAGTAGAGCTATTGTAAGGCTTAAATGACATTTTTCTTGCTATGGCAACATTTTACATTTGAATTGTTTGTTTATATTCCTGTTCCTTACTAAATACTGAATTCTCTGAAAGTAGATGCATTTTCTTGTTTAGATTAGAATAAATAGCACCTTGTACAGTGATTGGGACATAACAATTCTTGCTGAAAAAATAATTTCATGCATACATCAAGATGAATTGAAATCTAATCAGTACATGATGCTTAGGAAAATGTTTACCAGATGAATTTTAAGAATGAAACATCTCCTGCAAGAAGGTTATAGCATTAAATGGTCAAAAAAGTCATACACAGAAAGGAGAGCCATCACCACTCAGAGATAACATTTCCTACCTTGAAGTCTTTGGGAGGTGATAGGTATAGATGAAAGGTTTTTATCCTGACTTTTTTCTTACTGGCTATGTGATTTGGACATATTACTTAACATCTTTGTGTCTTTAATTTTTCCTATCTCTACCTTACAGCATTTTGAGAATTAAAAATAATGTATGTGAAGGTTCTGGTACACAGTAATATTTAATAATGCAAGCTAATCTTAGTTCTGACATAAGATCTCTTTCTGAGAAAATTGCATTATTTTAGTAGAAATGACTTTACATAGTTTTTTTTTAAAGTACTATATGAACAAAAGGACCTCTCTAAATTCAGAAAGTAGAAAAGCTACATGTATTGACCCATAGAAAATTGGTTCTATGGAGAATTTGAATTCTATTCAAATCATAATGTTTCCTCGGCTAACAGTCAAGGTGTTAGAACAATTATGTTGAAAAATTATAACTTAGCGAATTTTGAAAAACAGAAATAAATATGCTTGTTTTTATCTCTGTAAATTTTAAATAAAGATTAGTATCAAACAGAATTATATACAGCACCTCTTCCAAGAAACTCCATTAGCATAGGCACTCTCTTCTATCCAGGAGCTTGAAATCTGTATCAGAAAATCTCTCAAGATTATTTTCATCTCTCTTCTTTAATAATTAAAAAGAATGCACAGCATTTTTAGTGATTCTATGTGAATACTAATGTTAGTTGGAATTGGAATAGGACCAACAATTATGCCACATGTTATTTCTATTTCTGTTGTATTATTTTACCAGATTATTTTAAAAACTTTATCTAATTTCTTTTAAGCTCCACTTCTGTGGGCATGGTAGTTTCAATCTATAATGATGAAATTATTGGTTCAGATTTATTACATGATTCTAATTTTGAAGCCAAAAGTAATTCAGCTAGTCAGATCTATACACTGGAATTTATTAGTTAAATTTCCATCAACTGAAGAACATGAAAAACCATCAAAATAGTCACTTTTAAAAAATGGGAGTGGGATCCGAAGAAATAATTTGACATTATTGATTCTTTATAGCATCATGCTATGAAGTAGAGTCCAGATATTGGGACTGGTCCATTCCATGCCCCAGCCAGAAATACTATTAGCATTTCTAGGAAAAAAATATATATATTTCTATTCTTTAATGAAAGATATCCATTTATCTAATAACTGACAGTTAAAATACTTATATTAAAATGTCCAATTGTTTTAATTTGATAATAAATTTCATTCTGGATATTTTATAGACAATTGTCCTCTAATCATTAAAAACTTTTTTTTCCTAGATTTCAGTATGATATAACTTGTAAGAATTTTTTTCTGGAGTTTATATTCAAAATAATTTATTAAAACTGTTTTTCCTTAAACATGTGTCACTCTTCCTTGAATAATTTTGAGTTCTTATCCATGTTTTTTATTTGTTTAAATGGTAAAACACATACGTTTGAAAAGGGAATACAAAGAGATGCAATTCATAGAAAGGAAGAAAAATAATTAGTAAACATAACTTGCTTAAACACTTATAGATTGCAGAGTGCTTTCTCTTTACCTATTCTACATAATTCTTGAGACATTCCAGGGGTGGATAAATAACTCATCCAAGACCACATAATTAAGAAATGGAAGAACTATGACTCATTGTAGGACTGGATTCAAATCTTATGCTTTCTTCACTATATATATCATCGATGCCTATCATAACTCTTCACATTTTTTCTGTGTCTTGCGTTGTACAATACAATTAACTTTGCATTGATAATGTAAATATATTTAACTTTTGGCTTAACTTTGGCATTCAAAGTTTTAAGTTTTTCTTTGCTCTCATATTGCTACATGCTCTTTTTTCTTCCTTTCTTGGCAAACTGGCATCCTTCACAATATTAAAATAGTTTCCATGCTATTTTTCTCTAAATCATCAAGGCAACTTAAATTAAAATTCCAACTTTCAAAATATTGGAACAGAATTTTGTTCATTAAGATCATTTTTTTTCATTAAACACTGGTTTATGTAGAACATTAATTATTATGTTGCTTATTTTAATGCAGAATGCCTGCTATAAAAATCCTTTCATTGATAGTGTATTCTTACAATTTTCCATACATAAATATTGTCTCTTCTTCTCTCCTTCCTTCTTCATCTCACTTTTCTTTTCAGTTAAACAATGTGATGTTCATGCTTTCATGCAGTCTGTGTTCTGAATCACATTTCCTAGAATAGGCACCTAATAGGCCAATCACATAAAATGTCATATTGTTAGAGTGAGGAAATATGGAGTCCTACTCTGTGGCAAGAAGTAAATTTTGTAAGGAGAAAATTGTAGTGCCTCAGTGGAAAATTATACATCTTCTACAAATAATGATGTCTGAAACCCCTTGTTCCTTTTTTTTTTTTTTTTGTAAGTGTTTCTGACATTCAAATTTGAGTAGATTCTGATTTACTTGGCAAAGAATTTAGTAGGGACAACTTGGTCCTTTTACATAGCTTCACACATGAAGACCCTGATTTCAGTTAAAAAGCCAGCATAGAACTCAACCAGACAGCATGGCCACAACTCTAATGCCCTCTTCGTTTTCTCGTCTTGTTTAGGACTACAGGAAAATATGTACTTTTATTTTAATAGATGGTGATGATAGCATACATTTTGTTAGGTTTAGTAAAACTCAAAATGTGCTTGATATTGTTATATGCTACATTAACAAATTTACCTTAAAAGATATCTGGCATAGTTTCAGGATGATATTTGAAAATCAATGGCCTACTCTCATTTTACTCATGAATGCATTGTTCTCACTCTCAGAAATGATTCTTTAAAAGAAACATATGTTTAACAATTATTTTAGTAAAGGATGACAGTTAAATGTCTGAGGGAGGAAAGAAGAGATCAAAGTGGAGAAGAAGTAGAGACGAATGTACTCCATTGTTAAATAAGAGCCTCAGTTGTGAAATTTACTTGGAAATTTGGAAAGGATAGAAAGTCTAAAGAGGAGTTAATTAAAATAAATATAAGCATGAGTGACTAATTGTTATCTTTTTCTCCTTGTACTGACTTGATCTCACTTTAATCCTCATGGTCTAATTATAAAATAATGGTCAGCTTTAGCAATTACATTGCCAGAGCTAATCTATCAATGACATTTAAATATACCAAGGGATCTAGAAGGATTTCGTTTTTGTAAAATATAGATTTCTGCTTCACTTTTAAACCTTAAGCATTAATTGAACATTGACCCGACTAGTTTTCTAGTTGAGAGCTTAGTTTTCATATTCCCACAGTGTTACCTGGGATACCAGGCCCTTGCTACATTGAGACACCTGCATAATTTTTTATGTACACTATATCAGGTCATTTGTGATGCAAATAAAGAAAATAATCTAGCCAAGTAAGATTCTAATAAAATGAAGGTTGCAAGTAATTGGTTTTATCGTTTGTGTGTTTTCACACTACTCAGAAATATAAAAACTGCCTTTCTTCATTACACATTTTAAATCAACCAATTTTGAATAAAACAATGCTTATTGATCTAGTTTCTAACTTAATCCTATTACCAAAATCCTATGACCAACATTTATGGCTTGTTGTTGACAATGATACTGATGATTATGATGCTAAAAAAGGCAAGTTAATTCTAACTTGTTACAACCAATAATAATTTTTTAATGAAGCATTTTGAATACAATCTGTATGATTATATAATCAGGCAAATCAAATGAATTTCAAATAAAAAATTAAGTATAAAGAAATGTAAATTTTATGTCCGAAATAGTTAGTGTAAAAAGCTATTTAGAGTTTTCTTATTCATCTACCTGGACAGATTATTTTTAAGGATCTTTATTTTAGCAAATCATACCATGATTTAATTAAATAGTAAGTCTTGTGAATTCCATCTCAAGGACATATTTACACTTTCTAAACATCAAATCTAAGTTGCAGACAACTCCTTTTGTGGACTATTTCAGTAGGCTTTTAAAGGATATTAGTACTTCTATTCTCCTATAATTCATTTCCACATTGTAGCCAAAGTGATCTTTTTAAAAGGAAAATAAGTAGAATACATCACTCATCTGTTTAATCGTCTAAATATTTCTTATTGCCTTTAATGTGAAACCTCAACTCCTTATATTGGCTTACAGAATCGTACTTGATCTGTTCCTGGCTATTTGTCTGAATGTATCATTTACTATATTCCATCTCATTTACTATTTATCAGTTACACTGGCTGTTGAATGGTTTCTGTAACAGCCAGCTTTCATCAGATTGGGTTATTTTCAGTAGTCGTATTATCTGTCTAGAATTTTTTCTCTCCCAGACATTTTGCAACTAAAACTATATTAATTATCTATTTCTTCATAAAATTAATCCCAACAGTCTGTGGCATAAAATGACACGCCATGATCATCTCACAGTTTCTCTGGGTCAGAAATCTGGGTGCAGCTTGGCTGGTTCTCTAACAAGACTATGGCCAAGATGACATCCAGATCAGTAATCTCATCTAAAGGGTTGACTATGGAAGGATCTATTTCCAGTCTCACTTGTTTGTTGGCAGAATTCAATTTCTACAGGCTGTTGGACTTAAGGACTGTTGGTTGAGGCTGCCCTCAGATTCTTGCCACATTGGATTTTTCATCAAGGCAGTTTGCCTCATCAAAGTATACAATCCAGGAAGGCAATAAACTCTTCTAGCTGGCTGGAGATCACTGTCTTTGTAGTTCAGTCACAGAAGTGGCATACAATCACCTTTGCCATATTCTCTTGACTAGAAGAAAATAACACACTCACAGGAAGGTGTAATTACACGAGGGTATGAATACCAGCAGTTGGGGATTATTGGAGGCTATTTTAGAGGTTGGCCTCCCACATTACATACTGTCTTTTAAAATTTAGTTTAAAATTCACTTGCTTTGAAATACCTTTATATGTATCCTCTCAATCAAATGTTGCTACTCGCTTATGCTTCAATATGTTGCTCTATTTTAATCCTTGGTAGAACACTTTGCACATTTTCATCTTTTTTTTCCCCCATGATCTCTACAAGATTTTAAAGCACACAAAACTGTGAATTTCATATGCTGTGTATGCTAGCGTTTTCTCAGTGACCATATAGTGTTTGGCACATATTTGACACTGAATAAATATTAGTTGAATAAATTGAATAGGTTTCATTAGGAATAAATGCTATATAGAATTGCCTTGAAGTACCTTTCTACGTATCCTCTCAATCAAAAGTTACTACTCAGTTATGCTTTAGTATATTGCTCTTTTAATCCTTGATTGAACACTTTGCACATTTTAATATTTTTATGTTTTTCCCCCATGATCTCTACAACATTTAAAAGTACATGAAACTATGAATCATATCTGCTGCTTATTCTGGTGTTTTCTCAGTGGCCATACATAGGATTTATTGAGAAGAAATGCTATACAGAATTGTGAGGAGATATTTTACAACCCATTATCAACTTAGCAACATTTCAATCTGTAAGATCTTTAGAAGTAATGAATCAAAGCAGTGGTTCTCATCTGAAATTACACTTCTATGTAATTATTGAGAGATCTTATTTTTGCTTCATTCATTAATCCACTCTTCCATCTACTCATTTATTAAAATAATGAGAGATGGTCATTCTTGGCAATCTGCTAAACAATGTGGATATGATGGTTTACAGTCTGGTAGCAGTCAGGCAAATAACTATTCATATAATAGTGAAAGTAGTTGAATGACCAACTGGGGTAAATGCTACGAAGGAAAACTTTTAAATTCAAGGAGAAAATGACAATAGTGGTATTTGACCTCGTGTGGGGAGAACTTTCATGTGGACATACCATTTTAATTGTTATTTGAAGAATACTAAGGCATCAACCTGTAAGGAGATAGAGGATTTGGGGCATTCAAAATAATGTCTGAAGAAGCTCTGAGATGAATGGAGCTTTGTCTCCTAAAAGAACTGAGAGAAGTGTGGCTAGATCAGAGGATGAAGAGGAGGATATTATTTTACAAGAGCAGGCTGAAAAGACACTCATGTCAGATCTTACAGAATTTTTATTGGAAATCATAAAAATATTAGTCCCTATTCTAATAATGAAGAAATTCAACTAAAGGCTCTAATGCTATTATTATACAATTAGATGTGCATTTAGAAATGCTCACCCTGGAAAAGGTGGGGAGAATAACAGGGGAGGACTGGATTATAGGAATGCAGGGATATGATTGGATGGTATCTTTACTGTTTTACAAGAAATAGTCTCTCATGGGGATGGTAGCAGTGTTGAGTTATATGGATTTATGAGGCACAATTGGATGGCTATCATTTTTAAGCCATTGTGCTATAATGAACACAATTATTTATCTTTAAAATATTCCCTTGAGATTATTACAATCATCCTATATAAAACAGGAGATGGAGACAAAGAAAGCTTCACTAAATTGCCTAAGTCTCACAATGGTTGTGATATGCAGTGCATGAGGCATGGACACAAATACATATATACACACAAATGCATGAATTATATGATGATAGTATAGCTTCTTTTTATGAAAAATTTATTGCCAGCATGGTGGCTCACACCTGTCATCATAGCACATTGGGAGGTTAGGGCATGAGGATTGCTTGAGGCCAGGTGTTTGAGACCAGAGTGGGCAACACAGTGAGACACCATCTCTACCATAATCATCTCTACTATAACCATCTCTACCATAAACACCATCTCTACCATAAACACCATCTCTACCATAAACAAACACACAAAATTAGCTGGGTGTGGTCGCACAGGCCTGTAGTCCCAGCTACTCAGGAGACTGAGGCTGAAGAATCACTAGAGCCCAGGATTCCACGGCTGCAGTGAACTATAATTCTGCCACTGTACTCTAGCCTGGGTTACGGAACGAGACCCTGTTTCTTATAAAAATAAAACAAAATACACCATGGAATACTATGCAGCCATAAAAAAGGATGAGTTTGCGTCCTTTGTAGGGACATGGATGCAGCTGGAAACCATCATTCTTAGCAAACTATCACAAGAACAGAAAACCAAACACCGCATGTTCTCACTCATAGGTGGGAACTGAACAATGAGATCACTTGGACTCAGGAAGGGGAACATCACACACTGGGGCCTATCATGGGGAGGGTGGAGGGGGGAGGGGAGAGGGATTGCATTGGGAGTTATACCAGATATAAATGATGAATTGATGGGTGCTGACGAGTTGATGGGTGCAGCACACCAACATGGCACAAGTATACATATGTAACAAACCTGCACGCTATGCACATGTACCCTAGAACTTAAAGTATAATAATAATAAAAAAAATTTTAAAAAAAAGAAAAAAAAAGAAAACAAAATAAAATAAAGAAAAAAATCTATGGAGAAGTGTATCTGTGCCTCACAACCCCATCCTTGCCAGACGCTTCATCATCTTGTGCAGAGACATGACAGTCATGAGTAAAAAGGTTCGGAAAGAAGAATCTCAATCCAATAATATTGTACATGCTTATAAGGAACTTGCAAGTGGAGAACAGAACATACTGAATGAGACATGTCACAAGGGGAGCTTTCTGACTAGGCCAACAGCATTGTTAGACTAAAATTTATCTAACCTAATTTTCAAATCATCCTGTTGATATCAGCTAGATACATTTTTCTTTCAGTAAGTGTATTCATTTTTTCAGAGCAACCTCTCTGTCAAACTACCAAAGAGAGCAGAGAGGGCACTGCTGTGATCATCCCTGAAACAAGGAGCCTTTCTCTTTCCAATAGCAGAGTCATGATTTGAGCCAAGTTATCTTTTCTCTGTAGCTGTGTCATAACAGTTTTATTCTGCTTTATATTCCAGAGACCATTAAGGGGGAATGTAAGTGTGAGAGATGACTGCCTTAGTATAGCATTCTGAAGTTGTTGAATAGGAGCATCTTTGGTGGGAAAAGGGGTTGTAATTATCTACAACTATTATTTCCCTTGTAAGTTTGAGAATCAAGTAAAAGAAGCAGGTGTCAAGCAATTGGTGTAAAAGTACTAAATTTATTGCTTTTAGCCTTGATTGAAGATTGTGCATGAAACTAACACAGGAACAGAAAACCAAACACTGCATGTTCTCACTCATAAGTGGGAGTTGAACAATGAGAACACATGGACCCGGGGATGGGAACATCACACACTGGAGCCTGTCAGGGGTTGGGGGCTAGGGGAGAGATAGCATTAGGAGAAATACCTAATGTAGAGGACCAGTTGATGGGTATGTAACAAACCTGCATGTTCTACACATGTACCCCAGAACTTAAAGTATAATAATAATAATAATAATAATAATAGTAATAGATTGTTCATGAGACCTGTTGTAGATCTAGTAATAAGAAAATGAGTCTCAGGTGCAGATTTACCTGCAGATAATTCACCTGGAAGGCTGATGAAAAGATGATGACTGGGAAAAGAAGCAGTTGTAACAGAGGTCTCACCAAATTCCTTGAGGAACTCTGAAGTTCAGATAACATTTCCATGATGTGCCATATTGATACAAGGAGTCAATCTTTTGAACCTATGCTGGACCAGTCACCAGGTACAGGATTCTTCCTGAGGACAGGCTGCAGACTTGAGCAAGTTAGGTCTGTTTGGTCAAGGGTCAAATGTTGCCAGCAAGTGATAGTTTCAGCTGCTGGGAAAACAGTCCTTTTTGTAAGATAAATCCATTGGTTTTGTATAGTAAGTTCATTTATTTGGGGAATAGGTTCTCTGGGCTTCAGATTGGACTCCTTTTTTTCGAGAAATCTTATAAAAAGATAGTAGGATGAACTATAGCCCCTGACACGTAGCTGTTCTCAGGGTTGCAACTTTTTCATATTACCTGGCTTCTCTATTACCTACCTTAGATACTCTTCATCTTTTTTTTTTTTTTTTTTTTTTTTTTTGAGACGGAGTCTCGCTCTGTCGCCCAGGCTGGAGTGCAGTGGCCGGATCTCAGCTCACTGCAAGCTCCGCCTCCCGGGTTCCCGCCATTCTCCTGCCTCAGCCTCCCGAGTAGCTGGGACTACAGGCGCCGCCACCTCGCCCAGCTAGTTTTTTTTTTGTATTTTTTTACTCTTCACCTTTAACCTGCTTCTCTGCTTGCCTACATGAGTCTGGTCACCATACACTTCGTAGGCTGTAGTGGTTGCTTTTACCCATTTATCATCTAAATTAAGTAGGTGAATAACAGGAAACATCCCAAAGGATTACCTACATTACATAAATACCAAATGTTTTCTTTCCAGTCCTATTGAGTAACAGCAGGTCTGCTTCCTTCTGAATGTTAGGTCAGTATAATAACTCCTCTTCTCCCCTCTTGAAACACGATGTGCAAACTATCAGGTGGCAGCTGTGATTTTGACTTTTGTTTGTTTATTTTTGTTGATTCTTGTAAAATT
Source organism: Trachypithecus francoisi (assembly GCF_009764315.1). Taxonomy (NCBI): domain Eukaryota; kingdom Metazoa; phylum Chordata; class Mammalia; order Primates; family Cercopithecidae; genus Trachypithecus; species Trachypithecus francoisi. Next base: position 68,415,147 of record NW_022681472.1, read on the forward strand.
CTACTTCTGCTAACTAGGAGTTGTATACCTCCTTTCTGGAAGCAGAAAGCAAAAATTCCAAGTGAGACACTAAGAGTGATAGTGAACAACATCATTTTACAGTCCTTGATTCCCTGACCCATTTATTCTATATATTGTATACCTAGAACTATATACTTATCATTGATGTAAATTGTATACTGCATCCAAAGGAATGACTGCCCATCCTTGTAAGGTGCCATCTCCAAGTTGAAGTCTTAATTGAACCTTCAAGAGTATGTTTCATTTCCCTTTCAGGTTAGAGGTTGCTGCGTGTGTGGTTTGTGATGGAATTCATAAATGTCATGTTGATGTGCTTACTAACGCACATCATCTGCTTGGTCCAATGTGGTGTAATGAGGGATCTTACATCAGTGGATCACTACATAAATCTTTAGACAATGATGCTGGTTGTAAGAAAGACAAATCTATGTTTGCAATGAGTTTGTTCTGGTGAAAATAAAGAGTACAATGGTGAAAGAAGTTCAATGTAATCAATTTGCCACCAAGGTAGCTCACTGGTATCTTCTAGATACGGTTTTATGATAGAGGCTCAGTATTAGATTCTATTAAATACTAAGAAGCATCAGTAGCTAGATTAGCTTTAATGAGTGTCCACAACTCCACTGCTGTCATTGTGGGACAATTTTAACAAGCACTGGGGTTGCCGAAGACAAGCTGATTGATCTGAATTTGTCAAGTTCAAGCTCTGTTATTTTGAAGGGGCCATTCCATCTGAATGTAGTTGTAGCACATAACAAATACATTTTCAGTTTGCATGAACATATATGCTGATCCATGTGAGAACCAAGTTCGGACTTGTTCTTCTTCTTTCATTTGTTTTAAGTTAAGCTCCATCCCCATCAGTGTGATCATTGCTTTAAATGATCACACCCTGTATTAGTCTGTTTTAACACTGCTGATAAAGATGTACCCAAGACTGGGTAATTTATAAAGAAAAAGAGGTTTAATGGACTCACAGTTCCACGTGGCTGGGGAGGCCTCACTATCATTGTGGGAGCTGAAAGGTGCATCTTACATGGTGGCAGACAAGAGAGAAAATGAGAGTCAAGTGAAAAGGGAGACCCTTTATGAAACCATGAGATCTTGTGAGACTTAGTACCCCAAGATCAATGTGGGGGAAACCACCCCCATGATTCACTTATCACCCACCAGGTCCCTCCCACAACACATGGAAATTATGGGAGATACAATTCGAGATGAGATTTGGGTGGGGATACAGCGAAACCATATCATACCCATCACACCCATAGATGTGAGCTGAGAGACATTGTTGGGACAAAGTTAGGGACTTAGAAATCTGGAGAACTTGCTTATTCAGTTTATTTTATGTGCTCAAGACCTACCTGTAACCTACTTATTGTATAACATGTATGGCTTACAATGCATTGCTGTTCAGCCTATCCAATCTTTTGACATGGTAGGTCTGACAGACCTATACATGATGAACATTATAAATTGAAGGTCCCTTGACATCTCTTAATCAAGTGACATGTACAAGATAGTGCAAAGTAGCATGCCAGGTGCTGTTTTCACTCTGCTTCAGATGTTGTGGCTTTGCTATGGAAAATTAAAGGTTTACATTATGATGACCATACTGGTGCTTGATATACATTCTAAGTGGTATGATTTCTGGAGGATCAGATAGTCCAAGTAGCACATAGTCTCTATCTGCTACAGATTCCTTTTCTGCACTGGGTTCCACTAAAAGCTGTCAGCCATCAATTCACCTTAGTCAAAGCAGTAATACCAGCTATGACATATGCTGTATTTAGAATATGAAAATGTCTAGCAGCTTCCAGTGCTTCCTTTGTAGTTTTGAGTGGTACAAGATGCAAAATACTTTGCTTCACTTTTGAAAAAAGCTTATCAAAGGGCATTGGATCTCTGAAACCCTCACTGATATAAATAAGTCCCATAAGCTTTTGAGTGTTTACTTCCCATGCTTTGAAGCACATGGATTTTTCTTTTGCTTTTAACTCTCCTGTTTTTTTGTTTTGTTTTGTTTTGTTTTTTAATTTCAATAGTTTTTGGGGGTACAGGTGGGTTTTGTTTCTGGATAAGTTCTTTAGTGATGATTTCTGAGATGTTAGTGTACCTGTCACCCAAGCACTGTACACTGCACCCAATATGTAGTTTTTTATTCCTCACTTCCCTCCGAAAATTTCTCAATCCTCTGAGTCCCCAAAGTCCACTGTGTTATTCTTATTCCTTTGCATCCTCATAGCTTAGAATATACAACATGTGTTTTTTCATTCCTGAGTTACCTCATTTAGAATAATGGCCTCCAGCCCCATCCAAGTTGCTGCAAAAGACAGTATTTTGTTCCTTTTTATGGATGAGTGGTATTCCATGATGTATATATACCGCATTTTCTTTATCCACTTGTTTGTTGATGGGCACATAGGTTAGTTCCATATTTTTGCTATTGCAAATTGTGCTGCTATAAACATGTGTGTACATGTGTCTTTTTCATGTAATGACTTTATTTTCTTTGAATAGATACCCAGCAGTGAGATTGCTCAATTGAACGGCTGTTCTATTTTTAGTTCTTTAAGGGAGTGCATCAATCTTGTCAAGTCCTTAAACACACTTTCCTTTTTGCTTAATTTAATTATCATTTTATTGATAGAGTGGACCAATTTGATAATCTGTTGAATGTCTTCATTGTCTAGATTCTTTGGGGGTATTTTATGAGAGAAGAGGAAAGGGCTAACATAGTCTTGCTGTATCTCATGTAAATGTGAACTGTAAGGATTAAGAAGAATATATTGACTATCAGTGAATACATAATAAGTGCCCGAGGCCATGTTAATATGCTCTTGCAGAGATAGCCTCTTTGGAGCAGAAATCTGGATACTACTTGCTTAAGTTTGAAGTAGTTAGTTGTCATGATCTAGAATCCATCTTGTTCCTACAAGGACTGGCACAATAAATAAATGAGAATATGATGGAGACCACACTTTTCTAATTTTCTGTGTATTTAACAGTAGTACTAACCTCTCCTATCTCCCATGGTATGTGATATTGTCTTTATTTAATAACTTGGTAAGGAAATGGGTAATTTTGCAGGCCTTACTCACTATACTAGATCTTATCAAACAGGCCAATAAAGCAGTTTGAAGATTGATTTACTGACAAACATGCTTAGTTAAATTAAACATTCAGAGATTGGGGAAAATGAGGACTAGGTGGTGGTGAGTCTGTGAACTTAGTGGGCCCACCATAGGCCACAGACTGGCCATACTTGAGCCAGTTTTCTATTTAATACCTGGCCTTCACCCTGCACAGGGCAATGATGCTTCAGGTACCATAGATCAACATCAACTAGGATTCTGTGTCCAGCAATTCACCAAGTACTTATGTATTCCCATTTTCCTAGTGTGTTGTTTCCTGAGTAAATTGTTCTGAATATTTTTGGGAAGAGGCTAGGTGAATTATTACAAATTACAAACACTGTGATTTTTCGGGGTCCTTCCTTCTAGGTACTTGGACATCTTTAGTCAATTAGTTCTGAACCTAACAACTGGCCCAGGATTAGAAAGTAAGTACAGCAAGCATCATGACATTTTAGGGGGAGTTGTTCTGAGTTTTCAGATCATATGTCCTCAATATCTTGACTGTACAACTTGGTTATACAGATTGAGCCATCTATCTTGCCCTTTATCTTTTCCCTAAGGTTGTTATATCCTATTAAAAATCTCTGTAGTTCAGTGTCAGCCACCACCCTCGTTTTACTAACATTGTTGCTTATTACAATAATTATATTCACTTTGTTATTGACAGTTTAGAAACATCACAATGGCTTCTTCATTTTAGGAAATTTTCATTACTATTTTCATTACTATCTAGGAACACAATTTTGTAACAGTTTCTGCAACTCTCATACCCGTTTGACAGTATCTACAGGGACACCATTTCTTAGTTTCTCATCAGTGAATGAGTTAGCATCTGTGTAAATGGAGTGCCCTTCGGGCCTCCCTTAAAATAACTGGTGATTTCCAGCCTTAAAAAGTATATGTCCACTCCAACATCCCATTTCACCGAGCTTCCCAGTTCCTTTTCCTGCTGCTTGCTATGGCAGCAGGCTATGGCTTTTATTTTTAACTTAATGAAAGACATTGCCTTCTCCAGGCTTTTAATCGCTGTTCTACCAGATTAACACCATTTCCTGTGTCCCTGACAGAATTTTAAACCTCATCATATATGAGAAGTCTCCAAATTATAAACTCTCTCTTTTTCTCTTTTCCAGTTCCATGTTACGACATCCTTGATATAAGACTTTCTGCACCAAGTCTCTAACATTATAGCCTCCTGGCTTATGTTAGCACCTGCTCACTAGATTCTGCAGCTCTTTCAGGTTAGAGTCCTTTTTCTTCCCTTAGTGGATCAAGTATCATCTCAGCTGAGTTATGTTGTCACTTAACACTGTTTATTACTCTGATGGACAACATGGGAGGAGGGAGGGGTGGAGATTCTGAGGGGGCACACAGGTCATCTTGTCAGGTGGCAACTGTTAGACTGTCTTCAAAGAAATGGCATGCAAGATTTTAATATGAACCTTCCTCCAGAGGATTCTGAAAAGCCTTGTCTCAGAGGATTTAGGAGATTCTGCAGTCTCAGAGTTCAGGAGAATCTGGAGAATCAAGTTATTCGCGTGCATTGATGCACACATTCCCTCCCAACTGTAAGGGTTCCACTCCTTCCCAATGAAAACTCCGATCGTGGTGCAGTGGGATTCTTGGTCTAGGAGTTAACCTTCTCTGGCACTGCAGACCTTGAGCCTAAGCTGCAGGATAAAAGTCTCCATTTATTGGGAGGCCGAGATGGGTGGATCATGAGGTCAGGAGATAGAGACCATCCTGGCTAACATGGTGAAACCCTGTCTCCACTAAAAATACAAAAAATTAGCCAGGCATGGTAGGAGGTGCCTGTAGTCCCAGCTACTTGGGAGGCTGAGGCAGGAGAATGGCGTGAACCTGGGAGGCAGAGCTTAGAATGAGCCGAAATCCAGCCACTGCACTCCAGCCTGGGAGATAGCGAGACTCCATCTCAAAAAAAAAAAAAAAAAAAAGTCTCCATTTAGGGTGTCAAAAAGGCACTATGGCTTTTAACATCATCTTAGATTGGTGATGAATTAATTCAGATTTTTGCTACCTTTCTTCGATTCATTAATCACCCTGAGACACATTCCAAGCGGTTTCTTATAAATACTACTTCCCTGGAAACTCTCAAACATCTAAGATACTTCAGTGTATTTCTTTTACTAGTATATCATTCCAGTTTACCATTGGTGAAGTAGTAACAATGACGCTGATGTCTTATGCCAGAGACTATGAGTACTCCATCTACCCGAGTAATGAGATTCTCATTGCCAACTGGCCAATGAGTAGTTTATCTTGAAAATTCCATTTTTAGAGACTGCTTCCCTTCCCTGACGTCATCTGTCATTAGCCTAGGTCTGCAGAAGACAGAGTTTGAAGATTATTGGGGAATGCTTTAATGAACAATACCTTTAAGAGGTTCAAAGAAGCAGAGATGGGCAAAGGGAAAAGTTGGTCTGCAGTGCTGTTATTAAAAAAAAAAAAAAAATCACTCAGCCAGTCCCATGGGTTAATCTGAAGCAGGAGTAGCTCTTCAGAGATATCCTTCATTGAACTAGGGCCTGGAGGATGGAGGAGGAAACATTGTACCTTAGCAGAAATAGTCATTGGAAGACGGCAATCCCTGGGGAAGAAGAGTAACTTTGAGCATACAAATTCCTTTGCCAAACAAAAGTTTTTCAGAGGATTCAGCTGTGAACCACCATTAGGCATCACATTTATCCCTGAAGGGAGTTGCTGGGTGGTGTACCACAAGATTTACTATAAGCCCCCTAGCAAAATGGTTCACTACAACTTTATACCTTGTACTTAGCTCTGTAACCTTCTGTTTTTGTCTTCTCTTCTGTCCCTCACACAGAGACCTTGTAGGAATAAAACCTGCCTTGTTAAGTTTCCACATAGAATATCAGAACACATTTGAATTCTGAAGACAAATTATTAAAAAGATGAGAAAACAAATGCATTACAATTTTTAAATGTCTTTGTTTTAGCTCCTTAATCATATGTCACACCTTTTCCACAGAAAGGAGAAACATGGTATTGGAGTGTCCAAAAATAATGGAAGTATACTAAAAGAAATGAAAGAGAGGTTTGTTTTTGTCCTTAGTGGTTCTCAAACCTACCAGCACATTAGAATTCTTTCAAGTGTAAATATACCAGAAGCTGGGCATACCACTGACCAGTTAAATTGGAATCTCTGAGAAAGGTTCTCAGCCAGCTCTAGGTTGAAAATGCTTTTAAGTAATTCTAAATGTCAGTAAGTCTTGCTTATTAGATAAGTTTACAATCAACCACTGCTATAGCTGGTTTCCTGAGGAGACCAGAAGTTTTACATCCATCTTTATATTTCTATTCTGCCAAGAACAACAATTGTTCACTTCTGCATCATTTTGAAACCATTGGAAGAAAGTGTTTAAAAATTTTGTCTTTGGTAGGCTGTGACATGAATCAAGGATATTCTGTTCTCTGGACAAAAATATACTCTCTACTATGTCTTCTATCTCAGATTATTCTCAAACAGAGATTACACAATGAGTCTAAATGATGGCAGCATCAAAATTTCGCAAATATTTCACAATCAGCAGTGTAAAACAATAATGAAATAGTGCCCTCTAAAAATATCCAGATTCCATGAAGATATTAGAGTTCAAAATATAAGTTATCTTTTCTAATTAAAGTCATAAAAGTCCATATGTTAAACAAGTATCTAAATAAATTTTAAAAGTTTTTATTTTGTTTAATTTCAGCCAAAATCTCATTGAGATACTTGGGTACTATTGGTGTTCTTCAGTTTGTCACTTTAATAAATATAATCCTGCAATACCAATGAAGATGATTTTGTCTCCAAGCTTCAAATGTGCTTCACATTTTAAAACCTGAAGGATTTATTAGACAATTAAAAATTATCGTATACTAGCCCTCAAACAGAATGTCTTGAAAATAAAAATTTCCAACTTTTTAATGGTGCTCACACTCTTCAGGATCGCTTTACATTTCCAGTCAACGACCATAGCAGAGACTTAGTTCTCTTAGATGAAATGAGATAGAGAAGAAAAAACAATTCTTGGTTTTAGCTTTGTTAGGATGAGTACATCTATAAAATTGTCCAGAATCTACAACTCAAGGCCTTTAACTCGGTTGAAATAATAACGTATGAAGAAGGTAAGTTTAACACTATGTATCCGTTCAAGGAAGAAAAAATTGCCCAAATCCTCCTGCTTTTTCAGTGAATGAGACTCAAATACATTTTCTGACGCAGTTGAAAAAAATCATTCAAGTGATAGACATCATATTTAAAATATCATTTTGCCCATATAGCATATGTATTAATAATATGTCTTGCTAACATGCAGATTTAGAGCAGAGTGTGGTGGCTCACGCATGTAATCCCAACACTTTGGGAGGCTGAAGCGGGTGGTCACTTGAGCTCAGGAGTTTGAGGCAAGCCTCAGCAACATGGTGAAACCCAATCTCTACAAAAAATACAAAAATTAGCTGAGTGATGGTATCAGGACAAACACAAATATATACATCAATGGAACAGAAAAGAGAACCCATGTATTACACTGGATCAGTTAGATATTATAAGAGAAAAAATACACCTTGATCCCTATCACAGACTATTTACACAAATTAATTTGAGATGAGCTGTAGGCATAAAAACTAAAACAATAAAACATTTGAGAGAAGATGTAGAAGAATAATTTTATATCTGTTGGATAGACATTTTCTGAAACAGAACATTAAAAGTATTACCCCAAATGAAAGGATTAGACTATACTAAAATTTAGAAATCATTGATTTCAAATATACCATTAAGAAACTAAAAAGGCAAGTCACGGTCTGGGAGATTTTTGCTCTACTGTATCTGACAAGGAATCTGTGTCCTCAATGTGTAATAACTTTCACCAGTAACATGAACAACTCACTTTTAAAGAAATGAAAAAAAATATGGAAAAGTACTTTGTGAAAGAAAATAAGTAAATAACTAATATGAAAAACATCTCCACATAAACTTGCAGGACTAGAAAAAATATTAAAATCAGAATGAGCCCCTAATAGATATCTACCATAATGTCTAAAATTAAAAATTGACAACAGCAAAGAGGATGAGTTTGTGAAGCAGCCAGAATATTCAGACACTGTTAGTGGAAATATGAATAAGTATAAGCACTTAGGTAGACAGTCTTAGACAGTCTCTACAGAAGTTAAAATATGATTGCACTTGGTTCTAGAAATTCCACGCTTCAGTGTATACCCAAAGGAAAGAAGTGCCTGTTAAATTTTTAAAAAGTACAGAGGCAACTTCATGCAGTGCTATTTATAATAGCCCAAAACTTGAATCAAACAATGTTTGTCAGTATAAAAATAGATCATTAAATTAAGAAATATTTTTAAAATTCAATACTACAATACAATGCAATAGCAAACAAAATTAAATTTCTGGCAGCTAAGTTTGTAAGGTTTGTTTGATCATCTCTGCTCTCAGTATTTGTGTTACATATTAAACTTATTAATATGAATCTGTCTCTTTTAAAAGTTAAATTAACTTAAAATTATAGAATATGTAGTTCTTTGTATTATATATAATTTTATTATTGATTTCTAATTGGTAATTTTATTTTCTCCATCAGAGTTGTTTAGAAGAGAATTTAAAATGGAAATATCTGACTTTTTCTATATTTGATTTGAGCTTTCATGGTTACTTTTGTTTATTGGGATCAGTGGGTTTTAAAGAGATTTTTTTCTTTAGCTAACAGGGAAATGCTTTTTAGTGTTATATAGCTACTTTTAAACCATGTATGTAAAAATTACTTCTCTCTATGTGTATAATATGTTCTTTCAATGGAGGGATGAATGGATATCTACAAGTCTGTTATTTGTGTTACTCAAATAATCTTGGCTAATTTACACTTTGTTATCTTGGCATGTTGTTTTAAGATGTTGGATTACATTTTTCAAATATGGTTACACATTTTAAATTTCTCTTTGTATTTCGATTAGCTTTTGCATTATATGTGTGTGTGTTTGTGTGTGTGTGGAGAGAGACAGAAAAAGAGAGAAAGAGGTACATATAATTTCATAGCTCTTTTATACTCTTGGTAGAAAGTACTTGTGTGAATATAAAATATTTTTGTTCTGTGTCCTCCTTTAGGTCCTCTAGGAAGCAAACATCAAGACAGATTTAAATGTGCAAGGATTATATTAGGATAAATGTGTTCATTATATAAAATAGAGAAGGAGCTGGAGAAGGGTGGGTGAAGGACAGGTTGTGATTTGATTCTAATTTTGAGCGAAGAATAGAGGGAGACTGTTGACGGAAGCATCCTAAATTTCCATACAGTGTAGGGAAGAGTCTGCAAAGCCACCAGGGAATCCTTGAGCAAAGGCAGCTGAGAGTCCTGTCTCTCCTACGAACTTTTCTGTCTTGATATCTGTGATGCACTCCTGCCGGATATAGTCTCTGTGAAAATGGGTGATGGGTTTCAAAGCTTGAGCATGCCTTTGGTCATTTATACTTCCTATTACAGAATGTCTACAAGGCATATTCTTATGGCTGCCACATCCTAATTTAATGACGCAGCACAAAATTCTACTTTATATAATAGTATCACTATATTTACATTTGTTAGCATTTATCTTCTATACAGTTTTCATGCCTCCATTTTATTTTAGGTGTATTTCTTATAAGAAGACTATTTTAAAGCAATTTGTATCCTTCTGTTAATTCAAGCCCAATCTGATTTATGTGGATTATTAATATGCTTGGAATTACTATTTCTGTCTGAGCTTATATTATTCTTGACAATGGCTTCATTTTCTTTTCATTTATCCCCATTTCTCTCTTATTTATGTAGTTACTTTGAATATACCATACAGTTTCATCTTCCTTGCATGTTTTGCTGACCCACCATGCTGATTTTGGACTATTTTCTTTCCAGTGATCTTTAATAGTTTGGAAGATATATTTACATTTATATTATTCAATCAGTGACGTGAAATAATCTTTATAAGCTCCAGCATAGACCTGATTAGCAGAATATTTTGTAGATCCTTATATCCAATAATTTCAGTGTAACTTAAATAAATTATGAAACTCTGGACCCTGACACAAAAATAAAATATTTCTATATTCTCTGGATAGCTTTTTGCATTGCTTTAAAAAGATCAGTTTAGAATAATTCACGTAATGTAGATGTATAATCATATATGCTTCAGAAAGAAGCTTCAGAAATTATTCTACATTGCTATAACTTATTATATTGGAAAGAAGAGATTCACTATCTAAATTTTATTTCTGCCTATATATACCTTCTGCCTAAACAGATATCACATCTATTCAAAACTAGCACAGCTTTCAAATATTTACACTTGATAGTATCCACATCACATAAACTGATTAATATTTTAAAAATATATTTAAATGCTTCAAACAATAAAGAGAAAATGATTTTTCACATGCAGCTAATGTTTGACCCTTTGATTCATGATATGACAGGCTTGACTACACTTTTTTCCTCCATTTTCAACAGATGGAAAATAATGTTAACTTTCCCATCTGAAAATCGCACTAAGAACATATATACAATGACAGTCTAATAAGATTATACTGTACTGTATTTTTACTGCACCTATTCTATGTTTAGATATATTTGTATATATAAATACTTACCACTCAGTTACAATTGCCTACAGTATTCAGCAGAGGTTTGTAGTCTAGGAGCAAAAGGCTATACCATCTGGGTTTGTGTTAGTAAGCTTTAGGATGTTTGCACGGTAAAATCACCTACAATGCAATTTATCAGAACATATATATCCCATCATTAAGCAACACATGACTGTATTGTGACTGCCAGCTGAAGATACTCTAACAGAAAGTTTCTTTTTATTTAGATATATTATGACTCATATTTATAACAGCCTTGTGATTAAACTCAGTAATTTATTTTCACAATATTTTCTTCAGTAGTATATTAATTTTTGTTTAGACAAGGATATACTAAATATTAACTTAGGTTTCTTAAGTCATTCTTAATTACTTTCTTATCTAGATTATATTATATAACTTGAGCATGAGAATACATATTAGCTCACTTCATGTAACTAAATATGTTTGTTCTATTTGTACATTTTTTTTACAACAACTTTTTGTATAATCTTAAAGCAGTATGGCAGGGGAGAAAAGGTGCTCTTTAGCAAATCGCGATTTAAGTCTTTGTCTAATCTGAAGTTATTTTTGTTCATATCATCACTGTGATGTCTAAACAATGTCAATCATTTATGTTTGGATGTGTTTGGGTTTTATTTAGGTCCATGTGTCAGATGAATTGATATACATGTAATTAACTGGTAAATTATAAACTAGTATACATTTGTTGTTTATGTTGCTATCATCAAAGAAATCTTCCAATGAATGTTATGTATTCTACAGTTACAGAGATGAGATTGAGTTGTAAGCCCAGAGGAGTTTAGGGGCTACATTATAAATAACTATTCAAAGTAATTACTCTTATAGAGTACTAAGTAATGGCGGAGACATGGAGAATATGTCACTTCTAGGACTGTAATCTAGAGAATGCATAAGCAGCATTTGGTAAAACAGTGGTGGAAGGAGTAAAGAATAAATCTCCTTAAGACCATATGCTTGGATTACTTAAAATATCTGTACTGACACTAATCGACTGTGATTGGAAAGAAGATTCACAATGAAATATTATAAACATACTTCTTGATGTTGTATACATGGTTTGATTGGATTAGATCATAGGAAATAGGAGTTCTGTAAATTATTAACAGGTTATTGAAAAGAGGCAACGACTAAGCCAGACACCTCCCATTAAGGCCAACACTGAAGCAGGACGAACCAGAGTAATGATGACGTAATTAAGATCTGGCAATGATAAGCAACATTATTTACTTGATTGTTTTTAAAATTTCAGGTTTGTGATTGTTTTAATCTATGATTTCTCAAAATTTTAGGTACTATCTCCTAGTTACAGTTTATAGACTACTATACTCTGCCACATAACACTTTTCATTTCCTTTATATTTTGCATTTGTTTATTCTGGATTATTTTTGAACTTCAACTAGACTATACAATGTTTAAGAATAGGGATTATGCCTGCTTAGTAAACACTTACAGTAGTTGACATATTGTAGGTATTCAAATATTATTTGTGTAAATGAATTAAACTGTTCTCTGCATGTCACTGTGCCACATTCTCCACTCTGTTAATGATATTGTTTCAAGACTTATATAAAGTAGAAACATATTTTTAAAGCAACAAGATTGGTTTTCTTTTTTTTTTTTTTTTTTTGAGACGGAGTCTCGCTCTGTCACCCAGGCTGGAGTGCAGTGGCCAGATCTCAGCTCACTGCAAGCTCCGCCTCCCGGGTTCACGCCATTCTCCTGCCTCAGCCTCCCGAGTAGCTGGGACTACAGGCGCCGCCACCTCGCCCGGCTAGTTTTTTGTATTTTTAGTAGAGACGGGGTTTCGCCGTGTTAGCCAGGATGGTCTCGATCTCCTGACCTTGTGATCCGCCCGTCTCGGCCTCCCAAAGTGCTGGGATTACAGGCTTGAGCCACCGCGCCCGGCCACAAGATTGGTTTTCTTTGCTTCACACAAACTAATGAAAAACATTAGAACAAAACTTTCCTTAGCTATATACCCAGCAGGCATCTGACTAAAAATTAAAAGCTGTAGATATTTAATATTACTCATATACTATTTGGTGTACTCTTTCAATTTTCCACCCTGCCAAGTATTAGTACAACAATGTATTATTAAAACTAACATCGACTATAATGCCGTAGCTATTTTAGTACATTAAATGCCAAATGCCTATAGGTGACTCCATTAGAAACGATGGATAGATTTTCACTACAGCATCAGCTAAATGAAATTAGCATCCTTACTATGTTGAATTAGCATAATGTCTGTTCATTTATTATGCTAAATTTAGCAGCCACTCTTTCTTGGGTTTTTATTATTTTCAGAAAATTAAATGAAGAATTGACTCAGTGTGTAATATTTTAAAATTGTGATGTTGTATGGAACTCATTTGACTCATGCAAAAGTCGGCCTTTTGAAACTAAAGTTGTTTTCTTAAAAATCTGATTTAAAAATAAGATTGATTTCAGTTGATCCTAAAAATTGGTCAATGTGATAAACACGTTTTTTGTCTTCAATTTTCAGTAAACTGACATGTAGTCAGCATTTTACATATAATTTAACTTCTTTTTGGGGATTTAGATACTATAATGCACTTTTGGCGTAGTCTGATCTTCACCATAAAACACAGAGAAATCAAACTGATTTTCACAGTCATCATTCAGTAAGTGCAGTATCTATCATCTATATCAATGATTCTGACATCTTGAGAAACAGAGACTGCTCAGAAACACCAAAGAACTAATTTACTTACAGCTAAATATATATATGTAATTCTTTAATTTTTTTTTTGAAAATCTATTGCCTCATAACTTGCTTTATAATAGTCTTTATAGCAGTTTCTAGAACAAATACATTTAAACAGCTTTTGCCATCATTACCTTTCCACTGATAGGCAAACTGAAATTCACAGTAATTTATTCAAGCGATTTACTCAGATTTTACACAGTAATTTACTAAAATAGATGAAGGGACTCTGGATAAAAACCATATCAACCTTATTCCTCACCCCCTAATAGTTCCCTGTTAAATACACTTTGAAAACCTTTAAAAACTGACTGAACTGGTTTTTAATGGGTTGTTTAAAACATGTATTGATATTTTAATGGTAATATTTTTATAATGCTTAAGATACATCATAATGATATGTGTGTGTGTCTATATATATATATATATATATATTTTTTTTTTTTTTTTTTTTTTTTTTAAGGCGGAGTTTCGCTCTTGTTGCCCAGTCTGGAGTGCAATGGTGCCTCCTGAGTTCAAGTGATTCTCCTGCCTCAGCCTCCCGAGTAGCTGGGATTACAAGCCTGTGCCACCACGCTTGACAAACTTCGTATTTTTGTAGAGATGGGATTTCTCCGTGTTGGTCAGGCTGATCTTGAACTCCCGACCTCAGGTGATCTTCCCGCCTTGGCCTCCCAAAGTGCTGGGATTACAGGCTTGAGCCACTGCACCTGGCCCATACTGATATTTTAATACTATTATTGTTATGATGCCTAATTTGATTTCAGAGAGCATACATGAAAAAGGAGTGAAAGATACATAGATCAAATTTGACCTTGTAGCAGAATAGAAAGGCAAGCATGTTTGAGTTTTTTAGTGATGTTCTTGGCAATACTTACTCTGATACTAAGAACATATTGCTAACTGACTGAACTGAGAATCTAGCATACGGGTTATAATTGCCAATCCATTATAGAAAGCCAAAATGAAAATATAGTATTGGAAAATAAGCACAGCAAATGTTTTTAAAGCGCCTGTCCCAGAACCTATGACTTCAAAACCACATAACTGCAGGGTGAAATAAACATGAAACTTTCCAAAAAGGGGTGATATAGGACCCTAGAAGTAACTCCAAGGCTGTTCTCAGTCAAGTCTCTCTTGCTTGCTAATGTAGCACCCTTGTACTCCAAACTACCCTAACTGGCATGCTACTGCTTAGGATCAGGTTATACATCACCTCTTCCAATAAATCTTTTTGATCCCTGTGTACAGCGTGTTTGGTTCTCCTTTGAGCTACCCGAGCAAACTGTTAAGCATGGCTTTATCACACTATAGTGGCATTTATAGTTTATTTACTTGATACTGTAGTAGTAACAGAGATCCGTAACATCATTCAGCTTCTGGTCCATGCAGTAAGCATTCAATGTTTCCTAAATAATAATAAAGCAAATAAATGGATTAACAAGAAAAATTAAATGAGTTAAGTGACAGAATGAGTTACTTTACTGACTCTATATTTGGGAAATATATATTTCACGTTCAGAATTAAGATGTGATACAATGGCCTCCAATCTAAATGAAAAATAACTCAGAACTATTTGGAGACTCTCAAAAATAGAACCTTGACATTACAGTTACGGATGCTTCGAATTAGAAATACAAGGTGGGGGGGCTGGCATCTAAATGAAATCCTTATGGCACAGGGTGATCACTGAGAAATTTCTATTTAAAAATGGATGAAAGATTTTAAAATATGTTTTTTTTTTTTTTAAAGTTACATTTACAGGATCTATTTGAGTCCTGCCATTAACAGATCCGGATGTGGCCATAAAAATAGGTAATTAAATTGGAGAAAGAGTGAAAACTCCTATGCATGAACCCCTATTTGGAATTCACTTGGGGTATTTAGCTACCCTTAAAGAATAAAGGAACCCCCAAAGATAACGATAGAGAAAGCTGACATCTAGGCATGGAGATAAGTAAACTTCAGGAGAATTTTGTAAAGACAAATTATAGATCAATAATTAAAATCACTTCCTTGGGATTAAATTTTAGACTTCCTTAACTTTCATGGAGAAAACTGCTGGAAACAACCCAAGAATCTGAAGGTGACTGTATTTTCATGAGCTTAAATATAAGCAATACACTTAGGTATAATATAAATTTTTAAATATATATCCTCATGTATATATTTATTATAAACTCAGTGCTGGATTTGTGTTTAGTTTTTTTTTTTTTTAAAAAAACCCTTATCTGTCTATAGTTTTGAAATTGCAGTGGAAAAGAGGCATATTCAAACTTGTAATCTCTCTCATGCAATCAGAATTAAATGTCTAAGGATTTCTGCAAGTCAAATGAAATAATTGGTTACGTACTACTCAGAGCTAGTATACTAAAGAAACTGCCATAAGCTACCACTATCTTAAAATATAACTGAAACACTATTTCAATGAAAAATATATACTTGTGTAAATAGTTCAATCATAGGGAAAACCTGAGCTTCATATATATTGTGATGTATGTTCTATAAAATTAAAGTATATAAGTTGTCATATTTAGTGTATTCTGAAACATTTATAAGCAATGTGCTTTGACTATCAGGACTTTATTTTTCCTCTGAAGTAAACATTAAAATTAAGAAAATGGCTTTGTTATAAAAAACCACATACTATTCAGTTATGCAATTTGATATTGAATTGTATTTTAGATCTTTTCTCCAAATACAAGAATATGACACCATTACAATTATTTATGATAAGATGCATATATTAAATGGAACGGAAAATCACTCAACTAGTTCAATTGAAATTATGTAATGGAAATAAGGCCACAGGCTAGAAAAATGATACAAAACAAACGATAAATATAACACATTTGGAAAATAGATCTTTGATCAAGAACTAAAATCAGTCATTTTATATACATTTATATATACATATATATATAAAACCTGAGTTTAGACAGTGTAGAATGTATGTACCCTACAATTTACTTTATACATTTAAAATCATTTGATGATGATTCAAGACAGAATTTAAGATTTGTAGCAAAAGTACAAGTTTAAGGTTTGTTTTTTTCCATTCTAATCTCTAATATACCAAATAACTCACATTTATTCAGCATTCATTTATTGCCATATATTATACTAGGCTCGTTACACACATAATCATAATAGGAGGCATTCTTATCCGAATTTTATAGAAAAGAACATTAGGCTCAGAGTCATTGAGTAACTTTCCCAAGGTAACACATTTAATAAATGATAGCATCAAAACGCAAATTCAGGAATTTGTGGATTCAAATTTAAGACCATTTCCTCTCTACCAGCCTATTATCTGTTCAGTATCATATCTTAACTCCTTTTATTCCCAACTCGCTTTTTACTTGAGCAATGTGACAATATACCAGTTTTATGAAAATCCCATGAACTTTCCAATCTTTCTTGGTTGAGACTTTTTTCCTCTTTTGAGTTTGTCAAAGTTCTTTCTACTTTTAAATATCTGGTAAACTTCTATTTTTCTTAAAGAGTATCATTGTACTATAAACTCCCAATAAATCCCTTCCTAGCAACCACCATTTTCCTCAGCAAGGACATTGACTCTATTTAGCCTCTGTACCTTATACCTTACCTTGTATATTTTTTGTATCTTGTACATATGCATTTCATTTTTATAGATTTACACATATATCTAAGTTTTCTAATTTGTTGGCCTCTTCAGAGAACAAGCCATCTTATACTTTGTCTGAATCCCCTGTGTACAGAATATTGTCTGGTATATAAGAGATGCTGAATAAGGTTGAACTCAGAAGGAATCAGTTTTTTTCTCACAACTTTATTTATAAAATAAAGAAGCCAAGTGTGCACACGATGATGCATAGAAGACAATAAATTTTGGCCCTATATAGATTAGAATTATGAATAGAATTTGTGCAAATTGAATAGTTAGTAAAAATATATTTAATTGAAATCAGAAGGTCTAAATAAATTCTTGCTCTTCTATATACAAGTTGTGGGAACCTAGATATTTCACTTCTCTCTAACCTTTAGTTCTGTTGCCAATCAAATGTGGCTTATACAATTCTTTCTAAATCGTATGGTTATTTTGTGGAATCAAATGGACATGTGATGATGTGTATATAAACACCTGTGAATTGGAATTTATTATTTCTGACATTCTTACTATTACAAAAAGAGAGAGGAATTGACCTAAGGAAAGAAATTTATTTAGTAACCTAAGGGAAATTATCAAAATGTAGTGGAACTATCAGCCTAGTAATTTAGAAAAACTAGGTGACCTAGACTATCTTATTGAAACTCCCAAAGGATAGTCTCTCAAAAATTCAGTGAAGAAATTTGTCAATGAACTGTGGTTAACCTAAGGTGTAGTTATCAGTGGCATTCTATAAGACTGGATTGGCCGGGCACGGTGGCTCAAGCCTGTAATCCCAGCACTTTGGGAGGCCGAGACGGGCGGATCACGAGGTCAGGAGATCGAGACCATCCTGGCTAACACGGTGAAACCCCGTCTCTACTAAAAATACAAAAAACTAGCCGGGCGAGGTGGCAGGCGCCTGTAGTCCTAGCTACTCGGGAGGCTGAGGCAGGAGAATGGCGTAAACCTGGGAGGCGGAGCTTGCAGTGAGCTGAGATCTGGCCACTGCACTCCAGTCCGGGCGACAGAGCGAGACTCCGCCTCAAAAAAAAAAAAAAAAAAAAAAAAAAAAGACTGGATTTGGACCTCATTTATTTAGAAATCAAGTTTGAAATTAAAATGAAGTGCAGAAATCATAACTATCAAGGTGGTTATTCTTCCATTTCTAAAACTGTGTCCTACCAAATGTAGTAACGTTTTTGAAAAAAAGAATATGTAAACACCACAAAAATTTGGTTAGAATAATTTAGATCACTGCATACTGTGTCCTCTTGTGGCAATTCATAATAAACATATTCAAGTTAAATATTTACTCTTTAAAGATCAGCAAATTTCAGAAATGGAGTTTTATTTTAAGCTATTCTAAACCAAACTGTCATCTTACAAAAAACAGTTTAGAAAAAAGAACCTATCCCGGAGACTTTTAACAGAGAGAAAAAAACAGGAGGGAATCAGGAGTTGAAGATTAAATGTAACTCGAGATTTATCCACAGATAGATAGTCCAATTAGGAAGAATAAAATAGTGAGATCCCTGCTCAGAATTGTGCCACTGTAAATGCTTTCATTTTTAGGAGCAGTAATGAAAGTAGCAGAGGTGTTCTGTCAGTCAGTTATATTCAGCAGAGTCATATCATGGTCTAAGCAAGCCAACAGCCATACATTTTATACTTCTTTTGATTGCTGCTTTCCTAGTAGATGAACACTAGCAGTATGTTGGGATATAATGGTAGCTTAAGAGTATGTTGGTATGATTGGGTTGCTATAACAAAATACCAATGACTGGGTGGATTGAACAACAAAAATTTATTTCTCACAGTTCTGGAGGGTGGGATGTCCAAGATCAAGGTGCCAGCAAGACAGGTTTCCTCATGAGTCCTCTTCCTTTGGCTTGCAGGCAGCTACCGTTTTCCTGTGTTCATATGACCTCTTCTTTATTCATGCACAAAGTGCAAGTGAATTCTATGATGTCTCTCCTTATAAGGACACTAATCCTATTGCATTAAGGCCTAACCCTTATGACTTTATTTAATCTTAATTCCTTTCTTACTCCAAGTACAGTTACACAGGGATTTAGAGCTTCAACATATGAATTTTGAGGGAAACATGCATTCAGTATTTAACAAACGGAAATGAAAATGCAATTATTTCACAGTCAGTATATAAGGACATGTACCATTAGGGCATAACTTAGTTACATTATTAGTCCTGAAGTAAGCAATGACTGTCTTCATATTAATTTAAAAACAGAATTTATAATTAGAAAATAATGAAATTTTTAATGATCATGTATAAGCTAACCTGTGAGCAAACCTTATTCTTAGTAGACTTAAAAAATAGTTGATATTAAAACACGACAATTTATTAAATTTCACACAAAACTTGCAGCATACAGATGTAGGCCAAGAGATAAGGGTCTTTAGGTCAAATGTGAAATTATTTTGTGTTAATTTTTGGCACCAAGTACAAATGACTTTTGTACAGTGATTACTTTTTACTTTCATTTGCACTGGCTCTTGAACTATTAAATCTAAAATGTGATACAGCAAGGTTCTTAGTATGTATTTATAACAAATGAAAGCTCTCTTCTAGCATTTTAAATATTTTAACAGGTCTTTTTTCGTGCAGAATTTTACCAGTTGAATGTTAGTGTTATTCTTGATAATTGAAAGGAATGTGTTGTAGTTTCTTTGCCTATTAATATATGTTGAACATAAGTTTAGTATGCAGGCAAATGTCAGATTCTATGCCTATAGAAACATTAGAAATTGAAAAAAAAAAAACAGACAAGGTAAAATGACATTGGATACTTTTGGAAAATCCATTTTGAGTAATATAATAGTGTATTTTGAGATTTTTTCATTATTTATAATCAGTTACGAGTAAAAACAATAAAAATAGATTTTGATTTAGACTTTATATCATTCTTTACAGTAATGCAAATGCAGATTTGAAGAAGACAGGGTAAAAGAAAATATCTGAAAGGAAACAATGAGAGACTGAGAATAGAAATTGTAAAAACTGAACTGTTTCTAAGCTTTGAGGAAAGTTCTAGAATAAATCTTTTTAAAAAACATTTCTTGGCCAGGCGCAGTGGCTCACGCCTGTAATCCCAGCACTTTGGGAGGCCAAGGCAGGTGGATCGTGAGGTCAGGAGATCGAGACCATCCTGGCTAACACAGCGAAACCCCGTCTCTACTGAAAATACAAGAAATTAGCCAGGCATGGTGGTGGGCACCTGTAGTCCCAGCTACTTGGGAGGCTGAGGCAGGAGAATGGCGTGAACCCAGGAGGCGGAGCTTGCAGTGAGCCCGAGATAGTGCCACTGCACTCCAGCCTGGGAGACAGAGTGAGACTTTGTCTCAAAAAATATATATTTCTCATCTTGAAAAGGTTTTCTTATTATACTTTAGAAAAATAGGAATTTATTAAAAACACATGGCAGTGTGACACAATTTTTTAAAAAATTTATGCTTGATAAGATTAACGTATAAGTTTATCTACAAATGCTCTTGGGTGTCTATTATTTTCTGGGCTCTTTCTTAGCTGCTATGGACCTAGTATTTAAAACAAAAAAAAGAACAGCAAATTAAATTCATGTCTTTATGGTCTTATATTCTACAAAGCAAGAAAAAATGAGAAACACATAGCTAAATATTTAAAATGTAAAAATGAAAAAGATTGGGCTTGGTGGTGCACATCTGTAGACCCATCTACTCGGGTGGGTGAAGCAAGAGGATTGCTTGAGCCCAGGAGTTCAAAGCTGTAGCGTGAAATTTTCATTCCTGTGAATAGCCACTGTACTCCATAGTGTGAACAGCATAGTGAGACTTTTAAAAAAAGGAAAAGAAAATAATGAAGTGAAAGGTACTAAGGAGTTTCTGGAGTGATGGAAGTTACCAATTAGATATGATAAACGTGGAAGCCCTTACTGAGAAGAAGATATTTGAGCAAAGAACTAAATATTGATGCAGATATAGACCTAAATAATTGATGCAGATATCCAGGAGAAGCCTATTATAAAAGCCTTATACATATACTTTAACTCAATTTTAGTGATGATTGCAATAAAGTCTCTTGGAAAATTTAGATGTTTAATATGGTTAAATGGTTATAACTGAAAATGGAAAATATATTTTGTTAAACTGATGTCTGCCTCCAGTGAAGTAGCACGCCAAAGATTGTGACTTCTAAAGTATGCTCTTCAACATTTTAGCCAATAATTGGAAATCAAGATATAGAAATTATACCCTTTATATTTGTAGACAAGTCAAAATGTTAACTTTAGTTAATACTGTATTTATAAATTAAACTTTGAAAGGAAATTGCACTTATAATAATAAACTTGAAAATATGAATATTAGACACTGCATTTGATGAGAAAATAATTTTATACGTGGAGAGTTATTGAGACTTGGCTAAACAAAAATTTTATTTAGGATATTTGAAAATTTTGTTTCACCAGAAGCTCAATATTCTACAGTGTTATACAGAATTAAAAATAGTTACATGAATTTAGACCTCAGTATTATACATGAAAAAAATTAGCTGTGGTTTATTATTTATAATGTTTATTACATAAGAAACAGTATAAAAATTTTAGGAAGTACAGTTTAAGGGGGCACAAAAATACTGAAGTTAATCCAAAAATGAGCAATTACCTCAGAGAAAGACCTAAAACTTTAACTGTAGTCTCCAAAATACACTTAATACAGATAAGATTCTGGACTTAGAATTTCAGAAAAAGTGTTTATTTCCTCAATGATTGTCTTAGGCTGGTTGAGAGAGATGTTTATGCCATTCACCTCTGTGTAACTCATTTGTCAATGAATTGTTGATTGTTGGACAAGCCCAATAGAAAAGGGTATAAGGGTTGTTTCTACAAATGAGGCATTGATTTTGGAAAAGGTGTGAATGTAAGAAAAAGATGATCATTAAGAGAGCGCTTTGAGGTGGTAATTCAAAGAAAAATAAAGAATACAAGCCAATATGGGTGAAAAGTATATGAACACCTCAGAGACTATTTTTTTCATTTTTAAAGTCAAGATTTTAAATGCATGGTAAAAAGATAAATTATTACTTTAAGAAATGGAATTTGGTTAAACAACAAGTACAAAACTGAAGAAAGACAAACTCCCGTGAAGACTTTAATGAAGTATGCTGCCATGTTGCAAGAGAGCCACATGCCTAGGAACTAGTCAGTCTCTAGGTGCTAAGACTGGTCCATCGCTGATTGACAGGAAGAAAACAAAGACCTCAGTCCTATAATCACAGAAAATTAATTATTCTAACAACTGATGGAACTTGGAAGATGAGGCTTATTCCCTAGTCTACTTTTCAGATGAAAATGCACCCTGGCTGAATCCTTGATTGCAGCTTTATGAGACCCTGAGCGAAGACCTATGTAAACTATGCCTGTACTTCTGACCATGGAAACTGTGAAAATAAACTGTGTGTATTTTAAGCTGCTACATGTGTAGTAACTTGTTCTTCAGCAATAGAAAATAAGCACAAGTCATTTGAACAGTTTTTATAGCAAAGTGGAGTGATGGTGGTTATATAACCTAGGTAAAACCAATTGAAACTACATTCTCTTAGCCAGAAAAAATTGATACAAAGATAGACATGTGAAAGAAGCTGAGTCAATCAGAAAAATCTCTTTAAGGCCAGAAAAAACATTTTCTGTTAAAGCTTTTTTTATGCCAGACATCATGCTATCAGGAAAGAGTGAAAAAATGGAAAACATTATTCTATTTATGCTTTCAAGTCATATTTAAATAGCCTTTACTCTATTGCACCCTAGAATTTCATAGTTGTGTAAGAAACATATGACTTGCCAATGAGTCATAATAAATAAAAAAAACTAAAGATTTTTGTCTATTAACTTTTGTCAGTGGACCCTTCATAATCACTAAATTCTAGCCAACTGTAACTGTATGCCATTTCCCAAACTCATCACTTACACTTTTGTATCTTTTTTCAAAATGTTTCTACTGCAATGCATTCCCCTGCATGCACTCTCCTTGACTTCTTATATCCAGTTTCTGTCCATTCTAAAATGATATGAGTTAAAACTGCCTGTCGCTGGAATGTCTTTGCTTAAAAACTTAAAATAAATCCTTGGAGTAATTTTATCTTGATCATGTAAATTAAATTATTTTGGGATTAGTAAAAAAGTCTCTGTAATTTAGTATAAGATATGTATTATTTTACAACTCCTCCAATCTTGCCTGTATTCTGTTTATAAGCATGGCTTAGAGTACTCGCATACCGATCGTGATCCTGGGACACTGGTATGCAACTTGTAATTTAATATGAGAACTCCAATTAAAACATTAAGTTTGACAGGTTTGACATGTAGACGACAGTCCATACACCTTATCTCATATTCTAATTAGTATTTGCATACTTGTACCAATTTTTGCTTCATTCTCTTGAATGCAAAATCTTTCTGGCATAGGGATATCCTTGTATATATCTTGGTATACTTGTCATTTTAGTTGTGCCTCAGTGATTCACACATCTTTGGTTCATAAATTAAATAAAAACTAAGGAAGGAGTATGAATATCTCAGAAAAAAATGCTTCCACTTGGTGGCAACATATGGAACTTGTTATAAAGTTAATAATAACAGTGAATTAATCTAATGAGAAACTGAAGGGAAAAATATATGGTTATTCATTTGTAAAGCACATATACACCGATATTTTAAAGTCAAACTTTAGACCATTACTTGACTGACATACATATATATATGTATATATATATATATAATTTTACTATGATATATGCTCCATAAGGCAGCAACTTTGTAGATAGTGTTTAGCCATCTATACTCAGCATGTATTCCCTAGTATGTATTAGGCCCTTGATATATAGATATATATACACATATGTATATATTTAATAAATATATATGTTTATGTTTTATAAAGAAACATATATGTATGTGTATATATGTTTTGACATATAGATGACAGTCCATACATCTCATCTCATACTCTAATTGGTATGATATTTATATATTTATGATATCTAAATATTTATATATTTTTATAAATATAAATATACTTTTTTTTGAGACAGTCTCATTCTATCACTCAGGCTGGAGTGCAGTGGCATGTTCTCAACTAACTGCAACCTCTGCCTCCCTGGTTCAAGCAATTCTCCTGCCTCAGCCTCCTTAGTACCTGGGATTACAGATGCTCGCCACCATGTCTGGCTAATTTTTGTATTTTTTAGTAGAGACAGGGTTTCACCATGTTGGCCAGGCTGGTCTCGAACTCCTGACCTTGTTATCTGAAATTCACTAGTGAATTTAACAGAATCTACTTTATTTGCAAAACCCTAAGTTCATATAAAGAAGGGACAGTCTTCACTCCTGTATTCTGGAATTTTTATATCTATATTTCAGACCTTCTTCAAACATAACATGTACAGTCCTAATGTTATCATCTTTCATTCACAATAAACTGTCCCTCTATCTTTTTTATCATATTAGAAACACTACCATTTTTCTAGCCATCAGATTCTGCAAATTCCTGATAATTTTGAAATGTCTTTTTGCTCCATCATATTCAATTAATTGTCTTTGACTTTGGGGACATCTGTTAACCACGTTTATTTTGATAACAACTCAATTGGATGTGGCAGAACTCAGTGTGCAGATGGGGAGATAATGAATCACTTCCGCAAAAGAGGTTTAGTAATGGTTATTCAGGCCCAGATCCACTCACAACTTCCCATTTAGCTCTTTTTATAGCATTCACTCTTACATTTGACTTTTTTATCCAATAAAGTATTTAATGTTCTGTATTTCCATTTGTAAAATCTCATATTGTACTTGACTTGTTTTACTTGTGCCAATCATGTTTCCTTGGAGGTATAGTAAGGTCTTTAACGTCTCAGAGTAGGGCTTTGTCTGGCTACCCCGAAAGTGAATACCTGAAACATTACCTGTCGCTTATATTCCTTCTTGATCCTTCTTCTCAGGGAAATTACCATCCTCATTTTGAACTAGCTTTATGATTACAGATAATTAGTAAGCATCTATTACGCTGACACAAGAGTAATTGCGGGTTTTGCCATTACTCTGCACCAACCTAATGCAAATTTCCATTTTAAGTTTTTCCTCTGCAGTGGATTTGTACATCAAGTACGGTCTTAGTTATTAGACTGACATGCATTATCACTAATCCCCATGAACTCCCAGACTAGGTGAGAAGAAATATAAGGAAACAGCGATTTCAAGAGAATCTGATAGAATCACTCAAGTAGATTTGTCTCTGTCTAGTAGTTCAATGTTTGTGCTTTCTTCAGGGACAGTTTCTATTTATTGCTTTTCCCCCCACATTTATGGGCCATACTTTGTTGTTTATTTCTAGACATCATATTTTTTGAAAACTTAAGGTTATTAATATAGTAATGTTTTGACTCTAGAAATCAGATAATCCCATCTCCCCAAGGTTTGTGGATGTTCCTTACTGTAGCTGATTTTGTGCCTCTTCTGAATTCCTTCTAGTACTCTATATTCTTTATCGTGTGTGGCCACTTAACATTGTGAGGAAAATATCTAGAATCATGCCAATGCTTTGGATTTAGAAAACTAAGAAGTCACTGATGCCATTCACTGATACTAAAAATACTAAATATGAAATGAATTTAGAGAAGGAAAGGAAAATGGATGAATGCAGATTTGAAGATAATGAGATTAAGTTGCCTGTGAAATATACAGGGACAATATTCAACAGACCCTTGGAGACACAGATTTGGCAATCAAGAGGGAATTTGGAGCTGCCAACGTAGATTTGGTAGAGCCAGATGTAAATATAAGTGATAAAAGAAACCATGTTTACATATGAAATCACTGGCAACGTAAAAAAAAGTGAGAAAAGATTATTAAAACTTATAAAATACCATAAACTGAATAGGAAACTCAGTGGTAATATTCCTAGTGAAATTACATCATACAGTTTGAATCAATTAAAACATTCACACTAATTCATGAAGAGTGTATTACCCTTTCTTAGGTGTGTACCTTAACTTTACAATTAGTGAAGGTTTCATGGAGTCAATCCAGGAATGTTTCCAATGGAATAAGTCTGGAGGGAGAGCTTTGGTCTACCAGCATAGACTCTAACATTATTTAAATTGTAGAGCAATAGCTTAGCTAGGGTAAAACCACTGTTTTGTTCTAGGTCATCAATATGAATTTAATTATTAATATTGTCAGCTAGAAGAAAATTAAAGTCTTCTAAGAAAACCAGTCAGGAAAGTCTGGGAATATAATCAGGTTAAAACAAAACTACTCTTGGAGAATCTGAGGTATAATTAAACCACTCAACATTAACCTTATTCCCAACCTCCATCTATCTTAACATTAGTGATTACAAAAAAATAAAATAAAATAAATTAGATCCAAAGACATAATGGCCTGTGTTTTGAGAAGTAATTATTTCTTCCTATTTAAATGTCAAAATTTTGAGGATAAAAACAATACATTATATTTTTTAAAATTACATTATAATTAAAGAAAGACATATTACATTAATAATACAAGATATGGTATATATGAAAACAGAAATGCAACATTTACCTTATTTTTAAGTGAAGATTGCAATTATCAGCGCTACTACTGTTTAAAATGGCAGCATCTGAAATTCTAATTAAGAAGACTTCACTAACTTATTCAGAAAATGATTATTTCAATGTAAATTACTCAATTCACACAGTGAGATAATTTATCAATTAATCTCATATTTCAATAATAAATATAAAGGGCAATAAATCTTTCTGTAAAGGTATACATGGCAAATATTTTAGGCTCTGCAGTCCATACCATCCTTCATAACTACTCAAATCTGTCCTTGTAGTTCAAAAAACAGCCATAGACAATATATAAAAGAATTAGCATGGCTGTGGTTAAAAAAGCCTTATTGACGAACACTAAATTTTGATTTTCCTGAATTACCATGTGTCATAAAATATTATTTTTCTCTCTTTTTTTTTTTCAGCATTAAGGATGAAAAGAAAAGGAGTTTTTTAGATCACCAAGCAGGCATAACATTGCAAAAACAGGCAGGCCATATTCAACCTTTGGGCCATAGTTTGCTGACTTGTTGTCTAGAACTAGAATCTACATAATTATTTTCTCAAATTGTATGTATGTTAGCAGTACAAACACAAGCTTAGAGAAAGTTCTCTGGATTCTGAATTCCTAAGGCTGGAGCAGTGTATTTTTTGTTTTTTGTTTTTTTTTCTCTCAGCTTTCTATTCCTGTTATTTGACACAGAGCAATTAATTTTTTTGTTTGTTTATTCTTATTATTGTGGTTTATAGGCTCAGAAAGAAATATGTGGAATGACTCTATGCACATATGAATAAACAAAAATCTTGACACCATTTCTTTTCTTTCAGGGTACTAGAAAGAATCAAAAATCAACATGACTCAATTTTATTTTTTCTCAACATTTTTATGAAGCTTTAGTATAAGAAGTCCAGTGAATTCACTGGTATTGTCTTAACCCACAAAGGTTAAGGATAATCAGTTTTTACAATTTCAGTAGTTTCACAAAGGAACATTAATTGTTTATCACAGGGTCAGAATAAATATAGGACATTATTGATTCTATATTTACAAAGATTATACATTTTAAAATACTACCATATTTTGTAACTATGAAGCAGAATTTTAAAAATTATGTTATTATTTAACAAGTAAACACATATATAGAGAGATAAATAATTATGTTGACTTTAATTTTCGATGTATACTAGTATTTTAAACATTTGAAAATGTGTCTTCCCTACATTATATATTTACTTGTGCTAGCCTTTCAGGATATTGAATTCTGCAGTTGAGAATAATTTTTTAACAAACCTTGATATTATGGTATAATAGTTAAGAGTTTAGGGTCTGCAGTTAAACTAAATAGCTACAGATTTCAGATCCCCACCCCTTTTGGCTTTGTGACCCTGGACAATTTACTTATCTGTGACTTACTATCTCCTTCTTTTCATGGCGATAATAGTTGTTACCTCATAGGGTGTCGCTAATTAAAAGAGTTAATATGCATCTATTGTTTACAACAGTTCCTGGTACATTTTAAGAACTCAATATATGTAAGCTTTTAAAATATATTCCAATTAGTCAATAAAACATTGTCATTAGCATGCCTATTTTTAGTTGTCTATTTCTTCCCGCCCGGCTAGTATAATACGGGAGAAAATAATTTGGAGCCATCAAAGATTCCAGACAAATTGGTTAATGTATTACAAAGAGTGCTGTTTTCCTATTACACAAGTAACCTCCATTGAAAATCAGATCTGAACAAAACTTCTACAAGTAGAATGTAGCCAAAGGCACAGCTAAAATTTTACCCTCAGTCACAGAAGAAAGAGACATTCCTTTTCCCCTTAGAAGGACATACGCATATTCATCTGTAGGCACACATTTATTTCTATCGAGTTTTACCTTTCCATATTTTATGTTAGAAGGCACATCTGTCTCCTTTTAACGTGAATAAATCCCCTTTGGGTGAATGCTTGCTTTTTTCTTGGCTGTGAAAACATACTAATGAGAAAGTTATTTATAAAACTGTAAATTGTATGATCACTATTCTCAGAATATATATCTATTTCAAAAGTGAATAGGAATAATAAACTAAGTTGTTAAAATGAAACTAAAGGAAAGATGAGCTTTTAAAAAAGAATATGTTACATTATAGATTGAATTTAATTATTGATGAACATTATTGTAAATAAATTTACCATGTTTTCTGTTGGGTGGGGGAGCCTTTCAGAAAAGTCATTTAGATAAACGGCAAATAAAACCTGAATCTCTTCATATGCAGCTGAATGGATTCTGCTGTTGCTGTGTGGTAATTTTTTACTGTAGTTGTTTTCCACCATTCCTTTTTTTAAGTGACTGTGTTTCTTATTGAATAAAATGCTGGGCAGTGTATTGTTTTCAGTGTCTAAAGTAAGTATTGTATCATCGTCAAGATAAATTCTCATTCAATATCCTAAAATGGTCTATTTTATAATTTTGAGAATTACTATTTTATGTCATCAGATATAAATTTTGACAAAAAGTCAAATTTTTAGTGAGAACACATGAACCCACTTCATAACCTAAGAACTAGTTTACAAAAGTTTAACTGTATTTAGAGGCTACATCCTTGTTACTACCTTATCATTTGCTTCTCCCCAACACCTAAATAACATTATTATTACATTATATCTTTTTATATTTTCTATGTATACCTAATATTATATTATGTAGTATTTATTATTTTTGCAACTATTAAAATGTACAGCGTAAAAATGTACAATGTTTTATTTTTTACTTATTTTATTCATTATTATATTGCTCAATCATGTTCACATTGTGACATGTATCAGACATCGGTGGATGGATGCATAGATAGATAGACAGGTAGATAGACAGATAGAAATATACAGATGTATAGACTATTGTTTGCTTTTGCTTTTTCTGTTTTTAAAATATATATCAGCCTTTTGTTTCTTTCATTGGTCAGTTTTGTTCAGGGATACCACAGCTTGGTGTGATATAAAAGCATCCAAATAAGACCATGTATGCATTTTATTTAAAGGTAAATCTTATTTAAAAATAAACTTCTTTCAATGCTAATTTATTTAGAATTTCTACCTAAGAAACCACTATGTAACTAGGCCATTTTAGGCTTTAGAGTCATAGATACATCAGGGTTCAGTGATTTTTAATTTCATTTTAGAGATCTATTTTATAAATACTTTTTTGGCATTCCTAAGACTAATTTCATAAAGTTTTATTTAAATCTACATTTCTTTCTTACTGAATTAGATAGAAATTCTCATTATCACCTACAAGTAAAATTTATCTTAGTAGATTTTGTTATTATTTTTGGATGTAAATATAAACCCAAAATTTAAAATATGCTTTTACTAATACTGAAAATTCAGTATTATTCACAATATTGAATTCAATAATATTACACAAAAGGTTTAAAACTAATGTATTAACTATTTCTCTTAATTTATATCTTGTATGTTAACATAAGACTTGGAACATTGGTTCAGACACATGGTTCATTTGATCAAGTAGGCTTTTGCCAACCAAGCCCAAAGACAGATCCTTATGTAACATAATATTTCTCAAAATGTAGGGTACATATGTAAAATTCGACATTTTTTTAAAGTGAATATTTATGGACCTCATTCTCAGAGACTAATTTTTCAGTAGGTCTGGATTAGAGCTAGAGTTTAGACTTTTTGTGAGCAATCTAGATTACATTAATTCCAATTGTGCACCCAGACTATTTTGAAAATACTATGACTATTTCCTTTTTTGGATTTGCTATACTTTACTTCTATCTTTGATGAGGAATGAAGTACATAGTTCAATATTACAAACTGTGTTCCGGGTAAGGAAACAACATAATTTTATGATGTATCAGAAAAAGGTTTATATTATTTCTCTTTTCCTTCTTTAGTGTGAATTTATATTTATTTTCTAAGCAAAATATTTTGGGATAATGATTTTTAAGAAATAATCCACATACCTTTCATGTCTCTTTTTTGAGTGAAGGGGAATTATGCTTAGAATTCTTCATTTATGACACACTTTTAAAACATATTATTTATATCTATCTACTCATGTACTATTTTTATATAAATCATTCACATTGATTCATTTTCTTGATTCAAAAAATAAGTACTAAGTATCTACGATATACCATGTAGAGTTCTTCAGTTACTGAGATTATAGCAGTAAACATAGCTATCTCCCTGGATAAAGTTCCAATGTAGTTGGAACAAAAGACAAGTTATAAAACATAGAAATTATTATATATTGGGTAGTAACAGAAAAAGAGGACAGAGTTGGTTGGATCCCATGTGATGTAAGGGAAAATGTTATCAAGGACATAGTTGGTGATTTTGTCGGTCATCTGAAAACTGACTTAATATCTGTGAGCAAGAAGCTACTTGATTGTTTTGAAGAGAAATGTGTAATTATCTAATCTTTCTGGTTGTTGGATGAAGAACAGGAACAAATGAGGGAGCAGGAACACTGGTTTGGAAGTTACTGCCATCATCTTTGTGAGAGCTGACAGTGTCTTTGTTATAGCTGTGGTAGTGATTATGAAAAATAGTTAGATTTTTTACTTATTTTCAAAGTGCATTTCACAGGATGTGCTTATAGATTGCATAGGAAATACAAAAGAGATTAGTCAAAAGTGATTGAAAAGTTTGTGCTAAGAAAATGAAAGAATAGATAAATGTAAGATTGCAATAGAAGCATATCAAAGATAGGAATTTTATTTGTATGTGTTGAGATACCTAGTAGGTATCCTGTTAGATACCAGAGTGGACATGCCTGTGAGAACTTTATATTATGTTTACTATTTACCATCTAGAGTTTAGTGTCCTTTGCAATCTTGAATATCTAAATCTGTAGTAGCTCTTAATGGTAATTTAGAAAACTAATGAATATTTGGTCTTAAGCTCTGATGTAATCACCTTTTAAAATTCTCTATCAAAATAAATCTATATTAACTTCTACATTTTGTGCTTATTTCTAAATAATCTCTCTACCAATAAAGAAACAACATTTTAGCCCTCATTTTCTTAGCCCTTTCTGACACCAATGCACACATGTGTTCACACACACCTACACATACTTCTTTATATATATTGAATTGTTTTTACTAACAATTTACTTTTGTTTTCCTAGTCAGTAATATCATTTCTCATAATTTGTTTTTACTGTATTAAAGCTCAATTAACTAGATATATAATTACACAGAATAGGTCTTCAAATTATGTTTTTGTTTGTATATAATTATTGTTAAGATATTAATAAAAAGGTAAAAAAATTATAAATCTGAATTTGTGGAAATTTACTATACAGTATGGACCTATATTTTCAATTCTCACCTTTGTAAACATGAAATACAAATTAGATTCATGTTCGATAAACAGACATAATCTATTTTAGTTTAACTATGAAAGAGTAGATATTTTGTATAAGTCAATGGAATATGGCTATAGAAGAATTCTGTTTGTCAGCAGAGCAAACAGTTTTTAAACTGAGCAATAATAGTTAACATTTATTGAAACATACTACACACTAAGCAATTTCGCTAAGGGCTTCATGTGAATTATTTCCTTAAAATCTCACAAGAATGCTACAGGCCTTACTTCATTATCCATTATTTTCTAGATTATAAGTAATTGGAGGTATTGTGAAGTTAAGAAATTGGAACACGGTAACACAGTTAACAGATGTAGCCTGAACATATTACCAATTCTACCTGACCCCAACATCTGTTTTGATAAGCAACAAGCTATCAAGAAATTAAGCCAAAAATAAGAAATGAGGCCAATGAGAAATACTTCCATATGTACAGTTTTGATATAATGGCTTTATGTGAGAGAATCCCATAGATTGATCTTGTTCTGAAGTTTGCTAACTGGACAACAGTGGGTTGAGTCCTCAGGCAGTATCATTTGCAAGGTGGATGAACAGTTGACACATTTTCATTGCCAGGGTAATGATGTGAGGCTCCAATCTATCTCCTCTTTTGCAAAATAAGAGATGATTTAGTTAAATCTCACATCAATATTAGAACAAAGCATGACAACAAACGGGGTTACCAGTTTCTTAGGACTGATCTATAAAGGAACATCATGTGCTGGGCCTGGTGGCTCACGCCTGTAATCCTAGCACTTTGGGAGGCCAAGGCAGGTGGATCATGAGGTCAGGAGTTTGAGACCAGCCTAGCCAACATGGTGAAACCCTGTCTTTACTAAAAATACAAAAAAATTAGCTGGGTGTGGTGGGCACCTGTAGTCCCAGCTACTTAGGAGGCTGAGGTAGGAGCATCACGTGAATCTGGGAGGCCGGAGCTTGCAGTGAACCAAAATCATTCCACTGCGCTCCAGTCTGGGTGACAGAACAAGACTCCGCCTCAAAAAAAAAAAAAAAAAAAAAACAAGAACAACATATATATGAGCCATATTAGGCTTAAAATAGCATGCTACCATCCTGGCTTTCACTCAGTCATGGAACGTACTAAGCTGTCCTGCCTCATGCTCGCACATTTTGGTCTGTGTTTTGAGAATGCTTCCTTGGATTCTTTCACTAATACATATATATGTAATCAGCTTCTATAATTAGTTTAACTGTCATGTCTTCAGATAAATTTCCTGAAAAACTGATCAAAAACGGTCCCCTGACCCATTACGTAGGCAGGAATTATTATTTTTATTATCATTATTATTATTTTATCATGACCTTGTATTCATTTCCTTCATAGGATTCCACATAGTATTTATAAATATGTTTACTTTTATAGTTATTAACTGTGTGTTCCTTTCTCTAAAATGCAAATTTCCCTGTCCAATGTGTAACAGTGGCTTATCACAGTATCCTACACATCCTGGATAATCAATAATTACTTATTAAATCACTGAAGCAATAGTGCCATTACTCTCTTGTTATCTTCCCAATATGCCCAATAAATAAGATTTTGCCTCACTTTTCAGTAACTGGTGTTAAAAAGTACTTAGTTTGATTGACAGACCTGGGTCAGAATGTGAAAAATTAAAAACAGGTTTTCTATAAGTTAAGTTAGCCCAGTAGCCATTTGCTGCAAACAGATTTGGAGTTTATACTGAAATTGACCCAAACTGCCAGTTGAAAATCTTTCTTAAAAACCTCATGATCACTTCACACTTAGAATAATGCAAACAAAACCCACCATAGGGAACCTAATAGTTCCCTCCACTCAATACATCTGCTTCTGTTGGTCGTTTACTGAACCTGAAATCTCAATACCTAAGCTTCATTTCTGAGTCTTCTTTATTTCTTTCTCTGTAATCTCATGTGGTCATGAAAACCTTTATTCATTCATCTATCTGTAAATCTCTTACTGAGCAGCAAACACGTACAATGATCTGGAATTTCCAAAAACACAAATCTTACGTATGAGCATGGACAAGTTTTAAAATTTCTGAGGCTCAGATATCTTATCAGTATAAAGGTCATGATATTGCCTGATTCTAGTAGGTGCTATAACTACACAATGATGCTAACTAGAACCGTGGGGTTTGAAAGACTTTGGTTAGAGTCCTGCCTCTTCTACTTAACAAATGCTTGTCTCTAAGCAGTGTTCCAATTTATAAGCCTAAAATAAAAATAACATCTACTTCCTATGATTGTGATATATATTTAGTGCATCTAGATTGAAAAGGGCACTGCTGAACACAGAGTAAGCACTAAATAAATCGTAGCTTCTAAAGAACTGGGAGTCTAGAAAGGAAAGTTGTGCATGCAAATATGAATGCAACAAAAAGCCATACGCAGAATAATAAGAAATTTATTTTTGTAGAGTGGTCATAAAGAAGGAAGTAGCCAATTCTTATGAGGGAAGCATTTTTTTATGAGTGAGGCAAATTGAATTTTGAAAGATCAATATGTTTTACCTGATAGATAAGGTAGAAATGTATTCTATGAAGTGTGGTGGAGACTATGAAGCACTGAGAAAGAGGATAAATATTTTAGACTGAATAGTAGTGGCTAAGTCTGAATTGAACTTGGATACAAGTATAGGAAAGATAAAACAGAGAGGCAAATATATTTGAGATATAAATAGGGACCAATCATGAGGGACCTTATGTTTTTTACCGAGATTGAGGGTTTGAAAAAGGAAATCATCCAATCTCTGAGAAAACTATTAGGCAGCCAAGCAGTTCCGAAGCAGTGTGGTGGCAACTTCTAGTATGGCTCCTGTTACACAGATTTAGTGAATAAGTCCAGGTTGATTTAGAAAGTGTATTACAGCACAGCAGCTAACAGGAATTCATTTGCATCATTTCTTTTAGCCTCTGAAGTCTCATGGGGGTGATGCGAAGGTGGTCTAAGTGAATGTTACACAATGGTCTGTGTCAAAGCTGAGAATACTGAGCTTAAGAAACTCCCAATCCAAGCACTGCCCAGAAGTCCCCCTTTCACTCTGGATCCACTGAATATATATCACAACCACATGAAGTGGATGTCATTTCTATTTTAGGCTTATAGGTTAGAACAATGCTCAGAGACATTTTTAGATAGAGGAGGCAGGACTCTCATCAAATTCTTTCAAATCCCAAGGCTCTAGTTTGCTTCACTATGTAATTATAACACCTGTTAGAACCAGGAAATAATATGACCTTTATACAGATAAAAAATCCGAGCCTCGGATATTTTAAAACCTATTCATGCTCAGTGATAAGATCTGATAGGCCAGAAAACCCACCCATCTTCCCTTCCAGAGAGAAATGTTATCTTTATTACTTTGGAATATAAGCACATTTTCTCTGGAGGAAGGAGAGCTTCATCTTTGCAATCTTAGAATATATGCCAGGAAGGAGACATACTTTAAATCTGTACATTTTCTAAATCTGAGTAAATTAAATACACTTTGAATGTCTAGGAATGAAGACACGTAAGAGATTACTTGAGATAGATTATTTGTTATCCAACCAAGAGAACTCCTAAGCATAGATTTTAATGAATGTGAGAAAGCTAGCACTAGAAGATCTGAAAATGAGTGTTCCAGGCAGTAAGGACAAAAATTTAAAGTTATCAGTTTCCATGCATGGCATATTTGAGATAAACAAACATGTAATGTTTGACAAAAGCAGAGTAAATAAAAGATATAGTGTCAGGGAGTTAAGTCAGAGAGGCCTGCATAGGCAAGATTACATAGAATGTTATTACACGTATCAATGTGAACCTCATCCTGGGTGTGTTCTGAAGCTACTCAATGGCTGGAGAAACAGGATGACAAAATTTAATTCAAATTTTAATAACTGCATCCTGGATACCATGTGGTTGAAAAATTCGAAGAAGGAGGACCAGTTAAGGAATATGACAGTATTAGAAACCTATGCCTGGCATGGTGGCTCATGCCTGTAATCTCAGCACTTTGGGAGGCTGAGGCAGGTGGATCAGCTGTGGTCAGGAATTCGAGACCAGCCTGGCCAACACGGTGCAACCCCCCTCTACTAAAAATACAAAAATTAGCCGGACATGGTGGCATGCACTTGCAGTCCCAGCTACTCAAGAGGCCGAGGCAAGAGAATTGCTTTAACACAGAAGTCGGAGATTGCAGTGAGCCGAGATCATTCCACTGCACTCCAGCCTGGGTAACAGAGCAAGACTCTGTCTCAATAATGATATCAATAAAACTGAAATGATTTTTGCACATAATACATTGAATAGATTTGGTACATATGTTGAAATCAGCGTTGTTAGAATTTTTTGGCAGATGGAGTACAAGAAAAGAGTAGTCAAAAATGAAACCTGTTATTTGGACCTGAGTGTTAGAATAAGTTGATTTGCCATTACAACCACGGAAAGAAAATAAATTTAGGAGAGAAATCAATAGGGCAATTTGGATAGAATGTCTGTGTTTATCAGACAAATCAAGATCCCTTTGATGTTTGATGGAAACAGTATTTAATAATTATGAAGAGACAATAAGGCAATAAGTGTAAATAATGATTGTCTTCGGTAAACTGGGGTTCTTGGTGACCCCAATTTTGAATACTTGAGATGTTTACTAGATATTCAATTGTGTAAGTCAAGTTAGGAGTTGGATAAGCAAGTCTAGTGCTCCGTGAGGAGGTCAGATAGAGATATAATTTGGAATTCATCAGTGAATGGGTGTTGTGTAAAACCATAAGAAAAAATATTACTATGTTAATTAATGTAGAAATAAAAGAGATCTGAGAAAGAGCACTGGGTAAGTTCACCTCTTAAAGTCTGAGAATATAAGGCAATATCACAAAGAAGAAAAACTAGACTAGCACAGAAAATGGAAGACTGAGTCCATAGGAACAGAGAATTTTCTTTGATTTACTGATATACCATGATATTCTAAAAATATGCTTGGCACATAATAGGTACTCAATAAATATTTGTTGTATTAAACATTGTAGGCAAAAACAGTTGGCTGCAGATAAATTACTTAATTTGGTTGTGAAAACTCTTTAAATGGATAAAACATTAATAAAATTCCTTTTAGAGTTTGCCTGATGCTATACTACTAACAAGGTTACTTAAATATGCATCACACACAGTGCAAACAAGACAGCAAATCATTAGTCAGTGTCATAAGTCATGTTTGCACCAGGCCAACAAAACCAAAATGAACAAGCCCATTTAACTGGCTGCTTCAGAACCCAGCCATAAAAATAAAATGTTACCAGAAAATCTAATATTTTTCTTCAGTATTTATGTGTATAATTCTTACACAATAAAATGCAAAGTTCTTTTTTTTTTATGTGTTTTGAAATTGTGTACAATTACTTGCCACTATCCAACATTAGATGTAGAAATCACCATGGAAAGTACCGTTACTTTTTTTTTTCCAATCAATTCCCAATCTTTCTGCATGTCTCCATTCATCCCTCCCATTCTCAGGTCTCCCACCTGTCCCACTGAGGAGACCATTCTCTGATTTATGTTGCCATGACTATTTTGCTTATTCTTGAGTTTTATACAAATAAAATAGTAAAGTATGAGTAGACATAATTTGTCAAATTGCTTTTGTTAAATTTAATGCTTTCGTATGTGTAAAATTTTTTCTCTTCAAAGATTTTTTTCTAGACTTAAGAATGCTCTTAATCCAAAATTGCTGAGGAAATTTATTATAAATCCATGCTGAATATTATATTTTTTCTGTATCTATTGAGGTAATATACTCTTCTCCTTTATATTCTTAATGCATTTAAGTAAACTGATTTCCAAACATAAAATAAGGTTTTCATTATTGAGATGACTCCTTTGGTAGTGATATGTTAACCTTTTTGTATGTCACTCTATAGAATTTGCTAATATTTTGTGAAGGAGTTTTGCATCTCTGGTGATGAAAGATTATCCTGTGATTTTATTTTTTATAATGTTCTCATCATATTTTCATGTCAGTTTTATTGACTCATAAGGTGGTTTGGGAATTGTTCCATTCTGCTGGATTTTCTGAAAACATTTTTGTAAGATCTTTTATTAATGCTTCATAAAATTCATCAGTGAAGCCATCTAGGCTTAAAGTATTTTCTTATTATCTTGATATGGTCTTGCTCTGTGTCCCCACCCAACACTCATCTTGAATTGTAATCCCCATGTGCTGGGGGAGGGACCTCATGGGAGGTAATTA
This sequence comes from Trachypithecus francoisi, assembly GCF_009764315.1. NCBI lineage: Eukaryota > Metazoa > Chordata > Mammalia > Primates > Cercopithecidae > Trachypithecus > Trachypithecus francoisi. The sequence goes on from NW_022681472.1 coordinate 68,453,542, forward strand.
GATCATGGGGATGTTTCCCCACCCCCATGCTGTCCTTGTGATAGTGAGTGAATTCCCAAGAGATATGATGGTTTTATAAGGGGCTTTTCCCCCACCTTGCTCTGCACTTAACTCTCCTGCCACCAAGTGAAGAAGGATGTGTTTGTTTCCCCTTCCACCATGACTGTAAGTTTCCTGAGGCTTCTCCAGCCATGCAGAACTGTGAGTCAATTAAACCTCTTTCCTTTATAAATTACCCAGTCTCAGGCATTCCTTATAGCAGTATGATAATGGACTAATCTATATCCTTTTAATTGCTGTGATATTTAGACTATTAATATTATCCATTCTTTTATTGCTGATATCATTGATTTATGTTTTCTTTTCTTGATTAGTCTTATCTATCTTGTCAGGGATAGATAGCATATAAAGTTTATTCTTTTTAGACTAATATAACTAGTAAATCTTTTATAGTTATACCATAGTGATGGCCCCTAAAATGATAAAAATAATCTATACTAAGTGAGGTAGAGGTGTCTGTGGTATATATAATACAATGAATACACATCTACTCTATAAAACTCATGAAATGCTCACGTACCAGAGGGGAGCTTGGAGGTTATTCAGTTTACCAAAGTGATAAGGAATGTACTGGTGAGTGAGTACTAGCATCGTGGCAGCTCAGTGGTGTCTTCTCTCAGAGAGCCACAGGTGGCCATAGATGATTCTTTTACTTGGGATCACTAATAACCATAGAACTATTAGGACCCTAAAACTAGAGAGTCCAAGAGTCAATGCTTAGTCATCACAAGCCAGATATGTTCAGTAATCTTAATAAACAGCAACATCTTCCAGTTTTTGCCCATTCAGTATGATATTGACTGTGGGTTTGTCATAAACAGCTCTTATTATTTGGACATACGTCCCATCAATACTTAATTTATTGAGAGTTTTTAGCATGAAGCGCTGTTGAATTTTGTCAAAGGCCTTTTCTGCATCTAATGAGATAATCATGTGATTTTTGTCTTTGGTTCTGTTTATATGCTGGATTACGTTTATTGATTTGTGTATGGTGAACCAGCCTTGCATCCTAGGGATGAAATACACTTGATCACAGTGGATAAGCTTTTTGATGTGCTGCGGGATTCAGTTTGCCAGTATTTTATTGAGGATTTTTGCATCAATGTTCATCAAGGATATTGGTCTAAAATTCTCTTTTTCTGTTGTGTCTCTGCCAGGCTTTGGTATCAGGGTGATGCTGGCCTCATAAAATGATATAGGGAGGATTTCCTCTTTTTCTATTGATTGAAAAAGTTTCAGAAGGAATGGTAGCAGCTCCTCTTTGTACCTCTGGTAGAATTCGGCTGTGAATTCATCTGGTCCTGCACTTTTTTGGTTGGTAGGCTATTAATTATTGCCTCAATTTCAGAGCATGTTATTGATCTATTCAGGGATTCAACTTCTTTCTGGTTTAGTCTTGGGAGGGTGTATGTGTCCAGGAATTTATCCATTTCTTCTAGATTTTCTAGTTTATTTGCACAGAGGTGTTTATAGTATTCTCTGATGGTAGTTTGTATTTCTGTGGGGTCAGTGGTGATATCCCCTTTATCATTTTTTATTGCATCTATTTGATTCTTCTCTCTTTTCTTCTTTATTAGTCTGGTTAGCGGTCTATCAATTTTGTCGATCTTTTCAAGAAACCAGCTTCTGGATTCATTGATTTTTGAAGGGTTTTTTTGCATCTTTATCTCCTTCAGTTCTGCTTTGATCTTAGTTATTTCTTGTCTTCTGCTAGCTTTTGAATGTGTTTGCTCTCGCTTCTCTAGTTCTTTCAATTGTGATATTAAGGTGTCGATTTTAGATCTTTCCTGCTTTCTCTTGTGGGCATTTAGTGCTATAAATTTCCCTCTACACACTGCTTTAAATGTGTCCCAGAAATTCTGATATGTTGTGTCTTTGTTGTCATTGGTTTCAAAGAACATCTTTATTTCTGCCTTCATTTCGTTATGTACCCAGTAGTCATTCAGGAGCAGTCATTCACAAGACAGGTATTCCCTCTCTCAACACTCCTGTTCAACATAGTGTTGGAAGTTCTGGCCAGGGCAATCAGGCAGGAGAAAGAAATAAGGAGTATTCAATTAGGAAAGAGGAAGTCAAATTGTCCCTGTGTGCAGATGACATGATTGTATATTTAGCAAACCCCATCATCTCAGACCAAAATCTCCTTAAGCTAATAAGCAACTTCAGCAAAGTCTCAGGATACAAAACCAATGTGCAAAAATCACAAGCATTCTTATAGACCAATAACAGACAAACAGAGAGCCAAATCATGAGTGAACTCTCATTCACAATCCTTCAAAGAGAATAAAATACCTAGGAATCTAACTTACAATGGATGTGAAGGACCTCTTCAAGGAGAACTACAAACCACTGCTCAGTGAAATAAAAGAGGACACAAATGGAAGAACATTCCATGCTCATGGAGAGGAAGAATCAATATTGTGAAAATGGCCACACTGCCCAAGGTAATTTATAGATTCAATGCCATCCCCATTAAGCTACCAATGACTTTCTTGACAGAATTGGAAAAAACTACTTTAAAGTTCATGTGGAACCAAAAAAGAGCCCGCATTGCCAAGGCAATCCTAAGCCAAAAGAACAAAGCTGGAGGCATCACACTACCTGATTTCAAACTATACTACAAGGCTACAGTAACCAAAACAGCATGGTACTGGTACCAAAACAGAGATATAGACCAATGGAATGGAACAGAGTCCTCAGAAATAATGCCACACATCTACAACCATCTGATCTTTGACAAACTTGACAAAAACAAGAAATGGGGAAAGGATTCCCTATTTAATAAATGGTGCTGGGAAAACTGGCTAGCTATATGTTGGAAGCTGAAACTGGATCCCTTCCTTATACCTTATAAAAAAATTAATTCAAGATGCATTAAAGACTTAAATGTTAGACCTAAAACTATAAAAATCCTACAAGAAAACCTAGTCAATACCATTCAGGACATAGATATGGGCAAGTACTTCATGTCTAAAACACCAAAAGCAACAGCAACAAAAGTCAAAATTGACAAATGGGATCTAATTAAACTAAAGAGCTTCTGCATAGCAAAAGAAACTACCATCAGAGTGAACAGGCAACCTACAGAATGGGAGACAATTTTTGCAATCTACTCACCTGACAAAGGGCTAATATCCAGAATCTACAAAGAACTCAAACAAATTTACAAGAAAAAAACAAACAACCCCATGAAAAAGTGGGCAAAGGATATGAACAGACACTTTTCAAAAGAAGACATTTATGCAGCCAACAGACACATGAAAAAATGCTCATCATCACTAGCCATCAGAGAATACAAATCAAAACCACAATGAGATACCATCTCACACCAGTTAGAATGGCTAGAATGGCGATCATTAAAAAGTCAGGAAACAACAGGTGCTGGAGAGGATGTGGAGAAATAGGAACACTTCTACACTGTTGGTGAGACTGTAAACTAGTTCAGTCATTGTGGAAGACAGTGTGGGGATTCCTCAAGTATCTACAACTAGAAATACCATTCGACCCAGCCATCCCATTACTGGGTATATACCGAAAGGATTATCAATCATGCTGCTATAAAGACACATGCACACACATGTTTATTGAGGCACTATTCACAATAGCAAAGACTTGGAACCCACCCAAATGTCCATCAATGATAGACCGGATTAAGAAAATGTGGCACATATACATCATGGAATACTATGCAGCCATAAAAAAGGATGGGTTCATGTCCTTTGTAGGGACATGGATGAATCTAGAAACCATCATTCTCAGCAAACTATTGCAAGGACAAAAAACCAACCAACAACACCGCATGTTCTCACTCACAGGTGGGAATTGAACATTGAGAACATGTGGACACAGGAAGGGGAAGATCACATACCAGGACCTGTCATGGTGTGGGGGAGAGTGGGGAGGGATAGCATTAGAAGATATACCTAATGTAAATGATGAGTTAATGTGTGCAGCACACCAACATGGCACGTGTATACATATGCAACAGACCTGCATGTTGTGCACATGTACCCTAGAACTTAAAGTACAATAAAATAAATAAATAAATAAATAACCAGCAACATCAGAATAATAGGAAAGGCCTAAAGAATGTTGTGGGATATTAATTCTAACTTTGCACCATCAAAATAAGTCAAGGATGAATGGCCATGAGCATGAAGGCAGTTACAAAATGTCGTGATTTTTTGCTCAGTTTCTAGACATAAGTTAGTTATTGGATTCAAAACAGATTAACTGACCTAGATATCCAGTGCCCAAGATGAAGGACTCTACATTGAAATTATATAGATTAATGATTATCTCAGTCATTCCCAAAAAGAACTGAGACAATTACCCCAACAATGCTGCACTGATACAAAAGCAAATGAGGAGCATACCTAAATATTTTAAGCACTGCTATCAATGAGGTCCAATTTGCCACGAATGTCTCTGATGACTATTGGTATAGGATTCTCCATAGTCCTCTCCATTTCTACACATCTTGAATTAACTTTTGTTCTGGAATATGTTTTAAATAATGTTTATATAGAAAACAACCTTAGAAGATAGGATCTCTTTTCAGAGCAGAGGTAATATTTGTTTGCTGACCATAATAAAGATAATGTATCTCTCTAAACTAAAGAGCTTCTGCACAGCAAAAGAAACTACCATCAGAGTGAACAGGCAACCTACAGAATGAGAGAAAATTTTTGCAATCTACTCATCTGACAAAGGGCTGATATCCAGAACCTACAAAGAACTCAAACAAATTTACAAGAAAAAACAAACAACCCCATCAAAAAGTGGGCAAAGGATATGAACAGACATTTCTCAAAAGAAGACATTCATACAGCCAACAGACACATGAAAAAATGCTCATCATCACTGGCCATCAGAGAAATGCAAATCCAAACCACAATGAGATACCATCTCACACCAGTTAGAATGGCAATCATTAAAAAGTCAGGAAACAACAGGTGTTGGGGAGGATGTGGAGAAATAGGAACACTTTTACACTGTTGGTGGGACTGTAAACTAGTTCAACCATTATGGAAAACAGTATGGCGATTCCTCAAGGATCTAGAACTAGATGTACCATATGACCCAGCCATCCCACTACTGGGTATATACCCAAAGGATTATAAATCATGCTGCTATAAAGACACATGCATGCGTATGTTTATTGCGGCACTATTCACAATAGCAAAGACTTGGAATCAACTCAGATGTCCGTCTGTGACAGACTGGATTAAGAAAATGTGGCACATATACACCATGGAATACTATGCAGCCATAAAAAATGATGAGTTTGCGTCCTTTGTAGGGACATGGATGCAGCTGGAAACCGTCATTCTTAGCAAACTATCACAAGAACAGAAAACCAAACACCGCATGTTCTCACTCATAGGTGGGAACTGAACAATGAGATCACTTGGACTCAGGAAGGGGAACATCACACACCAGGGCCTATCATGGGGAGGGGGGAGGGGGGAGGGGGGAGGGATTGCATTGGGAGTTATACCTGATATAAATGACGAATTGATGGGTGCTGACGAGTTGATGGGTGCAGCACACCAACATGGCACAAGTATACATTTGTAACAAACCTGCACGTTATGCACATGCACCCTGGAACTTAAAGTATAATAATAATAATAAAGATAATATATCTCTCTAGGGAGACATTCAAGCAAGATTTCTAACAGCCCCTTTATCACAGAGTATTCTATTTTTTAAAACCTGAGGTCCCTCAGCTGTGATGCAAAGTCATTACTTGTGCACTATCCACTCGGTTTTGTTCTCATGGATTACCATGGCATGTGGAGAGCAGAGGAATCTTACATAAGCATGGAACTCGAGATTCCTCCTTTGTGCTGAGTAACAAAATCCTGTCTTTGACTGAGACATCGCATGCCTTCTGCTGGCATCTGTGAACTTGTGACAGGTTTATTATCTTGCAAATGAAAAATGCCAACTTTTCTTAGTTCTTGATAATCACCTGACCTCACACCTGATGCATAACTTTGGAAATAAAGGGGATAGGTAATAAGTTGAGTTCAGAACCAGTGGACCCATAAAGCATAACCTCTATGTTTGGTCCTTGGCCTGTATGGCAGGAACTGTTGTAGTCTGAATGTTTATGTGTAATAGCCTCTTAAATTATCTTCTCCACAGCCAAAATTTGAATTTGAAAAAGAAAAATCACATCTTTAAGGGAATGACAAACATTAATGGCACCTTAAAGAACTAAAGGATACATGAATGGTAGTCTTAAGATATTTTGATTTAATTCATAAGTCCAGACCCTGCAAAAATCCGGCAGAATCTGGAGCATGATAATTGAACATGATCTTTCGAAGTAAGTGGTGACTTTAATTTCAGACACTCTACCAGACATGGTATCTGTAGTAGAGAGAAATATGGCTGGATGCAGTGGGTCATGCCTGTAATCCCAGTACTTTGGAAGGCTGAGGCAAGGGGATCACTCGAGGCCAGGAGTCTGTGACCAGCCTGGCCAACTTATCAAAACCCTATCACTACTAAAAGTACAAAAATTAGCTGGGCATGGTGATTCAAGCTACTCAGGAGGCTGAGGCAGGAGAATTGCTTGAACTTGGGAGGTGGATGGTGCAGTGAGCTGAGATCACGCCACTGCATTTTGTCTCAAAAAACAAATAATAATAATTAACATGGTCTCAGATACATAGTACGTGACTGTAGATTTATCAAATTAATATGTTTGTATCTGTATTAGGAAAGAGAATCAGAATTAGCTCACATTCATTTGGAAGTTATAATAGTACACAGTTAGTTTTTCAATATCATCCAAAGATTTCTAGAGTGGACATTCCATAATATACCACTGGTACACTTAATTGATAATATCAAACAAATATGACAGGATGAGCAAGAAGTGACTAGTATACTGGTGTGTTCAGACATGCACTCCAGAGGGTAGAAAATAAAGACTCAGAGACCTGCTACAATAGCAAAATGTTTGAGGAAAAATGCTCACAGAATGCTGAGAAATACCCTCCACAGGAAAAACAAGTGATTTTATCTGACTCTTCCACTATGAAGATTTATTTGATTTATTCCTCTATCTTACTTTCTAGTGGTAGTTCTAGAAAAGATAATATCTATTTTACTGTAACATATTTTATCTTTTCAAATAACATTGCTGACTTATGATGGAGTCATGTCCCAATAAACCAATTGAAAATATCATAAATCAAAAATGCCTTTAATACACCTAAACTTCCAAACATCATAGCATAGCCTACCTTGAAGGTATTCAGAACACTTATATCAGCCTATGGTTGGGCAAAATTATCCAACACATAGCTTATATTATAATGCAGTGTTGAATATCTAGTGTAATTGATTGAATATTATATTGGAAATAAAAAAAGAATGATTGTATGGGCACTTGAAGTATGGTTTCTACTGAATTCACATCGTTTCTGCACCATTTTAAAGTCTAAAAATTGTAAGTTGACATTACAAGTCTGTGACCATCTGTATACTGCCTCATGAACAATATGAAAACTTATAACAATATAATTCCACTGATTTCTTTCCCATACTTTGTTCTTGATATGGTTTGGCTGTGTCCCCAAATCTCAACTTGAATTGTATCTCCCACAATTCCCATGTGTTGTGGGAGGAACCCAGGGGAAGGTAATTGAATCATGGTGGCCAGTCTTTCCCATGCTACTGTCATTATGGCGAATAAGTCTCATGAGATCTGATGGGTTTTTCAGGGGTTTCTGCTTCTGCTTTTTCCTCTTTCTTTCTTGCTCCCACCATGTAAGAAGTGCCTTTCACCTCCTGCCATGGTTCTGAGGCCTCCGCAGCCATGTGGAACTGTAAGTCCAATTAAACCTCTTTTTCTTCCCAATCTCAGGTATATTTTTATCAGCTGTGTGAAAATGGACTAATACAGTTTTGTAGCTTCCATAGATTTTATTTTCACATATACTATAAACTCCATAGGATACATAAGTTTGCTTTAAAAATTGTCAATAGTGTATCCTTTGAATATAAAACAGAATTTTGTTTCCATGACCTTTGCCCCCTGGTGCCACGCCCAAGGATATGTTACATACATGAAAAAGGGGTCTTTGCGGATGTTATAAGGTTGCAAATCAGTCGACCTTAAAATAGAAAGATTATCCTGGATTATTCAAATGATTTAGTATAATCACAGAAAACCAGGAAAAGATAGAAGAGGAAGTCAGAATTAGAAGCACAAAACAATATGACCTTCTGTTGTTGAAATAAAGCTAGAAGAGGTCATGTGTAAAGCCCAAGAAGAAAATGAATTCTGGCAGCAATCAGCGAACCTGAAAGTGGATCCAAAGCACAGAAGATAACTGCAGACCAGGCCGATACCTTGATTTTAGCCTAATGCTAACGAGACCCTTAGCAGAGGACTTAGCCACTACATGCCAGGCTTTTAACCTACAGCAATGGTCAAATAATACATTTATGTTGCTTAAAGTGATGGTAATACGTTATAAAACAAAAGAAAGTGAATTCTGTATATTATGTACATAATTCTGTATATTACTTATTTATACTACTATTTATTTATTATTCACTGTATATAATTATGTATACATATATATGTAATGCATAGAAAATAACTAATGCATCTTTTTGTGTTGTTCTTCCCTCCTACTTCTTGTGAATGTGGGCTTCCATTTATTTATCACTTCCCATTAATCTGAGGAATTTAGCATTGATTGAAGGGCATATCCATGAGAAATGAAATTTCTCAGATTACATTTTTTCAGAAAATAGTTTTATTTTACATTCATTTTTGAAGGATATTTTACTTTGTATATAATTCTAGATTGAATTTTACTTTCTGTTAGCATTTTAAAGATATCTTTCTACTTATTTTTAAATCTGACAAGAGAAGTCAGCTGTCACTGGTGTCATTTTTCTGTTTGTAGAATATGACATTTTTCCTTTGAATCCTTGACAATTAATCTGCAATATGCCTAGCCATATTTTCATTTTATCTTCCTTTATGTTCACTACAATTCTTAAATTGTGGTTAGTTTTTCACTAATTTTGGAAAATACTCACATATTACATATTCACACATTTCTTCTGTCCTACTCTTTATCTTCTTTGCAGACTCTAATTACACATTATCTTAGACAATTTGATTTTGTTCTACACATCTCTGACATTCTTTTAGGGCCTTTACAAGTTTCTATTTTTACTATTAAGTTTGGATACTTTCTACTGATCTATCTTCAACTTCACTAATCCTTTCATCTGTTGATCTCATGATGTTGCTAATAATTTCAAATAAATTATTTCTAATAACATATATTTTCATTTCTAGAATTGCCATTTTTATTGATTTTTCTCTGTAGAAATTTTCTATTTGTTTTTATGTGTTTTCAACCTTTTACAATTAATCATTGAACATATTTATCATAGTTATTTCAAAGTTCGTATTTGATCAATAGACTATGAGAACCATTTCTTGGTTTGCTTTTATTGAATATTTCCTCTTTTGACCTAAGGTCACATCTTCTTGCTTTTTTTGCTATCTCATCACTTTTTTTGCTATCTCATTACTTTTTTTTTGTTTTTTGAGATGGAGTCTCGCTCTGTCACCCAGGCTGGAGTGCAGTGGCGCCATCTCCGCTCACTGCAAACTGCGCCGCCTCCCAGGTTCACGCCATTCTCCTGCCTCAGCCTCCCAAGTAGCTGGGACTACAGGCGCCCGCCACCACACCCGGCTAATTTTTTTGTATTTTTAGTAGAGACGGGGTTTCACTGTGTTCACCACGATGGTCTCGATCTCCTCACCTCGTAATCTACCTGCCTCGGCCTCCCAAATTGATGGAATTACAGGCGTGAGCCACCACGCCCGGCCTATCTCATTACTTTTAAAATTTTATTTTAACTTGTAAAAGCTCAGTAGAGGCTGAAGCAAATAATATTTTTTTCCCAGAAAAGGATACATCCTTTCTTCTTTCAGGCTGCCATCAGGTAACTGAGTCAATGTAATATATTGTTGTCTTGGGCCTGGACTTTGTTACAAATTTAGTTAGAGTCAGTTTAACTGACTTCAGATATTTTGATGGCAGAATTTGGGCTTGCTTTTAGCGCGACTTAGGGTCTGAGTACCATAAAGCCTTTGATATTTTAATACTTTATGTAAGAATAAAGCCTTTACCTTGTCCTTGGTATAGCAGAAAGATTCAATAGTGTCTCTCATGCTTCTCACCTCCTGCTATTTATACATTTGTCTAATTCCCTCTGATTCAAGAACTGTAATTTATTCTAATAAATGGATGTGTAAAATGTGACAAGGCGTGCATGATTACATAAGAATATAGCACCTATGTCTAGAGTCAGATCCTCTTTCTCCTTTTTCCCAATTTCTCTTTTTCCCGTTCTCTACCACTTCCCAAAGACAGCTGCTATCAATCCCACAGGTGTAAGAAAATGAAATATGCCAATGTCTGAAGACAGCATGGATGTAGATTATTTCTCAATCAAGACTCAGATGAGATACCAGAACTGGGGAATACCTTAATTATAATGTGTGTAGTGCTCTACAGAGGCCTCACATAGGCCATTCCTGTTTTGGAAAACCACAGAATCCATGAGAATCCCTGGTTCTCTTCAGTTCTCTTGTCCCATTCTCACCGTTCTATGTATTACCTTCACACATTTGATGAAGATTTGTAAAGAGGAGTTGTTGGGCAGAGGAGGACTTGCTTGTGTTTTGGTTGTGCCTTAAATTTCAAGACTTAAGTTTAAAAATCATCATAAGTTATGCTGGCCAAAACATGACTGATAAACAATATTATATATCTATCAGGTTATTCCTTTCCATTCTCTGTGGGATGTTCTTTCTTCTTCTGCCAATTCACCAAGTGGACAACAGTATTGGTCTCTCCTCTGCTGGGAAAGTCTTGCCATATTCTGGAATTTAGTTCATTTAGCACTGATACTATATCTTGCACAGCAGTTACAATGAGGGTAATACTTTGTTGAACTAAAGTCAGTCAATAGTAATTCTTCAGAATTTATGATAGGAACACTATTTCTTTAGTGCTTTAATGGGATTACTAATATGATATTTCCCTGGTATGCAGTGTTATTTTTGACTTACAATCTTGGCCAGTGTTGAAGGACAGATTTAAAGGTCTCACCTGGGCTTTATACACTGTGAGAGTGTGCTTGTCTCACAGGTCAACATTCAAATGTGAGAGTTACTTCAACTTTCAAATATGTCAATCTAAATTATAGGGATTCCGGTTCTCAATGGACTCACTACAAACAAAATCATTAGTCAGACATCTTTTTATTACGTGACAATTGTAAGTCTCCATTCTGTTATAACAGAGGATTCAACAGATATCAATGTCAAGTCAAACCTGTGTTCAATAGTTTTCAACGTGTCTGAATATATTATCCTTTCCCCGGTGTATTGTCACCTGAGCAGAATGGGAATAGACTTGTGAAAGACTGGTAAAATCCATATGGTATATACTTCTCATGGAGTTTCATGATTCTTCTACTAAAGTCCTGGTCACCTCCCTTATCACTGGATTCCAGAACAGCAAATAGGTTCAAATCTCAATAATGACCTTTTCTTTCTATGACATCCCTTACTTTCCTTCTCCTTTATTTTCACTTTCATCTATAATTCTTCCATAGCAGAACCCTTGTTTGTTCCTTGTCTATTACAGGGCAGTGTTTATTAATCATCTTCACAATGGCCAACAGATCAAGTCCTTTTGCCTTCTCTTCTAACTGGGCCTGATATTTTGGTATATTTTTCACACTGGCTCCATTGATTAAGTGCCATAGTTTGGCATCATTTACTTTGGTGTCTTATCATCATAAGGCTAATAATGAGGTCAGCTTCATGACCACTTCTGCCATCATCAGCCCTGACCCATCGTAGGAAATCCATAGAATATATATTATGCGAAATTAAGGTCATATTTATACTTAAAATTTATTATTTATGAATTTACAAGCAAAAAAAAAAAATTAAAAAGTGGCCAATGACATGAACAGACACTTTTCAGGAAGACATTCATGTGGCCAACAAGCGTATGAAATAAAAACAAGTTCAATATTACTGATCGTGAGAGAAATGCAAATCAAAACCACAATGCAATGCCATCTCACATCAGTCAGAATGGCTATTATAAAACAGAGTCAAAAAATAACAGGTGCTCGCAAGGTTGAGGAGAAAAAGAGTGCATAAACACTGTTGGTGTGTGAAAATTAGTTCAACCATTGTAGAAAACAGTATATTGATTCCTCAATGACCTAAAGACAGAAATACCATTCAGCCCAGCAATCCCATTACTGGATATACAGCCAAAGGAATATGAATTGTTCTATCATAAAGACACGTGCACATGTATGTTCATTGCAACACTATTCACAATAGCTAAGACATGGAATCAGCCCAAATGCCCATCAAGAATAGAACAGATAAAGAAAATGTGGTACATATACAACATTGAATACTATGCAGAGATAAAACCGAATGAGATCATGTTTTCTTGCAGAAATATAGATGGTGTTATTGGCCATTATCCTCAGCAAACTAACCCAGTAATGGAGAACCAAATACTGCATGTTCTCACTTATAAATTAGAGCTAAATGATGAGAACACATGGACACATAGAGGGGGAACAACAGGCACTGGAGCCTTTTGGAGGGTGTAGAGTGGGAGGAGGGAGATGATTAGAAAAAATAACTAATGAGTCCTGAGCTTAATACTTGGATGATGAAATAATCTGTACAAAAACCCATGACACAAGTTTACCTATATAACAAACCTGCACGTGTACCCATAAACTTAGAAGTTAAAATAAATAAATAAAATAAAATTATCTGAAATTCAAATTTAAGTGTAGTCGTATATTTTTTTCTGGCAGACACAAGTGGACAACCACCACCAAGTATTTTATTGATCCCTGTGTCACTCCTACCAGTTCATCCCTGATGACATTGATAAGTGGTGAGTCATTTTGGCAATCATAGTGAATGTGATTGTGTGGTAGATCTTATGACCGAACATAACATGTCCAGTCAGCAGGCCCACCTGAACTTTTTGGCATCATCCTTAATATCTGTCAGAACTACTCAGTAATTTACACTTTGCTTAACTTGGATCATTATTTTTCTCAGGCTGCAAAAAGCCACCATAGAAAAAAGTGTATCTTATCCCTGGAAGTCCTTCCCAGGCTATTAATTCCTGTTTCAAAAAAAAAAAAAAAAAATCTCATGAACATCATTCTTGTCTAGTACTATGTTACAATCTCCTTGATCAAGCACCCTCTCAAGTTGAATTTCGGGGATACTTTCTGGCTCATGGTGAAGTATGTTGACTAGATTGTTAGTCTGTTTTGCATTGCAAAAGGAGTATCTGAGGCTGTGTAATGTATAAAGAAAAAAAGGTTTATTTGGCTTATGGTTCTACAGGCTGTACATGAAGCATAGTGCTGGCTTCTGTCCCTGGTGAGGCCTCAGGAAGCTTACAGTCATGACAGGAGATTAAAGGGAGCCAGCCAGCATGTCACATTGCACGAGAGGGAGTAGGGGAAGGGAATGTGTCAGGCTTTTTTCAACAACTGGATCTCATGTGAACTCTTTATCATGGGGAAGGCACCACAATCCAAGCACCTCTACCCGGGTCCCATCTCCAACACTGGGATCACATTTCTACATGAGATTCGGAGGGGACAAACATCTAAACAATATCATGGATCTTTCAGTTACTTGAAATAAGACTACTTTTCCATGCTTAGTAAATTTAACATGTCCCCAGACGGCTTATGATGGTATAACCTTTGTGTAGGGCCTCTCAGTCACGACAGTAGTTCTTGAGAAGGTCCCCTGGTTCTCTGTTACCCTGTAGAGGAAAAGGCCTGTGTGTCATCCTACATATGGAAGTGCTACTTCATGCCACACAGAAGTGGATGACCTCTTCCATTTCTCATCAACCTTCAGAAAAAAACAAAAATTCATAGGCCTCCATGGAGATATCCCATCCCATGTTGGAGGGTCTCAGATTTTCCAAATTGTGCCTGACTTTAAGATGCCAGACCTGCCTTGATAGCATTTAAACACCTCTGAAGCTCTATCACCAGGTCTTATCAGATCTTGGATTCTATACTCATCTGAGTTGTTGTTGCACTGCACTGTAGGAGATAAAGGCCACCTCTGCACCCAAATTGAACACGCAACTCTCACCGTGATCCTTTAATGGTTTCACTGCCCTCAGTTATTTCTTATCCCACTATAGGACATTAATGTAGTATAGCCATAAACAGACAATTATACTGCCTTTGCAGGCATTATTTTCCCCACATCTTTCAAATGTCTACATCATGTCACCCAACTGGATAAGGCACCCCCACTACTGGAATGTTTTCTCAGGTTACACCTGATTAAATCTTTCAGAAGTAAACTTACTACCTTGTACACTATCAGGACTGAGTTCCACTCAGAATGGAGTCATTTTTGCTCGGTGGGCTTTGAGGGAACTCTCCTTAAAGTGACCTCTTACCAGCTTGTTATCTCAGGACCAGGACCTAGACCAAGACCACTTGATCTAGTTCAGGTCCTGTAAGAAGAAGCAGATACCAAGACATGATTAGTCCTACTTGCTTTTTTGTTTTCTTTTAGAAAAAAATATCTTTGAAGGCTAAAAGATGAGAAAGAACAGCCTCTGATACGCCGAAGCTGTCCTGATATGGTCATCCTGTTAGGAACTGGGCAAACATTCACAGTGCTGGGTATTGTCCTATTTAAATGAATCATTTCATAGCGCATCAATATCTGTCAAAGCCAGTCTGTAGCCATGATCAGTCAAAACAAACAAACAACCAAAAATCCCTCTGTAAAGGTACTCATAAAATACAAAAGTTATTCAAACCACAAAATGTCAGACATCTCCTTTTTTTCAGCTAACCTGTGTGACTGTGGCTTCATTACCAATTATAGGTTTATCCTTTCATTAGTCTGACCTCCTCGTAAACAAAATTTCATAAAATACTCAATCATAAGTTAAACTCATTTTCTGATGGCATTCAATCCAGAGCTAAGGTATGCTTTTTGCAATCCTCCCATAAAAGCAGAACCTCCCTTAGCAGAACCCCAAATTCTATTCTTTCTGGCTTTCTGAAGCTAAAACTTCCAATGATTTCTTGTGATGCACATTTTATCTCATGAGAATGAAGAATAACCCCAGTTTTTCAAGAACAAGAGAGTTTCTTGTGCTTTTTGCCTAGATTAAAAGACAAGTATGAAGGAATAGGCATAGACAGGTAGAACCTTCTATAAACAAAACAAAAAATATCCCATATTTGTAAGAGGGAAAAAAAAGAGGCTTGGTCAGGAAGTCTCAGTATACTGCACAATTCTTAAAAAAAATTATCCTGTCAAATGTGTAATCCCCAAGCAAATATCTCATATTCAAGATGTCCTTCATTTGGCAAAAATGACTCAATTTTAGCTGGGAGCAGTCTGGGGGAAGTATAGCCTTGGTGTGAATGTTGGAGAAAATCCAAATGCCTGGCAACTGATGGGCACCATTCAAATATGCTTCTCACAGCAGTTTCTCTTGAAGGGATATCTGAGTGGTGCGCAGTCACGGATACTACAGAAAGAAAATAAGGTAATAGTGATATAAATTACATGGACAATTATCACTGATTAAAGACACCACATTTTGAGAATGTTAATACAAGTAATGGATGCAAGTGCAAATTCAAATATATGATTGTTACAACTTCACACTGGATTGGATATTGGGGTTTAAAGAATGGAAAGAATGAATAGATATGAAGCTGGGGGAGCTGGGGAAATGGTGAAATTAAACAAGGTTACAATAAGAACAGGATATAGTGAGATGATTTTGATATTCTGGAGAAATGTATTGGTCAAAATTCCAGCAAAGTTTTAAAAAGTTATGTCTGGATGTTATAAGAGGTAGGATATGATTTTTAAAGGAAAAGAGAAGATAAATATTTGATATATATTTACTTTAAGATTATAGTTTAAATGATAGGAGGTCAAATCATTAAGAAACCAGTATAGAAAGAAGGAAATAATGCAAAGTCTAAGGAACAATATAGAAAAACAGCAAAAGTAAGGATTAAGCAAGAGGGAGATATGCTAGTGAAAATCAAGTAAGTGTCCTAAAAGTTGAGGGAATGAGGGATGATGCAATATCATATATTCCAATGGAGAGTATATAAATTAAGTGAAGGAAAATGACAGATTTTCAGGGAAATCAAAGACAAGAATAATTAATTTACAAATCAGAGCAGCACTGGTATCCATTGAAGAAGGTGGATGTGGAGTTTGTGGCAGAGGATGATATTCTAGGGATAGAAAATGTTTTCCAAAATTCATTCAAGAGCCCACTTTGATCAGAAATAGAAGTTTCTGGGTACTCCTCAGAATAACTATATCAAAATCTATCAAAATATGTTGAATGGGCTACCAAGTGAGTTATATAGATCAATGTTTAAAAACAATAATATCAGCTTTCTAAGAAAGTTTGGTAGCAAATGATGAGAAACAGAGAGGATAGAAAAATAGACAGCCACATTTTAATAAGACTAATAAGATGTTACAAAAAAGAATTGAGATGAACTCTGTGGAGAGATGCTTGAGATAGACAATCTGATAAGTAATTAGCCAATCAAGAACTCCCAGATGGCAGGAGAAGAGGGAATGAAACTTACATATTTATAGTTATCCTTACAGTAGAAGAGAGCCAACTCTTCACTGGGAGGGAGATATAGAAGGGAAAGAACAAATCTTGGTGAAAATAAACTCATGAGAGAAGAGTGAGTTGAGAGAACATTTGTCAAGAAGTTTGAAAATAGTTTGAGCTCATTTAAGCCCTCTCAAATTACCAATATATCACTGCCTAAAATGAACAGTAGCCCTTAATCTTTCTAACTTTAGATACAATTTATTTTTGTTTCTTTGTTTTTCATACTGATGGGCAGGTAAGTATGTTAAGGAAATTAAAATGCTGCAAACTGCAAAAAGATATAATATTTACATATGATCAGAGTGAAAAATTATGCCAGATTTGTGAGAAGTATGTCACAAGGCCAAAATTAGCGGAAAGATTAGAGATTAAACATCTATTTCATATTCACATCTCTATAACGGGGGAAGGAAGGGAGAAGAGTGTTTTAATAACGTACTCCAGCATCTATCACTTTGATATTCTAATAAGCCTCAAGTCACAGAATCATCAATAAAGAGTACACTTTATTTTTAATATAGTGAATGAATTTTATTATAATCTGTTTATTTAATAGGGCAAAGAGAAATACTGATTTATTGCAATATTACGTTTTGGGTAAACTCAGTGTGTGAGTGGGCATGTGTGTGTTTGTGTGTGTGTGTGTGTAAGTGGGGAGAGAGAAGTCACGTGTATGTGTGCCATATTTCCAAATTCTGATAATTGAGCTTTATATTTAAGCTGATTTTTAAAGCTTTGGAAATTGGTTTTCTCATCATGAAGTACCATTTAAAAAATTGAAACAAATTTTTAGAACTAAAGAAAATATTTTTATTGTCCTCATTTCACAAGATCTGTGTCATCTAATAAGGATACCATTTACTTAGAATAAACATGACTCTATAATATGTAATAGTAAATAAGGTGAGAATTAAAACAGTTACTTTGGAAATGGCATATGAGGAGGTAATAAACAGAGGGATAAGAACTTGAATAATACTCGAGTTATATACTTTTGGGTTTCACAAAAGCTGGACATTATTATTATTTTTTTATAGAGAAAGGGCCTCACATTGTTACCTAGACTGGAGTGTAGTGGCACCATCATGGCTTACTGTAACCTCAGAGTACTACTTCAAGTGATACTCCTGCCTCAGCCTCTGGGTCTATAGGCATATGCCACCACGCTCAGGTAATTTTTTAAAAAATTTCTTTGTAGAGCTGGGGTCTCATTATGTTGCCCAGGCTGGTCTGAAACTCCTAGACTCAAGCAATCCTCCTGCCCCAGCCTTCCAAAGCACTGGGACTATAGGCACCAGCCACTGTGACTGGCTGAGCTAAGTATTAAATGAGATGAGTAAGAATAAATCTGCTTTGTTAGATTTTAGCTTTTAATGTAAATAATTTTAATATGAATTATGAAAGAAATGAATTTTCATATACTGCATTATAATTAGATATTAATATTCAATGAAGATTAACTTTTATTCATGTTAAAATCTGTAGGTGATTATTTTATTAGAAAATTATATTTTATTAATAAAATGTTATTAACTTGTATTAGAAATATGTTTCAGACAAATCAATACTGAGGTGTAAATTTAAATGTATTTTACACAAATTTCACTCAATTTTTTTAGTAAATGAAATGTTCAGAAAAATAGTAAAACTTGGATTTAGGTATTACATGGCACCATGTCTTCCTTCAGTCTTAAATGGACTGCAGTGATAAAATCAGTCTGGACCATCAGTCTTCCTGGATTTCCAAAATGTCATTTTAATTCTAAAACCTGAAAAACAGTAAAAAAAAAAAAAAAAAAGCTGGCTTCATTTGCCAAAAAAATCCAATTTATGAACCACTGGGCACTAATAAAAATAATTTTTAAATGTAATGATATTAATACTAAAGAAGATAATAATATGCTGTTTTACAAAAGGAGAAAAACATCATTTTATGACAGAAACAAATTTGAGACCCAGCTTTCAAACTTAAAAAAAAAAGAAAGAAAATGGTTCATTGATAAGGTTTGGCTGTGTCCCCACTCAATCTCATCTTGAACTGTAACTCTCACAATTTGCACGTGTTGTGGGAGGAACCCAGTGGAGGGCGATGGAATTATGAGGGCGGGTCTTTCATGCACTGTTCCTATGATAGTGAATGAGTCTCACAAGATCCGATGGTTTTAAAAAACAGAGTTTCCCTACACAAGCCCTCTTTTTCCCTGTTGCTACCTACATAAGATGTGACTTGCTCCTCCATGCCTTCCACCATGATTATGAGGCCTCTCCAGCCACATGGAGCTGTAAGTCCACTAAACCCTTTTTTCTATATAACTTATCTAGTCTTGGGTATGTCTTTATCAGCAGCATGAAAATAGACTAATAGAGTAAATTGGTACTGGGAGTGGGGTGTTGCTGAAAAGATACTGGAAACTGTGGAAGCAAATTTGGAACTGGGTAACAGGAAGAGGTTGGAACAGTTTGGAAGTCTCCGAAGATAGGACAATGTGGGAAAGTTTGGAACTTCCTATAGACTTGTTGAATGGCTTTGCCCAAAATGCTGATATTGATATAAGCAATAAAGCCCAGACTGACTGAAGTCGTCTCAGATGGAAATGAGGAACCTGTTGGGAAGTGGAGCAAAGGTTACTCTTGTTATGTTTTAGCAAAGAAACTGGTGGCATTTTTGCCTCTCCCCTAGGGATTTGTGAAACTATGAACTTAAGATAGATGAATTAGGGTATGTGGTGAAAAAAAATTCTAAGCAGCAAAGCATTCAAGAGGTGACTTGGGTGCTGTTAAAGGCATTCAGTTTTATAAAGGAAGCAGAACATAAAAGTTCAGAAAATGTGTAGCCTGACAATGCTAAAAAAAGAGAATTCTATTTTCTGAGGAGAAATTCAAGCCAGTTGCAAAAATGTACATAAGTAACAAGAAGCTGGATGTGAATCCTCAAAACAATGGGGAAATGTCTCCAGGGCATGTCAGAGGTCTTTACAGCAGCCTCTCCCATCACAGTCCCAGAGGCCTAGGAGAAAAACATGGTTTTGTGGACCAGGCCTAGGGTCCTTATGCTTTGTTCAGTCTAGGGTCATGATGCCCTATGTCCCAGCTGCTCTAGCCATGATTAAAAGGGCCCAAGGTATAGCTCAGGCTATGGCTGCAGAGGGTACAAGTCCCAAGCCTTGGCAACTTCTACATGATATCGAGCCTGTGGGTGCACAGAAGTCAAGAATTGTGGTTTAGAAACCTCCACCTAGATTTCAGAGGATGTATGGAAATACCTGGATGTCCAGGCAGATGTTTTCTGCAAGGATGGGGCTCTCATAGAGGACCTCTGCTAGGTAAGTCCAGAAGGAAAATGTTGGGTTGGAGCCCCCACACAGAGTCCCTAATGGGGCAATGCCTATGGGAGCTGTGAGAAGAGGACCACCGTCCTCCAGACCCCAGAATGGTAGATTCAATGACAGCTTGCACCATGTGCCTGTAAAAGCTGCAAACACTCAACACCAGACCATGAAAGCAGCTTGGAGGAAGGAAGTAGCCTGCAAAGCCACAGGGGGGAGGTGCACAAGACCATGAGAACCCACCTCTTGCATCAGTGTGACCCAGATGTGAGACATGCAGTCAAAGGAGATCATTTTAGAGCTTTAAGATTTGACTGCCCTGCTGGATTTTGGGCTTGCATGGGGCCTGTAGCCCCTTTGTTTTGGCCAATTTCTCCCATTTGGAACAGATGTATTTACCCAATGCCTGAACCTCCATTGTATATAGGAAGTAAATAAGTTGCTTTTCATTTTACAGGCTAATAGGAAGAAGGGGTTGTCTTGTCTCAGATGAGACATTGGATTGAGGACTTTTGAGTTAATGCCAAAATGAGTTAAGACTTTGGGGGACTGTTGGGAAGGCATGATTGGTTTTGAAATGTGACATGAAATCTGAGAGGGGCCAGGGATGGAATGATATGTTTTGACTGTGTCCCTATCCAAATCTCATCTTGAATAACTCCCACAATTCCCACATGTCATGGAAGGAATCTGGTGGAAAGTGATGGAATTAAATGGGCAAGTCTTTCCTGTGCTGTTCTGTGATAGTGAATGAGTCTCACAAGATCTGTTGCTTTAAAAACAGAAGTTTCCCTGCACAAGCTCTCTTTTTGCCAACTGCCATTAGTGTAAGACATGACTTTCCCCTCCTTGCCTTCCACCGTGATCATGAGGCCTCCCCAGCCACTTGGAACTGCAAGTCTATTAAACCCTTTTTCCTGTGTAAATTACCCAGTCTCGGGTATGTCTTTATCAGCAGTGTGAAAACAGACTAATATACTAATATTCAGTGTTTAAGACTTATCTATTATTTTGTTGTTTCTTGGACTTTTATCTTCCATTCTAGATAAACTTAAGCGTTAATTGCTTATTGACAATTTATATAAAATAAGAGCTAAAAATGGTTATACGCTGCATTGTGATAAAGAGATTTCTCTACCAAAGTATTGTCTTTATTGCATATTTTTAACACTGGCTTTGAAACATAATATTCCTGTAATCCTTAGGCTTTTATGAAGTAACAATGTACAATTTTTAAATACAGATAGTCCTGAAAAACTGAAATTGCTTCTGTATCCTGCTACTTAGTTGGAAATTAAGATTGTGGAATTACCATATATATTTCATGGGTAGCAGCATTTCTTATTTTCACATAGGCAGAGACTATTCATCACCATATTCATTGGTAAACTACAACTTTGAAAATCTTTCATTGGATTCTATTATATTTATTGTGTACATATAAATAAGAAAACTTCATATGTTAGAAGTGGAGTCTTATAAAATATTTGTGATTGTAGAGACATGTAAAGTGTAGTTGCTATTAATAAATGGATTTTCACGACGTTTTCACCTTTGAAACATGCTTTTGAAAGACAATAGAACTCCTGTTTTATCTACGGTTCCTTGCTTTTTGAAGATTTTAAAAGAGGCTTTGAATTCCTAAAGAATACTGTCTGGAAATGCTTTGTACTTAGCGTCTGTGGTTGTTAAAGTCATTAGGGTGGTGTTTTCTCTCTCATGGCCGTATTTCTCTCTCTTTCTCTGTGGGATTCCTGGAAGTATTTCTTCTGTTGGTTTGAGTAACTTCTTTCATTCTGATGTTTGGCAGCATTTCTCAGGATGTCTGGGCAGACATTTCAGTTCTATTGGCTACAAACTTTCCAAGACACAATTCTTTTTTCTTCAAAAAATTGAATATAAAAATTGTTTCTGCTTATATGTTCACCTAATAGTTGTAAAAATTACCATATACCAGGGTATTTAAAATGAAACCTTTAAAAGTGAAAATATCTGTCTAGTTTCATTACAGATTTTTCTTTTTTTTTCTGAGATGGAGTCTTTCTCTCTCCCCCAGGCTCTGCAGTGCAGTGGCCTGATCTTGGCTCACTGCAACTTCCACCTACCAGGTTCAGTGATTCTCCTCCCTCAGCCTCCTGAGTAGCTGGGATTACAGGTGCACATCACTACACCCAGCTAATTTTCTTTCTTGTATTTTTGGTAGAGCTGGGGTTTCACCTTGTTGGCCAGACTGGTCTCAAAATCCTGACTTGGCAAGCCGCCCACCTCGGCCTCCCAAAGTTCTGGGTTTACAGGTGTGTGACACCACACTGGCCTTCATTACAGATTTATACCCAAAGATTTGTTAAAATGAGAATAAAAGGAAGGAAATAAACCTTACACCACTGAAGATGAAAAACATGTAATGCTACAGATTCAAAACATGTAAGATTGCATTTACAGAATACACACTCAGACTGTAAGTAATATAACTCATTATTTAGTTGTTTAGTTGTTAACTTGCTTTATTGGGTATAACCAATTTATGATTATAAATATAAAAGAAATGACAAATATCAACAATCTGTGCATATTATAGATAATTAATAGATGATCAAACAAAATTTTCCTTTTCATTTCTCTATGGCTTCACGTGTATCAAATACAAATTTTTGTTGGAAAATAACAGAATCGCTTATTGCTTAAATTATTTTGTAATATTTGAAACTACATTATGTAATTTGAATATTACATGATGATAGTGGAAATTTACTTGAAATATACTTGAAAATTATGTTTTTTATAAAAAAAATTTTGCCTTAGAAAAATAAAAGATGAAAATATGCTATAAAATTTTAAAAGTAAGCTGTTGCATTTTTAATGCTTTTTATTAAAAATGACTCAATATTAAATACTTTCTTTGTCCAGAGAATCAAAATAAGTTCATAGTACCTTGTTGACAACATGATACATAATTACTGTTTCTAGCTATAACAAGTAGCTGACTACATAATGAAATAAAATTACTTGAAATATCACTCCCACAGGATGTATAGGTCTTGAAATTTACAATAGTTGTCACTATTCTTTCAGAATATATTTATTAACTCTTAACTGTTGTCAGGAAATCTGCTAAGAAAAATGGATGCAAAGATAATCATAAAATGCAGTTTTTTTCCATACTATTCTTACAGAGTAACTCCCTTAAGTAGCAAACTCTTTGGTCCTCTCAAGGTACCCTACTTGCTTGATTAGGGCAAATATCTTAAAGCTGTAGCAAAAAATAAACAGTCGGTTTTTAGAGAAATTTACAGCTCAACAGAAATTGTTATAAAAACATTTGATGCTTCGTCAATAATAAAGGTCATAATAATATAAAACTTCAAACACAAATTCAGAATATATAAAATTAAGGAAGTAATAGTTTTATGTGTTAGAATTTAAAATTTATTTCAATCACAAATGCTGCAAGACTGACATGTTAGAGTATATTTCTGAGCTAAATATTGAATCTGATCAGCAACTTCTGTTAGAGAATCAAATTTTCAATATTTTTAATGAATCTGAGATTCCTGCAAAACATCTAATTTTTAAAACAAGCAATGTAAGATAAGAGCTGCCTGACAACTTCCTCTCGTCACCGTCTTCCTACACTCGTCTGTTTCAATATCTTGTGCATCCCAAGCTCTTTCTCTTCTCCAGGGCCTAACGAATTTCCTATTTCACCTGCTGAAACATTCTTCCCCTTGCTCTTATTTTTTTTCTCTCATATTTGTGCTTTCCATTTAAAGGCCATCTTTTCAGAGTCTTTCATTTACTACCTGAGATGATTTTACTATTTTTCCATGATCATTCTCTATTTCATAATAGTTTTAAGTGTAGCTCCTTACTTCTTTGATTCATTTCTTAATCAAAATTAATAAACAAATTATTTTATTTTTAAATTTCTAACACAGGACTACAAGTACCATGAGAAAAAGAACCATATCAATTTCATGTGGAACCTTTAGTGTTTACAACTTTGTACTGTCAGTTGACTATCTAATGAACGAATATGGTTGTGTGTTAGACTTATGCTAGCTGATGATTTTGAATTCCAGGGAGAATTATTTCAAACCATATGAAGGAAAGATTTTCTAAATTTCAGGACTGCTTGAAGAGAACTTTGAAGTTACTGCTACTAGAGGGGGTCAGTCAAATGTCAAAAATTCATTTCATGGGCATTGTAAGAAAGAATACAATGGTAATTGACCCATTATAATATAATATTTCCTTCAGGAATCATGCTTTTACTAGGTTTTGTGAAGCTTCTTCTCTTGTATATCTTTTGGAGTACACAATAATATTACCAGGTCATTAATACTTTACCATTAAGACTAGTTAGTAGTATGACAGTTAAAATGGGAATATTTTCTATTAAATAGTTGTTCTATGTGTTGTGGTGTGGTACAATGGAAACCTCATGAAATTTGGAATCACACAGAACTAGGTTTATCAACCAGTGGAGGCCGTTCCTAGCTCTCTGAGCTTTCCGAATGTCAATGTTGTCATGTGTAAACAGCAAAACAAAAAATCCACCTTTCAAAGTTGAGATCATCATTAGGCAGAATAGTATATGTAAAAGGGCCTAGAACAACAGATCTTCAATTACAACTTTCTCCTGTTCTTGTTGTACTTTAGTGAAACTATATTCCCATTTTTAGGCTGTAGAAAAATATCCTATATTTACGTTAGTTTATTTAAGAATTTGTTGTAGAAGATTCCTCCCACAAAGTATACAATATACTTTCTAAAAAGAACATTTACAAAACAATGGCAAAATTCAAATAAATGTCTGAACTAATATTAATACATATACATAAGATGCAGACATCAGCATGATTGATACGGATAACTCCAAGATTTTTGTCAAAGTGGACACAAAAAATGAATAAACAAAATGTGATTTTTTTTATACAACAGAATGTTATTCAGTCTTAAAAGGAAAGGAAATTTGAAACATTCTCCAACAAAGATGAATCTTAAAAACATTACACTAGGTGAAATGGGCCAGTCATGAATGAATATACTATTTGTACATATACTTTTATACAGTTGTGCTATGTGTGTGTGTATATATATATGTGTGTACCTGTTGTCATATAAAAGTAACTGTTGCCACTGAACTGTACACTTAAACATGGTTTAAATGGTGAATCTTAAGTATTTTGTTTTTAAAGTACCTTAATATTTGCAAAGCACTTTAAGTACTTTAAGAATTGTATGTATATTTAACCACAATTTTTTTTAAGTTAAAAAATGTGGACACAGAAACTTGCTTATTTTCTTTTACAATGAACAAAATGATGCAATAATTTGGAAAACAACAAATAACAATGTTTCTTGTCTCTAATTACATCAGACATCATATAGCATACGTTATGACATCCTTCTGCTTCAGTAAGTAATGACAGGGTCCAAGATTCAGTAACTGTTAAATATACTACCCTGGTGATTTTGATGAAGAGCCTAAATTAGGGGAAAATATCTTCCCAGTAGCATTTGTACCAAGAGTCTGGTATAAATTAATATAGTTTTACTATGTCACTACAAATTTAACATATTTTAATTTACCCCAAATGCTACAAACTGCTTATCAAATCACTTCTCTGAGGCACTTATACCACAAAGTGACATTCTCTTTTCCATCGACCTTACCTCGCCCATCCAACTTTACTTGGAACTGGGTAGCTGTAAGCTTTTCCTTGACTTTATAGTATCAGAATTAGTTTTGCAATATTTTTTCCCATTAGCAGGCATTTTTACCTAAAAACCAGGACTCACCAACAAAAGTGAACCTTATGGCCAAGTTTGTACACCACAGCCATGGATGTTTAGATCATGTAGGGAATGTAACCAGTGTGATGCAAACTGAGACAATCAGATGTTTTCTTTTTTGGAAGACAGTGGCTGAAATTTACAGATGTCAGAAAATCATAGTCTTTATACTGGAATAAGCATGATGCCTACAGGTTGATTCCTCATTGGTTTTCAAGCAATGAGATCACAAGCTTTTCCAAGTCATGTAAAACGATGCCAAGTCTCTGACTTTTATACTTCACCCAAACTTTTAAATCCATTTTTTTCTTCATTAAATTAAGCACTCCTCTGTGTTCTCCCATCCTACTCAAATCAATATATAATCACCAGTTGACTTATAAAAGGACTGAAGAATGTTTTATTTGGAAAACTTATGCCAAGGAGATTGCTGTATTTCTTCAGAAAATATGGGAGTATAGACCTGAGAATAAGGAGAGGGAAAAAACATAAATCTGGCACAATGGTAAATGGTTGTCTCCTCATATAAAAAGCCTTATTCCAGGATGTCAACTCTGACATATTTTGAATAAATTTTATTGATATCACAGTAATTGATGTAAGGAAGGGTTTAGTTTCATGCAGTGGGTGATGATAACATATAGCACATTTTGGCTAAGAACAAGAGAGCAAAGGATTTAAAATGTTTATATTCCTTGGAAATTAAAGGAAATTGGGGAAAGGGCTAAAGA
This sequence comes from Trachypithecus francoisi, assembly GCF_009764315.1. Taxonomy (NCBI): domain Eukaryota; kingdom Metazoa; phylum Chordata; class Mammalia; order Primates; family Cercopithecidae; genus Trachypithecus; species Trachypithecus francoisi. The sequence continues at coordinate 68,480,227 of NW_022681472.1, forward strand.
CTTCGGATTGTACAGCTGATGGCACTGGTAAAAGGTACTATGGCAGTGCCTAGCTATTTCAAATTTACAGTTTGGTTCCCATTTAATGTCCTTGTTAGGAATATATAAGTTTGCAACACATAACTGCATTTTCCTTTAATTAGGACTCTGAAACTCATCTAGTAGTACTGCTTCATTATGCCTAACTGATGGATTAATATTATTTCAAAAAAGTAGATATTTACCTGACATAGCTACCATGTTAATATCAGAGCAACTTGTGGAAACTACTCCGAGTTTAGTCTTGCAATATTGGTGCAATGTACCTTTCAAAATTGGGTGTTTCCTTAGAAACGAAATGTTTCCCATATAATGACAACTCCTTAAAGAGACTATAGCAAAGCCATTCTCTAGGAAATTGGAAAGTAAAGAAAGGAATTAGAGTTTATATTCAAACTAAAATAGAAGATATATTTGTTTTATATTCAGTATTTACAAGAATGAGGAAAAAGGAACCCATATATGTATATTTCTTATGCCAAGACAGAATTTCCTGGAGATTGTACCTCTTTGAGGACTTGCAATCAAGAAAGCATTGGTATCACTGCAGAGGGGATGCCTGCATCTGGAAATAATAGCTATGTAATGCCAGGGCCTTGAAAAAACGATAGTGATGGGAATATTTAATTGAGATTAGGCCATTTTATAGCAGTATTGCAAGAGGAGGCAAAGACTAAAGATAATTACTAACAAAGGTCTTGAGTATGCAACAGGAGTCACACAGTCTCAAAACTGTCAATGTCTCAGGGTCTCAATGTCTCAGCAATTTTTGGTTAAACAATTGCATTGAGTAAAAGGTTAGCACATTGAAAATATGCATCATGCATGGGTCTTGTTCCATGCCCTACCCACATATGCACAATTCTACTAATGACCTTTAGTTGCTTACATCAGGACTTGAATGTCATATTGAGAGTGACAGGAGGCAGCCAAATGCCTAGGCAAATAGGAGCATGTCCCCGGTGAAAGCTCCAAGCCAAAGACATTTTAAAACCTGAAAGCCAAACCATAAGTTAAATCCTTGGACCAGATTGAGAACTTGTCTTCATGTTGGTGTGTTTTCCTCTGATTGATCCCCACCCTTCACCTATTATACACATACCTGCCATTTCCTAATTAGTTTTCTACCCTGTCATGCCCACCTTTGAGTGGTGATTTCACTTTAACTCTTTTGGCATACTCACAAACCAATCAGCATGCACTACCCCTTCTGGGTCAATAAAAGGCCCTGGACCCAGCTACACGAGAGACTTTCCCGCTTTCGGGTAGGGAAACCACCACCCATGTTTCCTCTTTGCTAAGAGCTTTCCTTTTGCTTAATTTCACTCCACTCACTCTCTGGTATCCACATGCCTAATTCTTCCTGATTGTGAGACAAGAACTTAGATCTAACTGGGCTAAGGAGCAGAAAGACTGCAACAATATGTTAGTCTAAGACTTGGTTTCTATTAACTCTATAACTTTTCCTTTCCTTTCTAAATCTTATCAGTTAAAAAGGATGCTATATTTCTTCAATCTTTCTTTGCCTTTTGCTCTTTGCTCTGTAATCCCTCACTCTTTCTCTTTACACTTCAACTCTTTATGCTCCCTTCAATCTTGTTCTATGCTTGTGCACATGTATAAGCCCTTAGCTAGCACACATATCAAAACCACATCCCACACACACACACACAGTCCTGTGTTCTCACAATTCACATGAAAAATAAAGAAAGCATAAGTTTCTTTAAAACTGACTGAAAACATTAATGGGAAATCATGACATTCAGTTTCTATTCCCAAGGCTTTATTTTTTGCTGTGTAATCTTCTGACTTATTCAAATACCAGGTTTTCTTTCCTCACGGGAATTATAATATCACCTTCATAATGATACCAAGTCACACATGAATGAAAATAGCTAAAAATTCTCCAAAAACATAAGGAATCATACAAGAATAAGGATTAATAATGCCTATTGTTTAGCCATTTGTCACCAATCTCTGTGCTTTTGATTTCCTAACTTCAACACTATTACGTGATTGATTTCTTGTGTCTATTTTATTGGAGTCGTCCTCATGAGCAGAATAACAAAGAGGAAATGAAAATTGTAACTATTTCTCACTGCATTTCTCTTCCAGCATGCTTAACATAGTATTGAAATATGCAACAAAACTAGGATGTCTTTGCTATTTTCAAGTTCAATTCCTTTGCTGAATCAAATGGTGTCTTTCAGACTCTCAACTTCTTTCGTCTCCCACAGTAACAATCTCTGTTCCACTGATATCATGATCTGTTGTTTACATGCCAGGATTTTAGGCCACTGATTTATAGCTGGATGCTGCAGGAAATTCCAACTTATAACCTCTTGATCAGTAATGCAGGGATGCTGCTTCAATTGTGCTTTGCTCCTTTGCTTGGTAACAGGCCAAATTGAAAAGCAAAATGGACTGGGAAATACAAATGATTGCCTAAGATAGGTTACACAGTACTTTGGAGTACAGAAACTCCAGCAGTGTGCAATCTGAAATTTACAGTAATGGATATCTCACTTTGTGAGATTTTCCTATTGTTGTTAGAATATGCTGTAACAGAGAATAGAGAAGGAGAGCTAAAAATAATCCATTGCATTGTGCTGTTATCTATGTGGCAGTTCTACTGTTTAACACTTCTGCCACTTTGTATATGGAAACCAATTAGATATAGGAAGCTTTTTGGATGGTACATACAATTCGGCTAGCCCTATTTCTTTATAAAAGGCATGACAAGAAAGAAGCAAAGAGATATCTGGAATTTTTGTGTGTGGGTGACAGGTAGATAGGAAGAGATCCAGTTTCTAAAAATTATCCTTGTTGAAGTGTAATGGACATAAGTATGCTGTTAACACATTTATTTTAGTAGTTTTTCTATCGAATAAAATGTTTTAAAGAAAATGAGCCAAAGCTACTATATTATATGAAAACAATCACTAAAATTTCCTACTCTCAAAAACCCCACAAGAATAATTTATGGAAATATATTTTTTATTTATTATTCAGTCACCTGATTTCTTTTAAAAAATAAATATTTGTGACAATTTTAAATGCAAATTGTTTTCATAATGTTTAAAACTTGGTTGTGAAAATCAGTATCAAGTTAGAATTTCACATTGTGAGTACTTAGCAGAGGGCAATGACATTTCAAGTGCATTTTATTTATTACATCATGGACTCGATTTCGAAGAGATTGGCTAATTTAATACTAGAATAATACCAGAACTTCAGTACCCCTCCACCCCTTGCCCAAGACATCCATTCATAGTGCTCTGCATAAGCATGCTCTGGTCTGTAGACACTCTTCCAATACATAGATTTGAGAAACTGAGAAATCTCAGCAGAGCATAGAGAACAGATGAGTAACTTCTTCTGAAAAGTTTTGGTTCAGTGATCTAAATTATTATCTTACATTGGGGAGCATAGGGTTTTGAGAAAGATCTTTGGAATGATTTAGCAAAAACATTTTGTCAGCGTAGACAAAATACTACAGTTCATAATTTTCAAGTGAACTTATTTCAGATACACCAATGCAAAATGAACTGGGGAAAACAGTGATCAATGTATAAGGTCAATGGCCTGGGCTGCAGTTGAAGGAGAGACAATTAAAAGCAAAAATAAAAAGAAGATGGCTGAGGAGAGTTTAAAAAGTACCACAATATGATGACAAGGATACAATATTAAAAATCAAAAGATGGAAATTTGAGTTATTAAACCATAATTTATTTTCTGTGAAAAATGAACAAACAAACAAACAAAACAAATTATTTGGCCAGGCGCAGTGGCTTATGCCTGTAATCCCAGCTCTTTGGGAGGCCGATGCAGACAGTTCACTTGAGGTCAGGAGCTCAAGACCAGACTGGCCAACATGGTGAAACCCTGTCTCTACTAAAAATACAAAAAATAGCTAGGCATGGTGGCAGGCACCTGTAATCCCAGCTACTTGGGAGACTGAGGCAGGAGAATCGCTTCAACCTGAGAGGCGGGGCTTGCAGTGAGCCAAGATCGTGCCACTGCACTCCATTCCTGGGCAACAGAGCCAAACTCCGTCTCACGTCTCAAAAAAAAAAGAAAAAAGAAAAAGAAAAAAAGACTTATTGTCTTCAACTATGGCCTAAGCAATTTGGAACAAGTTCAACATGAAAATCCATCTGGAAATTTAATTATTTAATTCTCTGTAATATCTATTTTTATTTTTTTCTTTATGAATGCTAAATTTTAATTCCCTTAGCTTTATAGCCCATTAAGAATTTTATATTTATAAAATAAAATACTAAAAGTTTTAAAAAGCTTGACTTTATCAATTATCATCTAACTTCTATTTATAAATCATATGAATTTTATTTTATGAACTGAGATGAATTCCGTAACATTGAAGGGTAATAAGAAACATAAAAGTCAACACTATACTATTTTTCAATGAAATCAAAAGTATATAATTAAAATAAGTTTTTCTTCTGTCCTTCTGAAAGATGTAAAATGTTCAGGAAAACAAAATGTCCTGCAGTCATGGGACACTTGAGACTTTTAACACCCGGCAGCTGGGCCTTTCCAGCCTACAGTCACATTTGGCTGTACTTTGGGGCATCATCCATAATGTTTTCCAGTTTTTATTATGGGATGCTACTATTGGGACAATTAAAAATATATATAGAGAGAGATAATCTCATTTGATTATTTTCTTTTTATTAGGCATACTGTGGTTTTCTAATAAAAACTGAATACAGTGTTTTAGGTCTGAATGCTGCATTTTTGTCAACTTGTAGAGAGAAAACCTAACATCATAAATCTGTTTTCCTCACCATTGCCTCAAAATCCCCAAATGTTTGCCGCTTGCAGATGGACTCACTGGAGCAAACTAAATTTCACCTTTAGTTGAGTTTTATGTGGTTCTTTCTTTTAAGGTAAGCCATTTCCTGTAAGGGGATTTTTTTTTTTTCCTTGTCAAGTTTATTTTCTGAGTTTTCATCACCCTCTTTCTGTGTGTGCTTGTACATTACATTTGAATATAATATATATTACATATTAAATTTGAATAAATATATATGCATATATATTTAAATGATATATATTTATTATTTTTGATGGAAAACAATCCTTCTAAAAGTCAAAAAGTGATGTATAAACATAATATCCCAAGGTCTATTTTTATCTTCCATGTACTCTGACTGGTTACTTAGTAGCAAGTCTGTCAATCTGCTGTTCCAAATGGTTTCTGTCTTTGCCAAAGTGGATTAAAGTACCAGACCAAAGATTGTGTTCTCTTCTTGCTGTGTTGGAAGTAGGCCCACAAGTCCAAATGTAATAAAATGAGAATATATACCTCATCATCCAAATCCAGGGAAAGTGTTACATTGCAGATGGCAGAGGTTTAAGGACTTATTAAATTGATGTACAAATTAATTTAAAAAGAAATAGATGAATAGCTTTGGTAGACACCCCCTGCCAATTTGGCACTGTCTATGGAGAGTTATATTAATTTTGTGGCAAGTGGTGAATATGATAATGAAAGGAAGTCACAGGCAAGGGAATAGTACATAGTTACTGAAGGGAAAAGAAATGTGGCAAATATGGATTTGCTGCTGAATTTAAAAGCCTGAATATTTTAATAACTACATTATTTAATAAAAAGTAAAGTAAAAGAACATAAGCTAATATTTATCAGTTTATATGAAGTGATATTGATTATAGTGTTTTGCTTTCATATAAAATATATATAATATATAGAATCAATTTCATGGTATCTCTTATGTGTTTTACTACCTCATTAATTAAATATTGATAGGTCAGATCTCAGTTCCATCAGGTAAAGAGCTTGGAAGTTTGTACATCTCAGTTTCTTGAGAAAAAGCTCAAGAAACTGAAACTCAGTGACTTTTCTTCAACCTGTCAGAGAAATAAGATCGCAGAGCAAACTGCCAACCCAAAACGTTGAAAGGTAAGTCCAGAGAGTTATATCTGAGACAAACTACACAGAGTAATGAATGCGTGATCATATACCATAGCCATACTGAAATGGTTATTTTAATGGGCCAACTGCTGGAGGCTGAGTGTGAATTAGAATGAGATTGAGAAACACTTGAAGGTCATAGTTGTAGGAGACCTTCCACACCTTCCCAGGCTTACCTCCAGGAGGTCCACCACGGTCTCATGGTGAAGGACTGAGAAAGGTGCCCTTATGGTTCTGGCAGTAGAAAGGGGAGATTAATCCTTGCAAAATAAGTCCAGAATCATGTTTATAACTCCAAGAGAAAAGGCTTTGCCAAAGCCTTAGTTAGGGGACAGGTATTTTTATCCAATTTAACCTCTTCTAGCCTTCCTGTTGCAACCTAAAATTGGGGAGACAAGCAACAAGAGTTAGAGTTCAAGAAAAGAGATTCAGAATACTGTAGTCATGGAAGCGAGTAGGGGACAGAGACAGTGGGGTAAGGGAGAAACACTGTACAACTTTAGAAACACTTGTGAGGGTCACAGCCCAAAGAGACAAGCTCACTAAAAACTGAGATTCACTTGTACAATTATTGAATACTCTCTCTTTTCCCTGTACCTTACACTACACCAGTGAGACTCTAGTATAAGAACAGTGGCTTACAGCTAAACAGTCTGAAAAAGGCAGATTCTCTCTCTGAGAAATACTTAGAGAAGCCCAAAGTCAAGAGTTGTGACAAAAACAATGACACTGGAGGAATTTGATGCATCTGGCACCTATAGCTACAGCAAACATTAAACAGAACCCAAATTCTACTCAAATTAACATAAATCAACACTAAAAACACATTTACCTCAGTTTCCATTATCAATACAACATGTCTTGCTTTCAACAAAAAATTAACATACATGCCATAAGGCAAGAAAAAACAGTCTGAAAAGTCAAAACAAACACCAGCATCAGACTCTAAAATAGGAGATGTTGAATTATGGAGCAGAAACTAAAATAATGGTGATTATTAATACATTAAGGATTCTAATGGAGAAAAACATAGCATTCAACGACAAATGTGTAATATAAAAGCAGATGGAATCTCTAAGAAAGAATAAGAAGGAAATGATAGAAATCAAAATACTTCTAACGGAAATGAGGATTATCTTTGATGGGCTTATGAGTAGATTGAAAATGACTAAGAAAAGAATCAGCGAGCTTGAAGATAAGTTAATAGAAACTTTCAACACTGAAAAGCAGAGAGAGAGAGAAACAGAAAAGGCAGTATATCTGTAGAGCAACAATAAAGATTATAGCAGATTCTTATTAGAAATGATTCAAGCAATAAGAGAAAAGAGAAATATTTAAAATGTTGAATGAAAAAATCATCAATCTAGAATTCTATATTCAATGAAATAATTCTTCTAAAGTGAAGGAAGAACAAAGTTTTTTTCATATAAACAGAAATCTGAGGAAATTTACTAATAGCAAAATGTAGCCGTATGACATACATAAAGAAGTATGTCAGGTAGCAGAAAAACGTTAAAGGTTAGATACTTGGATCTGTATAAAAAGTCAGAGTCACCAAAGGAATAAATCAAGGTAAAGAAAGATACTTTATTGTTTGTAATTGATCTAAAAGATAGCTATTTAAAGTCATAATTATAAATATGTGTTGAATGATTACAGTGTATGTTCGTGAGAAATGTATAACAGCATTGTCAAAATACATGGGCAAGAGGAATGGGATATCTTATTAGGTACCTACACCATCTATAAAGTGATATAGTGTTATCTGAAGATGGACTTAGAGTGCTTAAAATGTATATAGTGAATTTTGGGTCATTCAATAAAAAGTATTTTTAAAAGTATACTTGACAGGCAAATAAAGGACATAAAATGGAATCATTTAAGATACTCATTTTGCACCAAAATAGGCAGAAACAGTTACAAAGAAAATAGATATTAATATATTAGTGATTACTATATATTTGAGTAGTATAAACATTCAAATTAAAAGATATATTGTCAGATTAAATATAAAAGAAGAACCAAATATATGTGGTATATTAAAGAATCATTTTAAATAAAAAGACTCACATGGATTAAAAATTAAGAAAGAGTAAAATATATGCCACGCTAACATTAATCAAAAGAAAACTATAGATGAAATATTAATTTTAGACAAAACATTTTTCTGAACATGTAATATTTGGGATAAAGAAGAATATTACAGGGTGTAAAACAGATAATTCCTTCAAGGAGACATAACAGTCTCAAACATGTATGCACTTAATAACAGGACTTCAAAGAAAAAAAAAGGAAAGAGAAGCAAAACAGAAAGAAGAAATATTCACTATTATAATTAGAGACTTCAACACAACTCTCAGTAGTTGATAAATCTAACAGGCAAAAACTGAGAAAAGATATATTTGATCTGAATATCACTGTCAATCCACGTGATCTTATTGACACTCAGAGAATTTCCAACCAAAAACAGTACAACACACATTGTTCTCAAGTTCCCATGGAAAGTCCCCAACACAGACCATGTTTGAGCTCTAAAACGTAGCTCAACTAACATAAAACTGTTAAAAACATACAAAGTATGTATTTCAATCAGAAAGAAGACTAGAAAGCAATTAGGTGAAGATAGTTAAAATTATTATTAAATATTTATAAATTAAAACACTTCTGAATAATTAATGGTTCAAATAATCAAGAGAATTAAAAATGCTTTGGACAAAATAAAGATATAATGTATCAAAATTTGTGCCACCCAGTGAAAACATTGCTTAGAAAGAAACTTAAAGAATTAAGTTTACATATTAGAATAGAAGAAAAATCCAAAATCAGTAATCCAAAATTTCACTTTAAAAACCAGAGAAAGGAGAGCAATTCAAGCCTAAAGCAAGCAGAAGAAAATAATAAAAATTATAATAGAGCAAATTTCACTGAAGTTGAAAAGAAGAAAATGATAGAGAATAGCAATAGAACAAAATGCCTGATCTTTGAAAACCAATAAAATTGATGTGTCTGCCAAGAATATTCAAGAAAAAAAAGGCAATAGACACAAAATATCAGTATTAAAAATGAAAAGGGGTCATTACCACTTACCCCATGGATATTAAAAGAATAATAAAGAAGTATTATGACACAATTTCTATATCCCCCCCACCCCAAATTGGAAAGTTAGAGGATATGGAAAAATTTCTTAAAAGATATTATCAAAACTCACAGAAGAATGAATAGCTAAACCAAAAGATTTAAAACAATACAATTTACAATTGCAACAAAAGGGCAAAAGCCTGACAAGCTGATCTCAAAAAGATAGAGAGTGGGGTGATAGTTATTAATACTAGAAGCTGGGAAAGTATTTGTGTATGTGTGGGGATTGAGGATGACAACAGGTAGATTAATGGGTGGAAATATACAGTTAGATAGAAGAAATAAGTTCTAGTGTTTTATAGCATAGTAAAGTGACCATAGTTAAAAACAATATATTGTGTATTTCAAAATGGCTAGAAGAGAAGCTTTGAATGTTTCCAACACAAAGAAATGTTTAATGTTTGAGGTGAGGAATATCCTAAATATCCTGACTTGATCATTACACATTCTAAGCATGTATCAAGATATCACATGCACTTCATAAATATGTACAAATGTTATGTATTAATAAAAATAATTTGAGACAGCTTGACAGAAGGATAAATGATCTATTCAAGAAATTGAATCAATATATTAAATTTCTATTGCTGCTTTAACAAATTACCTTACACTTAGTCTCTTGAAGCAACAATTATCTTATGATTCTATACATTGGAAGTCCAAATTGGTCTTATTTGGCAAAAGCAAAGTGTCATCAGGGCTGCATTTCTTTCTGGAGGGTATAAAGAATTATTTGAATTTTTTTTTGTGTTGTTCAATTTCTAGGCCACTCACATTCCTCATCTCATAGCCCCTTTACTTAGTGTTCAAGGCAGAACTTATGGATTGACTTCTTTACACAACATTACGCCCTGATTACTAATTCTACTTTTTTCTTCTATTTTCATAAATAAATAATTCAAGACACTCTCCCCAGTATAACTCTGCTAATTTGCAATTTGAATTTAATCTGAAAGTTAATTACTCTTTGCAATATAATATTAACATATCCACAGGTTCTCAGGACTAGTGTGGCCATATTTGGGGAAGTCAATATTCCTCCTACACAATAAAAAATGACTTTCAAAATAGAGTACTAGGTCATGATTTACCTGGTGAATTTTACTGAACATTTAAGCAGACAATGACCCCTGCTCTCCACATGCTCTTCCAGAAAATAGTAGCAGTGACAACATTTCCTAAATGTTTATCTCTTTTATGAAGAGACATTTTTGGTCACAGATATCTGTATTACATTACCAATCACAACAGGAAATTCTATTTATCATCATATTTTGACAAAGTATGTATTTTGAAAGGTTTCATATTTTTTTCTTTCCAGAGCTTACTAAAGAAACTGACATGTTTTGGTTAAACTTGAGAACACAATGAATGGTGCCATATTTAGTGCTTCCGTACATTTCTTTTAGCGCTCTCAAGAAGAAATACGAAAACACAAAAATTTTAAGCCTGCATATGTTCTGAATAGCCTGATTACATGTTAAGGAACTGGTCAAACTCAGTGTAATACAAATATCTAATTCAAAATCAAACTGAAAACTTTGAGTTTAAAAAATTTTCATCAGTGAGATTTTGGTAGTTATCTGATGTTGTTTGATTTAGTAGGGGATTTAAGAGTTTGGTAGGACAATATTTGTTAAATATTTGAGAGTGATACAGTCTTCTGTTTTAAAATGTTGTGGACTTTTGTTTTACTCTGCTTTATTTTGGCCAACAGAAAGTGAGTGCCTGCATTAAAATTGCATTTAAAAATGCATTTGTAGCAATTGTGCTGTCCTGAAGTCTCATTTTCTTTTGTTTTATTGTTTTTTGATAACCTGAAACTTTATTATTTCAGACTACTTAGAAAGGGATTTTGTGCCTCAGCCTCCCATATTTTGTCTAGTTGGAACCAAAAAGCTACTGGTCATGTGTTCACACATGACACATATCCATACCAACTGTCCCTAATGAACAAATAATTTACTACCGAAAGAAAAATCTATATTTTAAAAATTAAAAAAAATGAATTGAGCTTGCAGAGACATTTAAAATGTCAGTAGAACACAAGAGCATATTTCTCTCTACTGTTGAGGGACATCAGAAGCAGGCATATAGTTAAAAACGGAGCAACCACAAAGGTTATTAAGAAATGGAAGAGCAACTCTTGTGCTTACATAGACTGAGTGGCAATCCTACTACTTAAAGTTACCCATTCTGAACAGAAAAAATATTGAGTTTTTGGCTACCTCAATTAATACCTTCAAAGAAACTGCTTGCATTTTCCCTGGCATGGTGGATTTTCTACCCAAGAATTGCTCTCAGCTCTAGAGCATCCATAAATTAGGCAGTTTTCTGGGAATAGATTTCTATCACCTCTATCTTCATGGCGCTTTCATGCTGGTTTGTTGTTATTGCTCCTTAAATTCCACATACCCCTGCCATAGTTGCACCTGTTTTACTCTGGTTTCATGTTTTACCAAGCATTTTAACTGCATTTCTTCATTTCCAAGAACCCCTAAAGCAAATTGTAAGTCAAGGGATAAAATTAGCCTACCATGAGTGCCTTTTTATTAATTGTTTACATTAAAAAAATTGTTATGGGAGTTTATTTAAACATAGATTTTGATATAACACATGCTAATGTTCTAAAGACAATTTTAAGGTAAGTTATGAAGGAGATTTTACTTTAAGGGGAACTCCTTTGTGTAATAATCCCAGATTCTCATGAATGGGTATTCACTTTGTATCCCAGATTTCTTCTTTCAGACTTAGATAACTGTGGCCAACTGCTTACTTAATATGTAGACCTGGATACCACTCAGGCATTTTAAACATAATAGTTCCATGCCAGAGACAATGCTATGTATCACTTTGTTTTGTTTTTTTTTTCTTTCTTGGCAGATATAAATACTACATTTTCTATTTTTTCATGAAGTTAGGTTTAGGGCTATGAAAGTAAGTTCTGACCAATGAAACATGGATGAAAACAAGTGTCTTCTACGCCAGGCTCTTGAAACATCCCATCAGACCCACTGACCCTTGAACAGCAAACTTGGAAGCTCTGTGTACCAAAAGGCATAGATACAGAATGGTCAATGAGCCAGTGTTAGGAAGACAGCTATCCAATCAGCATTGGTCTGTGACATGAATAGGAAATAAACTTTTCTTGTATTGAACCAATGAGAATGTAGTGTTAATTTATTATGGCATCAGAGTCTTCCTTCAACTTGTGGAATGATTCCATCTTTTACCCAATAAACTCTGTTTCTACTTCTTAAACTTGTCAAGCTCTTCTCATGCATTAAGAAATTTTAATATTTAAGTTTTTTCCTCCATAATGCCAATGTATATGTCATTTTCACTGGCCAGGTCCTTCTTACTCTGTTCTTTCCTCTACACTATTCAGTACATATTTATAATTGTATTTTGTGGATAAAATGGTTTATCTTATCTCTTTTATTAGACATAGCTTAATGAGAGAAAAAAAACAAGTTTGTCTTTCTGATTGAAATAACTCCAGAAATTAGAGTAAATGTCTATTATTATAGGTTTAGTATAGACATGAGTTCAATGAATGAGTTATTAAGTGAACAAAAAAGTTTTATTCCATTCCATGATTAATATGGTTTAATAGGTTAGCACTTTCACTTTCAGCTGAACAAAATTAATGTCCCTGTAAAGGCAGAGAAGACAGCACCCACTAAATGTGACTGCCATTAACCATAGCGTTACTGACTCACAACCAAGGTATTTCATGAACAGAAGTGACATCAGATTCAGACTTCCGACACTGTGAGGCATAAGCAAATGAACAAGAAATATTCCACTTTCATTTCCCTTGCTATGGGAATTCAACTGATGCTTGCAATGTGGTTAATGCCATGGAGAGGAAGTCAGAGCTGCTCTCCCTCAGCTATCACCACTTTAGAATCTGAGTAACTGTGGCAACATTTATTCACCCTCAAAGCTTTTAAGATGATTTGAGATTATGGTTGAAAAGAAAACCCGAAAGTTTTTCTAGAAATTACAGTTACCTAAAGGAAAAAAAAAAAGATCTATTCATTAGAGACTGTTTTTGGTGAAATGCAATAAATTCTATATTCACCAGAGTTGATATTTCTGTTAATATTGCTGAACAATTTTCAATAAGCTTTTGCTCAAAACCAGCACTCTAGAAGTTACATGGCAACTAGTGACTGACTGTCAGAAATCAGGACTACAATGTTAGGGCTAACATGAGTACATAGAGGTTGCTAAAGAAAACATGGTTTCAATAGTTAGCAAAGAAATCACTGTGTTTAGGTAACAAGGAGAACATATCAAGTTTTCTTATAACTTGGACATGCTACATATTTCAATAAGAGCTGTAATCAAACAAAATCATAATTTGACCATTAAAAATGTAACATTTTACTTTGTTTTCTGGATACGCACTATGTGCATGGCTTTTCAACACATACATTTAGGGAGTTAAAATATTAGGTTTTCGACAAGAAGCAACTAATCAGTGTGTCGTGTCCTATATTCTACTTCTTACACTGGAAAGTGTGGTCAAAGTGTCCAGTGACAAGCAATCGTTTAAAAGCACAGACTGTGAATTCTTAACAAAAGCAAAGATACATTGCCATAGATTGGCTCTTCTGGGCTACTCGCTTTGTGGAATCAGGCATGATTATCACAGAAAAATTGATGCAATTTGCATATATTCAATAATTGATTGGTAAAGTGTTCGTTTTCAATTGATTTTTTTTGTTGTTTTCTGAGCAAAAGTATGTAGTGAGGAAGGAGTAATATTTTAAAGCAAATTTAATGTACCTTTGCCAAAGTAAAAAGAATCACATAATCTTACTTCTGAAATTTATACAATGTCAAATCAAATAAAAAATGTCCAACATCACTGAACTATGAATAGGAGATTAATGTGCAGTTTCACAGTACCTCTTACTGATGTGTATCTACTGCGGAGTTAGTGTCTTTTTAATTAAAAGCTCATATAGGCAAATCTTAAATGATCTGTGCACTTTCAAAGATCTCAGATCTTCCATTAGTTGTTTCACATATAGAAACATACACACACACACACACATACACACACATGCACACACACAATTTCTTAAGTTATGATTAGGAAAACTTATTATTTTGTGTAGCGAGATTGATGATTTCCCTCATTTACACATTTTGGGGAATCAGATACCTTATTTTTCTTACGAGATTTGTGTTGGAAGTCTCAGTATTCCAGCTCACAAAAGTTAAGATCTATGAAAAACATAAGGATGCCTTTCCTCTAGTGTAGATTTTTAAAAATTTAAGGTAAATAAAGGCCTTTTTACAGAAGCTAAACACACCACTCAAAGGGCCTTTTTTTTAGCATTTGAACTCTGCTGAGGAAAAAATGGCAAACTATCAGAAAGATAGACCTGCACCTCAGTATATTTTATTACACTATATTTTAAAATCAAATTTTCCGTAGGAAGTACATGATAGTGTAAATCAAATTATGTTCAACACTAGGAAAGTTACAAGATCACTGTTACAGGATCCTTGGGGTGTTGCTTTTCCAGCCAGAAATCTCAGTGTCTGGTGGCACCTTTGCCTGAGTTTTGCTAAGGGCCAGTGGGTTGGTTCTGCCCACTCAGTCTGGCAGGCTGTGGTTGGCTCGCACTACCAGCATGGATCCCACACGTGCCAAGGGTAAGCCACACACAAACTAGTGAGGGATGTGTGAGCAAGTGAGCGTGGGGTCCGGCCACTGCTCACAACGAAGCGCTGTAGTGGGGTAGGCAGTTCCACGCGCCAGCATGGGTGCCAGGTCCCTGTGAGGCTGGGGGGGACCAGGCATATCACAAGCAGCTTCCACAGCTGGGACAGGGACCAGGAACATGGTGGTGAACAGAAGCTTAGAGATGCCAGGAACCACAGAGCCCCAAAGAGGGTGTCACTGTCCTAGTTTGGAGATTCCTAGGCCTGGGCTCCCTGAAGGGCCACAGCTCTTCTCTCCTCTTTGCCTGCAATATGGGGAGTAAGGGATGTGTTTCAAATCTGTTTTTGTTACAGTTCTCTCAACTCAGCCATTTGGCAGGTCCTGAGTTCTTGTCCTGAGTCCAGGAAGACTGAGGTACATGGGCAAGTGGAGAGTGCGCAAGGTGAAGAGGTATTTTAATGAGCAAAAGAACAGCTCAGAGGAGACACACAGTTGGTAGCTCCTTTCTGCAGGCAGGCTGTCCCAACGAGTGTCCAGCTGTCATCAGAGAAGAGTCCCACAGTGGGTAGCTCCTCTCAGCAGGCAGATCCTCCCCTTGTCTGCCTGAGTCTGTCTGAATGTGGGTTTTTTATGGGCTTCAGAGTGAGGGAGTGCGTGCTAATTGGTCCATGGGTGGCCATGGTGGACCGGGAAAAAGTACCATAAGTCCTCACTTCGGTCCACCAAACTGACGGCCCAGTCCCCAGGCTTCAGGCCTTCCCTGGTCTGAAGGTGAGGTTTCACCAGGGGCTAGGCCACAACTTTGCTCTGCAATTGGAGCAGCACTAGGAGTGGAGGGAGGCCAAGGCAGCAGGAGCAGGAACTTTTGAGTCTGTGGGGGCAGGGGTCTTCCTAGACCCCCAAGAGTGCAGAAATGCCTGGGTCCACAGCTGCTGCAGCCCAGAGGCTGCAACTGCACTTGGAGGGAGGGCAGGGTTCCCACCCGTCCAACTTGAAAGTGATTGGGGCTTGCGCCTATTTCTGGCTCCTGTCAGCTCCGTGAAAACCATAACCCTGGCTGTGCCTCCCCGACTGCAGCCGGCATCAGAGCAGCAGCAGCTCCAGATGGGCTGCAGCTGCCAACATCACTATCGATGGAACAGGAAGAGGCTCTGAGTGTCAGTAACCAGAAATCTAGTTTGAAATCCTGCATCTTCTCACTAATTTGGAAATATTGAGATTCTTTTTAGAAGATACACTGTCACACCAAACTGTTAGATATACTGAGGTCAGACTACTGTAATCTGCCTAACTGGTCACGATTATATCAAAAATCGTCATCTTTCCAGCTATGTTTTTAATTGAAGAGAGTTTTCTGTAAATTAGTAACTTTCAGAACTACCCAAAAAGAGATACTTGCAAATATTAATTTAAAATATTTTAAACCGTGATAGAGGCTATAGAGATCTATTCTGTTTTGGCCACAGAAACATTAGTAGTCTCTGCTATTAGTCTCCTTTTATGTAATATATGACATTTAGTGTGTGAATTAATGAATGATTTGAATTCATTCTCCTTGCCGTAGCTCCCAATTGACTCTGTTTCATTTTATTTTAAATTTTATATAAAGGTGTATAACTGGCATGACGGAAAATGAGTTATAAAACCATAATGCCTACCATGGGGTTTTCAGCCAGAAGGAACAATTGTAATCAACTGTACCTGTTGTGTTTCTCCCACTAGCAATCGTTCAGTCTTCGTTCTATGGCAAACATTTCAAAATACATAATGAGTGTAATAAAATGTAAAACTGGTGTTCTCTCTTGAATTATTATAAATAAGGCACACTTTTAAGTATTACAAATGTCTGCTCCATGAGCAGCCAAGAATATTAAAAGGCAGAATAATGGACTATGATAACTGATGCAAGTATATAAATTGCTTACTATTCTTTAAGTCAGAAACATACTCAGATAAGAGGAAACCATAAGAATTTCAGTAAAATGCAGAATTATTTGATTGAAAGGAAACAAATAATAACCTGTTTTGTATGAGGTTTTTTAAAAAAAATATTTACTGTATTCATTACTTACAGGGGCAAAGTAAATTCCTCTACTTATTGATTCTGTTTACCTATGTGACTTGTTCTGGATGACAGGACACAAGTTGTGTGGTGTTGCTCCCTCACGTCTATGCCACAACCATGAGAAAATCACGTTCAGCTTAACCACTGGTCCCAGGAGCGAGATACAATCCACTGGGACAGTGCTAATTATTCCGTCTTTGCCCAACCTAGATAAGTTCTGAGAATAAGTGACAGTGGGTTTTCACACACTGACTTATATGCCTTTTTAGCCTTTTTATGGCAATCGCTAACTGATTACCCTGAACTCAAGACGTATTCTACAGTTTTACAATGTCTTGATACATTGGATTTCTGCAGCCTGAGGTTCTCATGCCCTTTTCATAGCCTATCTTTCATTGCTCTTTTCAAATGCCATATTTCTCTGAAAGCACTCTCTTATCAGAAATTATTTGCCATCTTATGTCTGTTTCCCAGGACACAGCTTTTGTATTCATTTGCAAACACTATTAGATTATACTTTGTGTTATAACTTTCTGTGTATTCTTCACATTTCTGCTACTGGAATATACCTGTGAAATATGGCTTATGTAATATTTATCTCACAATTCCCTGTTTTTAGAACCTAGATATTGGTTATTATGTATATTTAATAATGATTTTAGAAAATCCTCAAATTTTTTTCATTTAGGTAAGAGCATCTGTGCATTAAGTGAATAAATTCATGTATTTTGGAGTCCTAAACATATATGCAAATCTATTATTGTTTTATTGGGAGTTATCATATGAAAGTATATCAATTATTGTAAGAACAAAATAAGTATGTCTTATACATTTTGTAAGTCAGTTCTGGAATTATCAGCTTGCAGAGTTGAAAGCTGGCTTAGTTGTTTCCGACTTCCCATCACCATCAATTATTTTCTTTCCCTTAATATGGTTTGAAAAACTCTACTCTCATTCCACTGATATTAAAGAGATATCTTCTGCAATTTTTTAACAAGATAATAGAAGGGCATTTACTTGATGCACTTAGGTTCTTACCTAAATGAAAAATAACCAAGGATTTTTAAGCTGGAATATTAAAATATCTTTAAATATTTCTTCTGCCACAACCCAGAATCCGCAATGAGCCTTGGTACATTGTTGGAGAATAACGTTTAGAAACCAAGGTATGGGCTGGGCTATGAATGCTCACATTACCGCTGGATGACATTGCTTCTGGGTGTTCTCAATACAGAGAGGTAATAGATGTATGTTTATTAATGCACACAAAAAATGTTTGTAATTTTGCATCTAACTGCAAATGTATATGTGTGTGCATATACACACATATGTGTATATATGGTATACATATATATAATTTTTATATATGACACCATATGTTTATAATATTAATAACTGAATTCCAATACAATATCACAGAGTTCGCTTTAGCCTTTTTCCCTCTTCTTACTTGTAAATTATTCAACATTAAGAAACCTAGGTCTTATTAGCTGTAATATATTATTTGTTTGGTTTGTTCTAGTATACATATAAAGCACTCTCAGAATTGCCAGCCTATATTCCTGTGGGGAGCATTTTTATTGTATTTGTATATAGTTTTTTTTTTTTTATCCTGACAGTATTCAGTCAAGTTATTGTTTCCAAAGTTACTTAGAATAGTTCTGTTCTTCCCCCAATTTGTGTGTTAATAGAATATGTTTGTTAGTGTTTGTTTTCTATTTTTTTTGTTTTCCTCATATTATAATTGATTTTAATTATTCTTTAGTTTTTCTTTGGGGTATGTGAAGGATATGTGAAATATTGCTGTGGTCTAGCAGTCTGGCTATATAAACAATACACTCAAAGAAACATCACTTCCTCCTAAACTCTGCTGTCTCATTAACGATACCTGCTGTGTTCATTCATTTTCTTCCTACTCACCACTGAGAATAAACTAAACCCTTTAACATCCAATTTATCCTTTTTTTAGTGCTAAAAAGTAAAAACATGCACACAATAAGATTCAAGATTATTGAAAAACACAGAAGCCAACCTGAAGTAGCCTAACAATTTGAGCAAAAATGAATAAATATCATAGTACTTGATTATAACCCACAAAACAAAAAACACATTTGTGTTTGTGTGTGTGTGTGTGTGTGTGTGTGGACTACAAAGGGAAAGACAATAACTTTGCAGTGGAGAAACTGAGCAGGTCGACAACACCAGTAACAAGGCATAACATCATGGGCACTGTGATATGATACCTTGAGAATTCAACATTGGCTCTGTGACATTCTTGACAAAAATAAAGAGCAGCTTTCAGTCATGCAGAAGCATCAGACCTATCCAAATTGATGGACATTAGACAAAACACACGATCAATATATTTTGAAAGTGTCAAGATTATGAAAGACTAGGAAAGCCTGAGGAACTATTTCCAGACTACAGGAGACTAGGGAGAATTAACTAGTAGAAATGCAGAATCCTGAACTTGATCCTGAACCAAAAAGAGACAAATAGTGGGAGAAAATGGTAAAATTTGAGCAAAATCTCTAGTTATATAGTATGCTACTAATGTTAAGGGGTTTTGGTTCTGACTGCCTTGCTAAGGTTATATAAAATGGTAATAAAGAAAGCTGGGAGAGAAATCCACGAAAACTCTGAGAATTCTGCAACTATTCTCCATGTCTAACTTTAGTTAAAGAAAAAAAAAACTTTAAAAAGATCTCTAAGTGTCTTTGGATTTGAATATTTTTGGATTTGATAATTTTGTTAAAAATTATCAAAAGTGTGCTTAGCTTAAAATATCTTTCATGCCAAAATTTGGAGTAGATTCCTGCTCTCTTGATTCCAAATTCAATAATCTTCCCAATACTCTATGTCCTTCCAAATCTTTTAATGATATTTTTACTCAAAGCACAATTGAGTTGGTAATGCATTAAACCTGAAATCTATTGTTTGGTTATATGAAATATAAAACATTTTTTAGAAATCTGTGCATACCCCTATTCCTGGCTCTCCTAAAAATAACCTATAAGCTCATCCACTTAATTTTATGGTTACTCAATTAGTTATACTCTACAAAAGAGATGAGAAATCCAAGATTTATTTTTAAGACGGCAGTAGGTTGGCTTCTTTTATAGATCTTACAATTGGAGAACAGAGAAAAAGCATTTAGAATACTTTTATATTCGTTTTTCCTATCCTAAGCTTTTTCTTTAAATTTGTTATGCAAATTATCTCTGCAGTTCTATAATGCCCTTTCTGCTTCTTTAGTAGCACTAAAAATTATCTTTAGTAAGACAAGATATATTTTTAAAATAGTACCAGTAGAGAACAAATAGTAATTATCAATGTGTACAAGAAATGATATTTCTCCTTTCCCCCAAAATCAATGTTGTCATTTCTAAAGTCTAATTAAAATAATACTTCCTGATGCTAGATTATTAAATAATACTATTAGGAATTACTGCTATGTCAGTTATTTTTATTTTATTGTATTGTATTTTCCAGCACCATACAGTTATCTGACTGGTAAATCGTTATTTAAATGCCACCAGTGACTATTTAAATATGCAGAAAATTAAGTTCCCAAACTTACAGGCTGAATTATACAAATGGTCTTGGAGTGCTATTGCTGATAGTATTGAGCAATTGAGGTTTCATAGCATTTATTAAAAATAGAACTATAAAACTGGCATGTACGTAAAAGTCGTTGGTAAAAAAAAGGAAACATTGTTATTTTGGAATATATTAGTAAAATGCAGATTTTATTAAATTGTCATTCCAGATTCTGAAATAATAAGCTGGCTGTGACACCATGACATGTTTCCCTGTCCCCATAAATTTAATTTATTTCTAAAATTCAAATGTATATCATTTTCTTACATCTTGCACTATGGCAATATTATTATTTAAATCATTAATTTTGCATAAGTTACATTTCTGTTTTTATTAGCTAATTCAGAAGATTATAATCATCATTTTAATTTGAAATTTGAAGTGCATTTATTTATAAGAAAGATCCTGGACAGAAACTCACAGAGACAAAGCCATTTAAACAGCACATTACTTTGAGAACCCTACAGAGCTGAACTTGATAGGAGTTGCTGGTAATGCAAACCCTGGGGACATCCTTATTAGTCTGCCCACTGAGTGGACTGTGTGTGTGTGGTATACTCCACGGGCTAGCAATAGCTAAGAATTTAAAGCTGATAGAAGAGTCACTCCAGACATTTAAAATGCAATCACCTACCTTTGCTGACATTTAAAATAAAATGAACAAGTGTAGTTCCTGAAATTAACTTGAGATTCTCCAAAAGGATCCATGAAGTTGTCATGTGGTTTTGTGTTCCCAAGTTTAAGTTCAATATGAACCTTTAGGCCATGAGGTGGCGGGGAGGAGAACATACTACATTACCAAATGTTTATTAAGTTCTTGGTCTCTAGATGTAGAAAGTTAAAGGATTTCCTGCCTAAACTAAATCATTTCTGAAGATAAGTCATCCTCTAATAAAATAACTACCAAATGGCTGCTGCTGCTGATGGTGATGGCAAGAAAATATTTAAAACATAAATACCAAAAGAAATACAAATAGCAGAAGAGATCAATTAAGATAGAATATAGTTGTCAGTTCAAAACAGGTGAACTCTGAAGACTCCTGCTCTTATTTATGCTCTCAAATTTGTTTTTCTCCTCTCTTCGTCTGAGTTAGGATGTGTTAATAGTGCTTTAACGAAATCACTTCTACTAAGTTTCACTAACTAAAGAGAGAGCAAGGCCAAATTGAGCTTTCTTTCAATCTGTTCCTATTTGTTCTATAGATAGCAGAGTTTCTAAATTTAAAAAGTCACATAGAATTTAAATTTATGGTGCTTTAGAGACCAATCCCAAATTCACTCACTATCTTTATTCTCTCAGTTGTTTCATTGGAGATCTTGGAAAGCATAAGTAAACCTAAGTTTTCCAGGTTACTATATTTCTTGAAAACCTATGCATTAAAGTTCCCCATCCTCCACAATGGAAGATTACTATAACATATTGTAAGTCTGAGAATCTCTTAAGATATAAATTACATAGGATCTTCCAGTCCAATTTGCACAAAATCCACATCTCTTAATCAATAACAATTAAGAAAAGTCTGACAATGGTGCCTGTATTAGTCTGTTCTCACGCGACTTATAAAGACATACCTGACACTGGGTAATGTATAAAGAAAAAGACATTTAATAGACCCACAGTTCCAAATAACTGAGGAGGCCTCAAAATCATGGTGGAAGGTGAAGGAGGAGCAAAGGCATGTCTTACATGACAACAGGCAAGAGAGAGAGTGCAGGAGAACTGCCCTTTGTAAAACCATCAGATCTCATGAGACTTATTCACTATCATGAGAACAGCACAGGAAAAACTCACCCACATGATTCAATTACCTCCCACCAGCTCCCTTCCATGACATGTGGGGAGCTGTGATTCAAGAAGAGATTTGGGTGAGTTTTTCTCTCTACATCGCTAAACCATATCAGTGCCATTAGAAGATGCATAAGGCAGAAACTCATTCACATTCCGGGTTTGTTTACAAGATATAGGCACAGAGACTGCTGGAATAAAATAAGCTTTTGTTCCCATATTGTTATAGGTTAATGTATTGCATAGCTGTGGAAACACAATTAGTTACCAATGAACTATGCGATACTTTTCTTTACCATTGAAGAAATATCTTGTGCATGTTTTCAAGCTTCACCTTCAAATGAACCTAATATTTCAGTGTTGTTAGCCCCAATTTCATGTTAGTCTTTGCATTCTTAAGCCTTAGTGGATTTAAAAGTTGATGAAAAAATAGCATCATAAAAAGTTGGCTTTGCTTTAGTTTGTCATTATCAAAAATAAAATTTATTTAATATTAATTCCTTGTGGTTATGATGTGATAAACATTTACAATATTATGATTTCAATAGCTATATTTTTGAAAATTGACTATGCATCCAGAGCTGTGATAGATGTTTTACTTATATTATTTCATTGAGTCATCTCAGCAACTGTTTATCATTTTTGTGTTCAGTGAAACACAAAATTGGATATAAATTGCCACACAGCTAGTAAAAGGTGGGAGATTTGAAACCAAGTTTGATAGACTGATATCTCTGTGCATTTTAACATTTCATCATAGTTTACAAAATTATGAAAAATCAGATAAGCAATTAGATTGGCATTCACAGTCCTTTTGATTCTCAAAGACACAAGGAAAACATTTATAGGTGAAGTATGCACAAATTTTCCCCCTCAATTTTTAGGAAAACGTTCAGCATTTTACTTACAGTACTGCCTGCTGGACCTTTTATGCACAGCCTTGTGTTGATCGGCAGGTATAGGATTAAAGTGTTTTTTCTTCACAAGAAAATTGCAGTTTCTAGACTGATGTTTCCATAGTTCTGCAGAAAGCCCATAGTGATCACAATTCATATTGCCTGACAAACTTGCAAAATTTCTCTAAAAGGAAAATTTGCCTTTACTTCTAGTTGAACATGAGATAAAACTATTATAAAAGTTGTGGATTTTGGATGACTCTGAAGTTTGTATGACTGGTTTATAAAAAGGCTCTCTTTAGTTTTTCTCTACTTGGAAAATAGATGCTCCTTTGAGAAATTGACTCCACGTCTATCATTTTGTTATGATTCATTACCATTGTCATCCCTAACTGCACACAAAAGTGATGAAATTTAAAAGAATACATCAAGATCTACTTTGTCAAAAAGTCTCTCTACTTTCTGGCAATTTCTAAAATGGCAATTAAGAGACCAAATTGTTCTTTCTCCTACAATTATCATAAGGTTAAGATGTAGTAAGACTCCCAGTTAAGGGTAATTCTGTTTACATTGGAAACAACTATGACATTAACATGATATTTTTACCAGATTTTGTGTAATTCACAGTTGCAGAAAATGGGTCTAAAAATGAATATATAATACCTAAATTTCATTTTACGAGCTTGTCAAGAAATGTCTCAACTTGACTTTAGGACCCATTCATGAAGGAGTACTACCAATTTGGATGGAGTGCATATTGAGGGAGAAAATCCTTGGAAAGTCAGATTCTGATTTAGATAATACATAGATTCTGATTTACTCTTTGAAGGTCAAAGAATTGACGTTCAAATATTGTGGGTTTGGCCTAGATGACCAGTAGAAGTGATAGTATTTCGATATCCAGAATGCAGGTCATCAGGAAGAACATGCCTTGGAGGGGTTCCATGTTTCACTTTAATTTAGAAATGAGTTTGAATGGATGGTTTAATACAGAAAATCTTCCCATATGATTGAGAGACCCATAAACAAGAATCCAGTTTGTGGATATGAGGTTATATACTGTTCAGTGCCTTGTCTTGTGAGGGGCATACTGCCCGATCCTTTCTGAATTGAAGGGAATACCCAGTTGTTTCTTATCAAAGTAGTGATCTCTGTAGAATTTCCATTTTTCCTAGTTTTCTATTCACCATCCCTTTTTACTAACAGGAACTTAAATTTTGTGTGTGTGAAATTATACATTCCCTGTTAGAAAATGTTGTTTTACTTTGCTTTGCTTTATTTTGTTCTGTTGTTGTCTTTGATCATAATGTTCCTCTGAAGAAAATATCATATGCAGGCTGAGATTTTTTTTCTTCTAATTATTATTTTTTTGAGACAGGATCTCACTCTGTCACCCAAGATAGACTGCAGTGGGACAATCATAGCTATGCCCTCAAACTCCTAGGCTCAAATGATCCTCTCACCTCAGCCTCCCAACTAACTAGGACTCAGATGTGAGTCCTAGTTCTTTTCTTTATTTGTAGAGATGGAGTCTTGCTATGTTGCCCAGGTTGGTCTCAAACTTCTGATATCAAGCAATCCTCCTGCCTCAGCCTTTCAAAGAGCTAGTATTACAAGTGTGAGTCATTGTACCCTGTTAGGCTTAGTTTCAATGATTGCAAAAAAAAAAAAAAAAAAAAAAAAAAAGCCAAATAGAGGTTTACAGTTGCTTTTCACAGGCATGGTGGCATGCCTGTAATCCCAGCACTTTGGGAGGCTGAGGCAGTTGATCACCTGAGTTCAGGATTTTCAGACCAGCCTGGTTAACATGACGAAAACCCATCTCTACAAAAAAGTACAAAAATTAGCCAGGCATTGTGGCATGCACCTGTGATCCCAGCTAATGTGGAGGCTAAGGTGAGAGGATGGCTTGAACTTGGAGGTCAGGTTGCAATGAGCGGTGATTGCACCATTGCACTCCATACTGAGCAACAGGGTGAGACTCTGGTCCCCCTGCCCCAAAATAAAGTTGCATTCACATTGGTTTACTATAGGACCAGCAAAAATGCAATTCAACATTTAAAAAATAAAAAGAGATAATTGAGTGGACCATATTCTACTACTTACTGCTTCTTCAGGTTTACTATCATTTTGATCATGGACTATCATATCTACATTCTTTTGAGTTGGGGCAAATATTTGTTCTCAGTTAGATCAATGCAGTTTTCTTCTCCTAGAATTTAAATATAATATAAACTAACGGAAACTGATTCATTCTGGGGCTAATACTCTGATGTCCTGTAGCCATTACCTTTTTGTTCATATTACATACTTATATCCTTCCATTCTGAAGACTACCTTACAGTCTCTTCATATTATTGTAACAACTTTTGGGTATTTATTGCTTAGATTGTTTTTGTTGACTGTAACACCAAAACCACCATAATCACTTCAATCCCATGCACCAAATTACTATTAATTTTGTATTTTCATTGTAAAGCTGGAACAGGATGATGGATTTAAATCTAAACTGTCTCTGGGAAGCTATACTGCCTTGGGATTTGTCAATTGTTCTTTGTTTACACCACATACTAATTTCTCTGAATCAGTGATTGTCCCTTTGAAAATAATCTTTCGTTATTCCAAAAATAATTGCTATTAACTTGAATTTTCGTGCCTTTTTCCAACCTAAATAAGTTTATATCATTTCTGGAACTCAGCTGATTTTCCATATTTACAATTCCTGAGTTTGACCCCTTTCCATTAGGATTTTTGTGTGTAACAGTACACTGTGGTCACTAACTTTATATTCTATTTCCAAATCCAGATTTAAATGCTCTACCTATGGGTTTTGTATTATCATATTTGAAAAGGCACTTCTTCTGACGAATGATTCACAGAGACTTATTTCTCTTTATATTAGTAGACAATTCCTCCATTATTTTCACACTGTACATTTGATGTTTTTATTAGAAAACTGGTTTTCACTTAATTAACAACAATGGTAATATGGCTTAATTATATTTCAGATTACTTTGTAACAAACTACGTTTATTTAAAATAATTTATATTTGCCTAGCCCCTAGAAAAACGCCTAGCACCACAAAGGCACAGTGTATAAATTTTATTTAAAAGAGTGAATGAATTAATATAAAAATAATTTGCCTTTGTATTAGCAAAAACAAAAGTTAACTTTAATTAATAAACTAAATAAATATATATAATACTAAAAGACCACAATTCATGTAAGAAATATTTAAAATACCAGTGTAATATTAAAATATATGACTTACACACTTTTTACAGTGAAACAATGACATGAGTTTGAAGTCAATTTTTTAAAATATGCCTGTAACTTCAAAAACATATATCTGTATTTGAATATAATTTCAATTTAAAAGTCAAAAGCACATATTGTATTCTTACCATGCAGGTTTTATTTTTCTGTTCTTTAGTTGTCTCTATCACCAGTTTCTGGGATTTTAAAAATAGGGATTATAACATTAATTTTGGACCCTTTAGTTTTTAGAGTGATGTGAAGTGGGAAACAGGCACTCAATATGTATTTGAGATTAAATCAATTAGCAATTATAAATACTGCTTCATACTCATTTCTTATTGCAAATCTGCACTGGTATAATCCTGTTTAAAAATATCCTATATCAATTATTAACAATTGTCTTGTGGTCAGAATATAACTTGTATATGCATTTCTTAAACACATTGTATTTATTGACTCTTCTTTCAGCTTTCTGCCCTCTCATCTCAATATCTTCTTAGTATTCATAAAATTCATATAGTATTTTTTTAAAGAGTGCATGGAATATCTTTCTTCCTTATTATTTGGTTTTACATAGAAAGAAATGCCTGTCCCTGGATAGTTCTCCTTTTTACACTTTTCACACCTTTCTTTCTAATTTTATTATTTGACCAAAAGTTGATTTTTTATCTATATAATTTTTATGCCAATCCCAGAGATCTGTTTTCCACCCCAGGTTGTCTGTTGCTGAAGCTTTTTATTTTAAAATACAGGTTTTATTGATATTCAGGTATGGCCAGGCCAACAGATCAGGAGACTACTGCCATTGAAAAAGTAGTTGGTTATAAGCACAGATCCCAAAAGGGCCATGTCACCATGCCACAGGGAAGCACCAGGGTTGGCCAGGAGGCACAGGGAGCAAGGGGAAAACCTGGGCAGGATTTTTTTTTTTTTTTTTTAAAGAGTTGAGTTTTCACTCCATCACCCAGGCTGGAGTGCAGTGACATGATCGTTGCTCATGGCGACCTCAAACTCCTGGGCTCAAGAGATCCTCCTGCTTCCACCTCCCAAAGTACTGGGATTACAGATGTGAGTCACTGTACGTAATATGGCAAGATTCTGTATTGTGGTTTTCACAGAAAGGAATTGTCAGGGTAAGCACAATTAGGATTTTCTCGTTAGAATAATTTGAGTGGCTTCTGGGACATAAGTGCTGTTCCTAGTTGTCTGATACCTGACCCTGGCATAACTAAGTCAAGGGGCTAATATCCCTGAGTATGAGAGCCTGATAAAGTAGTTGTGGGTGAGGGTCTGTCTTGGGACCTGTCAGTATCCATATGAAAGTCACATTTGCTGACATTTTACCATCTGTAATAATTTTATCATCTGTAATAATTAGCTGACCCTGTGTGGGAGGAAACTGGGGAATGGAAGATGGCAGGTGGTCTCTTCAGGGTTTGCAAGGCTGCAGATATCAGAGCATCAAAAATATACATCACAAAAAGACCTGCTTATTATACACTTTCATAATTACTTTTTAACTAGGCATTTTTAATCCTTATTGTGATCCATTTCATTATTACATATAAACCAGTAGTACTAAAGAGATGTTAGGCAAACTTTCTGCTTATCAGATTACAGCAATTTAAGTATTCAATGGCCCTGTCTTTGATTGATTCCAACATGCTGCCAACCATAGGCCTGCACAGTTGTTTTTAGCTCTCTACATGCTTTCTGGACCCTACATAGTGACAAGTATAGCACAGTGGAAAAATCATCTAACTACAAGTTAGTAGTAGAAAAAGTATACATTTTAAACAATGGAAGCTTCTTATTTTTGGTTTGCTTTACATATAGTAAATGTCACCTTATTGTCTTTATTTTTTAAATTAACAGACAAAATTGTGTATTTCTGTGTACAACATGTTTTGAAATATGTATACACAGAAGAATGCTAAAAACATAATTAACATATGCATTGTTTCACATATTTATTTATGGTGGGCACACTTAAAAACTCTCGTAGTGATTTTCAAGAATAGAATACATCGTTATTAACTATAGTCACCATGTTGTACAATGGATCTTTTAATCTTACTCTTCCTGTTTAATTTAATTTTTTATGCTTCGATCAACATCTCCTCAGCACGACTAACCACAACACCTCCCTCACCCACTACCGCCCTAACCCCTGGTAACCACTATTCTATACCCAGTTCTTATGAATTTGACTCTTTTAGATTCTGCATATGAGTGAAATCATCAATATTTGTCCTGTGCTTGGCCTATTCACTTCACATACTGTCCTCCAGGTTCATCCATGTTGTGGCAAATGACATTTTCTTTTTCTTAAGGCAGTAGTATTCCATTGTGTGTATGTATGTGTTTATGTATGCATATATACATACACACAAAATGTGGGATATACATACACACAAACACCCCACATTTTCTTCATCCATTTATCCATTGATAAACCTTTTGGATGACTCTGGTTGACTCAACTCCTTGGCTATTTTGAGTAGTGCTGCAATGTACATGGAAGTGCAGATGTTTCTTCCACATACTGCTTTCTCTTCCTTTGGATATATACCTGGTAGTGGGATTGTTGACTTATATGATAGTTTTATTTTCAATTTTTTGAGGAGTTTATACATTGTCTATCAAAATGGCTTTATTAATTTACATTCCCACCAAGAGCATGTAAGAGTTCTCTTTATTCCTCATCCTGGCCAATATGTGTATCTTTTTTCTTGATAGTGGTCATTCTTACAAGTGTGAGGTGATATCTCATTGTGATTTTAATTTGCATTTCCCTTATAATTATACCTCTTGACCATTTGTATGACATATTTTGAGAAATGTCTATTCATATCCTTCGTCCATTCTAAAATCAGGTTTTTTTTTTTCTTGCTATTGAGTTCCTCATATATTTTGAATATTAACCTCATATCAGACATATAATTTGCAAATACTTTTCCCCATTCCTTAGGTCTTCTCTTCACTCTGTTGATTGCTCTCTTTGCTGTGCAGGAACTTTTTATTAAGTTAGTGCACAAATAATTGTGGTTTTTGCTATTAAAAGGCATGGCAAAATCCACAATTGCTACTGCAACAACCTAATAGTTTGCTGTACTCCCATTTGTCTATTTTTGCTTCTGTTTCCTGTGCTTTTGAGGTTATATTAAGAAAACCTTACCCAGGCCAATGTGATAAAGTGTTTTCCTTATGTTTTCTTCTAATAGTTTTACAACTTCAGGTCTTACATTTAAGTCTTTAAACCATTTCAAGTTGACTCTTTTACATGGTGTATATTAGGGTTTAATTTCGTTCTACTGCATATGGATGTCACCTTACTTTAATGGCTTATTCAAATAAAGTTCTTTCTGTTTTTTGTTAGTTTGCTTGGCTTAAACTGTGTTTGAATTTTAACATTTTTTCTAACAGGCATTTAGTTTTTGCTAATTCAGCTTATGGTTTATCATACATTCTCCAAAAATTTCCTGTACTTTTTTCTTTGTTGAAAGTATAAAAATAACTTCAACAAAGAACATGTATAAAATAAATAATACATCAACATAATGATTATAAAAATCTTATACAATCTGTTTGTTAGACTTCTCTTTTATGATCTTCTGTTTTTAGATTAAACTTTTGAAAGGCCTTCCATACTTGGAAATTCTAAAATTATTTAACCATTCTTTCTTATAATAGTTTATGTTGTCCTGTCACAATTTCAGTTTCACAATTTCAATGTGTATCTTTGATACATCTTTATTTTGGTATTATAGCATCATTTTAATCATAGAGTAAAATCTAATATGTATTTGGGACTCTTTACAGGTTCCTCATTTTCTCTCGTGACTTTTTTGGTTACTGTTAATACATGTTTTAGGAAATGTCAGCTCCTTTATTCCTCTATTATTTTTCTTTCTCCTGAATATTTCCTGTTTCTTCTTATGTGATGAATTTCCAGAAAAACTGGATAATTTTATCAATTTCAAAAAATTGATTATTTTAATTGGGATTAATTTCAAAATATTGATAATTTTGAAAGAAATGACACTGTAAATGTTTGGTATTTTAACTCATAAGCATTATTTGATTATTGTGTTTTGACTCTGGTATGGAATAAGATGTCCCCTCAAGTGGTATCCATATCCTAGTATTTACACTTTTGTACTTCCATCTCATTTATCATGAGTGGGATTTTTAACTTGCTTCTAACAAATTGAAAATGCTACAGATGAAAAGATGTCACTCCCGTGATTATGTTACATAAAATTGTAGATTCTTGCTGCAAGACCCTCTCCCTTGCTGGCTTGGACAGAGCAAAGTGTACTGGGCAATACACTATTTATAGGTTCATATGACAAGGAACTAAGTGTAACTTCTGACTGACAGCCAGGAAGAATCTGAGGCCCTTAGTCTCACGGCATCAAGGAACTAAATTCTGTCAATACCAAGTGATCTTCAAAGAGGATCCTTCCTCAATCAAGTCTTGGCATGAAACTGCAACCCAGGCCAACATATGGGTTTCAGTTTCATGAAGCAGATGGCCCAATGAAGCCGTGTTGAGATTCTTGATCCATAGAAACTGTGAAGTAATAAATACGTATTGTTTTGAATTACTAAGTTTGTGATAATTTGTTATGCAATACTAGTTAACTAATATACAACTTAAAATTGTGCAGGTTTTTTCTTACATACACTAAATATTTCATTTTTTTGTTTTACAAATAATTTATTAACTTATTTTAAATGAACTATTTGCCTCTATTGTATTGTATAAGTGATTATTTTTATATAGATTATCAATTTCTTGTATGCATCAGTTGTGTTAATATTCCTCTTTCTTGAACATATTATCCATTCTAATAAGTTTTCAGTTTAATTAGTCAGATTTTCATTGAAATTTTATTGCACTATTTGCGAATTATACTGTTATATTCTTTTAATATTCATAATGAATTTTTTATCTAATCATATTACTTAGTAATAAAATAATTTCAAATAAAAGGCATTTTCTCTTCCTTACTTCAGTGAGAATATATCTAGATTTTCAGCAATAGCATAGTTACATTTTGTAGTGTGTGTGTGTGTGTGTATATATATATATATATTTTTTTTTTTTTTGAGACAGAATCTCGCTCTGTTGCCCAGGTTGAAGTGCAGTGGTGTGATCTCGGCTCACTACAAGCCCTGCCTCCCAGGTTCAAGCGATTCTCCTGCCTCAGCCTCCAGAGTATCTGGGACTACAGGCATCCAACACCATGCCTGGCTGATTTTTTGTGTTTTTAGTAGAGACGCGGTTTCACCATGTTAGCCAGGATGATCTCAATCTCCTGACCTGTTAATCCACCTGCCTCGGTCTCTCAAAGTCCTGGAATTACAGACATGAGCCACTGTGCCCAGCCTATTGTGCATATTTTCATTGTAAGGTAAATATCTTCATTTTCCTGATTAAAAAATATTTTTACCAGGATTAAATGTTTTTTTTTTTTCACATGCCTATTGACATTTTATTGATATTATGAATTTTATTTTCTGATCTGTTAATATGGTAAATTTTGTTAGCCCAGGTAACATTGAAGCATAACTTTATCCTAAATCAGAGAAAAACCTTATTTACATAAAATGTACATATACTTAATATACTATTGAATTATATAAGCCAGTGTTGTAGATTTTTATGTTTGTATTTTACACTTAAATTGATTTGTAAGTTTTGCCCTTCTTTTTATCTTTCTAAATTTGGTATCAATGCTGGATTGGCTAATTAAAATGGTAAATGGAAAAGTTTCTTTTTAATCTTACAAAAATATATATTATTTTCTTCATTACAATTTGAAAAAGTTATGCAACTTCCCCATAACATACTCATCAAAAACTGAGGCAGTAATCTGTGTAGATCTGCTTACTGATTACTCAGCATGTTTGGCATTTATAAATGTTAGTTAATTTCATGAATAATGCAGTTCATATAGTTTTGCCAGTTTCTTCCAAGATATTTAACTGTTTAGGTTTTCCATTATAATAGCATTTTCAAATTCAGTTGTTTATATTTTGTCTGATGTTTCAAAATATTAGCATGAATTTTACAAAGCATTTTTTTAACTTTTTCAGTTTCCTCTGTATATGGTGTAACTTTTCTTGTTTCTCTTTTAGTGCATAAATGGTTTCTCCCTGTCTTAATTTTGTAGAATATATTCTTTTTACATAGGATTTCTTATGTATTTATTATTTTATTCATGTATTGTTTACTAATTTATTTTTTATTATTTTATATATTTTGCTTTCATATTGTATTTAAATTCTTAAATATTCATAGATGATTGATTTGATTTTATTCTCTCCTTTAGTTTGGAAACCGTTAAATTTATTTTTTTTTTCTGTTAGAACAATTTTAGGAATATCCATAAGTTTAGATATGTAACGTTTTCATCAACACAAATAAATATTTTCTAAATATTTAGAAATTTTGGTTGTAAAATTTTCATTTGGATACCAACATTACTTTCAATTAACATTCTTACAGCATATTTCTTTACATTTCTGCTTTGTTTCATTTTCTCTCTTGTTATTTTTACTACTTTTATATATTTGGTTATGCAATGTAGCCTGTACTATTTGATACTTTTTGAAATTTTATTGAGATTTCTTTTGCAGAGTAATATACAATCAACATTTAAAAATGTCCCATGAGGATTTGACAGGGAGTTTAGAATTTGATACAAAGATTAAAATTTGATAGGATTTGACAAAAATATAGAAACCAGTAGTATATTTTTAGCCCTACATTATTAGTCAAATATTTCATTCTTCAACATCCATTTTAAAGTTTGCATTTTCTAACATGAACTGATAAAGAAAAGTTAAATTTTTCTGTTACCATTGTGTTTATGCTGAGTTTGTTTTGATAGTTCCTATATTTTAAGACAGTAATTTAGTTTTTAAGGATTCATGATATTTCAGTCCTAACTTTGGAACTTATTATTTACAATTTTATGTTACCCTCTCTGTTTTATTTAATTTTTTTTTTTTTTCTTGAATGCAAACCTATCTAATGTTAGTACCTTGAGCTAGGCTTTACCTTGCTAATACTTGTCCAGGAATTTTTACTGGTCTTCCACTAACCTCCGTATAGTTTCAAATCTGAGTCAATATATAGAGTAGTGATGAGTATCTAAGTAACTACACAGACTCAATGAGCCCAATGTGTTCTCAAGCTATCCTCTCAAAGTTCCAAGAATGGCAATTCTTATGGCAATTACATTAAAGAGACGAACAATTATGGGTCTCCCTGTGGTATAATTCTATCAGGATTAGTACTTATGGGAATGCGAAGCACATTGTAGTAGTGAGATCAGCATTATTTTAAGCACTAAAATGCAACTTACTGAGGCTAAATAACCCAAATAATAGCATTCACAGAACTTCCTTGGGTTTGAAGTTAGCAAATGTTGTCAGTGTCTTTGGCTACATAATGTATTCTGTAGAATTACACACATGAATATATTACTAAAAATAATGTCTTAGGGCATAGATGTTAAAGAAATTGATTTTAAACTCTTTACATCTTGCATATATATATATTTTTAATGTGATATGGTCTCACTTTTTGATGAGGTATGGTCTTAATCTAATCAAAGTGGTTGTTACCTTAAAATATAAAAAGCTACACATGGACTTTTTTCCCCCCTCTCCCCTCTCCCCTTTACTCAAACTTTGCAGAAGAAAATATTTAATGTTGCTTAGGTCACAGATGACCCTAAACTAGAAACTATTTTTATGACTAAGAGTCTATGGTGGATTGGAGCAGTGTAATTCAAGAGGCATTATCATTGTCTTTTTGACCTAAAAATGAGCCTGGCTCCATAATTATCTGTATATGGCTTTTCTGGGTTATGTGCAGATGAAATATTATGTCTTCTCTTCTTTTGTGGTTCAGGTGAGGATGCTCATTTCCTCCATAGATAGTTATGTTCCACTTGGACCTGTTTCTGAGGGCTGGAGGTTGGCCAAAATGAGATTAGAAGCAGCAAATACAAATCATATCCCTGCCTGATGTCTAGTCCACGGCCCAGTGTCCCATCTGCAATATTTCTCAGGCCTCATTCACATCTTCACTGCCTCAATGTGTTTTAGTAAACTCTCTGTGAAAATAAAACCAGACTGTGAAACATAATGTAAGCAACCTTCTTTAAATTCCTATTTTCAGCCTAACATTGTTGTGAAATTTATTCACACAATACATATAGCTCTGGTTAATTTATTTTCACAGCCATATAGTATTTTACTGTTTGATTATTCTATAACATTTTTAGATAGTCCTT
The DNA here is from genome assembly GCF_009764315.1 of Trachypithecus francoisi. NCBI lineage: Eukaryota > Metazoa > Chordata > Mammalia > Primates > Cercopithecidae > Trachypithecus > Trachypithecus francoisi. The sequence continues at coordinate 68,514,967 of NW_022681472.1, forward strand.
TGTTGGCTGAGCTTTTGGGTTACTTACTTTATTGTTATAAAAATAGTGTCTCTATGAATATTTTTCACATCTCCCTATAAACAGGTAAAAGAGCTTCTTTTTGTTAATTACTTTTACAGATATTGCTGGATTACATTATTTGTGCATAACTTAATGAATATTTACAAATTTTCCTAAGCAATTTTTAGTGCAGGATATTGGTCCCAGGACCTCCCTTAGATACCAAAATTTGAAAAGACTGGAGTTGTCATTCATTGACAAGATTTACCAGTGACTTACTGTACCTGACAGCCAATTAAGAATTATCCCTTATAGAACTGGGCATGGTGGCAGGTGCCTGCAATTGCAGCTTTTGTGAGGCTGGGGTGGGATGATGGCCTAAGCCCAGGGATTTGAGTTCAGCTTGCACAACATAGCAAGACCCCATCTCTATTTTTTTTTCAATCCCTTAAGAGAGGAGGAATGTTCAGGTATGCTACCATTTTGTTTACAGTGAAGGCATTCTGTACACAGAACACAAATAGGATATGTTAGTATATTAAATATCAGGCCTTTTTGAAGCTATTCAGAAAGAAAATCCAGAAAAAATTGTGGATAACTTGGATAGCCAAGAGAGGACTCTGGCTGGGACAATAATTTGTACAGAATAAAAACTCTTGTTTTAACTTATTAAATTTATAAGACAAATATTTAAAAATATTTATATACATTTTAAAAAATTTCTGATTGTGCATTATTATACAGACAAGGTATAAATTTAAACTGTATTTGCACAGATGGCAGAAGTTTTAGTTTAAAAAAGTATGCAAGTTAGTAACAGTATTTGTAAATAAATTATTGGTCAGCATGTATTTGCATATTGGAAAAAAACTAAGAACAACAGTAAATTATAAAGACCTTTGGTGGAAGTAATGATCGTTTAAGTCTGAACAAGTGAAGTAAATTTAGAAGGAATAAGGAAGATCTGACTGTTCTATGAAAAAGATATCATGATTAAATAAGTAGAGACAAGAGGACAGGAAAGAATGCTTGAATGTTATTTGAATGGGTCATGGGGAAAGAATGATATAATCACCATGCCTACACCTTTTGAGATAACTTCTTTACATTCATGTAGCCTAGTGAACAAATAAATAAATTAGTAAATAAGTGTGCATGCTAATGAAGGAAAAAAGATATATACTTTGATATATACTATGATATATACTACTTAGATACATTAGATAATATCATAACACAGCTCTCTCTCCTGTTGCCCTTCTTTATACTTGAGCCTTTTGTCCCTATTCTTTAATTGAACCTAAAATTTTAAAGTTCTCTTACAATAAATCTTTACTTGGCAAACAGCAAGCTTAACTATTTTTACTTTTGTAAGAGCAATAGCAAAACTGTCCATTTTACCAAACATACAATATACCTCCTAGATATGTTGCCAAATATTCTACCTATGTCTCGTAAAATGACTTCCACTCTTGTGTCTGACATGAGGAACTTCGTGATGTTAGTTTTCAGTAGGAAAGAAAATTAGACCAAATGTTGAAGGGCCTCAAGTTTGTGTTAATATAATTTAATTAATTCTAAAACCCTTTGCTTATATCTATGACTCTGTGCGAAATTATGTAAGAGACACAAGTAGATGCAATATACATCTCTGTCCTTAAAGCTTCCAAACTAGAAAGGTATGTCAGACTATATGGTATGTAAGTCTTTTTGTTTTTTGTTTTTTGAGACAGAGTTTTGCTCTGTTGCCCAGGCTGGAGTGCCGTGGCACGATCTAGGCTCACTGCAACCTCCGCCTCCCGGGTTCAAGCGATTCTCCTATCTCAGCCTCCCAAGCAGCTGGGACTACAGGTCCATGCCACCATGTCAAGCTAATTTTTGCATTTTTAGTAGAGATGAGGTTTCATCATTTTAGCCAGGATGGCCTCAATCTCCTGACCTTGTGATCCACCCGCCTCAGCCTCCCAATGTGTTGGGATTACAGGCATGAGCCACCGCGCTCAGCTGGTACATAAATCTTAAACGTTTTTATTAAGAGACTGCCACTGGATAAAGTGGTTATTTTTATTTTTACTTTTGTGACAGGGTCTCATCCTGCTGCCCCAGGCTGGAGTGCAGTGGCGTGATCTTTGTAACTTCAACCTCCCCAAACTCAAGCAATTCTCCTACTTAAGCCTACGGAGTAGCTGGGACTGTAGGCACATGCCAACATATCTGGCTAATTTTTGTACTGTTTGTAGAGACAGAGTTTCACCATGTTGCCCAAGCTGGTCTTGAACTCCTGCATTTAAGCAATCTGCCTGCTTCAGTCTCCCAAGGTGCTGAAATTACAGGTGTGAGCTATGGCATCCAGCAAAAGTGACTGATATTATTTTTTAAACAAAAGAAATCACAGATATCATGCAGAAATGGAAATCTAGGTTGGGTCCCAAAACATGGATAAAGCTTTAACTAAAACTGATGAGGATAGGAAGGGCCTACTAAAGAGGAGAAAAAAATGTAGACAAAGCAGAATTGAGGAATTGAATACAGGAGTGTTCACTGAACATCAAGGAGTGCTACACAGATCACTTGGGCAAGAAAAAGCAACAAGTGTGGGGCTGTATCATCAAAATTGGGGATATTAATTTGATATTTAGTTGGGCCTTGGAAATGAATTAGGGTGCAAATCAACATTTTCACTACAAAGTCATGTGATGAGCCATTTACCTGGAAAAGTTATCCTTTTAAATGTGTTGGAAGTGGTTTTAATGTGTTCATATCATAGAATATAATACAGCTATTAACATTTGTATTTTATTTTCTATTTTTAAAAAAACTATATAAGATTAGTTAATTCAAGAGTACCATCCTCTTCATTTATTCACTCATTGTACAATTGCTGATATTCTACACACCAGACATTGCTCTAGAATGTATAAGAAAAACTCATATTTCTGAATAGATCACAATTTATTAGAACATAAAGATAACATTAAAAGAAAAGAAATTCAATACCTCCAAAATATCAAAAATTTCAAAGAATCTCCAGAAATAAAATGCAAAATCTTATGGGACTTTAAATAAATCAAAAAGCACTTTTAACACGATTTGGTGATTCATTTCACAGCTATGTCCCACTCCGTAATGAAGGACAAGTCTCACCCCTAGCCCAAGCAGCATTTGTTAAGATAAAAAAATAATATAAGTATCTTTAGTGAGTGTATAAGAGTCAATTTTTCTTTGAAGTTTTATTTTTGGGAAGTGCATGCACAAGTTTATTCCATGGTTATATTGCATGATGCTGAGATCAGTGGTACAAATGATCCTGTCACTCAGGTAGGGAGCATAGTATCCAATAGGGACTTTTTCAAATATTACCACCTCCCTCCCTCCCTTCTGTAAGAGTCCCCCGTATCTGTTCCCAAATTTATGTCCGTGTGTACCCAATGATAAGCTCCCACTTGTAAATGAGACAGACAGTATTTAGTTCTGTTTCTGTGTTAATCCACTTAGGATAATGGCCTCCAGCTGCATCCAAGTTGCTGCAAAAGACATGATTTTGTTCTTTTTTTTATGGCAGTGTAGCACTCCATGGTGTATATTTATCACATTTTCTTTACTAACCCACACTGTTGATGGGCTGCTAGGTTGATTCCGTGTCTTTGCTATCGTGAATAGTGTTATGATGAACATATGGGTGCATGTGTCTTTTTGGTAGAACAATTTATTTTCCTTTGGGTATATACCCAGTAATGGATTTGCCGGATTGAATAGTAAATAAAGAACTTTTAGTTCTTTGAGAAATCTCCAAACTGCTGTCTACAGTGGCTGAATTAATTTACATCCCCACGCACAGTATATTAGCATTCCTTTTTCTCCACAGCCTCTCCAGCATCTGTTGTTTACTGACTTTTTTTTAAATTATACTTTAAGTTCTAGGGTACATGTGCACAACATGCAGGTTTATTGCATATGTATACATGTGCCATGTTGGTGTGCTTCACTCATTAACTCGTCATTTACATTAGGTATATCTCCTAATGCTATCCCTCCCTCCTCCCCCCTACCCCACGACAGGCCCCAGTGTGTGATGTTCCCCACCCTGTGTCCAAGTGTTCTCACTGTTCAATTCCCACCTATGAGTGAGAACATGCAGTGTTTGGTTTTCTGTCCTTGCGATAGTTTGCTCACAATGATGGGTTCTAGCTTCATCCATGTCCCTACAAAGGACATGAACTCATCCTTTTTTATAGCTGCATAGTATTCCATGGTGTATATGTGCCACATTTTCTTAATCCAGTCTATCACTGATGGATAGTTGGGTTGGTTCCAAGTCTTTGCTATTGTGAATAGTGCCACAATAAACGTGTGCGTGCATGTGTCTGTATAGCAGCGTGATTTATAATCTTTTGGGTAGATACCCATTTACTGACTTTTTAATAATCGCCAGTCTGACTGGTATGATATAGTATTTCATTGTGGTTTTGATTTGCGTTTCTCTGATGATTAATGATGTTGAACATTTTTTCATATATTTGTTTGCCACTCGTACACCTTCTTTTTAGTAGTTCCTGGTTATACTTTCTGCTTACTTTTTAATGGAGTTGTTTTTGCTTGTTAAGTTGCTTAAGTTCCTTAGAGAATCTGGGTATCAGGCCTTTTTCTGATGCATAGTTTGCAAATAAATGCTCTCATTCTGTAGGTTGTCTCTTTACATTGTTGATAGTTTCTTTGGCTGTGTAGATGCTCTTTGCTTTAATTAGGTCTCCTATCAATTTCTGATTTTGTGGCAATTGCTTTTGATGACTTAATCATAAATTCTTTCCAAGGCAAATATGCAAAATGGTATTTTCTAGGTTAACTTCTAAGATTTTTATAGTTTTGGGTGTGACATTTAAGTCTTTAATCTATTTTGAGTTAATTTTTGTATATAGTGAAAGATAGTGGTCCAGTTTTATTCTTCTACATATAGATAGGTAGTTATCTCAGCACCATTTATTTAATAAGGAGTCCTTTCCCCACTGCTTATTTTTGTCAACTTTGTTGAGGATCAAATGATTGTAACTGTGGGTGTCTGGCTTTACTTCTGGGTTCTGTATTCTTTTTCATTGGTCTATGTATCTATTATTGTACCAGTACCATGCTATTTTGGTTACAGTGATTTATAATACAGTTTAAAGCAAGTAATGGGATGCCTGTGGTTTTGATCATTTTGCCTGGGATTGCTTTGGTTATTCAGGGTCATTTTAGGTTCCATGAAAATTTATAATTACTTTTTTGTAATTCTGTGAAAAATGATATTGGCAGGTTTGATAGCAATAGTGTTGAATCTGTAGTTTGCTTTGTGTAATATGACCATTTTAATGATATTGATTCTTTCAATCAACGAGCATGGAATGATTTTCCATGTGTTTATTGTCATCACTGATTTTTTTCAGCAGTGTTTTTTAGTTCTCCTTGTAGAAGTCATTCATCTCCTTAGTTAGAGGTAATCCTAGGTATTTTAGTTTATTATATTTTTGTGGCTATTGGAAATTAGGTTGCATTCTTGATTTGGCTCTCAACTAGAATGAGATATTGGTGTATAGAAATGCTACTGAATTTTGGACATTGATTTTGTATCCTAAAACTTCACAGAAGTCGTTTATCAGTTGCAGGAGACTTTTGGTGGACTCCACAATATTTTCTAGTTATAGAATCATACAAACAGTGAAGAGAGATAGTTTGACTTATTTTTTTATTTTAGTGCCTTTTATTTCTTTTACTTGTCTGATTTCTCTAGCTAGGACTTCCAGTACTATGTTGAATAGGAATAGTAAGACTGAGGATTATTGTCCTTTTTCCCATTCAATATGATATGGATTTCTCATAGATGGCTCTTATTATTTTCAGGTATGTTCCTTTGATGCCTAGTTACTTGATAATTTTTGTTATGAAGAGGTGTTACACTTTATCAAAGCATTTTCTGCATCTATGTAGATCATCATATTGCTTTTTCTTCTAATATTGTTTATGTAGTGAGTCACACTTATTGATTTATATACATTGAACCAAACTTGCATCCCAGGAATAAAATCTAATTGGTTGTCGTGAATTAACTTTTTAATGTGCTGCTGGATTCAGTTTGCAAGTATTTTATTGAGGATTTTTACATCCATGTTTATCAAAGATACTGGCTTGTAGTTTTCATTTTTCCTTGTGTCTTGGTCATATTTTGATGGCAGAATGGTGTTGGCTTCATTGAATTAGTTAGGGAGGATCTGCTCCTCCTTGATTTTTTGGAAGTGTTTCAGTGGGATTGGTATTATCTCTTCTTTGTATCTCCAGTAGAATTCAGCTGTGAATCCATCTGATCTACGGCTTTTTGTTGTTGTTGTTGTTGTTGTTAGGTTTATTACTGATTCCATTTGGGAACTTATTATTGGACTGTTAAGGATTTCAGTTTCTTCCTGATTCAGTCTTGAGAAATTGTGTATTTTCAGAAATTTAACCATTTTTTCTAGACTTTCTAATTTGTGTGCGTGTAGTGTTTACAACAGTCTCTGAGAATCTTTTGTGTTTCTGTGAGATCAGTTTTAATGTTTCCATCATTCTAAGCAAACTATCACAAGGACAGAAAACCAACCACCACATGTTCTCACTCAATAGTGGAAGCTGAAGAATGAGAATACATGGACACAGGGTGGGGAACATCACACACTGGGGCTGGTCAATTGTATTTTAAAACTCTTTTAATGAGTTTTCAATTCCAAAAAAATCTGGTTAATTTTTAAAGATGTTTACCTCTTTCTTCATTTCCTGGATTGCTTTAGTAGTTTCTTTGCATTGATTGTCAACTTTGTCTTAGATCTCCTTAAGCTTCCTTATAATCTATGCTTTAAATCTTTATCTGTCATTTCTGAGTTTCCATTTTGGTTAAGGGCCATTGCTGAAGAGCTAATGTGATTCTTTGCTGGTGTCACAACATTCAGATTTTTCATGGTGCCAGAATTCTTACACAGATTGGTTCCTTCTCATCTGGAGAAGCTGAGACTTTTACGTTTTGTAATTATTTTGGGGAAGATAGGATTATTTTTCTTTCCCCTTCTCACCCTCTCTAGGGTATATGACTGTACATTATATTGTGTAGGTCCTTTGGCTTTACTTCTATAGCTCTCTGCATTTCTTTTAGCAGGGTTTTTTTTATGTTGGGCTGTGCAGTTCAATCTAAAAGCCAGTAGATGGTATTTATGGGTAAGAGTCAGCTGAGACACAAGCAAACATGTATGTACCTCATCTTTGTTAAATGTAAGTTGCTTTCTGTTTTTTCAGTTGGTCACCTACACAGTGGAGTGCCTGGTGCCCTGAGCCTCCTGTTCCACAGGGATGGGAGCACACAACTTTATGGAGCTGAAACCCTTGGTTTGCCCACAAATACTCCAATACCAAGTGCAGGCACAAACCTTGACAAGAGTGGTTAGGAACAGCTCCTGGTGAAAGGTGCTTAGGTCTCTATGTGGTGTGGATGTGTTGGCAGCCTGCACCTGCTCTCCATCATAGATAGACAGGAACAGGATCTGTTTCCCTGTCACACCCCTGTTCTGGGGCTCATTACCACTAGTTCAGATGCATACTGTAGTCTGTTTTCAGACCCACCCCAATGTACTTGAGAGCCATGGGAAAAATATTTTGAAAATGCTTAAAATTTCAATGATGTACAAAATGATTAGGTTTTGGCAAAGACACAGAAAAAAAAAAAAAGAAAGAAAGAAAAGAAAAGTACAGACCAACATTCCCAATGAACATGGAGGCAAAAATCCTCAGAATACTAACAGATGAAATCTAGCAGCCCATCAACAAGTTAATTCACCACGATCAAGTAAACTTTATTCCTGGATTGCAGGCTTGCTTCAACATGTGCAAATCAATAAATGTGGTTCATTACCTAAACAGAATTAAAAACAAAAACATATAATTATCTCAATAGATGCAGAAAAATCCTTTGATAAAATCCAACATTTCTTCATGATAAAATCTCTCAACAATGAAGGCATTGAAGGAGCATACTTCGAAATAATAAGAACCATCTACGATAAACCCACAGTTAACATCATACTAGACAGGCAAAGGGTAGAAGCATTCCTCTGGAGCACTGGAACAACACAAAGATGCCCACTTTCACTACTCTTATTAAGCATACTACTAGAAGTTCTAGCTAGAGCAACTGGACAAGAAAAAGAAAAAAAATTTTAAATAGGAAAAGAAGAATTCAAACTATCTATCTTCACTGACAATATGATTCTACATCTAGAAATCCTAAAGAATCCCCCAAAAGGCTCTTGAAACTGATAAATGGCTTCAGTAAAATTTCAGGTTACAAAATTGATGTCTGAAATTAGTGGTATTTCTGTACACCAATAACATTCAGGTTGAGAAACAAATCAAAACCACGATACTGGTTTTCTTTTTCTTTTCTTTTCTTTCTTTTTCTTTTTCTTTTTTTTTTTTTTTTGAGATGGAGTCTCACTCTGTCGCCCAGGCTGGAGTGCGGTGGTTGGATCTCAGCTCACTGCAAGCTCCGTGTCCCAGGTGTACGCCATTCTCCTGCCTCAGCCTCCAGAGTAGCTGGGACTACAGGCGCCCGCCACCTCGCCCGGCTAGTTTTTTGTATTTTTTTTAGTAGAGACGGGGTTTCACCATATTAGCCAGGATGGTCTCGATCTCCTGACCTCGTGATCCGCCCGTCTCAGCCTCCCAAAGTGCTGGGATTACAGGCTTGAGCCACCACGCCCGGCCGATCCTATTTTTCAATAGCCATTAAAAAAATAAAATACCTAGAAATATGTCTAACCAAGGAGCTAAAAGATATCCACAGGGAGAGCCGAGCAAGGCGGCTCACACCTGTAATCCCAGCACTTTGGGAAGCTGAGGCGGGTGGATCACGAAGTCAGGAGATTGAGACCATCCTGGCTAACACAGTGAAACCCCGTCTGTACTGAAAATACAAAAAATTAGCTGGGCGTGGTGGTGGGCACCTGTAGTCCCAGTTACTCTGGAGGCTGAGGCGGGAGAATGGAGTGAACCTGGTAGGTGGGGCTTGCAGATCACGCCACTGAACTCCAGCCCGGGCGACAAAGCTAGACTCCGTCTCAAAAAAAAAAAAAAAAAAAAAAAAAAAAATAGATATCTACAGGGAAAGTTAGAAAAGAGTGCTGAAAGATATTAGATGACATGAACAAATGGAAAAATAGTCCATGCTCATGAAATTAAAAAATTAATATCATTAAAATGATCATAATGCCCAAAGCAAACTACATGCTATTGCTACCAAACTACCAAGATTATTTTTCACAGAAATAAGAAAAAAAATGTGTAATACTTATCAAAAAAACAAAACAAAACAAAACCCAGCCCAAATAGCCAAAGCAATCCTGAGCAAAAGGAACAAAGCTGGAATTATCACATTACTTGAAATCAAACTATAGTACAAAGTTACTGTAATTCAAAACACTATGGTACTGGTACTAAAATGGATACATACACCAATGTAAAAGAGTAGAGAACCTAGAAATAAAGCCAGACACCTACAGTCATCTGATCCTTTTCAAAGTTGATAAATAAGCAATGGGAAAAGGACTCTCTCAATAAATGGTGCTGGGTTAACTGGCTATCTATATGCAGAAGAATGAAACTGGACCTCTATATATTTTTTTCTTTTTTTAATTTTAGGTTTGAGGGTACATGTGAAGGTTTGTTACATAGATACATATGTGTCACAGGGGATTATTGTACATGTTACTACATTATGCAGGTATTAAGCTCAGTACTCAATAGTTACCTTTTCTGTTCCTCTCCCTCTACCTATCCATTTTCCCACAAAAGATGTGATGTTATTCCTTTTTTATGGCTGCATAATATTCTATGGTGCCTATGTACCACATTTTCTTTATCCAATCTTTCATTGGTGGGCATTTAGGTTGATTCCATGTCTTTGCTATGGTGACCAGGGCTGCAATGGACATTTGTGTGCGTGTGTCTTTATGGTAGAACACTGTATATTCCTCTGTGTATATACTTAATCATGGGATTGCTGGGTCAAATGGTAGTTCTTTTTTTTAGTTTTTTTGAGGAATCACTATGCTGATTTCCACAATGGGGATTTATACTCCCACCAGCAGTGTATGAGAGTTCCCTTTTTACACAATCTCACTAGCATCTGTTATTTTTATTTTTTTACTTTTTAATAAAAGCCATTCTGACTGATGTGAGATGATATCTCATTGTGGTTTTGACTTGCATTTCTCTAATAATTAGTGATAATTGAGCTCTTTTTCATATACTTGTTGGTTGCATGTATGTTTTCTTTTGAGAAGTCTGTTCATGCCCTTTGCCAACTTTTCTATGGAGTTTCTGGTTTTCTCTTGTAAATGTGTTTAAGTTCCTTATAGATGCTCGATATCAGACCTTTGTCAGATGCGTAGTTTGCGAATATTTTCTCCCATTTTGTAGGCTGTCTGTTTACTCTGTTGATAGTTTCATTTGCTCTGCAGAAGCTCTTTAGTTTAATTAGATCCCACTTGTCAATTTTTGTCTTTATTGTGATTATTTTTGGTGCCTTTGTTATGAAATCTTTGCCCATTCCTAGCTCCTGGATGGTATTGCCTGGATTGCCTTCCAGGGTTTCTATAATTTGGGATTTTACACTTAAGTCTTTAAGCCATCTTGAGTTGGTTTTTGTATTTGACATAAGGAAAGCACCCGAACTTTTCACCATATTCAAACATTAACTCAAGATGGATTAAAGATTTAAATGAAAGATCTCAAACTCTAAGGATTCTATAAGAAAACCTACCAGCACTTTGGGAGGCTGAGACGGGCGGATCACGAGGTCAGGAGATCGAGACCATCCTGGCTAACACGGTGAAACCCCGTCTCTACTAAAAAATACAAAAAATAGCCGGGCGAGGTGGCGGGCGCCTGTAGTCCCAGCTACTCTGGAGGCTGAGGCAGGAGAATGGCATAAACCCGGGAGGCGGAGCTTGCAGTGAGCTGAGATCCAGCCACTGCACTCCAGTCCGGGCGACAGAGCGAGACTCCGCCTCAAAAAAAAAAAAAGAAAACCTAGGAAATGCCATTCTTGACATTAGACTTGGGAAAGAATTGGTAAGTTTTCAACAGCAATTGCCACAAAAACAGAAATTGATGTTTGGGACCTAATTAAACCAGAGTTTCTGCACAGCAAAAATAAATAAATAAATAAAATAAACAGAATAAATAGACAACCTACACAATGAGATAAAATATTTACTAACTGTGCATTGAACACAAGTGTAACACCTAGAATCTATAAGAAAATTGGACAATTCAACAAGCTAAAAGCAAATGACACTGTTAAAAAGTGAGCCAAGGACATGAACAGACATCTCTTAAGAAGACATCCAACTAGCCAACAAACATATGAACAAATGCTCAACATTCCTATACAGCAGAGAAATGCAAATCAAAACCACAATGACATATCATTTTCTATGAATCAGGCTTGCTATTATTAAGAAGTAAAAAGCCACAAATGCCGGTGAGGTTGTGGAGAAAAGGGAATGCTTGTACATTGTTGGTGGGAATGCAAGTTAGTTCAGCCACTGTGGACAGCAGTTTGGATATTTCTCAAAGGATTTAAAATGTAACTACCATTTGACCCAATCTCATTACTGGGTATACATACAAAGGAAAATTAATCATTTTACCAAATAGACACACATACACTTGTATGTTAATCACAACACTATTCACAATAGCAAAAACATAAATCAACTTTGATACCATCTATGGTGAATGAGATATAGAAAATGTAGTATACATACACCATGGAATACTATGCAGCCATAAAAAAGAAATTCTGTCCTTTGCAGCAAGATGCAATTGGAGGCCGTTATCCTATGTGATTTAATGCAGGAACAGACCACCAAATACTGCGTGTTCTTACTTATAAATTGTATCTAAACATTGGGTACTCATTGATATAAAGATTGCAACAATAGATAGTAGGGACTGCTGAGAGGAGGGAGAGGATCAAGGTTTATAAATCTAACTATTACTCACTATCTTGTTGAGAAGTCATTCCTATCCCAAACCTCAGCATCAGGCAATATACCCAGTTAGCAAACCTACACATGTATCCCCTGAATCTAAAATAAAATAAATTATAAAAAAAAAATAAAATAAAAATTTTTTTTAAAAAAAGAAGTGACCAGGCTTAATTATTATAATGCATGTTTTGTTTTTATCTGATTTTTCGATAATAAATGGACATTTTACAATATTTAAAAGTCAAAAATAAGAAGTTAAGTACAAAACAAAACAGCCAACTCTCTTACACTACTCAGTCATAACCGCTATTAACATTTTATTTTATTTACTTCCAGGTTTAACTTAAGCAAACAATGTGTATGTTGCCATTTTAAATTTTTACTTCTTTTTTTTTATTAAATTCTGGGTCACTATGAATGTGGATTTTTCATCATACATTATTTGAAGAGAGTGTTTTCATGTCAAAAAGAATGTTCTAAATATGTTTTTGAAGGCTCTTACAATTTTTATTATATAGATTGTAGTTTGTTCAATTCTTAATCTTAGTTATAAACCCTGTCTTTGATTTTTGTTATTATAAAAGACAATTATTGGTATACATTTACAATTATGTCCCCAAGATAAATTAGCAAATGTGAAATGTAACTCCAAAATAAAAAATAAAATTGAAATGTATGTTGTATATATGCATGTAAATATATATGTGTGTGTGTTGTATGTATGTGTATATATAGAGAAAGAGAGAGGGAGAGAGTCTATTTATTAAGGCTAGGTCAATAAATAAAGAACTCTTTATATTTTACCATTAACCAAAAGTGTTTTCAAGTATTTCACATATTAGTATAATGTTGTAGCTCAAATTTTTCAATGACCTATGGAAAGTTAAAATAGAAATGTCAATAAATGTATGATTTTACTTATAGCCACTTGATATTTTGGGATATTCCTCACTCAGAAAACATGTAAGAATTTGAAATAACAACAATAACTTCTAAAAGGGAGAAAAAAGTTGACAGGGTATTGAGTAATTACTGAACTAGAAGATGACAGGAATCCAGATATCCATATAATGAACCTGAAATCAAGGTCTTTTTTTTGTTAGTGTTCATATGTCAATCAAGAAGAGATAGTTGAAAAGTCTAAACGAAAATTATAATAGAAAAGGTGTTGCAGACATAACTCTGACTAATCTTTCAATTTATTAGATATGTAATATGTGACAATAAGTAGCTGCTTTTGTGAAACTTACAGTCAAAAATAATAAATGATGTATAATTACCTAAAATAATTTATGATGGAAATTGTTATGATTTAAATATCAAATTAGTGTTCTGCAAAAGAAATGTAGCAACAGTTGCATAAGGTTTTTCATTTTATTTGTGTAAACTATATGGAAAACATTCAGATTGTCAAAAGTTCTCAGATGTGAACGGTATCAATTGCAGTATAATAAAGTGTTTTAAAATGAAACACTTCCAAAGTGTTTCATTTTAAAATTGGGTGGCCATTTACAGGTGCAGAAAAAAGGATTCTCAATATGTTTATCCCATGAAATCATGATGTATTATTCAGAAGTAAAACCAAAGAAATTTGACAAAATAGGCAGCTACAGTTGTAATAATATATTCACAATGGGCTAGCAAGTCAGCATCTCGTATTCTGAACATAGGTTTTTTTCATATTTACTTCTTCAAGGAAATTTAACCATCAGATAAAATAATATATATTATAAGCTTAAAATAATATTTTATTTGACACATTAAAACCCTTCTTATTGCTAATGTACTCATTTGCCTTACCTTATTTTGAAATTGAGTGATTAGCAATGTCCACTACTTTAGGTTTTTCCATGAGACCCTGTTCCACACATAATGAACCAAAGTTGTCTCTTTTTATTATCAGGAAAGTTTAAAAATCAAAGTGTCAATGAAACTGAATCATGAGAGACAAATAAAAAATGTTTTGCTTTTTCTGTAAGTTAAAAGAATTATTAGAATGATATAGAAAATAATAAATTATCAAAAGCACTCATAGATCAAAGTTGGTTGTATTGTTGGCAGTGTATTAAGCAGCTATCACTAAATGTTACATAGAAATATCTATAGCTCTGGTATGAATCGAATCCATCCTAATCCATCCCTATCTATCTTCTCCCCTACTCAAAAAACAAATTATAGAGCCTACACATTCAGTATCACTAATACTAATAACTACAACAATAATAACAAAACATAAATACTATAGTACAAGGATAAGCTCAAGCATTTTGCAAACAGTAATTCACTTAATACTCATAATGACTACGTGAGTAGGTGCTTTTGTGAAGCCGCAACTCAATTCCAGTACCTGGATTCAAAGTTCTTGTTCTTAACTATAATATTATGCAATATCCACTAGCATAGTCAACAGCTTTTTTTTAAAAGGCTAATGAAAAACATGAACATTTTAAAATTTCATTGACAGTAAATATATAATTTTTAAAAATACAAACACAGTTTTTCTTCTCCAGATTTCACAATTAAGAATTCAGATATATGCACATCCATGCTTGAGTACTTTCATATAGTTTTGTGTTGAATATTTAAATTCTTTGTTTTCTAAGTTTATTTTGATCTATTTTTGTGAGCAGTGGATAGCCTATCTCTAAGACTACTTAATTATGTGTATATCTGAGGCGAATATTTATCCCTGTAGAGAGAAATTTCTTTGATTCAAAGAGGCCCCTATTGAGCTATAAAACTATAGTATTCATAACGTTATTCTAGCAAAAGAATCTTCTCGAATTTAAAAAGAATATCTTTTCTCTGAGTGCTACACTATAGTAGTACTTTTAGAAAATATAAGTAAGAAATTTTAAACCTTTCTCTATGAAAATATAAATACAACAGGATATTAAAATATTTGTGGCCGGGCGCGGTGGCTCAAGCCTGTAATCCCAGCACTTTGGGAGGCTGAGACGGGCGGATCACGAGGTCAGGAGATCGAGACCATCCTGGCTAATATGGTGAAACCCCGTCTCTACTAAAAAATACAAAAAATAGCCGGGCGAGGTGGCGGGCGCCTGTAGTCCCAGCTACTCTGGAGGCTGAGGCAGGAGAATGGCGTAAACCCGGGAGGCGGAGCTTGCAGTGAGCTGAGATCCGGCCACTGCACTCCAGCCTGGGCGACAGAGCGAGACTCCGTCTCAAAAAAAAAAAAAAATTGTGATTTAATTTTCAAACTCATGATATTTTCATTAAATATAGCATGATATATTTAATGGGGTGGTTTTTATTTTCTTCCAGCAAGTGCACAACACAGTTTCCAGCACTTAAATCCAGATATAATGTATATCATATCTTTTATTATAGTTAGAATCCTTTTTGTATAATCATTATTCTTTCTGTACTTTCAGTTTTCACTTGTGGGATCTTTTATTTCTCCTTCCCAATAAGGATTTTAAGAGGTTTTTTTCCAGTAGCACGCCCTACTCACAGTGAATTTAGTTATCCCTATCCTTAAAGATAGGTGCCATAGTTTCTGGTTCAAAGTCATACTTGAAAGAAAAATTCCATATTTTTTGTCCAAAATAAGCCACTCTTGAGAGTCAAAAGATTGCTATTAATAATTAGCAAACTCTGTGCAGTACCAATGATTAGATGCCCTCTTCTATACTCCTGAGGCCATTCTTACAAAAGAGCAGAGCCAGTATGGGGAACTTGGCCACTTTCTCCAAGGAGTGCCTAGTGCTGAACTTAATCATTTTAGTCTTCACTAGTTTCAAGGGTGATAAAATAACCTCTTTTTAATTGTGATTCGTTAATTCTGAAAGTGAGGTTTTGACGTATTCAGTTTTTCTTTCTCTGAAATACCAAGTGTCCATTCTCTGTTTTTATTTAACTATCTTTCTCCACTGTCTTAATGCCTCTTTTTAAAACCACCTGAAGAGAGATAATCGTACCCATGTATTATCTAATTTAATCAGTGCGATGTCGGTTTGTCACACTACAGTTGTCACCCATCGAAAGCACACTTTTTCCTCACTTGGTCATTAATGTTTATACTGCCTTTCAGAGTGCCTAGAATAAAGTAGGTACATGATAAATATTTTTTAAGTTATTTCTATGTAAAGTTTTTAATCAAACTGAAGCTCCCTCTACTGCAAGGTGCAGAAGTATTTCATATATCATTAAGAAAAAGTTGTCAATTAAATTGTCAATGATATAATGACTATCTGTACTAGACTCCTTTTAAATGCATACTGTATTAGTTCATGTTATCATATATCATACTCATCATAATAAAAAGGGCAATATAAGGAAAATAAATTAGTTAATTCATTTCTGAAAACATTGGCATATTTAGAATAATATTTACATCACTTTCTTAAACAACTAGTGATAAGTTTGCCCTCCCGAACAATATAAATAAAATTCTGTGTCCGTGATGAATATAGGTGAAGTTTGCTATTAAAATACAAATTAGCTAAAACTTTTATAATGCAATTAAAAGTCAATGAAGTTGGTTTCTTAGTCTGGATTTGCAACTAAGCAGAGGTGGTTACATTTTCAACTATGTTTTATTGCTATATACAATCAATAAAATGAAGTTCACAACCTGTAAATGTACAAAAGTGAATGTACTTTTGTAACTACTTCCCAGGATGGGCAGAATTCAATTTCATGTTCCTTCTCGGTCATTACATCTTCAGTAGTGATAAACCATCTGATTTATATCTCCATAGATTAGTTTTGCCTATTTTTAGATACGTAACATACACATGGAATTATCCATCAATATGGGATCATATCACCTGTTGTCTAGTTCATTTGTTTACCTTTTTTACAGGATTCACCCATCCATTTGGATCTAGCAATAGTTTGTCATTTTTTATTGCTGCATGATGTCCTTTGTTTGAATATATCATACTTCATTTGGATTTTCTATTGATAACGGATATATGAGTTGTTTCTTGTGCAGAACTAGTCAATTATCTCTGAACTTCTTGTAAATTGTTAAAAGCACATGTTCATATTCCATGTGAATTCTAATTCCTGAGCATTCTAACCCGTGATGAGTATTGTGAATTATTTAATAAGAGCTATTCTGTTGATTTTAAAATGACATCAAATAGTGTTTTATTTTACATTTCATTGATGATTATGAAAATTGAATATCATTTCATATGTTTGTTGGTCATATTCTCACCCTAATAAATATCCCATACTGACATATTAGGCATGTATCTATTAGCTAACCTGAAAAAAGACAACTCATGTATCCCATGCTTAAAGTTAGAAAATAAGTCCCAGATCACTGTCCTTTTATATGTTCTGGTCACACTTTCAAAGAAAAGGTCCAGATGGATAAGTCTTTGTTAGGAGAGGCTGAGATGTGTGTGTAGGACGTTTAGCAGCATCCTTTACTCTTATTGGTAGATGACAGTTGTACACGCCTTCTTCTTTTACCCCCAAGCTTGAAAATCCCCAATCTCCAGATACTGCCAAATGTCTCCTGGGAGCCAAAATCACCCAAAGTTAGAAACCGCTACTATAAATAAAAGATTCAATCAATTTTATATTCATCACTAGGAAAAACAAATCCTTTGAAATTTTATCTTGAGAAAATATCATGCTTCAGGCACATTCTTAAAAAGGAAGGGTAGAATACTCATCAGAGTTTTATACTCTATCAATAATGGGGGGTATTTCTTTAAAGGATTTTAACCATGACAAATATCTTGAATATAACAGATTTCACCAAGGGGAACATATTTCTAATACCCAAATTGTGAATTAACAAGGCATTACATCTTATTAATTATAGACAATTAATATTGTAAGTGCAATTGCTTATTTTTGAAGGAGAAAGGAACAGAATTTGTTCATAGTAAGCATTTCTGAAATATAGTTTTTCTGATGAAATGCTAAAAAGCCATTTTGGAATATCGATTAATTATTAAATATTAGGGTAAATAACTGTCCCATAAAGTAGCCTAAATCAACTAAGATGTATGTAATATCTTAGTGTTTATTTAAAAGTAAACTACATATATCATAATAATTAGTTAAAGTTATACCTCAATTAGTTATTTGTCAGTCAGGGTTCATCATATGCAGAATCACTTGGATATATGTATAAATAGACATTAATTTGTTAGAGGATTTTATGTTATAAAATTGTAGTGTTGGTTAAGCAGTCTCTGTAAGACTGTGGATTCATGTCTGATGCTGAAGCCTAAATACACAGGGCATACAGTTAATAAGGATATATATGTTGGAAAAAATAGAGTTCAAGGGTAAGCTGAATCTCATAACAGGAGCAGAGTCAATGAGGACACTCAAACTAAGCCAGTTCTCAAATACCACTGGATTTTACGGTGTGGATGTCCTGAAGGAGCTGGGCCACTTCATTGTGCAGCTAAACATACACACCTGGCCCAGCACTCAAAGAAGTTGAAAGAAGCTCTAGGATCAGACAGAGCAGGTATTGGCCAGCTGCTGCCTCATGCCAATGAAATCAGGCAGCAGATTTACAATAAGATGGATGACCTACAGAATAGCTGATCCTTCTCTCCCTTCATCCATATCTCCCAAGAATCTCCCTTGTGTTCCACCATAAATGGAAACATACAAGAATGGAAAATCTGGATAATGTAGTTCAACCTAGCCAAACTGAACAGTATGGAATAGCCACAGTTTATATTATAACTTGACGTGTCCTGACTATGAAAAACATTATTATTTTACTGATAAATAATGAATTAGCTAATTTACACCATCTACCCTTTTTCCTCTCAGTCTCTTTCCAACTTGTTCTCTATTGGATACCTTTAAATCCTTAAATAAGATGCTTAAAATCTATTTCACATATCATGAATTATAGCAATTATATCTCAAATCCCCATGGTTTTGCTCAACATTTTCTTAGCCTTCTTTTTTCCCTACCTATGTATTTGATCTTCCATCTTCTGTCATTTATATTTTACCAAGTGCAATTTAAATGATGATAATCTTGGTTTCGTCATACAAAATCTTACTTTAGTTAGACTTGCTTTTTTTCCTTAAGCAAGAATAAGTTTGTTATAACAGATATCCAAATATTCATTGTTAAATAGCCACAAGTATGCTATCATCATATTTTTCTTGAATATATTTAAAATAATGATGATTTCATTTTTTATCAGTTTTTATTGTCTTTATTTTTTATCAGTTTCTCTGTGTTTATCATGTCTGTACATTATTCTTCTACCTGGTTTCTATAATGTGCTCTTATCCCAACTACTTCCTTCCTAGAACACTCTGCTCTGGATAGGTTGCTCTCTAGGCTGAGTACAATCCCTAGGTTAGATCCACAGTGTTCCATGTCTTATGTCTTCTTCCCCTTTTGTGTATTCCTCAGTTTCTGTAGGAGGATACTCTCAAATAATGTGCTAAGAAATAAATTGCAGGATGTTAAACTTCTGAGAAATTAAATTTATTTATTTATTTATCTATCTATCTATCTATTTATTTATTTATTTATTGAGACAGAATCTCACTCTGTTGTCCAGGTTGGAGTGCAGTGGCCCAATCTCCACTCACTGCAACCTCTACCTCTCAGGTTCAGGCGATTCTCCTGACTCAGCCTTGCAAGCAGCTGAGACTACAGGCATCTGCCATCAAGCCCAGCTTATCTTTTGTATTTTTAGTAGAGATGAGTTTTTGTCATGTTGGTCAGGCTGGTCTCGAGCTCCTGACCAACTAAATTGCTGGTATTACAAGTGTGAGCCCCGGCGCCCAACCCTGAGACATTAAATTTAACACACACATACACCCCTACCTGTTTATGTTATTTTGCAATTGGTTAATAATCTGGCTATGTGTAGCATTCTAGATTTAATGCTATTATCTGAAAGAGCTTTTAAGTATTTGCTCCATGGGATTCCAGCACCTCATGTCATTGACTAAAAGCCTAAGGCTAGTTTGATTCTGGTAATTTTTCAGGTGTCAATTTATTATTTTCTTGTTAGAATATCTTATACACTTCTCTTTTTTCTTACTGTTTTAAAATTTTACAGTGTTACATTTAGGTTTAGCATTATTTGTTTGTTTGTTTTTTTGGTTGGTTGGTTGGTGGTTTTTCATCTTTCAGAACATCAAAAGACACACACACAAAAAACATGAAGAGTTGGGAAATGGGCTATTTATTATTCTTTAATTTTCTTTAATAATTTTGGTTGTTTGTTTTCTTTTGGAAACCTTATTAGTTAGATGACTATATGTTGACCTGATTCAATATGCATATTTTATGTTTTTACCTCCTATTTCATATTATAGAAGAAAATAGCTTTCATCTTTCATAGTTATCCTGTGCTCTTTAAATTATCATTATTTTTGTTTCTTCTAATTTTTGTTGTTTATTGTTTGTTGCTGTTATTTATTGCTCACATTCTGTACACGCATGTGCATCCTGGATTTTCCTTTACGATTTATACTGCAGCTACTGGAACCTCTGTGAGTGGTCTATGTTCATTAATGTCAGGCTTTTAATTAGGTGAGTGAGCAGAAAACTGGTAACGTTTGAGATATCACCAAATTTCTGATAAGAGAGGGTCTCTTTTAAGCTTAAACATTTCTACTATCTAATCTTATACAGTTTATTCAAATCTCATAAGTAAATGAAACAAAAATTTTATCATTATATATTTTTGTTTTGTTTTCTTTATCATCTGAAAAGTAAACACTTGGTAATTTTTCTTTCTGTACATTAGCTTTTGAGAAGAGAAGTGGAAACATAGCTACTGCCCCATAGACATAATATTTATAAATGTTCCTGACTTTCACCCATTGCTTATGATTTTTGAGGCTGATTTTGATTTCTTCACATTTTCTTCATGAGCTATAAGGCTTTCCATGAAGAGTAGGTTGCTGGGTCCTCTGCTGTGATTCAGCTACCAATGGGCATATTTCTACTTACCATGAGTGACGATTAGTTTTATGTGTCATTTAGAGAGTGTTTTGAAGGAGATTGACAGTTAAATTGATAAACTTTGAGATAAAGCAGATTGCCTTCTGTAATGTGGATAGATGTTAGTTTGCATAAATAGAAAAAAAAAAAAAAAAAAAAAAAACCAGCCTCCTCAAGCAAGAGGAAATTCTCTAGCTGATGCCTATGGACTGAAAACTATAACATTGGCTCTCTTGGATCTCCAGACTGCCAGCCCCTGTTGCAGATTTTGCAACCTCCAGGCTCCATAATAGTGTGAGCCAATTCCTTATAATGAATCTCTCTCTCTCTCTTTCTCTCTCTCTCTCTCTCTCCTTTTTCTCTCACTCGCTCTCTCTCTCTCTCTCTCTCTCTCACACACACACACACACACACACCCTATTGGCTTTTCTTCTCTGGAGAACCCTTATTAATACACAATGTTTTCAATTTTATTTTATTTTTGGAAGTAGCCTATTTACTGAATGTCTTTCCTTTCTTTTATTTAATTATGCTTTAAGTTATGGGATACTTGTGCAGAAGGTGCAGGTTTGTTACATAGGTATACATGTGCCATGGTGGTTTGCTGTGCCCATTAACTTGTCATCTACGTTGGGTATTTCTCCTAATGCTACCCCTCCCCTTGCTCCCCACCCCCCCGCAACAGGCCCTGGTGTGTGACGTTCTCTTCCCTATGTCCATGTGTTCTCATTGTTCAACTCACACTTATGGATGAGAACATGAGGTGTTTGGTTTTCCATTCTTGTGTTAGTTTGCTAAGAATGGTGGTTTCCAGCATCATCCAGGTCCCTGCAAAGGACATGAGCTCATTCTTTTTCATGGGTGTGTAATATTCCATGGTGTATACATGCCACATTTTCTTTATCCAGTCTATCATTGATAAGCATTTGGATTGGTTCCAAGTCTTTGCTATTGTGAACAGTGCTTCAATAAACATACATGTGCATGTGTCTTTATAGTATAATGATATATAATCTTTGGAGTATGTACCCAGTAATGGGATTGCTGGAACAAATGGTGTTTCTGGTTCTAGATCCTTGAGGAATCGCCACACTGTCTTCCACAATGGTTGAACCAATTTACACTCCAATCAACTGTGTAAAAGTGTTTCTATTTCTCCATATCCTGTCCAGCATCTGTTGTTTCCTGACTTTTTAATGATCGCCATTTTAACTGGTGTGAGATAGTATCTCGTTGTGGTTTTGATTTGTATTTCTCTAATTACCAGTGATTATGAGCTTTTCTTCATATGTTTTTTTTCCATATATATGTCTTATTTTAAAAAGTGTCTGTTCATATCCTTCTCCCACTTTTTATGGGCTTTTTTTCTTGTAAATTTGCTTAGTTTTTTGTAGATTCTGGATATTAGCCCTTTGTCAGATGGATAGATTGCAAAAATTTTCTCCCATTCTGTAGGTTGCCTGTTCATTCTGTTGATAGTTTCTTATGCTGTGAAGAAGCTTTTTAGTTTAATTAGATCCCCTTTGTCAGTTTTGTGTTGTTTTGCAATTGCTTTTGGTGTTTTAGTCATGAAGTCTTTGCCCATGCCTATGTTTTCAATGGTGTTGCCTAGGTTTTCTTCTAGGGTTTTTTTTTGGTTTTACGTCTTACATAAAATGTTCAATCCAACTTGAGTTAACTTTTATATAAGGTGCAAGGAGGCAGTCCAGTTTTAGTTTTCTGCATATGGCTAGCCACTTTTCCTAACACTATTTATTAAATAGGGAATCCTTTCCACATTGCTTGTTTTTTTGTCAGGTTTGTCAAAGATCAGATGGTAGCAGATATGTGGTGTCATTTCTGAGGCTTTTCTTTTGTTCCATTGGTCCATATATCTGTTTTGGCAATAGTACCATGCTGCTTTGGTTACTGTAGTTTTGTAGTATAGTTTGAAGTCAGGTAGCATGGTGCCTCCAGCCTCATTCTTTTTGCTTAGGATTGTCTTGGCTATATGGGCTCTTTTTTGGTTTCATATGAAATTTAAAGTACTTTTTCCTAATTCTGTGAAGAATGTCAATGGAACCTTGATGGGAATAGCATTGAATCTATAAATTACCTTGGGCGTTATGACCATTTTCACAATGTTGATTTTTCCCATCCATGGGCATGGAATGTTTTTCCATTTGTTTGTGTTCTCTCTTATTTCCTTGAAAGGTGGTTTGTAATTCACCTTGAAGAGGTCTTTCACATCCCTTGTACGTTGTATTCCTTGGCACTTTATTCTCTTTGTACCAATTGTGAGTGGGAGTTCACGCATGAGTTGGCTCTCTGTTTGTCTCTTATTGATGTACAGGAATGCTTGTGATTTTTGCCCATTGATTTTGTATCCTGGGACTTTCCTGAAGTTGCTTATCAGCTTAAGGATTTTTTTTTGTCTGGGAAAGTGGGAAATATCTAAAGTTGACACCCTAACATCACAAGTAAAAGAACTAGAAAAGCAAGAGCAAATAAATTTAAAGGCTAGCAGAAGACAAGAAGTAACTAGGATCAGAACAGAACTGAGAGACAGAGAGACACAAAAAACCCTTCAAAAAATCAATGAATCCAGGAGCTGGTTTTTTGAAAAGATTAACAAAATAGATAGACTGTTAGCCAGACTAATAAAAAAGAAAAGAGAGAATAATCAAATAGATACAAGAAAAAATGATAAAGGGGAGATCACCACTGATCCCACAGAAATACAAACTACCATCAGAAAATACTATAAACACCTCTATGCAAATAAACTAGAAAATCTAGAATAAATGGATACATTCCTGGACAAATACATCCTTCTAAGACTAAAACAGGAAGAAGTAAAATTCCTGAATAGACCAGTAACAAAATCTGAAATTGAGGCAGTAATTAATAGCCTACCAACCAAAAAAAGCCCAGGTCCAGACAGATTCACAGTCGAATTCTACTGGAGTTAGCAAAGAGGAGCTGGTACCATTCCTTCTGAAACTATTCCAAACAATAGAAAAAGAGAGATTCCTCTCTAACTCATTTTATGAGGCAAGCATCATCCTGATACCAAAACCTGGCAGAGACATAACAAAAAAAGAAAATTTCAGACCAATATCCCTGATGAATATCGATGTGAAAATCCTCATTTAAATACTGGCAAACTGAATCCAGCAACACATCAAAAAGCTTATCCACCATGATCAAGTCGGCTTCATCACTGGGCTTCAAGGGTGCTTCAACATACGCAAGTCAATAAATGTAATCCATCACATAAGCAAAACCAATGACAAAAACCACGGTTAGCTCAATACATGCAAAAAAGGCCTTTGATAAAATTCAACACCCCTTCATACTAAAAACACTCAATAAACTAGGTATTGATGGAACATATCTCAAAATAATAAGAGCTATTTATGACAAACCGACAGCCAATATCATACTGAATGGGCAAAAGCTGGAAGCATTCCCTTTGAAAACTGGCACAAGACAAGAATGCCCTCTCTCACCACTCCTATTCAACACATTATTGGAAGTTCTGGCCAGGGCAATCAGGCAAGAAAAATAAATAAAGGGTATTCAAATAGGAAGAGAGGAAGTCAAATTGTCTCCATTTGCAGAAGACATGATTGGGTATTTAGAAAACTCCTTTCTTTTTTAATGTGGAATTAAAAAATATCTGCCATTATTTTAATACAGCTTCAAGGGGAATGATATATATGCAGGCGTGTTCTCAGTCTATTATCTTGAACTAGAAACAAAGCTTGTCTTTACAGAGGATTCTCTAGTAAATATGGGAAAAATGGATAGGTGGAAATCAGGATAGAATGAAGGAGACAAAGTGAAACACTTTCGCATTAAATCAGGTAAGAGTGGTGGCTTAGACAAATGAAATTTCAGTGGATGTTAAAAGGCTGAGTTAGATCTGGAGCATATTTTATATTAAATATCATAGACCACTTTGTGGTGGCTTCAGCTTCATTCTTTATGCAATTTTCAGTTCTTTAATTTATCTGTCTCTTACTTTTTTCTTATGTACCTCAGGCTGTCCTACCTGGCCACAGAGTCTACTTTTTTTTTTTTTTAATTTGATAATAGTTCCAATTGAGCAGCAAATCTGTCTGTTCCTGTCCTCCAGTTTTCTGTAACTCCAATGCTCTGGCCTCCTGTAGTCCTTATCATTAACCCAGTCCCTTTCCACTGCCTTATGTATTTATGTTTGTTTATTTATTTTAACTTGAAGAATGCTGGGTCCCTTCCTATTCTTCTGTAAAATGTGGTTATTTCACTTATTGTTTTAAGCTAACATACATTCCAGATCACTGTCAATAATTTTAATTTCAAAAATTATTGACAGTGGCGTTGCCTATACAGGCATTCAGGTATAAAGGTGAGTTAAATATGCTAGAGTCCTATTTATATAAGTCATTGTGGGTTCTCATTAATTTGTCCTAGACAGGTTTTCACTTAATTCTAGATAGTTGCTTTCTCCTTAATTTCGATTCTTTCATTTGTGTTGGTACTGTCGTCTTTCGCAAATAATGCTTATGTGTTGTCAATTTGGCTTGAACTCATGGCTCCCTAGAAAGACTTTGGCTTTAATGATCCCCTTGACTCCTACCACTTAAGCTTCATCCTAATTTTATCCAATTTTGACCAATTTGGAGACAATCCATGTCCCTGCCTTATTAGGCCATGATCTCGGCCTGGCCTCTCTTCACCCCATATGAAATACAAATTCAAGTAATAAAACCCACGATGATCAGGATTCCAAGTAGTATATCTGTTTCCTTGGGTTCTAAATATAGGCACACATTGTCACTTTTTGATATTTGTCTTATATACCATGGCCCTAATTTTATTCACTCACTTAATTCAAACTCTTTTATCCAGTTTCCCAATAACTAAACTCTAGCCATCCTGAAATATGTCAAGTTATTGCACCCATTGTATACTAATAAATATGACAATGAATGGAATGCATACAATTTTCAACACTGTATTAACCACTTTACGTGAAATACTTAATGGGAATTTCACAATACTATGAGATAAGTGATCATTTTAATTGCATTATTTTATGTATGAGAAAATTTAGGTTTGGTGAAAATAAGTTATGTAGTCATGATGCTTTGGCTGTACTGCTTATTTTAGATTTTATAAGCAAAATAATCACATTTACCATTACCAATTTCTATATTGGCATGTATAGTTTAAGTTTATATGGATACGGAGGTAATAAAGAGCTTCCAAAATACCATTACCATACTATAACAAAGAATTGGCTTCTCATTTATGCAATAAGTTCAATGGATATTTCTAGGAAATTATTTTCCACATAGTAGTTCAGAGACCCAGGCTGACAGAAGACCCACCACCCACACAGCTTTACAAGTAACTCAGGGAAAGAGAGACTGTGGATAGCTTATATTTGCAGTTTTTGTTTTGCCCTGTAACTGATAGATGTTATATTCACACACACCCTATTTGCCAGAACTAGCAGTAGTCTTACAGCACTAGAAAGCGGAGTCGTGTATGCTTGAAAAAATACAAGGTATCAGTGACCATTAGTGATGTCTGCTCTAATAGCATTCCTAGAATTCCTAGCTATATGTGACCCTAATGACCAAGACATTAATTAAGCACTGGGCTATCTTTTTTATCTTTCTGGTTCTAATCAACAAATTTGACAGAAAAGTATACTAATTTAAAATTATTTAAAACATACAGAAAGCAATGTAGAAGAAAGAATATTAATAGTTATAACATCTGCTATTGTTAATATATGAAAGTATGTGTTTTTCTTATGCTTTCTATACATAAAATTATAATTCATAGTTTAAAAATTATCCACTTTTGTATACTGTATATTTCACCCATTATTCTTTTTCCAAATTTAAAGTCTTTGAAACGATTATATTTAAAAGTTGTGAGCTATGCCAGAAATATTCTACTTAACTAATATGCTATGTTGGATAAGTTGTTTAAATGCTTTAATATTATTTAGTAGCATACCATTTAATATCAAGATATTAAAAGATTTATATTATAGGTATATCTTGATATTAAATGGTGTACTTACACCTTAATATAAATTTATAGGTATACCAATAATCAATCTTGTGATCTATCATAATTTTATTTTTCATAAAATAATGATACATGTACTTTCCCACTTTACCTCTATTTCTGATTTTACTCTTTTTACTTGACTAAATTTATCAGAAAACTGTTTATGTTTTTAAAAAGAGAAACTACTTTACTACTAAAAGGAGAAATTTGCAGTATTAACCTGGTAATTATTTAAAAATTGGATTTTAAATAATAGAGACTTCATCAAAAACTCTTCAGGAAATGTGTGCCTTTCCCCAACTCAAAGTACATTGTTTTTCACAAATTACCGATTTTAGTGACTTATTTTGCTATCAGTAAGTTCTTGTTTGATGGCTCTTTTTGAGTCCTTCCTCTTTTTGCCATTATCCTGGTGATTGTATGAAAGGATAATATTTTTTCTCCTCAGATGGTTTTGGAGAAAATGGTAATTTTCAGAATAGATCTGAGCTCTAAAAATTGGCTTTGTATCTGATAAAATTAGGAATCCATAAAACTTTCCAAGTAGAAAGTTAAATAAGCTCTTATACTTCAACACCTCAAGACTTCCAATATTATATAATCTCATCAACTCTTAAGAAGTAGATAAATTGTAAGCATTTTGCCAGGTAGACGAGAAGCCTAAATAAGACATTTTGCTCTAGGTACAGATTTTCAAAACTGCCTGTTCACAGAGTAGGGACAAGTTTTTGTGCCAGTAGAGTTCAGAAGCAACTTTTCAGTGCAATCTTGTAAGATTAATTATAAAGAAAAAATTATACCAAATATATTTTGAACAGTGTTGTTAATATAAAAATAGTAAGACTTAATTGAAGAACATTCATTTTTGAATATTTATTTGCCATATTATACTTGTGTATTATTTTATAACTCAATTTTACCTAAAAACCAAGGATTTTCTTTTTCTTTTTTTTTTTTTTTTTTTTTTTTTTGAGACAAAGTCTTGCTCTGTCGCCCAGGCTGGAGTGCAGTGGGCGCCTCTCAGCTCACTGCAAGCTCCGCCTCCCGGGTTTACGCCATTCTCCTGCCTCAGCCTCCGGAGTAGCTGGGACTACAGGCGCCTGCCACTTCACCCGGCTAGTTTTTGGGGTTTTTTTTTTTGTTTTTTTTATTTTTTTTATTTTTTAGTAGAGACGGGTTTCACCAGATTAGCCAAGATGGTCTCGATCTCCTGACCTCGTGATCTACCCGTCTCGGCCTCCCAAAGTGTTGTGATTACAGGCTTGAGCCACCGCACCCGGCCAAAACCAAGTATTTTCTAATTATAAAACTTGTCAGGCTGCAAAATGCAGTTCTAAAGTAAGACACGTGCCAAAAGTACAGAGGAAGTATAGTAGGAAAAACAAACAAACAAACACCTCCTTTCAGTGTTGTTCTTGAAATTTAAAAATTAATTGATATCCTCTGGTATCTGTAGTGTTTCATTTAGAAGCCTAGCATTTCACAAACACAGTTGTCAGAAGATGATCTATTTTGGAGACAATAATTGCTTTCTCTTTAAGGTACCCTGCAGTGTAAAACTGTGAGTGTAGAAAGCTAACATTTATGTATAAAAGGAAATGTCAATCTTTCCTCCAAATATATACATTGTTGTGATAGTGTCATTTTAAACATGAATATCTTTTATACATGAAAGTTGAGGAAAAAACCTTGATGCTTTGAGGACACACTTAATATCATGTCTCATATGTTATTCTAAAGAGCAATCACATTTTTACAAGCCAACATAAAAGCTCAGCTTTAAAAATACCCATAGAATTTATTCTTAAGCTGTCTGTGCTATGGTTAAAACAAGTATTTAAAATATTTTTGATGACATTTCCTTTTGCTTGCACTATCTCAGCTTAATTGAATCTCCGTTTTTGCACCGTAAGAATAAACAGAAACTTGGCCGGGACGTAGTGGCTCACGTCTATAATCCCAGGACTTGGAGAGGCCGGGGCCGCTTGATCACGAGGTCAGGCATTTAAGACAAGCCTGGACAACATAGTGAAACCCCAGTTCTACTAAAAATACAAAAAATTACCTGGGTGTGGTGGTGGTCGCCTGTAATCCCAGCTACTCAGGAGGCTGAGGCAGGAGAATCGCTTGTACCTAGGAGACAGAGGTTGTAGTGAGCCGAGATCACGCCACTACACTCCAGCAGGGGAGACAGTGCGAGACTCCATCTCAAAAAAAAAAAAAGAAAAAAGAAAGAAAGAAAGAAAGAAAGAAAGAAAGAAAGAGAAACTTTAATTCTCTCTATATCAATACCAGGACAAACGTAAATAATAAAAACAACAACCCCTTAATCCTATTTTTTAATGTTTACTTTGTAATGGTGCTAATGATACCTTGATACTCTCCACATTTCCAAAAATAATTATGTAACAATAGCCAACCAACGTTGTGAGCAAAATGTCTTATTTAGGCTCCTCAACTACCTGACAACATGCTTACAATTTATCTACTACTGAATTACCTTGACTAAACAGGCGTCTCTCTTTCCCACAGAATCTTGAACTTTTTGACTTGCCTTTAAGTCAAATAAGCACAAATGTGTAGAATACACCCCACCCCCACCATTAAATGCCCTTTTGAAGAATTTCTGACCAGAGGGAAACATTTCCAATTAGAATACCTCAATCATTCTTTCCATTCAACACACTGTTACTGTCCCCAAAGCTCCTGCTAGCCCTGCTTACATGTCCTTATAAAAAGCGACCTTTTCGGTTTAATATTGAGATGATTACAGATCTTGTGTTCAGAGTTTTCTCTCTATTACCACAGCCTTTTATTTATTTATTTATTATTTATTTATTTATTATTTATTTATTTATTTATTTTGAGACAGAGTCTCGCTCTGTCACCCAGACTGGAGTTCAGTGGCATGATCTCAGCTCACTGGAACCTCCGCCTCCAGGGTTCAAGTGATTCTCCTGCCTCAGCCTCCCGAATATGTGGGATTACGGGCACCGGTCACCATACCTGGCTAACTTTTGTAGTTTTAGCAGAGACAGGTTTTCACCATGTTGGCCAGGATGGTCTTGATCTCTTGACCTTTTGATCTGCCTGCCTCTGCCTCTCAAAGTGCTGGGATTACAGGTGTGAGCCACCCCGTACCTGACCAACATTTTCTGTTTAATATTGAGATGATTGCAGATCTTGTTGTCAGAGCTTTCTCTCTATTACCACAGCCTTTTAAAATAAAATTTCTCTTTACTTAAGTCCAGGATTGTTTTTATTTGTAATATTCACTGTTGTTATCATTATTCTTAATGTTTAACAATAGAAAACTGCATATTACAGAAATTAATTTAGCAAGCATTACATGCATAATAATGTTGATGATAGAATTTTAATATAGGTCTGTATCACACAGATTTCCACGCATCATATAGGCTATTATACTGCCTCAAATGTGATAATATTGATTAGAAAGAGTTACGTGCTTGAAAACATTATGTGGAGTTTTCCATTCATCTTTTACTATATTCACCACCCTTGTTAATTGTGGAAATGGGTCTAACCAAGCCACCCTTGAGTACAATTGTTAGGCATATATACTTTTTTGGGCACTTGACCACATGTGTCGATAATGTTCACATAGTAGAGACCATATGCCTCTGACACTCAGTGTACAAATACTGTCTCTTGGCTCTCTGGCAGACTTCTCTGTGATACTCCATCCTCAATAGGGAAGGTAGTTTGGGTTTAGCCTTTCTTCTGGACCCCGTTTGGCATTTCCTCCTTCATATCCCTAAAATGTGATCTCATAATCACACTCCAAAAATGTATTAAAACTTAGGAGACTAGGAGGACACAATTCTTAAATCCAAATGAATGAACTTAAATCCCATTGGATGAAATTGCAGGAATTTGAGCAAGTGGGACTTCTTAGAAATGTGAGTATTCTATTTCCTCAGTTCAAATTATACTACAGAGGTATAAAAAAAAAAAGAAAAGTCAAATTATCTGTAGTCTTTGCTTAAGCATCTGTCTCCAAAATCCTACTACTTTGCACTTTTATTTCAGGCTAAGTGAATTTGTGCCTCTCGGTTTTTCAGCTGTATAAGAAACCAGCAAAGATAAATTCCTTTCTATGGGAAACTTTAGGATAACTTATAATCACCATTTTTTTTGTTGATTGTTGTTTAATGTATTTTCCTGCAAATGAATTACATTTCTATGAATAAATCATTAAAAATCTTTATATAACGGTTCAAAATATTCTAGCTGATGAAATTATTTATCAGTCTAAAACCATACGGTTCCCTATGAGTGCTGTTTTCATGATGTAAACCATGTTATATGTAGTCTGAGCTTCCTTTAGAATATATAGGAGATTTGGACACAAAAAGAGGGAGATATATCTTAACAACAAAATAAAAAGAATTTTTGCATTCTGAGGTTAAGGTGCTAACTACAGTTATTGTGCCTTTCTACAAATAGGAGAACTGAGCATCTATTTTAACTCTGGGATAGAGAGACAATCACTGATACATGACTATGTACAAGGATTGGCAATGGGAAACCACTTTTTCAGGTTATGAAAAAAAAAAATCAAGCATAAGTTAATGGAAACCCTATTGCCATTATATTGTGCCCCTTACTTCGAAATGTTTATTGGTATTCACCAAAAGTTGTGCATAGTCAAGAAACTATGGAATTATGAAGTATCTTTAGTAAAAGTTTGGCTAAAATTAATATAAACAACTGAAGTGCAAAAGAACAAGTTAAATGAAGAGAAACAGGGAAAAAAGGTGAGAAATGAAGCATTCAGTAGTGGAATTTCAGCTAATGAATAACAGTTGTTTTAGGCTGATTTTATTATCCATTTAAACAGACAATTCAATTAAATTTTGCAACTTGAGATAAATTTAGGTTTAAAAATCTGAGTCAAATTTTTGAAAAAATATACATTATGTAAATGAGTTTCAGCCTCAAAAAAAGCACATGTATTATAAGTATACATCTATACCCATATAATTCTGTATATAATGTGTATATATATGATTTCATAAATTAAAATAATACATATCTATAAGTTGTTGGTAATCTAGTTTTAATTATATTCATGTAAGAAATTATTAATGTAGCTACATATGAGTTCATAAATTAAAATAATATATATCTATAAGTTGTTGATAATCTAGCTTTAATTATATTAAGATAAGAAATTATTTTTAATTTGAAAAAGTTGTGGCTCTATATTGACTATTGAAAAATAGTTGTGCCTTACCTAACAATGAAGATACATTCTGAGAAATGAATGGTTAGGTGATTTCATCATTGTGTGAATGTCATAGAATGTACATACACAAACTTAGATGGTACAGTCAACTGCACATCTAGGCTCTATGGCCTATTGCTCCTAGGCTATACACCTGTACAGCATGTTACTACATGGACTATTTTAGGCAATTGTAACATAACGGTAAATATTCATGTATCTAAACATATCTAAACATATAAAAGATACAGTAACAATATAGTATGAATGATTTAAAAAGTGATACACATACATAAAACAGCTCCATTATAATATTATGGAACCAGTGTTGGATATGTGGGCTGTCATAGACTGAAATGTCATTATGTAGCACAGCAAAGTATCTTTTCTAATTTTATTTTAAATTTTTTCCCTATTTTTAAAATCCACTACTATCATAGTTTCCCCTTCTCATACTCACCTCTTAGAAACTATTATTTCACTGGGATTCTAAATTTAATATTTATAAATTTACCAAGTCCTACTTCTTCAGCAGAACTGGAGAAAGATATTTTCAGTAATCACATCTGTAGTCTGTCTTCAAGTTTTTTTGTGGAACCCCTATTTTGAGTGAGCGATGCTTATTTTAAACATTTTGAAACTAATGCAAGAGGCAATATGTAGCAGCTTACTTGTCCAAGATCAGATCATTCATAGTATGTATAAAATTATAAAAAATAGCAAATTCAGTATTTATGGAAAATAAATTAAACATATTTTTAATTGTCTCTAGGTTACTGTTTGTTTCTTTTCAGTTCTTGGTTAGGTATTAGGAAGGATTCACATGCCACTAACAAAAACAGATAATATAGGTATAGATAATGTGTAAAATGTGAATAAAGGTATTAAATATATATATACAATGACTTGTATTCTGACAGAGTTGCTATAAGGTTGATAAAAAACACATAGGTACATCTACGCAGACAGCAGTTGGAAATACAAGCTTATAGTTCAGAAGAGAATTTTCTTCCATAAATGTTAAATTTGGGAATTGCATATTTGGTCGGTAAGGCTTTATTGTATGTTTATCGCCATTTTATATACTAGAGATAAAGCTGCACTGAGGTTTGACGAGCTTTCTCTGATTCTAGCGAATTGAAATTAATATATATATACACACACATATACATACAAATGAAAAGATAAATACATTAAAATGTGAAGTAATTAAAATTATATAATTAGATAAAACCAGTTATCTGTTAAAGAGTGACTGGGCAGGGAGATAATTTTGTTTGAGTGGCCAATAACTTCTTTCTACTTTCTGTTTAAAAGATGACTTTTCAATAGAGATTTAGCTGTGTGAAGAACTAGGAAAAATATATTAAAGATTTTTAAAAAGTATGATAGGAAGACTTCAAAATGGCCCCAAGAGCCCTGCCCCATTATGTACATGCCCTGCATAATCCTGGGAATGTGAATAAAATAGATTTTATTCAGGTAATTAGGTTTATTTATGGCACTGTTGATTTTTAAAAGGTGTATTATGTGGGTAGGACTGGCCTAACTGCATAAACCTTTTCAATGTTGGTCTAGAGGTCAGATATAAAGGAATTGAAAGATGGAATCAAGAGAAGGATTCCATGATTCATTATTATATTTGAAGTCATATGGCAAGGAATGTGAGCAAATTATAGGAGTTGAATGGCACAGAGTGAGAGATGGCAGGGAAACAGGGACCTCAGACCTAGAGCTGCAAGGCACTAGATTCTCCTGGCAACACAAACACGCTTAGATATGCATTCTTTCTTGCTCAATCCTCTAATGAGAATACAGCCCACCATTACCTTCATTCCTGGCTTGCAATATTCAGAGCAGAGAACTTTACCCACCGGGTTGGACTTCTGACATACAGATTTGTGAGCTAATACATAGGTGCTCTTGTATTCTGTTGTGTGTGTGCTAATGTTACGCAGCATTAGGACACTATTATGGAAGGTTACTAGAAAGATCTCATAGTAGAACTTCATCCCAGCAAGTTCCATTAATGAAAAAAGGGGCAGTAGGTCTGGAGAATGGAGAGTTAAGACAGGAGTAGAAACTGGAGTCATAAATACAAAGGCACTAAATAAAGACCTACTAATGAATAAGATTCCCTTCAGAGTCCTGCAGCATGAAAAAAAGAAGAAATGATAGAGAACAGCATGCTGTTAGGAACAATTAGAAGGGAAATAACCAATTAAGGAGCCTAAGTTTTGTTAAAGTTACTTGGAAGAAAGTTCTTTTTTTTTGAGACAAGTTTCACTCTTGTTGCCCAGACTGTAGTGCAATGGTGTGATCTCGGCTCACGGCAGACACCACCTCCCAGGTTCAAGTGATTCTCCTGCCTCAGCCTCCTGAGTATCTGGGATTACAGGCATGCACCACCACACCTGGCTAATTTTGTATTTTTAGTAGAGACAGGGTTTCTCCATGTTGGTTAGGCTGGCCTTGAACTCCCAACCTCTGGTGATCAGCCCGCCTCGGCCTCTTAAGTGCTGGGATTACCACTGTGCACAACCAGAAAATTCTTGAAGTTGCACAAAGCCATGGATTTCAAGGTAGGAAGTTTTCAAGAATGTGAAAGTAACCAATGATGTTGAATGCCTTAGTAACAACATTAAGATACTACTACATTTAATCATTTGGGAGTTTTAATAGTCAGTTTTATGACATTTCCTCTTGCTATCAGTTTGTTCTATTTTAACCCCTGAATGAAAGCAGTAAACAGTACAGATATTCAAAATTTGGAGAGTATGTTAGGAATGGTCTGACTTAAAATGTACAGAATATACTGTCAAGTTTTATTTTGAGAGGTGTGTATAAGGGTGGGTAGTGTGAGGAGTTTAGAAATACTTTTAGGAGGTAGAAAGAACATCTGCAACTTAAGTAAAATGAGAGGCTTAAGAAACATTCCATATGTATTAAGAATACATAAAGAAAAATTTAAAACAAGCAAATTCTGACTTCAAATATGAAATCAATATTGAAAGTTACTACATAAGATGCTATGAATTTCAACAGTTTATTATCAGATAACTAGATTGTTGTAGGAAGTCAGGGACCCCAAATGAAGGGACCGGCTGGAGCTGAGGCAGAAGAACATAGCTTGTGAAGATTCCATGGACATTTATCAGTTCCCAAAATTAATACTTTTATAATTTCTTACACCTGTCTTTACTGCAATCTCTGAACATAAATTGTGAAGATTTCATAGACATTTATCACTTCCCTAATAATACTCTTATAATTTCTTATGTCTTTCTTTACTTTAATCTCTTAATCCTGTTATCTTTGCAAGCTGAGAATATATATCACCTCAGGACCACTACTGTACAAATTGATTGTAGAACATGTGTGTTTGAACAATATGAAATCAGTACACCCTGAAAAGGAACAGAATAACAGCAATTTTCAGGGAACAAGGGAAGTTAACCATAAGGTCTGACTGCCTGCAGGGTTGGGCAGAATAGAGCCATATTTTCCTTCTCGCAGAAAGCGAATAGGAGAACTATTGCTAAATTCTTTTCCCAGCAAGGAATAACCCTGGGGAAGGAATGCATTCCTGGGGGTAGGTCTACAGACGGCCGCTGTGGGAGTGTCTGTCTTATGTGGTTGAGATATGGACTTAAATATGCCCTGGTCTCTTGCAGTACCCTCAGGCTTACTAGGATTGGGAAATTCCAGCCAGGTAAATTCTAGTCAGACTGGTTATCTGCTCTTGGACCCTGTTTCCTGTTAAGATGTTTATCAAGACAATGCATGCACGGTGGGACATAGACCCTCATCAGTAATTCTAATTTTGCCTTCGCCTTGAGATCTTTATGGCCCTTTGAAGCATGTGATCCTTGTGACCTACTCCCTGTTTGTACACCCCCTCCCCTTTTAAAACCCCTAATAAAAACTTGCTGGTTTTGTGGCTTGGGGCCATCATCATGGTCCTACCAATATGTGATGTCGCCCCCGGAGACCCAGTTGTAAAATTTCTCTCTCTCTACTCTTTCTCTTTATTTCACAGACCGTCCAACACTCAGGAAAAATAGAAAAGAATTTATGTTGAAATACTGGGGCTGGTTCCCCTGATACTAGATAATTATGTCACATGCTCCAGGATTAGTTGCAACAGAGATTTTATTCATTGCAATTAGTTATATGCTTGAAATGACAAAAGGTCAGCAAGCACTCAAAAATCTCAGTGGGGGCAGATATTGATTGGCTCTGTGTCCCTACCCAAATTTCATGTCAAACTGTAAGCCCCATGTGTTGGGGGAGAGACCTGGTGGGAGGTGATTGAATCATGGCGGTGGTTTCCCCCACATGCTGTTCTCAAGATAATGAATGAGTTCTCACGAGACCTGATGTTTTAAAAGTGTTTGGCAGTTCCCCCACCTTTATCTCTCTCCTGCTTCACCACGGTAAGATGTGCCTGCTTCCCCTTCACCTTATCCCATGATTCTAAGTTTCCTCAGGCCTCCCAGACATGCAGAACTGTGAGTAAATCTCGCTACATTACCCAACCTCAGGTAGTTCTCAATCGAAGTGTGAAAATGGACTAATACAGAGAATGAGAATGCTAAATAAGATGAAAAAGGAAGTTAGTGAAGATAACAAAGAGCTGATGGACTATGTGCTTGCAATACAGAAAAGCAACCATTGGGAAAAGCATGTTGCCAGAATAGTGCACATTAACAAAACATCTAGATGAGCAGATATCACAGCTGGTACTATGGAGTGAATGTTTTGTGTCTTTTCAAAGTTCATGTGTTGAAGCCTAATCCACAATGTCATAGTATTTGGAGGTGATGCCTCCAAATTAGGTAATTAGGTCACAGGGGTAGAGCCCTTCTGAATGTGATTAGTGCATTTATAAAAAAATAGACATGAGAAAGCTTGCTTCCTTTCCTTGCATTCTTCTAGGTAAGGATATAATGAGAAGATGGACATGTGCAAACCCAAAAGTGAGCTCTCACCAGGCAAGACATATTCCAGAACTTTGATCTTGAACTTCCCAGCCTCAAGAACTCTGAGAGAGGAAATATTTGTTGTTTAAGCCACTTGGTCCATCACATTTTATTATAGCAGCCCAAGCTGACTAAGACAGAGGATTTTATATTTTAATATGCAGAATAAATAACTTATTAAAATATCAACCTGACTACATCACTGTATACCACTTACCAGCCCTATGACCTGGACAAGGTGTATAATCTTTATACATCTCAATGTCCTAATTCATTAAATGGAGCTATTAATACTTAGGCTTTAGTCTCTAAAGATTGAAAATATAATACATGGAAACATTTAATGTGTGGCCTAATACACCAACTTTCTCAATAAATCATAGTTATTAATAATATTAATAATAGCATATACTACCTAAAAATCCTCAAAGCCCTATCTCAAAGTGAAGTAGCTAAAAGCCTGATGGGTACAACTAATGAAGTTACTCTTATGGAGTGGGAGTGCATTGAGGTGGGAGTCTGGTCCCATATCAGAATCTAGATTCTTCTTTAGGTGGCCCACAGTGTCCCAAGCAGCACAAATAGAAACCGTCATTCTCAGCAAACGATCACAAGAGCAGAAAACAAAACACCGCATGTTCTCACTCATAGGTGGGAATTGAACAATCAGAACACTTGAACATAGGAAGGGGAACATCACACACCAGGGCCTGTTGTGGGGTGGGAGAATGGGGGAGGGATAGCATTAGGAGATATACCTAATGTAAATGATGAGTTAATGGGTGCAGCACACCAACATGGCACATGTATACATATGTAACAAACGTGCACATTGTGCACTTGTACCCTAGAACATAAAGTACAATAAAAGAAAAAAAAAGAAAGAAAACCATTGTCCTGAGAAAGCAGTCAGTTAACAAGCTATCTTTGTAACAATGCAAGACAGAAGAATGTTAAGCACAAGCCCATATCAGTGATTCAAGTCGGTTACTATAGTGGAAATAATTTGTGCCAATCTTATTACTATTTTAATCTATCTTTCTTTTTCTGTTTTTAAATTTTAATATATTTATTTCATTATCTGCAGACTCTGGCATTGCACTCCTTACAGAGTCATATATACAATTTAAACAAACCTATCAAAATGACTTCTGGCTTTTAAAGTGATGTGTTATAATCTCTGGACTCAGATGCATAGTGTAGTTCTAAATGTTTGCTAAAAGTTCTCTAAGTTTGTCTCAGCTTTTTCCTTTGGGCATTAAGACCTGACTTAGCTATATACCCCAATGACACAGACTAGAGCTTTTACAGGCAATGTTTTCTATTAAATGCAGCATGGTCTAGGATAAAGTGTCTTAGGTGATTTCTTATTAGACTTTTCACTCTGGTTGTCTTTTCTCCTAAGGAGAAAGAAAGGAGATAGCAGAAACCTATTTCTGCATGGGCTTTGTTCTACCCTATGATATTTCTGGTCCCATGAGAGATTAGTTGCCTACCTGAGTGATTAAGTTACTAATTTGGCAAGGCATCTTGTTTTTTTCTCTTTTCCTATGCTTTTTTCCCTCCATTATATTCCCTAGGCCTTTCTTAGGAATGGCTTCATTAACATTGAATTGGTTTTCTTTATGAAGGCTAGAGCTCCAAGCAGCTCTTTAAAGATATTTTACAACCTGTGCAGCCTTCTACTAATTTATTTTTTGCCCTTTTTTAAAGCAGTCTTCAACATGTGGATCAAGCAAAAGATAAAATATTTTGAATCTAATACTGAATAACAATGCAAAAGTAATGACTTAATATTGTTATACATTTATTAAAATAAAACTTAGTATATGTAATGATCAAAATTTAACATGGAAATTTAAGTTTATAAATTGCAAAATGTGAGTAATTGTTTTTAATCATATTTGGAATAAGCTAATCTTTCTTCAAATGCTTTAACTAATTGATAAACTAATGCAATTGAACCATAAAATAGTAACATTGAGATTTGTAGATGCATATTGGATCAGATTATAATAGGTTATGGATAAGAATTAAGCCATACACCTTGCCTTAAAGAAATTGAAATTCCCATGGTGGAGACTAAACTAATGCTTACTAATCTTCAATAATTGAGATGATCTCTAAATATTTACTAAATGTTGTTTTCAATAGTACCAACCCAAAAAAGGGATCAGAGAATATATAGATTAGAAAAAAATACATTGTTAGAATATATTCTTTAAGCAAATACTTATGGAGAAAGCGAAAGATGGTTAGACAAAACATGAATGTGAACGTTAACAGTCTAGAGTTCAAGGCAAGAAGTTGGACTGAGACAAGGAGAAAAGAAATCAAATAGAGAATAAGGAACAAGAGATGATCATCCTTGAACTTGGAGCACTGGCTAAGATTCTAGGTCTGTAGTTGGGACTACAAGAGGTGGCTATTTCTACAACTGTAAGGCTTCACAGGTACCTAGGATTTCTTTCTGGCTCACTGAGTCCTGTGTCTTGTTGAACAGTAAATGACAATCTTATTGAATGACTTAACTTCAAGATCCTTGGGATAATTTGAAAGTGAGGATACAAAAAGAGTACACAAGGCCCCTTGAGAGCTTGCTGGTCCATAAGGATGCTGTAGGGATGAGCTGTGACTGAGACTAACACATAAAGAGTAAGTATTTAAAATTCGTAACTCCATTGCATTTTTAATTCTGTTACCTTTTATAATTTATATGAAAAAAGAAATCTTTCATCTTTTTACTATAGGACTGACATGTTATGTTGAATTGACAGCATATGTCAGAGATACAACACAATGACTGGACCAAATCCACACATCTCACACAAAATTGAGGAGAGTCTCCTCCTAAAACTTTCCATGAGACCAGAATCATCCTGATGTCCAAACCTGGCAGAGATACAAGAAAAAATAAAATTTTGGGCCAATATCTATGATGGACATTGATGCAAAAATTGTCAACAAAATATTTGCAAACCAAATCCAGAAGCACATCAAATTCACTTACTAACCCTGAATGTAAACTGGCTAATGCCCCAATTAAAAGGCCAAGAGCAGAAAGCTGGATAAAGAAGCAAGACCAAATGGTATGCTGTCTTAAAGAGATCCATATCACACACAAGAACACTCGCAAGCTCAAAATAATGGGATGGAAAAATACCTACCAAGCAAATGGAAAACAGAGAGAAACAAACAATGGTTGCATCTCTAATTTCAGAGAAACAGACTTTAAACCAACAAAGACAAAAAAAGACAAAGAAGGGCATTCCATAATGGTAAAGGGTTAAATTAAACAAGAAGAACTAACCATCCTAAATATATATGCACCTAAAACAGGAGCACCCATATTCGTAAAGCAAGTTCTTAAAGAACTACAAAAAAGACTTAGACTCTCACACAATAATAGTGAGAATCTTTAACACCTCCCTGACAATATTAGACAAATCATTGAGAGAGAAAATTTACAAAAGCGTTCATAACCTGAACTCAATACTTGGCCAAATGGAACTGATAGACATCCTCAGAATTATCCACCCAAAAACAACAGAATATACATTCTTCTCATTGTCACATGGCATACACTCTAAAATTGACCACACAATCAGGCATAAAACAATCCTCAGCAAATGCAAAAGAACAAAAATCATACCAAACAAACTCTTGGACTACAGTGCAAAAGAAACAGAGGTCAAAACTAAAATAATTACTCAAAAATGGAAATTAAACAGCCTGGTCCTGAATGACTTTTAGGTAAATAATGAAATTAAGGCAGAAATCAAGAAGTTCATTGA
Source organism: Trachypithecus francoisi (assembly GCF_009764315.1). Taxonomy (NCBI): domain Eukaryota; kingdom Metazoa; phylum Chordata; class Mammalia; order Primates; family Cercopithecidae; genus Trachypithecus; species Trachypithecus francoisi. The sequence continues at coordinate 68,556,024 of NW_022681472.1, forward strand.
AATCAAAGAGAAAAAGATACAACATACCAGAATCTCTGGAATACAGCTAGGGAAGTGTTAAAGAAGGAAACTTATAACACTAAATGCCCACATCAGAAAGTTAGAAAGATCTAAAATTAATAACTGAACACTACAACTGAAAGAATTACAGAAACAAGAGCAATCCAACTTCAGAGCTAACAGGAGACAAGAAATAACCAAAATCGGAGCTGAAGTGAAGGAAATCAAGTCTCAAAAGACATTCGAAAGATCAATGAATCCATGATATATTTTTTTGAAAAAATTAATAAGATAGGCCACTAGCTAGACTAATAAAGAAGAAAAGAGAGAAGATCCAAATAAACATAATTAGAAGTCACAAAGCGATGTTACCACTGACCCCAAAGAAATAAAAATAACCATCAGAAACTAATATGAACACTTCTATACAACAAACTAGAAAACTTAGAAGAGATGGATAAACTCTTGTATACATACATCCTCCCAAGACTGAACCAAGAATAAATTGATGCTCTGAACATACCAATAATGAACTTTATATGAATCAATAATAAATAGTCTACCAACCAAAACAAAGTCCCAAGACCAGATGGAGTCACAGTCAAATTCTATCAGATGTACAAAGAACTGCTACCATTCCTACTGAAACTATTTCAAAAAATTGAGGAGAATCTCCTCCTAAAACTTTCTATGAGACTGGAATCATCCTGATGTCCAAACCTGGCAGAGACACAACAAAAAATAAAACTTCGGGCCAATATCTATGATGGACATTGATGCAAAAATTGTCAACAAAATACTTGCAAACCAAATCCAGAAGCACATCAAAAACTAATCCACCATGTTCAAATAGGTTTCATCCCCAGGATGCGAGGTTGGTTCAACATATAAATATCAATAAATGTGATTCATCACATAAACAGAGCTGAAGACAATAAATACATAATGATCTGAATAGATGCAGAAAAGCCTTTTGGTATAATTCAACATCCCTTCGTGTTAAAAATCTCTCAATAAACTATGAATTAAAGGAATATATTTCAAAAATGTTAAGAGTCATCTATGACAAACCCACAGCCAACATCATACTGAGTGGACAAAAGCTGGATCATTCTCCTTGAAAATCAGCAGAAGACAAGGATATTCTCTCTATCCACTCCTATTCAACATAATATTGGAAGTCCTGCCCAGAGCAATCAGGTAAGGGAAAGAAATAAAGAGCATTCAAATAGGAAGAGAGGAAGTCAAATTATTCCTGTTTGTAGAAAACATGATTCCGTATCTAAAAAAAAAAAACCATAGTCTCAGCCCAAAATCTCCTTCAGCTTATGAATAACTTAAGCAAAGTTTCATCTTACAAAATCAGTGTAAAAAATCACTAGTATTCCTATACACCCACAACAGGCAAGCTGAGGACCAAATCAGGAAAGCAATTTCATTCACAATTCCCACAAAAAGAACAAAATACCTAGGAATGCAGCTAAACAGATAGGTGAAAGATGTCTACAATGAGGAGTACATACGCTGCTCAAAGAAATTAAAGATGCTGCAAACAATTGGAAAAATATTCCATGTTCATGAATAGTAAAAATCAATATCTTTAAAATGGTCATACTGCCTACAGCAATGTACAGATTCAATGCTATTTCTATCAAACTACCAATGAAATTCTTCACAGAAATAGAAAAAACCTATTTTAAAATTTATATGGAAACAAGAAGGTGCTCAAATAGACAAGACAATTCTAAGCAAAAGTCCAAAGCTGGAAGTATGACATTACCTGACTTCAAACAATACTACAGGGCTACAGTAACCCAAAAAGCATGTTATTGGTTACTTTGGGGTTTGAAGTCAGCACAGCTACAGTAACAAAAACAGACACATAGACCAAGTGAACAGAATAAAGAGCCCAGACATAAAGCTGCACAGCTACACTGCAGATCATCTGATCTTCAACAAAACAATAAAAACAAGCAATGAAGAAAGGACTCCCCATTGAATAAATGGTACCGGGATAACTGGCTAGCCATATGGAGAAGATTGGAACTGGACCCCTTTCTTATACCATATACAAAAATCAACTAAACATGGTATCAAAGACTTAAATGTAAAATCCAAAACTATAAAAACCCTGGAAGACAACCTAGGCAATACCATTCAGGACACAGGAATGGGCAAAGATTTTATGACAAAGACACCAAAAGCCATTGCAACACAGCAAAAATTAAAACTTGGGATCTATTTAAACTAAAGAACTTCTGTGCAGCAAAGGAAACTATCAACAGAGTGAACAAACAACCATTCAATGGGAGAAAATTGTTGCAAATTATGTATCAGACAAAAGTCTAATATCCACAATCTATAAGAAACTTAAAGAAATTTATAAGCAAAAAACAAACAACCCCATTAAAAAGCAGGCAAAGGACAAGAACTCACACTTTTCAAAGACATGCATGCGGCCAGCAAGCATAGGGAAAAAAGCTCAATATCACGAATTATTACAGAAATGCAAATCAAAATCACAGTGAGATATCATTTCATACCTGTCAGAATGACTATTAGTAAAAAGTCAAAAAATAACAGATGCTGGTGAGTTTGAGGAGAAAACAGAAGGCTTATACACTATTGGTGGGAGTGTAAATTAGTTCAACCTTTGTGGAAAACAGAGTGGCCACTCCTCAAAGACTTAAAAACAGAACTACCATTCGACCCAGCAATCCCATTACTGAGTATACACCCAAAGGAATATAAGTCATTCTACCATAATGTCACATCTGTACCAGTGTTTATTGCAGCACTATTCACCATAGCAAAGACATGTAATCAACCTAAATGCCCATCTATGACAGATTTGATAAAGAAAATGTGGTACATATATACCGTGGACTACCATACAGCCATAAAAGAATGAGATCATGTCTTTTGTGAGAACATGGATGAAACTGTAGGCCATTATTCCTTGAAAACAAATGCAGGAACAGAAAACCAAATACTACATGTTGTCACGTACCAGTGGAAGCTAAATGATGAGAACTCACGGACACACAGAAGGGAACAATGGAAACTGAGGCCTACTTGAGGGTGGAAAGTGGGAGCAGGGAAATGAGCAGAAACAAATAACTATTGGGCACTCAGTTTAGTAGTTGGGTGACAAAGTAATCTGTATAACAAACTCCCATGACACAAGTTTGCTTATATAACAAACCTGCCCATGTACCCCTCAGTCTAACATAAAAGTTAAAAAGAAAAGACTTTTTAAAGTAATGTAATTCTTTAAAAATAAATAAAGCCCTTATAGTAGAATGTCTAAACTTTTATACATATATATATATATATATATACATATCTTTTTTTAGGTTACCTTGGTCAAATCAGTTAAGTAGGCTTTAGTTTATTTCATTTATAAAATAAGGATGTGAATGACCACCTCTTACAGTTATTACTGATGCCAAATTGAAAAACCTTTGGAACACACAAATGATAGTATAACCAATAAGCATGAAATACTCAAAATCAGATATAACTCTTATCATTATCATTATCATGACTAAATCACCATTACATAATATTGCCCTAATTTGCTTTCTTGGGTCTAAACATATTAGTTTATATTATGGGAAACCTATAGAAACATTTTATGAATGGCTGCCATAGTCCTTTCAAGATGCTATAACAAAATATCTTAGACTGGGTAATTAATGAACAACAAAAATTTCTCACAGTTCTGGTTGTGAAATCCAACATCGAGGTGCCAGCAGATTAAGTGCCTGGTAAGGGCTGATTCTCTCCTTCTAATGTGGCACTTTCTCGTTGCAGCTTCAAACGGTGGAAGAGAGATAGAAGGTCAAAGCAGTTCCCTCAATCTCTTTTATAAGGACACTAATTCCATTCATAAGAGCTGAAGATTCAAGATTTAATCACCTCATAAAAGCCCCACATCTTAATAGGGGAATAGGTTTCATTGGTGAATGGGTTTCAACATATGAATTTTGGGGAAACAACAACATTCAGGCCATAACTACACATTAGAAAAAGCAAATATGCAAATCCTAGCTCATGTAAAACATATTTATTACAACAGTCACAGAAATAATAATTTAGTTTGTATTATTTTTGAGTGTTATTTTAGGTTAAAGGTGTACATGTGCAGAGTTTTTGCATAGGTATATTGTGTGTCACTGTCACTGAAGTTTGGTTTATGAATGATCCCAGCATCCAGATAGTGAGCATAGTTACCAATAGTTTGTTTTTTTAACCCTCATTCCCCCCACCACCACTCTCCCCCATCTAGTAGTTCCCACTGTCATTGGTTCTCATATTTGTGTTCTTGTGCACACAATGTGTAGCTTTTTACTTACAAGTGAAAACATGTGGTACTTGGTTTTCTGTTCCTTTGTTAATTCCCTCATGAGAATGGCCTCCAGTTGCATCCAAGTTGTTACAAAGGACAGGATTTTATTCTTTTTATGGCTGCATAGTATTCCGTGGTGTATGTGTACCAAATTTTCTTTATCTAACCCACCATTGATGGCACCTAGATTGATTCCATGATTTTGCTATTGTGAATAGTCCTGTGATGAACATAAAATTGCATGTGTCTTTTTGGTAGACTGGTTTATTTTCCTTTGGGTGTATACCCAGAATGAGATTGCCAAATCAAATGGTGGTTCTAAGTTCTTTGAGAAATCTTCAAACTGCTTTCCATAGAGGTTGGGCTAATTTACATTCCCACCAATGTATAAGCATTCCTTTTTTCCCCACAACCTCACCAGCATCTGTTATTTTTTGGCTTTTAGGAATAGCCATTCTGATAGGTGTGAGATGGTATCTCATTGTGGTTTTGATGTGCATTTCTCTAATGATCAGTGATCTTGAGCTGCTTTTTTCATGTTTGTTATCTGCATGTATATCTTCTTTTGGGAAGTGTCTGTTCATGTCCTTTGGTCATTTTTTAATAAGATTATTTGTCTTTTTACAGATTCAATACTATTATTATCAAACTACCAATGCAATTTTTTACAGAATTAAAAAAAAATGTTTTAAAATTCAAATGGAACCAAAAAAGAGGCCAAATAGCCCAAACAGAATAGTACTGGTACAAAAATAGACACACAGACTAGTGAAACAAGATATAGAGAACCCGGAAATAAAGGTGTACACCTACAGCCATATGATCTTCAACCAAGTTGACAAAAATAAGCAATGGGAAAAGAACACTATTTCATAAATTGTGTGTGGATAACTGGGCCCATATGCAGAAGGCTGAAACTGGGCCCTGATAGTTTACCATAGAGAAAAATTAACTCAAGATGGATTAAAGACTCAAATATAAGACTAAAACTATACAAATCTAGAAGAAAATTAAGGAATTGTTATTCTGGACATGAATCTTGGCAAATAATTTCTACCTAATTCCCCAAAAGCAATTGCAGCAAAAACAGAAATCGATAAATGAGATTTAACCTAAAGAGCTTCTTCACAGTCAAAGAAACTATCAATAAGATAAACAGACAACCAACAAAAACGGGGAGAATATTCACAAACTATGTATCTGACAAAGGTCTAATACCCAGAATCTATAAGAAAGTTAAACAATTCAACAAGCAAGAAATAATCTTTAAAAACAACAAAAATATATTGGTACTCACCATGATATCATTAATAATAATCATGTTTATCATTTTGAATAGTTTTGTGTAAGTAGTGTTTATTCATGTAAACTCAAAGTCACAAAATATGAAAACATCATGAAATGTGGATCAAAGTTATACATTTGGAATGTGTCAAATACATATATTTTATGATTAAGTTAAATTAATTGTAAATATTTGGTAGAAAAAATAAAAGTATAAAATATTTATAACTGTAAAGTATTGCTTATATTGTGAACTTGAGATTGGTAGATTCTGGCCATTCATCCTATGTAACCCTACAGCATAGTTTAAATTTAAAATACAATTTTAAATAAATACACATTTGTTTGAGCCTTAAAGAAAGGTTGATACTAAAGCTAAAATAAACAAATGCTCAATAACAGCAGTGCATATTATTTTTTCAGTGAATTTGAAAACTGTTTGACTCAAAAACATTTCATAACCTTATTGGATGTTACTTCAGATGTATAAACTCTTAAAAAAGAACAACTACACAAATAACTCCACTGAATTGAGCCAATAATCTGAATCTTATGCCAAAAGAAAAAAATAATTTATGAACTATCTTTCCTTATGGGATGTTTTAACATATAAAATATGGTAACAAAATACAGTTGTGTTCTATTTTATTTGTCTTATTCGAATGGAAAAATGTAGTGTTAAATTTACATTATTCTAATCTCAGTTACCTCTACTAAATACCAATTTTCTCTTAAAATAAATTCAAAGTATCGATATTTTTATTCAAATCCTCAGAGTTTTATTCTTCTAGTTTCATTCTTTGAAGGATCTTATCCAAACAAATGTGTACATAACTTGTAATAAAAATTAAGAATTTTATTAACATTTTTAATGTTGAACTAAATTCTCAAATAAATTTGAAACATTAAATATTAAATTATATTTATATACCTTTCAATTTTAAACGTATTTTAAACATGTAAAACATTCCTATTAGAAATAAATTTAAAATATCTGGAGAACGCAATAAATATCTTTTTAGATCAGTTATTCTCATCAACTTTATAAAAATGTGTTAATTTTTTATATACTTTTCACTGGGTTTCATGAATTAAGATTCCCCTCCCCTCCTCTCTCCTCTCCTTCCCTCTCCTCTCCTCTTCTCTTTTTTTCTTTTTTTGAGACGGAGTTACCCTCTTCTTGCCCACGCTGGAGTGCAATGGCTGGATCTTGGCTCACCACAACCTCTGCTTCCCAGATTCGAGTGATTTTTCCGCCTCAGCCTCCGGAGTAGCTGGGATTACAGGCATGCGCCACCAGGCCCAGCTAATTTTTGTATTTTTAGTAGAGACGGGGTTTCTTCATGTTGGTCGAGCTGGTCTCCGACTCCCGACCTCAGGTGATCTGTCCGCCTTGGCCTCGCAAAGTGTTGGGATTACAGGTGTGAGCCACCGGGTCTGGTGTTTTCTCTTTTTTCTTTGACATTTTTACAATGTCCTCTACTCTTCTGAATGCATATCCCTTATCCCAAATAGACATTATCTTTTCAAACTACCACTACCTAATTGTTTCCAAAAACAAGCCCCAATGTTATTTGTCCTTTAAGTATTACGATGCCAACTAATAAGGAAAATAGTGTTTCACTAAATCCAAAGACTAAATGTGAAGAAATTATTTCGGTTGAAAGACTTGTTTACATTTAATACAGTCCTAAGTCTTTGTTAAATAGTTCTCATTTCCTCACAACATAATTGTCACCTTAGATTGTATACTGAATAAGAAAAAAAAAATCAATGGTTGTCCACAGAGTCTAGCTTACACTTGCAAAGATACTTTTCTAAATTTCCTGATACAACACTGCTTACTTTATCTAACAAAGTGACAAAAAACATCAGTTGAAAGAAGAAAGTATGAAGTAGAACTGATGATCAGTAGGTTTTTACTATAATTAATTATGAATAATTAATTCATAGTACATATTCATTTACCCAGTTATCAGTAGAAGGTGAAATCTATGATGCCATTCACCACTTTATAAATATACGCTTTTATGCATCTCCAAAATTCCATTTGCTTCTCACTGTGAGAACTTCTGTAACTCAAATTGTCATTAAAAAAATTCCTATGTCTTCAAAAATTTCCTGAATATGACCCTCACTTTTTAAAAGATAAAATCCAGTTATTTCTTATGATTAATTCTGCAATATACTTTGAATTGACTTTTGTTTATAGTATGAGATATAGGTCCGATTTTATTCTTCCACATGTGAATAAACAATATTCCCAACACCAGTTATTGAAGAGGCTATCCTTTCTCCATTGTGTGTTCTTGGCACCTTTGGCAAAGATAAATTGACCATAAATGCACAGATTGGTTTTTTGGCTCTCTATTCTGTTCCATTGGTCTATATGTCCGGTTTTATGCCAGAATCATGATATTTTGATTAGTATTGTTTTTCCTATATTTTGAAAACAGGTAGTGTGATGCTGCAGCCTTGTTCTTTTTACTCAAAATGATTTGGCTATTTAGAGTCTTCTGTGGTTCTATAAAAATATTAGGACATTTTTTTCTGATAGTATTTTGGTGACATTGTTAAGAGTTTTCTATACATAAGAGCATATTGTCCACAAATGGAGACATTTGATTTCTTCCTTTCTGGTTTAAATGCTTTTTATTTCCTCTTTTGCCTAAATGCTGTGGCTAGGACATTAAGTACTATATTGAACAGAAGTGGCAAAAGTGGACATCCTTTTCTCATTCTTAGAAGAAAAGCTTGCAGTTTTTTATGATTAAATATGATATTATCCAGGGGCTTGTTGTATACTAAAAACCAGCAACTGTAAAACTACTGGAAGAAAGCAAAGAAAAAGAAAAAAGTTTCTTGACATAAATCTGAACAATGATTTTTTAAATGTAATGCCAAAGCACAGGTAACAAAAGCAAAGTAGACAAACGGGATGGTCTATTGAACCAAAAAGCTTCTGCACAGAAAACAATTGGCAGTATGAAGATACAATCTACAGAATGAAAGAAAATATTTTCAAACAACCCATCTGGCAAAGCATTAATAACCAGAATATATAAGGAACTCAAACAACTCAATGGAAAACTAACAAACAATTTGATGAAAAAAAATCGGTAAAGTATCTGAATAGACATTTCTCAAAATAAGGCATACAAATGGCTAAGAGATATAGGAAAAAATGCTCAACTTCATTAATCATCAGGGAAATGCAAATGAAAACCAAATTAAAAATGGGTTATCATGTCATTCCTGTTATAATGGCTATTAATATAAAGACAAATAACAATAAATGTTGGTAAGAATGTGGAGAAAATTGAACCCTCACACCGTGTGGGAATGGAAATTAGTACAGCCATTATGGAAAATAGTATGAGAGATCTTCAAAAAATTAAAAATATAACTATGATATGATCCTGCAATCCCACTACTGGGTATATATCCAAAGGAAATAAAATAATTTTTTTTTTTTTTTTTTTTTTTGAGGCGGAGTCTCGCTCTGTCGCCCGGACTGGAGTGCAGTGGCCGGATCTCAGCTCACTGCAAGCTCCGCCTCCCGGGTTTACGCCATTCTCCTGCCTCAGCCTCCCGAGTAGCTGGGACTACAGGCGCCCGCCACCTCGCCCGGCTAGTTTTTGTATTTTTAGTAGAGACGGGGTTTCACCGTGTTAGCCAGGATGGTCTCGATCTCCTGACCTCGTGATCCACCCGTCTCGGCCTCCCAAAGTGCTGGGATTACAGGCTTGAGCAAGAAAATTTCTACATTCTCATGTTTACTGCAGAATTATTCACAGTAGCTTATATGTAAAACCAACTTAAGTGTTCATAAACAGATGAGTGGATACAGATGATATGTCTACAAAATGGAATACTATTCAGTCACAAAAAAGACAAATTCCTTAACTTATGCTAACATAGATGAGCCTAGAGGACATCATACTTAGTGAAGTAAAGCAGACATAGCAGACACAGAAATGTTTCACTTTTATGTGGAATATGAAAAGTCAAACTCCTAGAAGCAAAGAGTAGAATGGTGGTTATCAGGAGCTGGGGACAGTGATGGAGTTATTTTGGTCAAAGGGTACTGAGTTTTAGTTAGAATGAATGAATTCTGAGGATCTACTGTACAGCTTGGTGACTATTGTTATTAATCATGTATACTTAAAAATCACTAAAGATTAAATATTTCTCACCACAACAAATATATAATTATGTGAGATGATGGGAATGTTAGTTTGACTGTGGTTATTTCAAAATATTTACATATATTTAAACATCATATTATAAATTTATACAATTTGTATTTACCATTTATATCTCAGTAAAGCTGGAGTAAAGGAAAAAAATAAAAATTCTCTAAAGAGAAAGTAGTTTAGCCTCCACAAATGTCTTCTTAAAGCACTAGTCTGAAACTTGTAACCCATTGCCTCATTAAAAAAAAATGTGTATTGGATTTGTAGGCTCTCAGGCGAAGCATCAGTGGCTGAATCAGGATTTTAATTTAGCTGATATATTTATATTTATAATAAATTGATAATAATACTTTAAAAATAATTTTCCTAAACAGAATCTATCCATATTGTTTTTCTGTCAATGAATTTTTTTATGCACACCTCACAAATTTCTGCCCTGAAATTAGATCAGATGCTTCCTTGTTCCTCATAGTCTCTTCCAGAGTTTTATTCCTCCCATCTTTCCTGACATGCTTTAGTTCTTTTGAAACATTGGCTCTAGTTTATGCCAGCCACTAAACCTCTTTTTTACCCTGATGCTCTCAGTTATTCCTTCAGTTCCGTTCCTTTAGCACCTGCCTACCTGCACGCTACACATACGTATTTCTAATTATTATTTAGAGTAGAATCAGCATCCCTGAAGATAACTCATCTACTACCATAGCCACTCAGTGATCTAAGATTTTCACTAAGGTCTTGTCCTCCACTCAACTTCACTCACCGAATTCTATGATTATGTTCAAGAATTTGTCATTACCTATAATATAATTGAACTACTAAAACACCTATATTGATAGCCTCATCCTGTGGCCACCACTTCCTAAATTCTACAGTATATTTCCTCTTAGTGCTACGCAGTCTAATAAAACTTCAAATTACTAAAAAGGCTAATTTTATCCCCTTTTACTGTATATTAACTCCCTGTAATTCTTAACTACACTTTTTTTCTGATTGATATCTCATAATTCATCATTATATCCACATGCATACCCCCACAATTTCTTTACCCTCAAAGTCCCCTTCAAAGGACTTAACTTACATTAAAAAATACAAACTAAAAAATATCTGCCAGCCTTTTGATAAATTTAAAAACTGATTATGGATAGAAAAGAAGAGGAGGAGAAGATTTCCAAGTGGTAAAGGGGATGGGGAGTGAGGATAATTCATGTGAATCTTTTTCCTGGAATTTATAAGTTCAAAAGACTCCTTGTAATTTCCTGGCAATCCTTCCATATTTTCATCACCAACCTAACTTATCAATCTGTGGTGGCTGTTTTAAGAGTTTTCACTCTCTCCATTACAAATAGTCCCTATTCATCATCTTCACTAATACCCATGCTTTTAGCAACAGAACGACCTTATCTTTGCGCCTCCAAATAGGACAACTTACCTGCATCTGTAGTCTTATATTCTCTTTATTTATTAGCATGCATGAACTATCTCTGATCTTACCTAAAGCTAACCCTCCAACTGTGTCATAAATTCTATTTCTTCTTACCATTTCAAGGTATTGCTCCTGAAATTATCCCCTTTCCCTAGATCTGTAAATTCAGATAGTTATTACGTTTATTCTCACTGTGTATATCTATGCTGTAATGTCTCCCATCCTTAACAATTTCTATGTACTCCACCGAAATATTTGTTAAATGAGGGAATGACTAAATTAATGTTCCTAGAAATCATCGTCTCTTGTTTCTAGTGGCAGGGATAATCACTTCTCATCACCTAACCCCAATCCCTCTACTCTCCTTTCCTCATCCACTAATATTTGGAAAATAAAGCATAATTTTTCCAAACTTTCAGGTTCCTACTTCTAGGAATGTCCTAATATGGCATTAAGCCTGAAGTAAAAGAGGAATAGTGTGCATTCATTTTCTTAAATGATACTCTCTTACTTGACTGTGAGAACTTTGCTTTATGGCATTTATAACCATGGATACATATCCACTAACAAATGAATCCCGTAAAGATAATACAGACAGTCCTTGCTTGCAAGTGAAGAATAATAAAATATATAAGCTAAAATCATGACAAATGATCATAACAAACAATGGGAAAACCTATTGCTTCATGAATTTTGAAACTGTTATAACAACATTGAAAACTTTCTTTCTATTGACACATAATCTCAGGCAAGCAATATATAGTAAAATCAATATTCATTTTGTTTGCTGTAACTAAAAACAGAAGCATAGAAAATTTAGAAGCATAGAAAATTAAGTTGATTTTTTGGTAAAGACCTAAGAATACTTTAGAGCAATGTTTGTCTTCTAATTATATAACTTACAATACAGAGTGGATACCTTTTCTACACCTTGGTGAATTTTCGTACAATTTCTAAGTTTAGATAATACTTCAAAATTTTATTTTTAGACCTTTAAATGCCACGTAATATCTCCAACAGTTCTTTCAATGCTAACTTTTTTCTGGCTTCTAATATCAGGGACATATTCATAGATTTTGTCATAACCTTCCTCACATAGCTTGATAAGTTCAATGTCACTAAATTCCTTTGATAAAGAGTTTACTCCTGTCAAAATTCCCACCATTTACAATTTCTTCTATAACTCCACTTATGTTCTATTCAAACTTTATCACTTCTAGTATTATCACTTTTGTTTCTTTAATGATCTTTTATCTTTGTTGACCAGATACCTCTTTCTAGGATCTATTTCTATAAAATGTCATGTGTGTTTAAAGATAAGGGGGCAATATAGCTATGTCTTTTGCCTTCTGTACATGAACTTAATAATATATGCACATTAATCAATTACTTATAGGATTATTACTTACGGAGGTAATGTAATCAGTCACTAATCGATGCACAGAATGATTTGTAGATAGAAAAGCTTGCGGCAAAGTTTTCCTTATGTAATTTCTCACAATTATTATAGTTCAGGAACTGAAATGTGAACAGTATTGTTTGAAGACCAGTGTTATTTCATTCAACTGCAGTAACATGCAAGGACAAGATTGCCTTACTCTGTCATAATTTTGAAAGCTTTTTGCTTTAGGGACAAAATTGAAAATATTACTGCTATTTTTTTCATGATACATTAAAGTCATGTTATACACTTCTAAAATCTCAGCTAATCACAAGGGGCAATATAGTTTTTATGGCATAAGTATCTTAATTTTCATTTTGGACTGCAAGGATCTTGTCCTATTATGGTAGACGTGTATCTGTTTCCTACTTTTCTGCATGAAATCAGTAGAGTTTTAAAGCACAATGTTATATAGTCTTTATTTTTTATACAAACCTTTCACCCATTGCTTTGCATAAAAGAAATACATAACCACTAAAGGTGCCTGAAATTTTAGACCGTGAGATTATTTTTAAAAAGAGATTTTAAGCCTTAGGTTTACATTGAGAGACACAGTAAAAATAGTGCAGTTCACCTTTATAAGACGTTGAGTTATTCTAAATTGGCATTTGATAGATAACTATAAGTTTCTTATAGCATCCAGACCTCTGCCATTGGTGTTTTTTATTTAAATGTTTTAGTATTAGTAATTATAATTTTAAAAAGGCAATTAAACTATGTAGTTTCATTCTACAATATCAGCATTTATATTAGATAATTCACATTGTCCCATAAATTTATTTTCTTTAGTTTTCTTTTGTGTACCTGATTATTAAATGACTTTGAGTAGTTTGTTGTTTTTCTTCTTTAAGTTTAGCATTAAAATTGATGTAAGCTGGGGATTGTGGTTTACACTTGTAATCCCAGCCCTTTGGGAAGCCAAGGCAGGAGGATCATTAGATTTCAGGAACTCAAGACCATCTGAGCAATGCAGTGAGACTCCATGTCTACACACACACACACACACACACACACACACACAGACAAAGCTTGGTGCAGTGGTATGTGCATGTGGTCTCTGCTACTTGAGAGGCTCAGGTAGGAGGATCACTTGACCCTCTACAAGTAAGCTGTGATCACACCACTACATTCCAGCCTGGGCAACAGAACAAGACCCTATCATAAAATAAAATAAAATAAAATAAAATAAAATAAAATAAAATAGTTGATATAGATCTTGTTCAGGCATGAGGTACACCATGGTTGTGACAAAAATGCTAATTATCTAGAGTCTGTATACAATCATGGTCTATAGCTATACAAATGTTTCGTATTAAGTGTCATCTAACAAACATGAGTTTCTTTTCAGTTCTGAAACACAACCCACAAAGTAAATAATAGAATAGAGTGCTCATTGTTTTGAAATAAATTAATTTACCTGAATAATCAGTACACTAATTTTAGTATTTTATATTACATTTCATATGTTTTTAACCCACTTCAGTTAGTAGAAAAATAGCTGTTTTTTTTTTTTTTCTGTGCCATTTTGTCCTATACCCTCTTACCCAAACAAGAAGAAACATTTTTTAAAAACCCTCAATTTGAAAATCATGGACTTGTCATTAGCAGTTGATTTGGAAAGGTTGTGTGTTTTAAAGATTCCTTTAGAAAAAAAAAAGGAAAAATAGAAAGGTAAATAATTTGGAGAAGAAGAAAAGAAAAAAAGAGAGAGAGATTTAGTATGGTCGATTTCAGGTTGTTGGGCCTTTTTTTTTTTTTTAGAAATTGGAAAAACAAATTGAACTAGTCAATGAGAGATACTGAGACCTTTTTCATCCTCCTACAGCCCATTCTGGATTGGAAATTTGGGCTACAATAATTTAAACTGTAAGACATTATAAAGGGACAGAGATAACAAAATATAATGAAAACGCTGAAAAACAGGACCATTATCATGACTAATGTTATATTGTGAAGTACAAAATACCAGTGTTTCCAAGATGTGATGTTAGGTTAATTGTCTATGTGATAGAAAGAATGAAATGAAAGGTGACCCCTTTGTTACACTGATAGATGAGGGAGGTAGGTAAGGAAAGGACCCTGGGGAATCTCCAACTCTTCCCACAAGTGTTTACATCAGATGCTTTTGTGCAGATGAGGGAACCTGCCCAAGGTCTTACCTGCACATGGCCACAACAGACTGGGGGCTGTCTGGGCGCTGGGAGAATGGGGTGGAGCCACAGGAAGCTCACGCCTTATGCAGGGGGAGGAGACTGGCCTCTCTTCAGCTTGTGTGTGTGGTGGCCTCCTATTCCATCTGTGAGGTGGCAGCCTGTTGGCAAGACCCCTTCTTTTTTCACTGAAGGCTTTCTTTTAATAAATTCTGCTCCCCTCACCTTGCAATGTGTCCTCAGGCCTAATCTTTCCTCGTCATGTGACAAGAACCCAGATTTTAGCTGAAATAAGGAGCAAAATTCCTGTGTCAACACCACCCACAAATAATTTGTGATCATAAATGTAAAGTACTTAACATTATAGATCATAGATAAAACATAGAAAAAATGTGAGACATGGAAATTGAGGCAGGAGAATAGAGTCTGGAGACAAGAGAACCTAAGGCTGATATGCACTGACTTGCGAGAACTGAATCAAAAGGAAAACCCTAACTTTCCATGTCCAAGTAACGAAAGGATCAGAGGCTACTCCCATTGCAACCCCCCGCTTTCTGTGTTTCAGATGAAAAACGGAAAGTACCTCTGATTGATCCCCTCCTGCAAGCAATCACACTGGTCACAGACCTAGTCTTCATTTGCATAGGGTGTAAATTTGTAACTTCAGCCTCTGCTTTCTCATGGGACATTCCTTCATTTACATAAGGTATAAACCAAGTAACCAAGGGGAAGCCTTTAGAGGGTATTTAAACCCCAGAAAATCCTGTAAGCAGTGCTCTTGAGCCACTTGGTGGAGCCCGCTCCTGGTCTGTGGAGTGTACTTTCATTTCATTAGATCTATACTTTCACTGCTTCAT
Source organism: Trachypithecus francoisi (assembly GCF_009764315.1). Lineage (NCBI taxonomy): Eukaryota > Metazoa > Chordata > Mammalia > Primates > Cercopithecidae > Trachypithecus > Trachypithecus francoisi. Next base: position 68,571,726 of record NW_022681472.1, read on the forward strand.
TCTTTTGCTGCTTGGTTTGTGCATCTTATCCAATTCTTTGTTCAAAACGCCAAAAACCTGGACACCCTCCACCAGTAACAGAAATAATTCTTAATTAGGACATAGAAAGGTGCAATGTTTAAAGGTTTATCTAAAGACCCAATTTATTTACATAAGCTATCAAGCCAGACTGCAGTGAGCTATTTTTAACACCTAAGCTAGCTTTTGTCCAGGATACGAAAAAAAACCTCGCATATGAATATAAAAGGATGATTAAATTTTTAAGTGAGGAAAAGGATTGAACAGTAGGCATGTTACAGAAGACTGATAAACATATTGTATCTGATCATCAAGGAAATACAAATTCAATCCAAAATGAAATGCACTATACGTCCACCAGAGTAGTTTGATAAAAGAAACTAACAATTTCAAGTGTTAGGACTGATGTGGCACAACAGATGTGCTGTCATTAACACCATTGTGGATAATTTGGGAAATAGTCACAGGAAAAGATTCTCAACACCATTAGTTATCAGAGAAATGCCAATGAAAACCACAATGATAGTAGTAATTGCTACAATTAAAAAGATTGATAATAGCAAGTGCTGGTAAGGAGATAAAACAAATGTCCCATATATTGGAGATGGAAATGAAAAATGAAAAGCCACATTTGAAAACTATGTAACAGTGTCTCATAAAATTAAAGGTACTCTCACCATACAACCCAACAAGTTCACTCATTTTTGTATTTAACTAAGAGAAATGAATGCATATGTCCTATGGAGGCTTCTGAGATAACATTTATAGTAGCTTTATTCTTAATATCCCAGAGCTAGAAATAGCTCAAACGTCCATCAATCAGTAAGTTGAAAAACATATGGTGATGTATCCATACAATTAAATACTGTTTTTCAGCATAAATTAGTAATTGTAAAAATAAGCATCAATTTCAAAAAAGCACGCTGGGTGAAAAAAATGGATTTATTACTTCTATATGATTTTCATTTTGATATTCTAGAAAAAGCAAACTACATGACAAAAGACATCATGCCCCATGTAAGAAATATTTGATCTGGCCCTACATCTTTGAGATATATATTAATAAACATATTAGTCTTCAAATTAAAGGAAAATTCATTTGGGTAATCAAGCAAAATATTTAATTTCTTATGGAAACAAATTAAAGTGGCCTCAAATTTTTTCACATCAGTATTCAGCATATAAAAAATGGTGAAACTTTCAGATTAAGATTTTCAGTTTAAGAAAGAATTTCTTGAATATTTTATATCTAGCTAATCTCTCCATCATTTTAAATGACTACGAAAAGTGGAACAAAAACAGGAAATATTTTTTTTCCACAGACCTTCTTAGGTAAGTTGAATGTGCCATTAAACCAATCAAGAAATGGCTCAGGAAGTCAAAGAACTAAGAATGAGCATGGAAGCAAAATGGAAATCAGGGTGGCAGAAGACAATGTAAGCAGTTTATGCTGTAAAATGGTACAAATTATCCCCTGAAATAATAGGAAAGGAAGAAAATAAGAAATTGTGATATGTTTGTAAATATGCCTGATGTGAGAAATTTTCAGTGGATGGTTGGTAAGCAGAGGGAAAGCAGGAAAGAGAAGCAAGCAACAAAGGAAACGATTTTCAAAGTGTGTGCTGAAGGATCACAATGTATGCTATGCTATAATCGCAGACACTGAAGATTATATTTATATATTTATGTTTTACAAAGTAATTTTATGTATAAAGTATGAATTGTAAAACAAAGTATGATTTTAATGTCATTTTATGGAATTATGAATTTCTGAAAATCAAAGGCACATCACTTAACATTCATTTATATTTTATTTTTTATAATTTCTAAGGTATAATAATAATTCATTTTATAGTTTTCTCTTCTTCTGTTTGTTGCTAAGCTTAATGGCCTCCAGCTCCATCCAGCTCCCTGCAAAGAACATTATCTCATTTTTTATGGCTGCATAGTATTCCATGGTATACATGTAGCATATTTTCTATATCCAGTCTATAATTGATGAGCATTTAGGTTGATTTCATGTCTTTGCTATTTTGAATAGTGCTGCAATGAACATATGTCTTTATAATAGAACAATTCATATTCTTTGGGTATATACCCAGTAATGGGATTGCTGGGTCAAATGATATTTTTGTCTTCTGGTCTTTGAGGAACCACCACACTGTCTTCCACAATAGCTGAACTAATTTTACTCTCAACAACAGTGTATAAGTGTTCCTTTTGCTCCACAATCTCGCCAGCATGTGTCAGTTTTTGGGGTTTGATAATATTCATTCTGACTGGTGTTAGTTGGTATCTCTTTGTGGTTTTGATTTCCATTTCTCTAATGATCAGTGATGTGCTTTTTTTTCACATGATTATTGGCCACAGGTATATCTTTTGCATTTGGCATGATTCTACCATGGGAAGTTTATAACTATAATACACTTTTTGCTACACTTTTATTCATAGGGTATTAGATGATGCCATTGAGTTTTACTTGGAGTAAATATGTATTTTTTAATGATGTCGACATGAATTTCAGTTCTAATGATGGACAATTGTTTTCAATTGCACATTAGGCCAAAATTAGTACAGTGAGAGGTTCTTAACAAAAACGTATAAATTAAATGCTGTCCCTTTTTAGTCACATAAAAATGGTATAATTCTAAGCCCAAACTTTAACTCTGAAGTTGAATAGCACTGAAAGACTATGAGGTTGGGTATCCTTTTTCTGAAATTCTTGGGACCAGAAATGTTTTGAATTTTAAACTCTTTTTGGATTTTGAAATATTTGCATATATATAATGAGATATCTTGGGGATGAGACCCTAATATCAACACAAAATTTGTTTCATGTACACCTTGTACACATAGTCTGAATGTTATTTTACACAATATTTTAAATAAGTTTGTGCATGAAACAAAGTTTTGACTGCATTTTGACTGTGACCTGTCACATGAGGTCAGATGTAAAATTTTCCACTGGTGGCATTATGTAAAATTTTTGAAGCACTTTGAGTTTTGAATTTTCATATTAGGGGTGCTCAACCTGTGCTTGTATCAATATGCCTTATGTTGCCATCAAAATAAAATGTTATTTATCAGATTATTATGAAGTCTTTAAGAAGATTTGGATCCTTGGAAATGTATCCTATAGTGAATTGAATTAGATCTTATGACATTGAATTAGATCTTATGTATGGTTAATACTAAATGCAATACTTTATAATTAATTTTTAATGTACATAGTGTATTTAACGACTTTTCAAAAATAAATCACTCAATATGCCCAAAACAGTTTGGCTATATTAATTGCCCTTAAACATTTTTAAATTATTTCATAATAGATCTTTATTTTCTAAGGCCTATCTTGAAACCTCAGCCTTCCAAAATGCTCAAACTATTTCCAGAAAAAAATAACAAGGTGTGTTTATTCCTGGATCTTTGGTGTCATTTTTGTCTGAATCCTAAAAATCCAACCTTAGAAGCAGCCTTACATTTTTTTATCCAGGGACTTATTACCCTGTAACTACTCATCCATAGTTGTTTACATGAAGAATTACTCTACTTAAAATACTGAAATGTCTGCAAAGGTTTATCATGCTGTCCTAGACAAGGTCCATATAATGGTGAATATACAAAACTATATTAAAATATGTTAGCAGCTTTTCTGCATGGAGGAATAGTATTGGAAACACATCACTGGAACCTGGAAATTTTACCACTTACATGAAATTAAGATAATTCCAGGGAGATTAAACTAAACCTGTTGTATAGTTCATTTTCTTGGTACCTAATTGCAAGGGTGCTGTTAAATATTTAAAAATAATAAAGAAACCGCAATAATTTTACACAGAGGTTAGGAACACAGTATTTTCATGTTTTATCCCATATATGCATAAGGAAATGTCAAGGAATATATCATGGTTTAGCAATATTAAATAGTTGTTTAATATATATGACTCTGGCTTCATAAAAATACATTTCCAAAAACTAAAAATTAATTTAGTTTGAATTCAGTGTTTACTAGTGGAATTTTCATTCTTAGAAACAAAAGAGATGTTCCTATAAGAGGAACAAAATGACATAATTAAAAAAATAGATAATGCACTAGAAAAAGAAGCATGTCTTGCAAAAAATACCATTTATTTGAAATCTTGGTAGCTGTTCGAATTCATTTTTCTTCTCAGCAGAATCTAAGAATGTCTAAACACTTGGTAATAATTTAAGGGAGCTCTTTTCTATTTCTCTCTCCAGATTTTCCAAGGACGTTATGAATTTAGAACTTCAATTCTTAAGTTCAAAAGATTTTTTGAGTCCTCAGGAAGCTTGTGAATGGCAGCTTAGAAGGATTAGGACACAAGTCTGAACAGCTGAAGTCAAACTAGTGTCTTAGATCCATCTCTGTTCCTCTCCTATTAAAGCAAGGGGAGAGCTACTCAGTGAGGAAGAATGAAGGTCAACAGACAGGAGGTGTTTGGTGGCTTTTATTTAACTAATATGCAAATGCTTAAAAGCATTCTTTTTATAGCACTTGGGTCAATTACTAAATCTGACATAAAAGATCTAACTTTTATGAAAACTAAGCTTAGGATTCAGTGTGCAGCATTATGGAACCAAAAGCACAGCCAGGACTCAGCGTGGAGCGTGATGTTGCATAAGTAAGAAAATTGAATTACTCTCCTGTATTATGGATTTATTGTCTGTGAGGAAATGACTTTCAATGTGGAAATTATCAAAGCAAAGTGTTGCCCACTGCAAGGAATAGCAAAATTGAAAGTAAAATAAAATAAAATAAGATAAAATAAAATAAAATAAAAATAATAATAAATAAATAAAAACTCTTCTAAGAGTGTTATAAAGCTAGGAAAAAATTAGGATATTTTGTAATGTTAGATTCTTTTTTTTTTCATGCAGAGAAAAGGCTGTTTTGAACACAGGGTCAAGTGAATATAGAGATTCTCTATTTGCAAGAAAACAAATGATTGGCTCTTTTTTTTTTTAACTTTATGAACAGAATCTGTTATTAATGCCTAAATCCATAGTAACCAATAAGTCAGGTGTTGTGGGGGGTCAGTAAGATGTACCAAAATAAGCACAGATTTTGCAGTCATACAGCTTGGTTTTGCCTGTTGGGGAGAGGTTTTGGGAAACTGACTGCCTCTCCAAATCTCAGATTTCTGATTTTTGTAATGATATAATGACATCTTCTTTACTGTACTGCTGTCGTGATTTATTGAGATAATATGTAAGTATTCTGGAAATTTGTAGATATTCAGTAAATATTTGTCTCATTTCACTTTCATAAGAAATATCTTAGTGTGTTGAATTGTGGGCCAAATTTGGTACCAAAAGATATTATTGGATATTACCATTTTCTTTTTTTATTATTATACACTAAGTTCTAGGGTACATGCGCACAACATGCAGGTTTGTTACATATGTGTACATGTGCCGTGTTGGTGTGCTGCACCCATTAACTTGTCATTTACATTAGGTATATCTCCTAATTACCATTTTCTAAACTGTGTTTTTTCTCTTTCTAAAAAGAGAGTAGTTAAAATGCCTGACTGGCCAATCATGTAAAGATTTCTGATAGTCAAATAAGACAATACATTTTATGTTTTTTCAAAACCTATAAAGGATGCAAGCAATGCAAATTATTCTCTTAAAATAATAAAAAATTACAGGTATACAAAGCTATATAAAACATACGCTTTTTGAAAAATTAACAAAGATTTTATGTACCAACAATTTACTTGAAGAAATAAAAACCTAACGGAAATCATATGCGTGTCTTTTCCCGTACACATCCCCATTACTCACAAACCCTCTTGCCCATATACACAAAACTATGAGCCTAATTTGTTATTTGTAATTATCATTAGTTTATATGTGTAGGTCATATGAATTTTTCCAAAAATATTAGCTTACAATTTTAAAATTTTGTTAAAAGGTATATATTACACTACCTGTATTTTTGTATAATTTGCTGTTTCATTCAAACTTGTGAGATCTGTCTTGTTGATATATAGAATTCAAATTCATTCACTTTCCACTATATTTTTATTAATTTTATTGAAGAACAAAATACATATATAAAAATTCATAAATAAAAAAAATACAGCGTAACAATTTTTACCTAGTGAACTGCCTTAAAAATCAATGCCTGTTTCAAGAAACGAAACACTAATAACAGAATCCCAGAAATACCACTAGTGCTTCCTTCCCATATCCACCATCTGGCTCCCTCACACAGTAGACAGAACCCCGACTACTTCTACTGCCACTACATCCCTTCCTCTTCTTCACCTTCCTCCTTCTCCTCCTCCTTTTATGCTAAAAGTTGCATAGCATACAATTAACCAATTAATTATTTTAAAGTGTAGAAGTCAGTGACATTTAGCATATTCACAATGTGGTGCGACTACTACTTCTCTATAGGCTCAAAACATTTTCATTACCCCAAAAGAGTAACACATACCCTTTAAGGAATTTCTTTCCTCAATGTTTTGTAGTTTTCAGTGTACACGTCTTTCACCTCCATAGTTAAATGTATTCCTGGGTGTTTTATATTTTGAGTGCTCTTGTAATTGAAATTGTTTTAATTAGTTTCATTTTTTTATTTTTCACTCCTGCTGCACAGAAACACAACTGACTTTTCTATCTTGATGTTGCCCCAAATCATGTCATCTGCAAATAGATACAGTTTTTCTTCTTCCTTTCCATTTTAAATGCCATGTATACCTTTTACTTGCCTAATTACTCTGGATGTACATTCTAATATAATGTTGAATGACAATGGTGAAAACAAGCATCCTTGTCTCATTTCTGATCTTAGAAGGAAAGCTTTCAGGCTTCCACCATTGAATGATATTAGCTGTGGATTTTTAATAAATGTCGTTTGTCAATGTAATAAAGTATCTTTCTATGCCAAGTTTATACATCGTCACTACTCTGTAGTATGGTATATATTTTAATGAAAATAAGTTGTAAATGTTAGTGTAGTCTAATTTTTTATTTTTCTTTCCTCTCATTGTCATCTGTTTATGTGTCTACAAACATTTGCATATCATACGGTCATGAAGATAGTATCCTGTTTTTCTTCAAAAAATAAACAAAACTACATTGCTTTACTTTCACATTTCAATCAAAAGTCACATAGAAATATATATATGTGTACATGTGTATGTACATATGCATGTGTATATATGAACACCCTATATATGCATACATATATGTAAACACATTTGTATCACTGCACTGCACTTTAGCCTTTATTGTAAGTCAGATGACTTTAAATGTGTATGTCTGTTTATGAAATGCTTCAATCTCTTTGGACTTGTTGTTGTTGTTGTTTTTGAAACGGAGTCTCGCTCCTGTCGCCCAGGCTGGAGTGCAGTGGCGAGATCTCAGCTCACTGAAACAGCCGCCTCCTGGGTTCAAGCGATTCTTCCTCTTCAGCCTCCTGAGTAGCTGGGACTAGAGGCGCGTGCCACGACACCCAGCTAATTTTTGTGTTTTTGATAGAGATGGGGTTTCACCATGTTGGCCAGGATGGTTTCGATTTCTTGACCTGTGATCCATCGGCCTCGGCCTCCTAAAGTGCTGGGATTGCAGGCATGAGTCATCGCGCCTGGCCCTCTTTGGACTTTTAAAGTGCTAATATGGTACGTGTTACTTACTAAAACTTTAAAATAAGACGCACTACTTGCAATGTAAGTACTCCCATTTTAGTTCTTTTTCAAAATTTCCTTGGCTTTTATTTTTTCTCTGCATTTTCACATAAATTTTAAAATCAAGATGTCAATTTCACAAGCAAAATAATTTTGACGGGATTTTAACGCGAATTATGTTGAATCAATGAATCAATTTGTGGAAAATAGAAATTTCACTATTTTAATTCTTCTAATTGACAAGAAAGATACACTATTTTCATTATTTATTTGATTGAATCATATAAAACAACTTTTTATTGGTCAAACATGGTTAAGTATCAGTAATCTTAGATAGTTAAAATTAATTTTTTTAAAATTTTAACTCTACAGTATTATGTCAATTTAGGGCAGAATAAACTGCACACCTTTTGTTGGGGTTATTTTAAGGCACTTGATGTTTGGTACTACGGTAGATGCTACCTTTTATGAATTTTATTATTTAACATTTCTTTATGGTTCATTTTGTTGAATGATTTTTTCCAACAGTCTTCAATATCACTTACCCATTTTAGCAGTTCATCTACATAAACTTGCATTTTCTATATAAACAATGTAATTTATGAACAATAAATGATTCATTTCTTCTTTCCTCATCCTGATTTTCCTGCTTTATTGCAATGAACATTCCATTCAGTAAAATATTGACTAGAAATTGTGGTAACAAACTTTGTTTTCTCATTTTGGATCTCAAGCAGAAAGCTCTTAAAACTTCATCCCTAATTATGATGTTTGTTATTAAAGTATGTTTGTTATGAAATATTTTTATTCAATAAAGGAAGCTTCTATTTATTTCTAATGTGCCATGAAGATGATGATAATAGTTATTATTACAGTGAATGTTGAATTTTTTCACATACTTTTTCTGTACCTATCCCGTTGAACTTTTTTTAAAAAATGTTTTGTTAATACTGTGAATTGTATGAATTGATTTTTATGTTCGATACCCTTGGATTCTTACATGTCCCAGTGTGGTAAGGATATTGTATGCTTTTACATGTCACTGGATTCAGTTTTTAATATTTCATTTAGAATATTTGCAGCCAAGTTCATTAAAAAGACTGATTTTTTCTTAAATTGACCTTGTGAAAGTCAGCATCAAGATTATATTGGTATTAGTCAAATATATTTCTTTTTCTATTCTCTGGAAGTCTTTTTAAAATTTGGTGTTATACATTTTTTAATGGTTGGCAGAAAGCACCACTGAGCCAAATTGGTCATTTGTTTTCTTTATAGAAAGACTTAAAATTGGGAGGCTGAGGCAGGAGAATGGCGTGAACCCGGGAGGCGGAGCTTGCAGTGAGCTGAGATCCGGCCACTGCACTCCAGCCTGGGCGGCAGAGCGAGACTCCGCCTCAAAAAAAAAAAAAAAAAAAAAAAAAAAAAAAAAAAAAGACTTAAAATTATACAACAACCAATAGATTTAGAAACATTTATATTTTCTGTTTTTTTCCTCATTATTTTGCTAGGGATGATATACAGCATTTAAGCGTTAATTTCATAATTGCTGTGTTATTTACACTGTATTGTATAGATCTTATCAGAATCATATGGCCATTTAAAAAATATATCTGACAATCATGTATATTTAACTATTGGAAAATTTCATCTATTTAACATTTAATGTTGTTATTGATAAATCATTTGGATTATATCTACCCTGTTATTATTTATTTTCTGTTTGTCTCATCTATTTTGTGGTCCTTTTTTCTATACTTTCTAGCTTTGTCTTAAAATATGTAATTTCTACTCTTCCATCCTTTTCTTCTATTTTTTGTTAGTTACGTACTTTATGTATTCAGCATTTGCCCTAGAAATTAAATATTCATATTTAACTTATTACAGTTCAATACAAATTATACCACATCAAGGTAATTATAGGAAACTAAACTTGCTCATCCTCAGTTTGCCTTATTGTTCCCATGAGTTTTAATTATATATACATTTTAAAACCCAAAGACATTACTGTTAATGTGTTCCTCAGTCACTATCCAGTCAATATTCATTTATAATTTACCCTTTTCTAAAATTTGCTGCTAAAAATTGTTTCCTCTACCATAATTTTCTCTGCTTGTAGTACCTTATTAACTGTTGAATTGTCAGTAAAAAGTTATCAGTATTTGTCTGAAACCATAGTTACATTGATTTTTGAAAAATATTTTTACTAGATATAAAATTTAGAGTTGATAGTCAATTTTCTTCAAAACTTTAAAGTTGTTACTCATTTGTTTTCTGACTTTTAAAAATTTCTGTTGAGACGTTGGCTCTATGTCTTATGTTACCTCTTTGAAGAGAATTTGTATTTTATTTTTTTTCTAAGCTAGATTTAATAGTTTTCTTGATTTTCAGTTTTGATAATAATATCCCTTATTGTAGTTTTATTTTATTTTATTTTATTTTAGTTCCAGGATACATGAGTGGGATGTGCAGGTTTGTTACATAGGTAAACGTGTGCCATGGTGGTTTGCTGCACCCATCAACCTATACCTAGGTATTAAGCCCCAACATGCACTAGCTATTTATCCTGAAGCTTTCCGTTCCCCCTCAACCCCCTCAAGAGGCCCTAGTGTGTGTTGTTCCCCTCCCTATGTCCACGTGTTCTTATTGTTCAGCTCCCACTTATAAGTGAGAACGTGCAGTGTTCGGTTTTCTATTCCTGCATTAGTTTGCTGAAGATAATGGCTTCCAACTCCATCCATGTCCCTGCAAAGGACATGATCTCATTCCTTTTTATGGCTACATAGTGTTCCATGGTGTATATGTACCACATTTCTTTATCCTATCATAGATGGGCATTTGGGTTGATTCTGTGTCTTTACTATTATGAACAGTGCTTCAGTGAACATATGAATGCATGTGTCGATACAACAGAATGATTTATAATCCTTTGGGTATTTACCCAGTAATGGAATTGCTAAGTCAAATGGTATTTCTGGTTCTAGGTCTTTGAGGAATTGCCACACTGTCTTTCACAATGTTTGAACTAATATATATTCCCACCAACAGTCTAAAAGCGTTCCTATTTCTCCACAGCATTGCCAGCATGTGTTGTTTTTTGACTTTTTAATAATTGCCATTCTGACTGGCCTGAGATGGCATATCATTGTAGTTTTGATTTGAATTTATCTAATTATCAGTAATGTTGAGCTTTTTTTCATATGTTTCTTGGCCACATATATATCTTCTTTTGAGAAATGTCTCTTCAAGTAATTTGCCCACTTTTTAATGAGGTTGTTTTGTTCTTGTAAATTTGTTTAAGTTCCTTATAAACTCTAGATATAAGACCTTTGTCAAATGGATAGATGGCAACAATTTTCTCCTATTCTGTAGATTATCTGTTCACTCTGATGATTGTTTTGCTGTGTAGAAGCTCTTTAGTTTAATTAGATTCCATTCATCAATTTTTGCTTTTGTTGCAATTGCTTTTGAGGTTTTCATCATAAACTCTTTGCCTGTGCCTATGTCCTGAGTGATACTGCATAGATATTCTTCTAGGAGTTTTACAGTTTTAGGTTTTGCTTTTAAGTGTTTAGCTCATCTTCAGTTAATTTTTGTATAAGGTGTTCAAAAGATCTTCTTAAATGTATGGGTTTATATCTTTCCTCAGTGTTGGTTAACACTCAGCCATTATCTCTTTTATGTATTGTTTCCGCCCCATTCCTTCTCTTTTTTTTTCTTTTGATGCCCACAGTATGTATTCCAGACAATTTTAATACAGACATGTTTAATAACATGCAAGGTAGACCTATTCACTGACTTCCACATTTCTTTAACTTTATTAAACTACAGCTATGTTCTGCCTCTGTATTCAGTTTGCATGTTTTCTCATGGAAACGTCTTCCAGCGTGTTAATGCTCTCTTCTACTGTGTGTACTCTGCTGTTAAAAGTAAACATGAGCCTTTAAAATTAATATATTTGCAGCAATTTTGAACTTTTTTCTTTTTATTATCTAGAGTAAATGTATCATAGTCACATACAGTCCTTGTCACCTAATTCCAATATCTGAACCACCTGTGTATTAGTATCCACTATCTTTTTTACCCCTTGGTGTTCAGTAACGTAATTCTGTTACTTGTCTTACCTAGTTGTTTCTATTTAAAGGCAGATATTGGTATGAATTATGTAGAAGCCTCAGAGTAAGCCATCTTTATCTAAAGAAAGTTCATACTTTCCACTTATAGGCAGAAATAGAGGCTACTAATAAATGTATTCTAATCAAGAGCTGTTACATTTGAGGCTATATTGCAGCTCTGGAGAGGTTTTGTTAGCTTCCAGTTCATCTGTATCTTCCTAGGTTTTCACATGTTGCATCTATCGTATTCTTTAAGTTTCTCTCTCTTCAGGATCGTGCCAACATCTGGCTATCTACTAGGCTTTGCATCAGATTCTCAGCCTGCTACTGGCAATACTAACTTTTGTGGATCTTCAAGAAGTGCCTACTTTTATACTTCTGGATACAGGGGCTTGCAACATACTGCCTACGAGCCAAATCTACCATCCTTGTTTACCTCCCCTCCAGATTTTGGTGACTTGAGGATTAAGAATTGTTTTTGTATATTCTAATGTTGAAAAAAGATAAGTGAGAATATTTCAGGACACATAAAAATGAAGTTAAAATGTCAGTGTATGTAACTATAATTTTGTTGGAACTTAGCCACACTTGTTTTTTTAAGTCTTATCTAAGACTTATTTCTTGCTACATCAGCAGAAATGAGTAGTGGACACAAAGAGCGTATTGGGTCTCTTCGCTTTGCACTTCTGCTCTCAGCACTACAAAGCTAGTGAGGATACTATGACATGACAGTATTGCATGTGTCACAAGCATCACCCATCTGTGTAAAAATACATTTTCATAGATGTAATATGTAAAACCTATTTAGGGATTGTTATTAGCAGATGAGCATTTGCAACCAATGTTTTAAGCTAAGGGACACAGACTTTGAACCCCAATTAAGATAAATATTATCCTTTTAAACAGAATTCCATTCTGATAGTCAATAGACTTGAATTTCCACAAATACTCTATTATTATTACTATGGTATTTTGAATTTCATCATTTTTTTATATTTGTTATTTTTCATGCTATGTAAGTTTCTCTATAATATTCTTTACTTTGCTTCTTGGCCTACAAATAATAAAATATTCACTCTCTTGCCCATTGTCCTATTTTTTCTAAAATTATTATGTCGTGTGTATACTAACCGTATATTTTTAGGTGTAGTATGTTAGCCTAATCTACTGGGAAACTGAAACTGGGAGGGAATAATAAACTCCTACTCAAACTCCCAAACCCAACAGCTAAAGACAAGTTATCATACAATTTGTAACTACATCAATGTGTTTGTTGAGGAGGCATTGACTAATTCCTCAAGTAGCATATTTCAGTATAATATTATTTTTCCTTATATTTTCCAAATGTATTAGTATGCAACACTCACCTTTTGAAGCTCCATCTTTCATTTACAGCATAATAGACAAGATTATACATTATTTTCTGTGACAGACCTTCAACAATTAAAAGCAGGTCTTATTCTATTCTCTCTATTCCACATCTATTTTCCTTTAGACATGGCTTCTTGTCACATTGATATTCTCATCTGGAATGCATTGACACACCACTCTAATTCATAGCCCTCTAATAATAAGCCATCCAGATCCACCAGATACTCACAGGCATTATGGAAAGGGTTGTAATTATATTACTAGAGGACCAGAATTTTGTAGGATAAAATGAGGCACGAATCATGGAGTGCCTACTTAAGTACATCATTATTATTTATCGCAAAATAGCAATGGTGGTCTGGGTACAAGAAGTTCCTAATCTCTAACTGTACCCTTAAAATAGAATCATATGAAATAATCAGAATCTGATTTGCATCTTACATCTAACCTCTGTGAAACTAATGCAGTGTGAACTCTTGACATTCTAGTGTACACGAGTGAATATAAAAAATCTCTTTCAGTCTTTTCTTCTTCTCTATGTCTCACACACACAACTAGATATGATGTTTTTTCAATGTTCGTGCATCCTTTCAATATAGAAAACATGAGATGGAAGTGATTACTCTCAATTTTGTTTGTTATCCCTGATTGTTATTGGGCCAGACTTTTTTATTTAGTATAGACCTCATGGAGTGGTTATATTTCAGCTGGTAATTCCTAAGACAGTGAAATGCTGTCTACAGTCTCTCACAGATTCTACATTAGTAATAGAAAAGAGGATCTCAGGACAAAATTACTGATTATGTTACAAATGCATAAACTGGTTATCTTTTGCTTTGCTTCATTACTCTTGCCACTTTTCCAATAATATCTACGTATTTCATTCAAATGTATTCATTGGCATGTTTGAATATTTTTAACTTTTATTTTAGGTTCAGGGGCATATTTGTAGGTTTTTGTATATGAGTAACTTGCATGTCATGGGAATTTGGTGTACAGATTATTTCATCACTCAGGAATAAGCATAGTATCTGGTAGGTAGTTTTTTTGATCCTTACCCTCCATCCTCAAGTAGGCCCCGGTGTCTGTCATTCCCTTTTTTGTGTCCATGTGTACTCAATGTTTAGTTCCCACCTATACATGAGACCATGAGTATTTGGTTTTCTGTTCCTGTGTTACTTCACTAAGGATAATGGCCTCCAGCTCCATCCATGTTGCTGCAGCGGATATAATCTCATTCTTCTTTATGGCAGTGTGTGGTATATATTTCATGGTGTATATGTACCACATTTTATTTATCCACTCTACCATTAATGGCCAATTAGATTGATTCTATATTTTTGCTATTGTGAACAGTGCTGTGATGAACATACACATGCATGTGACTTTATGGTAGAATGATTTATACTCCTTTGGGTATATACACAACAATGGAATTGCTGGGTCGAGTGGTAGTTCTGTTTTGAGGTTCTCTCAGAAATTGCCAAACTGCTTTCCACAATGGCTGAAGTAATTTACATTCCAGCAAGCAGCATTTCCTTTTCTCTGAAAACTCACCAGCTTCTATTTTGTTTTGTTTTGTTTTTAAATCTAGAACTAGAAGTACCATATGACCCAGCCATCCCATTACTGGGGATATACCCAAAGGATTATAAATCATGCTGCTATAAAGACACATGCACAGGCCGAGACGGGCGGATCACGAGGTCAGGAGATCGAGACCATCCTGGCTAACACAGTGAAACCCCGTCTCTACTAAAAATACAAAAACTAGCCGGGCGAGGTGGCGGGCGCCTGTAGTCCCAGCTACTCGGGAGGCTGAGGCAGGAGAATGGCGTAAAACCCGGGAGGCGGAGCTTGCAGTGAGCTGAGATCCGGCCACTGCACTCCAGTCCGGGCGACAGAGCGAGACTCCGCTTCAAAAAAAAATAAAAAATAAAAAAAATAAAGACACATGCACACGTATGTTCATTGCTGCCCTATTCACAATAGCAAAGACTTGGAATCAACCCAAATGTCCATCAGTGACAGACTGGATTAAGAAAATGTGGCACATATACACCATGGAATACTATGCAGCTATAAAAAAGGATGAGTTTGTGTCCTTTGTAGGGACATGGATGCAGCTGGAAACCATCATTCTCAGCAAACTATGGCAAGAACAGAAAACCAAACACCGCATGTTCTCACTCATAGGTGGGAACTGAACAATGAGATCACTTGGACTCGGGAAGGGGAACATCACACACCGGGGCCTATTATGGGGAGGGGGGAGGAGGGAGGGATTGCTTTGGGAGTTATACCTGATGTATAACTCAACGACTTGATGGGTGCTGACGAGTTGATGGGTGCAGCACACCAACATGGCACAAGTATACATATGTAACAAACCTGCACGTTATGCACATGTACCCTATAACTTAAAGTATAACAATAAAAAAAAAAACAACTTTTTAATAGTAGCCATTCTGACTGGCATGAGATGGTTTCTCACGTGGTTTTCAATTTGCCTTTCTCTAATAATTACCGATGAGCATTTTTCATAAATTGCTGGCTGAATGCATATCTTCTTTATAAAAGTGTCTGTTCCGGGCCAGGCAGGATGACTCATGCCTGTAATCCCAGCACTTTTGGAGGCCGAGGCGGGCAGATCACGAGGTCAGGAGATCCATACTATCCTGGCTAACAATGGTGAAAGCTCGTCTCTACTAAAAATACAATAAAAATTAGCTGGGCGTGGTGGCGGGAGCCTGTAGTCCCAGCTACTCGGGAGGCTGAGGCAGGAGAATGGCGTGAACCCGGGAGGCGGAGGTTGCAATGAGTGGAGTCCGTGCCACTACACTCCAGCGTGAGCGACAGAGCGAAACTCTGTCTCAAAAAAAAAAAAAAAGTGTCTGTTCTTCTCCTTTGCCCACAATTTTTTTTTTTTTTTTTTTTAATGCGGAGTCTCCACCTGTTGCCCAAACTAGAGCGCAGTGGTTCAATCTTGGCTCACTGCAACCTCTGCCTCCTGGGTTCAAGTGATTCTCCTCCCTCAACCTCCTGACTAGCTGGGATTGCAGGCGTCTGCTACTGCACCTGACTAATTTTTTGTATTTTTAGTAGAGACGGGTTTCACCATGCTGGCCAGCCTGGTCTTGAACTCCTGACCTCAGGTGATCCACCCGCCTTGGCCTCCCAAATTGCTGGGATTACAAGCGTGAGCCACCTGAACCTAGCCCTTTGCCCGCTTTTTAATGAGCTTGTAAGTTTGTTTAAGATCCTTATAGATTCAGGACATTAGACCTTTGTTGGATGCATAGTTTGCAAATATGTTTTTCCATTCTGTAGGTCATCACTTTACCTGTTGATAGTTTCTTTTGCTGTGCAGAAGCTCTTTAGTTTAATTAGGTCTCATTTGTCAATTTTTGTTTTTTGTTGCAATCGCATTTGGCGTCTTCATCATAAAATCTTTGCCTAGTCCTATGTCCAGAATGGTATTTCCTAAGTTATCTTCTAGTGTTTTTACAGTTGTGGGTTTTACATTTAAGTCTTTAATCCATCTTGAGTTGATTTTTGTGTGTGGTATAATTTTCAATCTTCTCATATAGCGAGCCAGATATCCCAGCACCATTTATTGCCTAGCGAATCATTTCCCCATTGCTTGTTTTTGTCAACTTTCTCAGAGATCAGATGGTTGTAGAGGCATGACATTATTTATGAACTCTCTATTCCATTTCTTTTCGTATGTCCTTTTGTAAATGTGATTCCATTATCCTCATTTTGCTTGGGAGACAGTAGAACTGAATGTGAATTGCCCAGACTTTGGAGTTAAACTTCCTGGGGTTCAATCTGAGTTCTAACAATGGCAAACAATTTAACTTTTTATGCATGATATAATCTCCTTACTCCCCAGCATACATATTTTTAAAAGAAAAAAAAAACTATTATTAGATCAAATGCTTAATAATCATATTATTAAACATTATATGCTTAATTATATGTATTATGTATTAAGCATTATGTGCTTAATTATATTATGTATTAAGCATTATATGCTTAATTATATATTATATATTAAGTATTATATGCTTAATTACATATATTATATTTTATGTATAGTATCATTAAAAGCCCTCAGTTTTTAGACAGATCGATTTTTTCAAATTTGGTCATTTGTTATTTATTTTTGTAAAGAGAAAATCAAGTCTATTTTAAGAACAGGACATTTTAAATTATGACTGTTTGATGGTCACTTTCTATCTGACTAACAAGGTCTAATAAAAATCTCCAATTAAAAATATATGTAATTTTAGGCCGGGCGCGGTGGCTCAAGCCTGTAATCCCAGCACTTTGGGAGGCCGAGACGGGCGGATCACGAGGTCAGTAGATCGAGACCATCCTGGCTAACACGGTGAAACCCCGTCTCTACTAAAAAAAAAATACAAAAAAACTAGCCGGGCGAGGTGGCGGGCGCCTGTAGTCCCAGCTACTCGGGAGGCTGAGGCAGGAGAATGGCATGAACCCGGGAGGCGGAGCTTGCAGTGAGCTGAGATCCGGCCACTGCACTCCAGCCTGGGCGACAGAGCGAGACTCCGTCTCAAAAAAAAAAAAAAAAAAAAAAAAAAAAAAAAAAAATATATATATATATATATGTAATTTTAAACAATAGCATACATCATCAGAGAACAAAACTATATCAGCAGTAAGTCACTGGATGATGAATGTGTCCCATAATGTTAATCTCATTACATTCTGAAGTTTATTAAATGTTTTGCAAAAGTATTTTACAGTACCCCCAAGGCCATGAAAACAAGGCATCCAGAGATCCTTAGAATAATTGCCATCAAATATAATCATTTTTTTGTCTATTTATTCATTCTTTAGGAAGAATGAATTCAGTTTGATTTTCTTACAAAAGCTGAACCCTTAAATTCATTTCTTTAAGAATGACTGTCTCTGAAATTTCTTATTTCTTTCTTGGAAGTTTACCTAAAAATATTTCAGTAATTATAAAGCCTTCAATTAAATTGATTTTTTTAATTGTTTTATTTGAAAATGCTTGAGTACAATAGCATTTAGATCTTTTCTATGTTTCAATAAGTTACCAATAGATTTGAGTTTACGAAGTCTTCCTTGCATCACCCTTGGTCAGAGATTAGCAAACTTTTTCTTTAAAGGGCTGGATAGTGAAATATTTCAATATTGTTGGTTGTAAAAAATTGTAGGTCTGAAGCAGAGTGTCGTGGCTCACATCTGTAATCCCAGCACTTTGGGAGGCCAAGGCGGGGGAATCACAAGGTCAGGAGATCGAGACCATCCTGGCTAACATTAAAAACACAAACAATTAGCTGGGCATGATGGTGGGTGCCTGTAGTCCCAGTTACTCAGAAGGCTGAGACAGGAGAATGGTATGAACCTGGGAGGCGTAGCTTGCAGTGAGATAGCGCCACTGCACTCCAGCCTGGGCAACAGTGCAAGACAACATCTCAAAAAAAAAAAAAAAAAAAATGTAGGTTTGTCTTTTGCTTTTTTTTTATTGTTTTAGATCAAAATAGGTAGTGCTTCTTTGCCTTCTTCTTGGAAAAACAATATACCTGGGATGTTACCATTTCAGAGGTTAATAAAGCAACCTCTTATTTTTCAGGAGTCTCTAAGTCCTCGAGAACCTTAAATTTCCCTGTGATTCTACTTTTGCCCAATATCTGAATGACCTTGTGTTACTTTCCAAAAAGGAGAAACATGTAAGGTTCATCCCACTTACACTTTTAGTCCAAAAGGGCATACATTGCCCCCAAGAAATGCAAAAATTTTATCAAAATAAAGTGTGTTACGTAGGATGTGATTCATCCAGAAAAGTTAGATTCCTTATTCCTGATACACTATGAACCAGTTCAAAACTTTCCCAGAACTGTAATTAAGAGTAATTCAGAGATTTCAGGGTGACCCTAGCTATTGCAGACAACAGGGTCTCAATTTTTCTGAAATCACCACACAGCTATGTAACTTAACCTAAGTTGTCTATAACCTAATGTCTTCCCTATAATCCTGAACATTTACACAATCCTTCATGATTTAAAATCAAGAACTGAATCCCCTCTACAACAGCTGCAAAAATATAAAATAAAATACCTAACAAGCTACTTAACCAAAGAGGTGAAAAATCTGTGCCAGAAAAACTGCAAAACGCTGCTGAAAGAAAATGTAAATTTCACAAACAAATGAAAACATATCCCATGCTCATAGATGAGAAGAATAATAATTGTGAAAATGATCATACTGCCCAAAGCAATTCTACAGACTCAATGCAATTATCATCAAAGTACCATCATTTTTTCACAGAACTAGAAAAAAAATCCTAAAATTTATATGAGAGCAAAAACAGAGCCCACAAAGCAGAAACAATACCAAGCAAATACATTCCCACCAACAGTGCAAATTTGCTTGTAAATTTGTTTAAGATCCTTATAGAGTCAGGATATTAGACCTTTGTTGGATGCATCATTGCAAATATTTTCTTCCACTCTGTAGGCTGTCTCTTTACTCAGTTGATAGTTCCTTCTGCTGTGCAGAAGCTCTTTAATTAGGTTCTACTTGCCAATTTTTGTTTTTGTTGCTTTTTACCACTCTTTGCATAATAAGATGGCATTACTACCAGTCTTTCTACCATTCTATGCATAATAAGACTGTACAGGCCCTTAAATTTCCATTTAAATAGATGAGGATCTATTTATATATCTATATCTATATCTATATATATATACATACCAAGATTATGTTACAACCTCTCTTTCCTATAGTGACAAAAGCCTACTCACCTTATCTAGGGGAATAGAAACAGCAGTTAATCAAGCAGTGGCCTCTGTCATTTTGTTTTAAGACCTCCTTTGAACATGACAGTCTTCATTCTGTAAAATATTTTTTGCTTACTGAAAATACACAACTTTCTTTGTAAGTAGTTTTATTTTCTATGAAATTCTATTACTTTTGCTTTATGCATTTTCATTCATTGTTACAATGCTTAGCTTCCTGCTACAGTTTTTCCATTACCTGAAGAAACAAAAAGTGATTCACTAATTTCTATTCATAAGCTATCTATCTTAGAGAAATATATTAGAATCTTCTTTAGAAAAGCTAAATTACTTTTGTTTCTTAAGATCAAAACAGGACGGTTTCAGAAAGGATAAACAGTGTTCGACTAACCCCTAGATTATGACCCCTTGCTGGAAACAAATCTGTCCAACCATTGGAAATCATTGCACTCATTTGAGTTTGTCATTTAGGAGGAGATGGGAGGGTTAATATACATGCTGATAGTGTATGGGTTTTGGGGCAGTCCCTACTTTTGGAATGCTTTGGAGACAAGGAATTCTTCACTTCAGCAAGAACCTCCAACTAAGGATGTTCAGTAATGTAAGAAATGCTCTAAGTGTCTAATTTGTGAAGACATAAACATTTTAAAGGTAGGAGCACAAACCAAAACAAGTAAGATGTATTTTTTTTTAAACCCTAGATGAAAAGTATACGGTAGAGTCAGACCTCCCTTTAATAAAATCCTACTGCTTGTGAAACTCCAGTTTCATTGAGAATTTACTGGCTAGTTTCAGTGAGATCATTATGGAAAGGTAGAAAGTTTTAACTCTACCTGAATAAGTCTATTATATAATTTCAGCAATTTATTCAGAAAATGAATTCTAGGAGAACTCTAGATAAAATTTCATAAAAAATATATAGAATAACTTAAAGATTCCACCAAAAAAAAAAAAAGTTCTTAGAACAGATAAAGAAATTTAGTAAAATTGCAGGGTACAAAATCAACATAAAATCAGTTGCCTTTCTGTATACAAACAGCAGTCTGATAAAGAAACCAAAAAGCAAATCCCATTTACAAGAGCTATAAAATGTTAAATACCCTGGAATACATTTAATCAAAGAAGTGAAAAATCTCTACAAGGAAAGCTATAAAACACTAATGACAAAAATTGTCATTATACATTATTAGAAAATAAAATGATATCCCATACCCATGGATTATAAAAATTGTATAGTTAAAATGTCTGTATTACGCAGTGAGCTTCAGATTCAATGCAAGCCCTATTAAAATACTAATGACATTCTTCACAGAAATAGAAAAGCAATCTTAACATTAGTGTGGAACCATGAAAGACTCCACACAACCAAAACAATGCTAGGCAAAAAGAACAAAACTGTAAGCATTACACAGTCTGATTTCAAATTATGCTACAATGACATAGTAGTCAAAACAGCATGGTACTGGCATAAAAACAGACACGTACATGCATGGAACAAAATAGAGCACCCAGACGTAATCCACAACTTTATAGACAACTCATTTTCAACAAAAGTGCCAAGAACATACATTGAGAAAAGGACAGTCTCTTCAATAATGTGTACTGGGAAAGTGGATAACCATATTAAGAAAAATGAAATGAGATCCCTATCTTTTACCATATACAAAAGTCAACATAAAATTAACTAAAGAGTTAAATGTGAGACCAGAAACCATGAAACTTTTAAAAAGCAAACATTGGAGAAAATGCTATGAGACGCTGGTTTAGACAAAGATTTGTTTGAGTAAGACCTCAACAGCACAGGCAATAAAAGCACAAATAGGCAAACTGGGAATACATCAAGCTAAAATGCTTCTGCACAGCAAAGGAAGCAATCAACAAAGTAAAGGGACAATTACAGAATGGAAGAAAATATCTGGCAACTATCCATCTAATAAGGGACTAATAACTCGTATGTGGAAGAAACTCAATTCCATAGCAAAAAACAAAACAAACAGTCTGAATAAAATCAGGCAAAAGAACTGAATAGAAATTTCTTAGAAGAAGATATACAATTGGCCAACAGATGAAAAAAATGCTGAATATCATTGATCTTTAGGAAAATGAAAATCAAAACTACAATGAGATATAATCTCACCCCACTTATAATGGATATAATCAAAAAACAAGAAGTAACAAATGCTGACTAGGATGTGGAGAAACAGGAACATTTGTCCACCGTTGGTGGAAAGTAAAATATTAATAGTACAGTCACTATGGAAAATTATGTGGAAGTTCCTCAAGAAGCTAAAAATATAACATATGATGCAACAATCCCTCTGCTAGGTAAATATTCAAAAGAAAGGAAAACAGTGTATCAAGTGTTTATTGTATTCCTAGTCACAATAGCCAAGATACAGAATTAACCTAATTATCTACCAAGAGAAAAATGGATAAAGAGAATGTGGTATGTATACACAATGGAATATTATTCAACCATAAAAAAATCCTGTTATTTGCAGCAACATGAGTAGAATTGTATGTCATTGTGTTAAGTGAAACAAGCAAAGCAGAGAAACACAAATACTGCATGTCCTCACTCATATATGGGATCATATGACTTGCTTCACTTTGTCAATCACTTAGAAGATTCACCCTCCTTATGCTGCCCCCCTTTTGTGTATGCAATATATATCAGCGCACCCAGCCCTTCAGGGCCACAACTACCAGTCTTGGTGGTAGTGGTCCCTGGGCCCAGCTGTCTTCTCTTTATCTCCTTGTTTTTGTCTTTATTTATTACAATATCTGTCTCCACACAAGGAATAAACACTAGCTAAACTCCGTAGGGCTGTACCCTACCACTACTGTGCTGACTGTTTATAGTGTTCGATGATGTAAATTCCATTGGAAATCAAGGATTATCTTTCTGTGATGTTGTATGTTATACGTTTCTGTGCTTGGCTTATTTCACTATGCCCATGAGACCTACTTTGGACATAGAGAATAGAATAATAGATACTGTAATGTGGGAGGAATATGTGGGAGGGAGAGATGCAGAGAAGTTGGTAAAGGGGCATAGAAATACAGTACATAGAAGGAATTCTATGTGTGTACTAATATTTAATAGTACCATAGAGATAATTAGTTAATAATTTATTATCTATTTCAAAATAGTGAGAAGAGAAAAAATGGAATATTCTCAACACAAAGAAAAGTGTTTTAGGTGATAGATATCCTAATTACTCTAATCTGATTATGACACATTGTATACAGGTATCAAAATTTCACAGTACCCCCAAAACATGTATAACTAAAACTCTTGTTTTCTCTGGATGGCAACTTAATATTGCAAGAAGAATTAATGTAAAGTGTTGTAATAATTTTGCAAAAAAAAAATAGCACTCAAAGGAGAAAAATTCACTAATAAGTCTCAGTGGAAAACAAATGTACTAAAACTTTTTAGTAAATTTTCAGTGTTTATCACATCTGTCATCAACATAAGCCTTGCAAAATTGCAAAGGTGCCACATGAGCAAGATTTTGAATCCAAGGGCTCATTTGAACATCTCTAAATGGATATCAAACACTATAACCATGCAGTGGGTTTGCTAAATCTTGTCATTACCTACTATTGGGATGTATGTGATTCTTTCCTTGATAGAGAGCTATGGATCTAACAGTAGCATAAGTCGTTACTAAATAGTGCATTTCCACTTGGAAGAATGTCAGTATCTGGTGACAGAGATACCCAATTAATTGAGGCTATTATTGAAGAGTTTTGCAAAGTTTTCTGAGTTTATATCTAATTCATTATAATAATGTCTATATTACTCCAATATTCAGGAAAGTTAAAAATAACAAATAGGATTCTGAAACTCAAATTAAGAAAGCTGTCAGAGGAGACCACCATGGCACATGTATACCTGTGTAACAAACCTGCACATTCTGCACATGTATCCCAGAACTTAAAGTTTAATTAAAAAAAAAAAAAAAGCTGTCAGACACTATCATGTTTTCATATTTAACTCCTTTGGGAGTTAAATTGTTGTTAGCCAACCCAATGGTAATACCTTAGATCATTCACTCCTTTGGAGTTGGGAGCTAAATTATTGAAAGTTTGTTAACTCTATTCATAAGTTAGCTACAGCCTACCCATATGTATAAGAATATCATCTCTGATTTGGTGCTCCTAATTATTGTAAGACAACATAACCAAGTATTGAAAAGAGCTAATTAAATTGAGCATTGTTTTTTCAAGAGCATACAAAATAACCTTTTCATGTTGTACAACCTGGATTTCAATTTCATCTCAAGGAGTAACATCACGGAAAGATAATCCTTGATTTCCAATGGAATTTACGTCATCGAATACTATAAACAATCAGCATAGTAGTTGTAGGGTCCACCCTACAGGGCTTAGTGGGTGTTTTCTCCGTGTGCGGAGACAGAGATTGTAATAAATAAAGACACAAGACAAAGAGATAAAAAGAAAACAGCTGGGCCCATGGGACCACTACCACCAAGATGCGGAGACCGGTAGTGGCCCCAAAAGGCTGGGCGTTCTGGTATTTACTGCATACAAGACAAGGGGGGCAGGGTAAGGACGGTGAATCTTCTAAGTGATTGACAAGGTGAGGCAAGTCACATGATCACAGGACAGGGGGACCTGTCCCCCTTAGGTAGCTGAAGCAGAGGGAGAGAAGGCAGTATACATCAGCGTTTTCTTCTATGCACTTATAATAAAGATCAAAGACTTTAAGACTTTCACTATTCCTTCTTCCGCTATCTACTACTAACTTCAAAGAGGAACCAGGACTACGGGAGGAAGGTGAAAGTGGATAAGGAGTGTGACCGTTGAAGCACAGCACCACAGGAAGGGGTTTAGGCCTCCAGATGACTGCGGGCAGGCCTGGGTAATATCCAGCCTTCCACAGGAAGCTGGTGGAGCAGAGTGTTTCCTGACTCCTCCAAGGAAAGAAGATTCCCTTTCGCAGTCTGCTAAGTAATGGGTGTCTTCCCAGACGCTGGCATTACTGCTTGACCAAGGAGCCCTCAAGCGGCCCTTATGCGGGTGTGACAGAAGGCTCATCTCTTGCCTTCTAGGTCACTTCTCACAATGTCCCTTTAGCACCTGACCCTATACCCGCCGGTTATTTCTAGGTTATATTAGTAATGCAACAAAGAGTAATATTAAAAGCTAATGATTAATAATGATAATTGTCCGTGATCATCTCTATATCTAATTTGTATTATGACTATTCTTATTGTAACTATTTTCTTTATTATACTGAAACAGTTTGTGCCTTTAGTCTCTTGCTTCAGCACCCAAGTAATCTTTTGCCCACAGTAGTGAATCTCCAGAAGTTTGATTGATGGATTCATGTCTCTCAATTAAAAAGACACAAACTTAAATCAAATCTCTGTAGAATTGTTCTGACCAGAAACATTTAGTTGAATATTTTTAGGAATTTTGAGAAGCAGACATTTCTCTAAAGAGAAGGATTCAACCCAAGACCTCTGTACCAAATTTAAGACTATATAAGAGATACTCAGCTAGTGCTTCAATCTGTGGAACAAGACCACAAATTTTCATGCACTAATCTACATTCTTTTGTTCTTTATTTCTCAAGATATCTTGTTCTTTATTGCTCAAGATATCTTTTCCTCTATTTTATAGTTTAAAATTCTCTAAGTATATCACCTACAAGAACCCCATTCTTTTTTTTTTTTTTTTTTTTTTTTGAGACGGAGTCCTGCTCTGTCGCCCAGGCTGAAAGGAACCCCATTCTTAACATTGGTTTTTGCATGTTTAGGCACACTTGACATGAGTCTGATACCCTGGCTCAAATTTTTACCTAAACTATGTAAAGCATAAAATTAAAATGACTGTTTGCTGGGCTTGTACTCATTTCTATTTGGGAAGTATCTCATTTCTTGTAATGAATCAATTCCCTAGTAATGAGGATCACCCTGTTGGTAATGCAACAAATATGATAACCTTTCCAAGGCAAACATCACTGGACAAGAACAAAAGGCTTGTATTTGGAGGCAATCTCTCTTTCCCACATCTTACAAGATACATTAATCATTTTCTTTTTTTGCCTTATCTCTACCTAATGGTTCTCAGTTCTACATATTTTATTGCCTGACCATTGTACTACTCTTAATTTGAGGGGTCTATCTTCAAGTATTGAAAGAGTATTTTGTTATTTGTATTTATTGTCATTTTATCATTTGCTGCAACCATCAAATGAATCACAAAATCAATATATTGTGTGAAACACAAACTCCTATGATGCAACTGATTTCTAACACTAAGAAATATAAAAGTTTCTTCTAGAAGTTTGAGGCCAGCCTGGGCAATATAACAAGACTCTTTCTCTAAAATAAATAAATAAACAAATAATAGAAAAGGCTATTTTGCTAATAAGACTACTCTGAGAGGATTCAGTCATATTATAATTAAAACAATTTTATTCTGGGCCGGGCGCGGTGGCTCAAGCCTGTAATCCCAGCACTTTGGGAGGCCGAGACGGGCGGATCACAAGGTCGGGAGATCGAGACCATCCTGGCTAACACGGTGAAACCCCGTCTCTACTAAAAATACAAAAACTAGCCGGGCGAGGTAGCGGGCGCCTGTAGTCCCAGCTCCTCGGGAGGCTGAGGCAGGAGAATGGCGTGAACCCGGGAGGCGGAGCTTGCAGTGAGCTGAGATCCGGCCATTGCACTCCAGTCCGGGCGACAGAGCGAGACTCCGCCACAAAAAAAAAAAAAAAAAAAAAAAAAAATTATTCTGAAGTGTAATCTACATAGATAAAAAAAAGTACAGATTGTAAATAAAGACAAGTTGGTTTGGTTCTATTTTTCATAGCTCCCACATTCTCATAACAAATTGTCCCATTTTCTGTTTTTCTGATAAATATTTTGTTTTTTTTTTTCCTTAGTTTGTGAATTACATTGTTACTGAGTGCTGAATTTTAGGTTGGCAGTCATTTCATCTCAGAACTTGAAAGATGTCATCCCATTGTCTGTCTTATTGCTGCTCCTTGAAAGTATGTGTCTTTTTTCTCTGACTGCCTTAATAGCATATCTAACTTTGATTTTCAATAATCACATTATAATGTGTTTTTAATATTATTTTTATTTTGTCATTCATAGAGCTTTAAAGTACAGTTTGAATAAGTACCAGTGTTTCATTCTCAGATAGTACCCTTTGCTCTCTGCAGAACCACCATTCTCTCTTCTCTACATTTCTGCAAATTTAACGTTAGAATTTTTCATTTTATTTCATATTTTTCTTATGGCTTCTTATGAATTTTCCATTCTTTTTCTTTTCATTATTTTGTATTTGTTATTCTCTAGTAAACTATTTCCCAATTTACTTAAACCCTCTCCATAGTGCTCAATTTGCTATCAAACTTTCTTTGAGTTCTTAATTTTAATTATTACATTTTGTGGTTTTAAAAGTTTTACTTATTTTCTTGTGGATTCTACATGATAAAATTTTCCAGCTTTTGTATGTTTTCCTCAGCATATTCAGTGAATCTTTTTTCCATCAATTTTAATAACAAAGTCATTTGTAGTTCTCTTTCTGGTATCCGTTTCTCTATTGTCCTTTTTTCTTGGTCTGCATCATTTTTACTTGATTTTTTTTGACATCATAGCAAAAATTTTTGGAGAACTAGATGTTGTCACTCATTTTCCTGATGAGATATCAGACTATCCTCTTGTAAGTAGAAAGAGTAGAAGACAATTTTAATTAAATAAAGGTTTGAACTGACTTAAGGCTGTTTGCATTTTGCTGAGGTTCTATTTACCTTCATTTCACACCTTGTGCTAGGATATAGCACTCTAAGCATCACAAATTAGAGTATTTTGTAATTAACAGACTCACTTTATTTTCACCATGAGACTACCTTTAACTCCACTGTGCTTTTTAAGAAGTTTTTTGGTGAGCTTTGTAATTTCTTGCTCTGTGCAGCTTAAAAATTAAAAAAAAAAAAAAAAAAAGAAAGAAAAAAAAAAGCCAAGAAAGGAAACCATAAAGTACAAGAATTACATCTGTGTTGCTCTTTTCTCTCTTGATAGCCTTGGGAATGCAAACTTCAATATTTTTCCTTGCCAGTCTTATAGTTTGCCAAAAGCAATGGTAGATTTTTTAGGTTTAGTCATAGTCATTTCCATTGATTCTGGGCTTCTTGCTCTGTGTTGAAAATCAGCAAAAGTCCTGATGGAGAAGCTCTAATGAAGCCTTCCCTCCTCTCCCCATCATAGCCCCTGAAATACTGGGCCCCTTGGTCACTCTGTGATATTTTCAAACTAGGTTCCTACGATTAGCTTCAAGCTTCTCCATTTTAGCTAGAAGATGAAGCTGAGGCATGCACTGACTCTGTGCTCACCGACTGAAAAGAACAAGTTCTTTTCAGGTATTTTTAAGACTTCATTTTATTTTATAGCGATCTGATAATTAAACTGCAAGATATAAAAAGGCACTGGTTCTTGCTACAAGAATACTTTAGCATCAACATGTATATCAGTAAGAGTGCAACTACAAAAAGAGGACCTAAAATTATCATTAAGCTAAACATTGTACTTCTAAATTGGAAAATAGTAATTTGTGCAGATATTTATGTTAACAAAGTTAACTCTGTTTAAACAAGTCACTCCATGTAAGCTCAGCTGATGTAAGTTGATGGCCCTAAAATGAGTATTTTTTGAGTTTCTGCTTATGGCTTTCCCAAACAGAATTGCTTCTTTAATCATAAGAAAAAAATCACACATTATCTAATTAATGTGTACAATTTTGAATTCTGCTTCTTGCTTATCAAATAAGTAAACCAGTTGTGTTTTTTAAAGCAAACTAAATACTACCTTCTAAAACTATTTGTTGAAGTCCAAATAATTTTAAAAAATTAGAGCCACTTTGGTAGAAACAAGAATAAAAAGTTGGATCTCATGGTAATTTAGCAATCTCTGCCATGGACAAAAGGAGTAATGGAACCAGCTGTGATGCAGCGAGCTGTGCATTCTCGCTGATTCTGCATCAGCATCCTCACTGCTTTATCAAAAGGTGACTTCGAATCAAAATCATGTTATAGGAACCAGCTGTTAACGTCAGCTACATTTTCTTGTGACAGGAAATCTGGCAACTGTTGATAGTAAGTGACGTTTCTATAGAAGTGCAACCAAACTATGGAAGGACAAGAAAGAAACAATTTTTTTCAGTGTAAAACAGGTTCTCTTATTCAATATGATCAGGATATACAATAAGTCATTGGTACAAAAACAAAGAATCAGAATGCAAAATATCCATGAAATAAATTATTTAACTTTAAACATTAAATTATAATCATTCCTAAATCTGTTGATGAATAGTCAAGTATCCCCCTTTTTATGAGTAGCTGTGTCATCTTTCTAGAATCAGTTGTGCCTATAATTCATTATCTATAATTTTCTATTTAAATGTGTTTAAAGTCGAGGGAGTAGAGACATTTTCAAAACAATCTTTGCTGAATTCTTGTAAATGTCTACATTTTATCCGATTAGCAGAAACCAATTTTTTACCTAAGTTGATGATATGCTTTCAATAATATGAATATAACATGGGTTTTAAAAAGCATTCGATTCATTTTCTTTAAAAATGGTAAGAGTATTTTCACACGGAGTTCTATTTGTTTATTCAATATCTAATTAGAATTCATAATTATCATATAAAAATACAATTTATAAAATTCACTTCGGAAATAAAATCAAAAGTCTTTTGGGAATTACTCACTTACTTGTGTGAGTGTGTCCACAATCATAAAATAAAGCTATGTTATTTCCAGGGTACATGTATGCTATAGATCAATCAGTGTTTTCTATAATTCAAGCAATCCTGAAGTGTTTCTTGATGTAACAAAGTATACAATGAGCCACTGTGTTCACAGGGGTAGCTTTCTGAGGAAAGAATATGATCACTGGACTGAGTGGCTTGCAGAGGGTGTTGCTTGGGTTAAAAAGAACAAGGAACAGAGACAGGTAAAGAAAATAGGGAATATTCACATGTGTGCCTTCTTTGCAAACCTTAAGTGTTCATAGGTTTCCCATTATTCTGTAGTCTGGAACATTTATTTTAACTAGAATTTCTACTTTTATTTCTCTACATAAATGTTTTAAACATGGCCCTTGTATATTGGTCTTTTATGTCAGTAACTTCATATATGTCATTTACTTCTTCCATTTTCACAACCAAACTCAATTTTTTACCCATGCAATTATTTTAAATATAGGCCAAAATAAGCTGATAGCAATTTAGAGGTTTCTGGCTTATATATAGTGCACAAATGTACCAAACATCTTCTAGCCATTGAGAAGACAGACTCTTGAGCTATGAATAGTCCCAAGATGTTGCTGTTCTTTGGTGCTCTGTAACTCAGAGACTCCTCATTACGCTGCTGAGTGAAATCACCTAGACACATGAACCTTCTCTTGGTTTCCCCCTATCCACTGGGAGTTCCTTTGCCCCTTTTCTTTCTGTATAGTAACCATTTGCTGGCTGGCCATTCTCTCTGGAAGACCTCGTGCTGTAAGGGACTTCCCAGAATGCAAACCTGTCAAAGCACCACCCAAATAAAGCTTATTCTAGTCTACAGCCACCACATGGTCATGCATTTTTCCTTGATCCACCTATAAATCCCTTAAACTCACAACATTCCATTAAGGAAATGCTGTTCTAAAGTTTGAATTGTGTTCCATACTGACTGATGAGTAGTGTTTGATGAAGAATGAAGAATGAAGTTAGTATCATGAGTCTAACAGATAACTTTATTTCATAGGCTGAGTTTCACCCTGGATCTTCTTAGCAAATACATGATATCGTGTATTGATTATTGGGAAAAAAAAGAATCAGGAGTTCCAGAACACTGGAAGCACAAAGCTACATATCCAAACCAACTTCAATAAGAGTGTAAAAGGTCACAACCCTATGAAGTTTGTTGCCATTGTACCCTCTGGTTTTTCCTTCATTCAGAAAATGAATTCTAGTTTAAGTAAGTATAAAATGGCCTATATCAAACAAACTCTTATAGAGAAAAATAAAACTTTGGAACCAAATAAACACCCAGCAATAACAAACAAAATAATGCAACTGTGTTATGAGACAGGAAACACAGGTGATTTGGTCATGGAAATAAGGCATCATTAGATGTAAGTCTACATCTATAAAGTAGTTTTTCCTGATACCATGCTCATTCCATTTTCAGTGAAGGAGAATTAGAACTCATATGGAAAGCTCTGGTCATACTAGTTGGAAGAGTCAGGCAAGAAAATTAGGTATGTCAGACCATCTGGAAATTAAAGTAGAAAAGCAACTGTGAAAAAGTAGGCCACAAAGGGAGAGACCAAAATATGAATGAAAACACACTTTAGATTAAGATTACAAATATTGAACACAAAATTTAACAAAACTTAAAAGCAACTAGAGAAAGAAAGTCTATTACATACAAGGAAAACCAAACAAGCAAACAAGAAAACCAGAACAGCTGACTTAACAGAACCAACAGAGGGCAAAGTATAGTAAAATGCTGTTATTAAAGAGGCCAGAGTTTAGAAAGAAGACACTGGTAACTCAGAAATTAATATTCAGTGAGAACATCATTCACAAATAAAAGTGAAATATAACATTTCAGATTAAAGAAAGCAGAGAGAATTTGTCTCCACCAGACCTTCACAAAAGAAATACTAAAGAAATATCTTTAGAATGAAAGGCATGATAAGAGATGGAAATTCAAATATCCAGATATGAAGAGGAAACACAAGAAAGAAATACAGTAATCCTTTCTTATCTATGGTTTCACTTTCCATGGTTTTAGTTACTCATGGTCAACCACAATCTGAAAATATTAAATGGAAAATTCCTGAAATAAACAATTCATGAATCTGAAATTTCATGCCATTCTGAGTAGTGTAGTAAGTTAAATAGAAATCTTTTCACTCCTAGAGCAAGCACTAAGGCATCTTTTCACTCCTACAGCAAACACTAAAACTATATAAAGTAGTAGAGCTAAAAATCAAAAAGAAGAAATATCGAGGCATAATTAAAATATATGCATTTAACTCCCAAAAATAAAGGAAAAATGAATTTAAAAAGGACAAATAAAAAACTAATAGCAAGATGGTAGGAATAAAAGTACCTCTATTAATAATTATGCAAGTGAAGTGGATTAAATATTGCAATTAAACTTTAATTTACAATTGAATTCAATTGTAATTGTGTAACTAAACAAAACGAAGACAACCGCATGTGGTTATAAGGGATACTAAAAGCATGGCAAAAGATATACCATGCAGATAATAATCATAGGAAAGCTGCAGACTGCAAAACAAGAAATAATATGAAAGATAAAAAGGGATATCCCATATGTCTGAGAGTCAATTAGCATATTAACAGTTTTGAAAATACACCCAGCAAAAACTGGTAGAAGGAGGAGAATTACTGAGTCCTACAATTTGATGGAAAAGTTTCAAGTTTCTTCTTTTATTATTTTTGTAACATTAATCATAAAAATTTACTCTATGCCGTGGTCTAAATGTATGTATCCCTGCAAAATTTGTATATTGAAGACTAACTCTCAACTGATGATACTAAGATGTGAAACTTTTGGGCGGCGATTAGGTCATGAGGACTCTACCTCATGAAAACAATTAATGTGCTTATTAAAGAGGCTAGTGGGCTTCTTCGCTCCTTCTGCCACAAAGGATGTAGCAAGAAGACACTGTTGATAAGGAATAAGCCCTCGCCAGACAAAAATCTGTTGACTCCTTGACCTTAGACTTCCCAACCTCCAGAACTGTGAACAATAAATTTCTGTTGCCCATAAATTATCCAGTAGAAAGTATTTTGTTATATCAGCCCTAACAGACTAGGACACTGCACCTTTCAAATCCCTCCAATGGTTTATGTCTCACTCAACATAAAAGCTAAACTCCTTACTATATCCCCCAAACACAAGACAACATTACCTTTCCCCTATTCCACCTCCTCTTAACTTCTACTTCTCTCAAAATACTCCATATACTTGTTAAGAAAAACATCTTCATCACACTCCTATTTCAGGGATTTGGTATTTTTCATTGTCTCTCTCTGGAACAATCTTCCTTCAGATGTGTGCAAGGTTTTTGAACTCATATTTCTCAGGTCTTTGTAAAAATCTTGTATGTGTAGCATGACTTTCTCTGTCCATCAAATTTAAAACCTCAACCACCTCCTTCAGCAATATGCATTCTTCTTTCATCCTTAATTTTACTCAGTTGTACTTATCATCAGACACCATCTCTATATAACTTCTCTGTTTATTATTTGTTTATAGGCACTCGTATGCAAATACCATGAGGGGTTCATAAATTGTATTCCAAATGATATTCTTAGTGCTTAAAAGAGTGCTTGTCCATGTCGTTCAATGAAAAACGAATACATTTATCTAATCCAGTGAAGGACCTAATATCTATATACCCTATAAGAAAACAAAACACAGATCTAAGAAATTTATGAAATAAAATACAAAAAAAGTTATAAAAGAACTTCCACAACATTCTTCTCATTTTACCATTGAGAAAACAAATCTGGAGAGGTTTTTCTAACCCATAACAAGACTGAGTGGCAGAATATACCAGTCTACACACCTGTTTTACTTCACTGTTGTGGCCATCCCAGAATGTGGGCTCATTGAAGATTTCTGTTTGTCTAATGTAAATTTTTTTAAGTGATTTAGTTGCCAATGTTTAAACATTAGCATATTACTCATAAGAGTCTAAAAACCAGCTTCTCCTGAAAAATTGGAACATCTAGCAAACACGATCCATATTTCCATGTGGCAATAATTTTCACTGCTTAGACAGGCATGTGTTCTCAAGTCTGCTTTCCTCTTTTACCACATCTTTCCGGTCCTTGTGGACATCAGATTTTGCTGCTTTAAATTTATTCCTTATTTTAATATTTTTATGTATTTACACATAAGATTCTTGATTCTGGTAATTACGGCATAATAAACTGAGGAGAAAGTAAATTAGTGTTATTAAAAAGAAATTTAAATGATACCATGGTTCAAAAACCTCTGCCCCACATATTTCGACAAGTAAATATTCACATATCTCTGTTTAGGTGTACTTTTCATGTTTCTATCACCAAATGATATGCTCCTGAAACAGTCACCTGGGGAGATAATACATCCATCATTTATACTTTATTATAAATTACCTTCCTAAGTATCATGTGGTAAAGACAGACTTTATTGATTACACGTCTTGATTGAAAGATGGGAAAAATATTGGTTTGTTTGTTTGTTTTTAATTTGAGATTTTATGAAGGAAGTTTTTAAAGCCAGGTTAATCGCATGAGAATAGTTTCTGATGGTCAAAGATACGTCCATTCCTGTCTATAGAGTTTCAGAATTAAAAAATGATTATTAAAAGGTGTGACAAGTATATAAGGAGAAGAATGGGTTAAATTTATGTTAAATTTAACCTCAGTGTATAGTTTGCTGCTTGTCCTTGTTGTACACAGCTAATGCTATACTATTATATTAATCTCCAAACACAGGGTTGCATTCCTACTTTGTGCACTATAGGTGAAATTCTAACATAAACAAGTCTTATGTTTTTATGATTATTTAATTTCTTGTATCAATCTTGTCCACTGTTTCATTGTTGATAATATAAAAATATGTAGACCATGTTTGGCTATCGGTTCTAAAGTCGACTATAATAGACAGTTTAAGAAAAAATTAGGACTTAAAGAGAAGCCAAATCTTTGCCATATTTTCATCTGTTTTAATGATATTGTAAATAATTCTCTATTTTTGTTTTATTTTTCTTGAGTGCCCACACAGCCTCCTACATGGCCAAATTCATTTCTTGATGGCATGCTGGTGACTGAACACGTAGGTGCTTACTAAAATAAATGTGCTGATGGGACATATGAGCACAGTTTTCTTCCAGCTAGTTTAAAATTTTTCTTTGGATGTCTGCATATTATTTTGAGTTTCTAAACCATGTAACTGGCATTGCTAATTACCAATTTTGCAGGATTATTTTCCTCATTCTCAATATTCCTGTTATCATCTGCCATGTAGGTTGATGTTTTTCCTCCTTGCTTTAAGAAGATTAAATATAAAATTTATATTCAGGCCATTGCAGCAAAAAGTCTGAAATACTCTCTTTTTCAAGTTCTCTCTGTACTTTCTTTTCTCAAGAGGAAATCACCTACTTAAGTTTACAACAAACTGTTATTCCAGAGGAAACTGTTCTATCAGCTGCAGGTTGTAGTCACTGACGTCAGGACAGCATAATACACCTCACCTGAATAGAGAAGGACATTTTCAGCTTAAAAATTTTTTGCATTAACACATTGTTATTGCATTATTAAAATATAGTTGCCTATCATATTCCTAAAATTATGGTGACATGATTTTGGAAAAGATTAATAGGTTTTAGTTATGAGGATTCTATACTTTTTTCCCATGTCAAATATTTTGTGCAAAAATATGGCTGGCCCACTCTAGGCTTGTTGTAAGCACGGGATAAAATGCACTATGCTTTTCTAGGAGAGGATACATTTACACACGATGCTTGAAATGCTAATTCTGACAGTCTATTGTGAATTTTCCTTTTATTGCTACTATGTTTTGTCCTTTTTTTTTTTCTTAGTTTTTGTATTTGATGTTAGCAATTTGCATCAAAACAGATAATAATTTGGGCTGGAAATACTAGGAATGCATTCTAACACTGTATAGACCTATTGTGGAGTGCCAGAATATGAGTGTTCGAAGTGCAGAATGTACTGGCAAGAAACAAACATGGCTTATGCTACATAGGGCCCTGGTTGTCTTTCTTCTCTCATAGAATTCTCTAATTAGTGCTCTTAGTTGATAATTGTACAAAAGTATTCTGATTTCAGATAGATATTTCTGATTCAATTGTAAAACTATTCTTAATGAAAGCATAGGGAATTGCATAGCAAATAGAAGTTCTGGACTCATTGAAAAACTCTGGTTGAGACTTTTTTAAAAACCTAAAGCTTTTGTGTAAAACAAGTTTTCATTGACTCATCTATTAATTCACGCATTTGTTCATTACACTTGAATATATGTAGTATTAAGATAAAAAAATTCTAGAACCGCATTGCCTGGGTTCAAATGCTACATTTGCTACTTGCTAGCCATTTAAACTTGGAAAATTGCATTCTTTATAGGTGATAGGACTTCTAAATCACAGGTCTTTGGTAAGAACTCTCAAATGTGTTACGAGAAAATATTTGTAATATGTACAAAAAAATGCTCAGTAAATATTTGTCACCATTAATAGCCAATATTCATCAACATTCATATTTTTATTAAATATCCAGGTGCTGTGGATACAAATTAGAAATGACAAAATATTTAGTGTCAAGTAGAACCCAATAGAAATGCAAATCATGAAGTTAGGGGGTAGAAATAAAATCAATTTTAATGTATTATGTTGTACATAGTTGGTATAGATGAGATAGATAGATAGATAGATAGATTAATAATATAGATATCAATGATTTACAGTTGACCCTTGAACAACATGGGTTTGAACTGTGCAGTACTACTTATATGAGTATTTTCTTCCACCTTGGCCACCTCTGAGACAGCAAGACAAACTCCTTCTCCTCAGCCTAAGCAATCTGAAAACGATGAAGATGAAGACCTTTATGATGATCTATTTCCATGTAAGGAAGAATAAATAAGTAAATATATTTTCTGTTCCTTGTGATTTTCTCAATAACATTTTTTTCTAGCTTACTTTATTGTAAGAATACATACAATGTGTAATACATATATATAATATGTGCTAATTTACTGATTATGTTATTAGTAAGACTTCTGGTCAACAGAAGGATATTAGTAGTTAAGCTTTCAGGGATTCAAAAGTTATGTGTGGATTTTCAACTGTATGGGAGGTTGGTGACCTTAAACTTCCACATTATTTAAGGGTCAACTACATATATGTGTGTGTGTGTGTGTGTGTATATATATATATATATATATACTCTATCTATGTGTATTGATAGACACACATGTCATATTCAGAAGGTTGAGAAACAAAAAAGTAAATTCACTTTTTTGTGAGAGTCTGGAAAGATTTAAGATGAGGCATTTGGAAGTCATTAGATGAACAAGAAAGGAAGGATAACCCAGACACAAGGAACAAGATATGTAAAGCCTCATGAGGTAGCAAAATAAAATAAACGGTAGCAAATACATAGGTTTGGTGGGAAAGAAAGTAGGGCAGAAAAGAAATGAGGATAAGATCAGGCAGAACATCATGACTGCTATAGACTCTGCAAAAATGGTTGATTGAGTCTTTAAAAGATTTTAATGAATAGGACAATGGTCTGATTTAACTTGCATTTTAGAAAATGATAGAGGTGCTGCGAATAGATGCAGGTGTGAAAAAACGAGAGCTAAATGCCAGTACTTAGGAGGATTTTGCAATGGCCCAGGTAAGATCATAGCTGAACTGAGTTGTAAACAATGCCTGTGAAAAGAGGGACTAAATATATGTAGAATTTTGAAATAGAATCAACCTGACTCAAATACCGTATAGTAACTTGGGAGCAATCTGAGTTAGGTCTCATATTCTCAGGAAAGCATTTTTATAAGTAAGAGGATAAGTCTTGTTTTTATTATATTGAATCCCAGTTGCCTCATCTGTTAGATATTTAGGAGTTACAACAATGAGATACACACACACACACACACACACACACACACACACACATAGATGCAGGGAGGCATGATCAGAGAACCATTCTGTGAGTAATCACTTTAAAATGGTAACTATAACCATGATTGTGAATGGGATTATCTCGGGAAGTCCCAGAGCAGCCTGAAGTTATATAGAATTCACAAAGGAGATATGGTACAGTAGCAAAGAGGAAGGTCAGTAGAGCAAGTAATAAAAAACAAGCACTACTAGAATCTGAGAAGTATCCTTTCTACTGAGACATAGCAGGATAGTTTCACTGGCACATTAACTGTTTCAAACAGTATGTTGATATGGTCATATTTCTGTTGAAATATTTGTTTATATATGCACATAGGCAAGGATGTATATCTTTTATACATCAATATTAAGAATGGTCATTTTTGGCGGAGCTATGGGTATACACAATTTTTTAGAGCTTTTCTAACGTGTTCATTTTTATGGTACACATGCATTATTATAGAAATTAGAAAATACTACTTAAAATTAGCTATCAAGGAAAACAAAAGTAAAAGCTAAAGTGAAATCCAGAGTCCAAGGCATTTATTACATTGTAGATATGATGGTGTTTACATGCTAAACACAAGGAGTCAGTGGTGAGAGGTAACTGAATATACAAGAAAGGACAATCAAGGAGAAAGAAATTCTGAAGAGGAGAGAGAGGACCAGACGCAATGACAGGATTCATAGTTTGGAAAACAGACCAGCCTTTCAGAGAAAGATAGTTTCTCCTTACACATTATAGGAAGGCATTCAAGATGGATGTGAGCTGAAGAGGATGATGCTTATGGAGTTGTAGGCTATCTACTACTAAGAACACAGATTCTTTTCTAAAAACTCAGTCATGTAAAATAAATGGTAAAGACAACACTAGTGCAAAAATTCTCTCCAATATTAGATATTGGTAATATCTATTTTAAATTGGTTCAGTTCATTTATATAAGCCAGGTAGATAAAGCTAATATAGGACTCAGTTGAGAAGTAAAGTAGAGATTATCATTAAAACTTATTTTAGCACTTTTATATCTTATGGTCTGGAGATCAGAAGTCCAAAAGTGGGTCTGACAGAGAAAAGTCAAGGCATTAAGACTGCTCTGTACCTTCTGAAGGATGTAGGAAAGATTCCAAGTCTGAGGAACACTACCAGCATTTCCTAGGGTGTGGCTCCCTTCTAGCAATGACATCAGTGACTGCGGCTTCCATTGTCACATCTCTCTCATCTCCGACTGACTCTGATACTCCTCTCTCCCTCCCTCATATAAGAACCCTTGTGATTACACCAGGCACACCTGCGTAACCCAGGATCCCCTCCCCATCTTAGAGTCCTTAACTTAATCTCATCTGTAAAGTCCCCTTTGCCATGTCAGGTAAGCATATTCACAGGTTTCAGGGATTACAAGGAGGACTTCTTTGGGAGCTACTATTCTGCTTACCATAGTCACTATTTTGTTTTGATTTGTTACCTGGAAATAGAAAATGGATGCATCTTTGTTTCCCCAGCCACCCAGTTCTCCACGCAGGCAGCAAGAGTTACCAGATTCTTTTGTATCTCTCCAAAGATATTTTATGCATATACAAAATTTTCTCTTTTTCTTCCTTTTACCCTCACACAAGTGATAATTTATTAGAAATACTGTTTTTCACTTTTTTCTCATTTAACAATATAGTTTGAAGATAACTCCACATCAGAATAAAATCTCACTTATTCTTTTTTACAACTGCAGAGTAGTTCATAATGTGGATATGTAATAATTCACCCTGTCATTTCCTTACTGTTGGGTGTTTGTGTTGCTTCCAGTCTTTTGCTTTTTCAAATAATTCTTCATTCATTTTCACAGAAGGGGGTCGCTGGCCACTGTCATGCCTGAAAGGGCTTCAACTGAGAGACAGTGGTCATGGATGCCAGATTAGAAAGGAATATAGAACTAGTGAGCAGGAAACAAGTGGGGTGACCTCACATTTTGACTGTGCCCTGTAATTTACAAAGTATTTTGAGGCACATTTTGTACAAATATATATAGAGAATACTCATTAGCTTATGAGAGCCTTATAAATACTCCGAGACATAGGCATCATGGAGTATCTCTAATTTGCGAGTAAGACAATTCAGACACAGAGATGTTGCCTGAGGGTGCACATTAGCAGAGCCAGATTTCAAGCTAGGTCCTTTGTCTCCAAATTCCAGCCACCTTGTTGTGTCTTAGCTATTTCTTAGGTCTAGAAGATGGAACCAAGGGAAGAGAAGAAGCAGGACAGAAGCAAACTATGATTAAATAATGTTCTTTTTTTAGTGTAAAAAAATGAAAAAGTAATTGTATGGGCCCAGCACAAATCAGGCCCACACAAATATGCAGTATCTTCTGCCAACAGCCTCTAATTTTCCAGTCTATCAAAATAATCACTCAATCCACTGATCGTATTGAAATAACTTTTTTCCTAGAAATTATTTATACTGTGTGCATAAACTCCATCTAATAGAAATATGATAACCAAAGATCCCTTTATTTACCTCCATGTAGATTAAGTTCCGTAACTGAAAATGTATAGACAGCCTTATATTTTCTTAAATAGTGTTACTTTTGACAGCTTTCTGTATAAAATTTCATGAAAATATAAATTTATAAATATACAAATTCATAAATATGATCATTCTTTTCAAATTATACATACATTCATTTCATAGCATTTTTTCTGTGCTGGCTTTTAGCTAAATAAGATTTCAAACACAAAGAAGCCAATACAAATTACAACAGAATTCATTTTGAACAAAATGAAGTGGAATGTAAAATATAAAACTCTGAAAATAATATCTGAATATAATATATGTAGAAATCCATCAGATTTTTCTTTCTTCTCATAAGATTTTTGGAATATTAGAATGAATTGTTCCCTACCTTCATGTT
Organism: Trachypithecus francoisi; assembly: GCF_009764315.1. NCBI lineage: Eukaryota > Metazoa > Chordata > Mammalia > Primates > Cercopithecidae > Trachypithecus > Trachypithecus francoisi. The sequence goes on from NW_022681472.1 coordinate 68,612,323, forward strand.
TTGAGGCAAAGATTGTGAGTTATAATACTTCACACAGAGCAAGTTATAAGCTTGCAGACACAACGAATTGAAAGGAAGTAATTTATGCCAGTCTATGTCATTGTCTTCTAAAAAGAAAGAATTGGCCAAGTATTTCCTCAATTTTTCATCATATTAAAAAACTTGCACTTTTATATTTGCTACCCAGTTCAAAGGCACGGTTTATAATAACCTGTAAGCATTTTCATTTTGGGGAAAGTGGGGGAAACACAAGAATATTCATTAATAGACTTAGGTTATTTTTAATTGAGTTGAGATTTCTGCATTGAAAATCAGAAAAAAACAGAGTTTGAAAACAACACTTTTACTGCCTTATAAGAGACAATGGATAATGTTTATATTTCTATTGCACTAATGAATTTTTAATTAGCTATTATTTCAGTACTTTGTCCAAGAAAAGCATGTTTCCTGAGATTTATTTTCTGAGATGAGCTAGTCTCAAATTTACAAGTAGTTTAAGGTAATAACTTGGCCATTTGTTTTCCATATATCAGAATCAAACTCTGAAAATAAAAAATACATGTAAAATAATTGTATTTTATTCATTTCTTAATGAAATTGCATGTTATAAACAGTATGGCATAAACTTTATATTCTCCATTAACAAAAAGGAACCCCTAAGTCGCAAATAATTAATATATTAGATTCAATTTGTAGGCAACTCTACGTACTGTCAGTAAATAATAGTAATTTACATAGCAAGATGTTTATTTTGTATTTATGAATACTATTGTCAGTGCATCTTAAGTTGTCAGTTCTTGGAAGAATAGTTTTTTTTTAAAGAGTTTATCAAAATGTGTAAGGAATAAACAAGTTATGTATAGGTATTTTCATTAATCTTAGTTATGATCATTTTAGCTAATATTAATATCTAGTATTAATTTTAATGAATATTAATACTTCTCTTGCTACAATTACTATTTATATTTATGCATATTCTAGTTGTTTCCAAGTGTCTAAAATATATTGTTACAAGTTAATAACTCAGGGATTCAATTATTAATTAACGTGACAAAAGTGTATGACAACTCTTTAGAATGGCTCACTTCAGGAATAATAATGTAAGACTACGTAGTTATATGTGGTTAACAGATTATTATTATTTTAACTGCTAACAGATTGCTGGATAAAAAATGTATAATTTAACAATCTTTTTGTATTATAAGAATCAGGTGAAATTAGAAAATTATTGATACATATGTGGGATTCTAAAGAAACAATTTCAGTTTGCCTTGAAAAATATGGGTAAGATAAATAAATAAAACCTCAAAGTAATATCCCAAATTTTGGATAACATTTCTATAGCAAATGCCTTGCTTATTATACACAATGACTTAAAATATTAATATTTACTATGTTCTAAGCACTGAGCTAAGGAAATAATTACATTGATTATCTAATTTAATTTTTGTCACACCATCAGAGATAAGTAATATTTCCATTTTTCACATGAAGAATCTGAGGCATTCTTAAGATCACAAACCCAGTAAGTGTTGGATCCAGTATTTGAACCTGGCAGCCTGTCTTCAGGGCCCACATGTTTACCCATAGGGTTATGCTTTCAAATAATGACCCTTTCCACTCATATGGCAAGTACTGTGTCTTATAATGGAGTGAAGATAGAATTTCTCCTTTGTCTGTTCCCCTGACATTGTGTTTATAAAATTGTATTTGTTTTTGCTAGTCTTTTAGCAAATGCTTTATTTCAGACATCATATATATCTTCTGCATCATTAATGCTTTTCATCACATTTAAAAATAGTTATCTATCAAAAATAGGTAAAATTTAAGTGGGGGGGCAACACTAATCATATATGCATATATAAATACTATATTATGCATCATTTATGTTGCTTAGTATGTATTACATACATTGCTTATGTATGTGTATATATGCTTTTACATATGTATATCCATAGACTTTTTGTTTTTTCTTTCTTGTTTTCGAGCTATCACTAGGGTTTGCCAGCATTACAAATTCTCTTAAGATCCTGTAGAAGCAGGCTAAGAATTAGCTTTAATTTGTCTATAGCAAATATGAAACTGTGAACTTTAAGATTTATGTCCTTTGTTTGTTTTTATAAAATGTAATTGTTCCTTTATTGCATAATAAATGCTTATCAGTGGAAGTATGCAACAGAAAAAAAATCAAATAAATTGGGAAATTCTTTATTTGCCATTATATTTCAAATTAAAAATTTTTTAAATCAATGAAAAAACAAGTAAAGTTGATTTCAAAGTCTTCTGAACTAAATTCACCTTGGGGCATGGGCATTAAAAGATGGTATGAGCAAATCAATAAGAAGTCTATGTTTCAAGCACTGGGACGTTGCAGGAGCAGTCCAGATAGAACACTGGCAGTGGGTTTACACAAAAAATCGTGCAATGTTTCAAGCACTGGGACGTTGCAGGAGCAGTCCCGATAGAACACTGGCAGTGGGTTTACACAAAAAATAATGCAAGTACACAAGGGAGATCCCAGTAATGGAGTTTACAGTGGCAAATGAAGTTCAGTATCAGGAAAATCTGCTGAGATATGGGGCTAAGAGTAACAGAAAAATTAATTAGCATAATACAGTAAATTGTGCTGAACAACATGTCTTTGTCAGTGTCATTTCGCAGATCAGGCGAACCCTGACTAGAAGGCATCTTAAAGGTAGTAAGTGACCCTTAACAGAGCCTAAAAAAGTAGAAGCATAGGCTGGGCGCGGTGGCTCACGCCTGTAATCCCAGCACTTTGGGAGGCCGAGGCAGGCGGATCATGAGGTCAGGAGATCAAGACCATCCTGGCTAACACGGTGAAAGCCCATCTCTACTAAAAATACACACAAAAAAATTAGCCGGGCGTGGTGGCGGGCACCTGTAGTCCCAACTACTCAGGAGACTGAGGCAGGAGAATGGCGTGAACCCGGGAGGCGGAGCTTGCAGTGAGCTGAGATCGCGCCACTGCACTCCAGCCTGGGCAACACAGTGAGACCCCGTCTCAAAAAAAAAAAAAAAAAAATCTTCTAGATCTAGCTACCAGTTTCCAGAAAAAAAAAAAAAAGGTAGCAGCATACTGCAGACATTTATGTACACTTGTTGCTGGAAGCATGTAACAATCATCGAAGACTAGCTATTGTCATGTAACAATTAAATAGTTAAGTAGCCCTATTTGGGCTTGTTTTTAATTCATTATTTCTATTAAAATAATGGCTAGTTTTAATTTTAACTAGAGAAAGATGTTATATTCAAATGTGTTTGTCACATAGGACCTATGAATTACATTGATGTAACTTCATTACTTATGTTTCCAGATCAATGCACTTAAAATGTGTTCTCATACTTTTAAGTCTAGAAACAAAAGAAAGAAAATAATGGCTACAAAATAAAGCTTGAGTTTGTTAAGAATCTGACCAAGTTTTATTTTTATTTGTGGAGATCCTATGTTAAAAAACATAAACTAATAGGCATTAGTTAATACTTGATATGTGTTCATTTGCAGACATACATTTTCATGAATGCTAAAAATATTTGTTATATTGCGGGTACTTTTTCAAAAATACACAAAACTGCTTAACTCCACAAATTCTTACTGTAGAATAAATGAACAGTAAAGCAGAAACTGGCTTTACTGTTCCTGTAGTTTAATCTCAATTCTAAATTGAAGAACCTGGGTTTCCATAATGTGAAGTGACTTGCTCTGAGCTTTAATACCAGTGTTTCATCACAGTGTTCTTATCTCTGTCACACAAAACTTTTGAACTGCTTTAGTGATAACATTGTGAATGTTCCCATCAAAATATGCTAACTACTTTAGTTAAGAAGTACATCGTATTCTGGATTGATTATTCCATTCAATGACCATTGTTATTTAGAGAACAAACCTAGCCATTTATTTCCACTGGAAAAAAGAAAATAATAAAAATCAACTAGGCTGTTATTTCAAAGTTCTGGCTTGGTCTGAAATCCTGAATTATCATAAGTTGTGCCCCTTTTTACTCTCCTGAATCTCGTTTTCTTTTCAGAACTATTCTTTTTACATATGGCCCTTTCTCCATCAGAGAAGTGGACCTGTGACCCAGATATGGACTGTTAGTGAATTATACCAACACATATATCTTATAATAGGGCATGTTATAAGAGAGAGAGATAGAGCATGTCTTTTCAGAGATTTCGCTCTAAGGAATTATTTGGACTTGATTCTGCTGAAAGTAATTTTGATGCATGTGGAGTGTTTTCATGCAAATAAACAGAAATAGGAATAAAGATAGAGATAAAAGGTAAGCAAAGACAAAACTTTTGAAAATCCTGAAGCTCCTGATCCACAATGTTTGAATCCAATTCTGTTCTTTGGACCATCTAGTCCATTATTAGTTCACCAAACATTTGTGAGAACCTATTACATGGTAGCTATATTAAAATCAATGTCTACACAGCAGTGAGCAAAAGAGTCTCTGATGGCTTACATAGTAATGAAAGATTTCATAAACATCATTAGGTAAGATTATAGCAAAAATATCTTGAAAAAAAACCAGAAGGCAAGAAAAATGAATGGGAAGTACACATAGGGAGGTGGGACGAAATTATAAACAGGGTGACTAGAAAACATATTTTGATGGGGACGTTTACAATGTTATCATTAACGCAATTCAAAAGAGTTGTGTTACAGAGATAAGAACACTGTGATGAGACACTGGTATTAAAGCTCAGAGCAAGTCACTTCACATTATGGGAACCCAGGTTCTTCAATTTTAGAATTGAGATTAAACTACAGGAACAGTAAAGCCAGTTTCTGCGTTACTGTTCATGTATTGTAAAGTAAGGATTTGTAGAGTTAAGCAGTTTTGTGTATTTTTGAAAAAGTACCCATGTTTCATAAACATCGTTATGTAAGACTATAGCAAAAACATCTTGAAAAAAGAAAAACACAGGGCAAGAAAAATGAATGGGAAGTACTGGTAGGGAGGTTGGATGGAATTGTAAACAAGGTTATTAGAAAAGGCTTATTTTCTAATAACTCTTTCATATTTGGAAAGGGTATCTTTTGAAAAAAAAAACCTAAAGATCTTATGGATCCAGACAAGTGGAGGATGAACACTGAAGTCAGTGTATCTGGTGCAGAGTGAAACAGGCGGGCATTAATTTTATTATTGGCTGCCATTCCTCAGAGGAGTGTAAACTCCACAAGGGCATGACTTTTATTGCTTTGGTTCACTCCTATCTTCCTAGTCACCACAGAGTTGATACTAGAACATACTGTATTTTTTGGTGCACTGAAAAAAAAAAGTGAATGACTATTATGATGAGATGATGGCCACTTGCCATATTGCCATCTCTCTCTTTTCCTCCTTTCACACACACCCACAAACACACACACACATACAAGTTTTATCTGATAATGAAGACAAGTAAAGGTAAGTAGAACTAACTGGGAAGTTGGGAAAGGAGTTCCAGATCAAGCTATACCTGAAAATTGCTTTATCTCCAGTACTTATCAGTTATATGAGTCCATTAATTATTTAGTTTTTCTGCTTTAACAAATTTGAATGATCTTTCTGTAGCATGGTACTGAATGAATCCTGAGTAAAATACTGGGTGTATTTATCCTTAAAAATGACACTTATTTTCAGTTAGGTATTAGTAGTTTACGGTTTCAGAGGTCTAATAAATAAACTTTTAACTTTTCCATTGTGTGGAAAAACTATTTGGGTTTGTTAAGAATCTGACAAAGTTTTATTTTTATTTGTGGAGATCCAATGGTAGAAAACATAAACGAATAGACAGTTAATACTTGGTATGTGTTCATTTGCAGATATACATTTTCTATACACTGTAATAGGGGGTAAAGTTCATTTTTCTTAACTGACGGAAATTACAACTTCAATACATTCAAAAGCCTAAAAAGAAATCTACTTTTTGATTTTGAGAACTGTCACAAAACATTTTTCTTAAAAGATAGATTTGTACATATTTGTTTTTACTCTCCATTTTACAAATCAGGGGGGTGACATGAGTACAAGACTCCCATGACAGACGTTCTTCTGCTATTTATTTATAACTCTACTGGTTTTCAATAGGGTAATTATGAGTTTTAAGTGGTTGGCAAGAAAATGAGGAAAACTTACAGTTGTTTCCGTTATAATAAGTGCATTAAAAAACTACATAAAGTATACAAAATTGAATATTTTTAAAGCAATAGAACAAATATAAATTTTTAAAACAAATTAGTTCTTGCATATTTTTATTTTTGCAATAAATTCAAATAGTACGATAACTCAAAATTCCCTATCTTCTCTTAGAAACATAAATTAAATGTCTCAATCAACCAATAAAATGTTATAAAAATAATTTGCATTTATGTATGTTTGGATGACATAATTTAATTTAATTTAGAAAAAGAAAAGGCATATTAATAGCATATTACTTCAGGCTGACCAATTTTTATATCTTAATAAAGGTAAGGCTACTCTAGATGTTAGAACTGGAGAGTTGTCACAAATATATATTTCACCCATAGTAAGAAAGTAATCTAACTCAATATTTAACCAAGTATAAAGATAATGACTCAAACTGCAGAGTTAGGTAAAATTGCAATAAAACCTCTTGAGAGTCTATGTACAGAATAATAACCAAATAACCAAAGAAGGGCACTGATATATAATAAAATAACACAAAGCAAGAAAAACAGTTTCTAAGGATTAAAAATATAGAAGGCCAGCAAGCTGTAGGTGTTGGAAAAAGAGTTCATCAAGTCGCTAACTACAATTACTTATAATTTGTCCTCCCAAGTAAAATACAGCCTCCTTGCAATATAACATTAATTTTGCAGTGTGCAGCTGTCCTCCTACCCAAAGGACCTTTAAATATTAGTTCATGACTTCCAAATCTAGAGGCTCTAATTATCTCAGACATAGGGGAAAATATCTTCCAATGTCCACATCTTTTGATTTAAATTCTAGGAAAGTCTGACTCATTAAAAATGTTTTCTTTCTTCTTTTAGGTATTTTATAACTTTTTGCCTTGCTGAAGTTTTCTTACGTGATATATACCATGATCTTTTATTCTAGTATGTGTTTTATCAGTTTGCCTGGGCAGTCAAATATTTACAACAGGGAGTTGGTGATGTCTACATTCTAAGAACTTGAACTGATGATAAAACCAAATGTAGGAAATGTTGTTTTAGTTTTAGAGCAAAATATAAGAGATGTGAGAAGTAGTCTTTGAGTCTTTATTTCAAAGATCAATAGCTCTCTTATTTTTAAAAACAATAATAAAAAGGGTGAAGGGAGGGCAGTTGCATCTCTAACAAGTAACTAAGAGCTTTTCTTCATCCTAAGTAAGCGTTTTCTGGCCTGAACTACTGGTTTCGGGGTAGCTGAAGGTGAGGTACAGATTAGTAGAAACCCAGAAGCAATGGTCCAGGAAAAAGCTGAGGATAAGAGTCTCAGGTTTGAGAAGCAAAGAATTCTTTAAGCATTTTATGGGTCTCAGATTCTGGAAAATATTTTTCTGGACTGGCTAAGCACTTTGATCTGTAAGCAAGAGACTTGGAATGAAGGCAACAATATGTAAGAGAGGGATTAAAGGACTTATAAATCTCCAGGTTTCCATATGCAAATGTCAACATTCATACTTGTGGTATAATTTTTAAATGGTTTATATAAAATATTTTGTACTCTATACTCCCAAATCCTTCTGATAAGACCTTAACTATTGCATTCCAAGTATTCACGTACATTTCTTGCTTACCTATGTGTGTTCATAAACATTTTGATTCTAAAGACTTCACTCATCTCTACACCTACGAATTTAGCGCCTGTGCTTGCCTAGATCAAGCACTCAGAGAAGATAAATGAATTAACAATAAGCAAATCGGCCGGGCGCGGTGGCTCAAGCCTGTAATCCCAGCACTTTGGGAGGCCGAGACGGGCGGATCACGAGGTCAGGAGATCGAGACCATCCTGGCTAACACGGTGAAACCCCGTCTCTACTAAAAAAATGCAAAAAATTAGCCGGGCGAGATGGCGGGCGCCTGTAGTCCCAGCTACTCGGGAGGCTGAGGCGAGAGAATGGCGTAAACCCGGGAGGCGGAGCTTGCAGTGAGCTGAGATCCGGCCACTGCACTCCAGCCTGGGCGACAGAGCGAGACTCCGTCTCAACAAAAAAAAGAAAAAAAAAAAAAAAAACAATAAGCAAATCTTCTTCAAAAAGCAACTGCTAGAATGGAAGATGCCATAGTCTTACAGTGAATGGGCTTTTTTCCAGAACTATAAAAGCACCAAACATAGGGAGGAACCCTAATAAATTGTAGTTTTTATTATCCATCTTAAAGTAAAAGCAGAACTGCAAAGATGGAGAAAATATTTTTTTTAATTCTTAACATCAATTTCACAGTGCATTAAATAAAATTAGTTCCCATTCACCTAATTGAACATTATTTTATGTAATAATATTAACATAAATGTATGTGAAGTAGCTGCATACTAATAAATTTTCATGAAAATTACTCAGAACAGATTTTATTTAATGGGCAATGCTAACTGGGCTCACAATATATTAATTTATAATACCTGAAACAGAAACAATGCTTAAACATTTAATTTTCTCACTCACTGATCAGGAACATATACATAAACACACATGACTATGCACATGTTTATGCATACATACAAATACATATATAGTGTATGCATGTGTGTGTCCATATGTGTATATATGAATACATATATGCAAAAGAAAGAAAAAGTCTGGATCAAGGCATATTGCAATCCATGAGAATCTATGAGAATTATTCATTAATGTAACAAACTATGACTAAAATGCAGGAATAAAATCTCATTATTCATTTGGCATTCAGCACATACATTAAATCTAGTCTTTACAGTTTATAGAGTTTCTAGTATTGGTAATGTGCTGATTTAAGAAGACACATATCTTTTTCAGTATGAATTCCTGTAACCTTCTTGTCTAAGAATTCCTGATTATAGCCCTGATATTGACATTTTGTGAAGTAGCAACTAACTTTTTGGAAATACCAGTATAGTAGTTCTAGAATCATTAAGGTGACAGAGAACACTGTAAATTATAATATAGTGATTAATTATAACCCTGATTTTCCTGATAAATTAATTAAATTAATTTTAAATGTTATAGGTTAATGATAGATAATTACAATTATAAGGCATTTTATGTGTTACCCATATTAAATTTGTCCCTACGTAAATAAATTGACCTATTTATGTGTATGTGCCTATATAGATACATATTATTTATTAATAAAGTTATTTTTAATATTATTTGCTATATTTCTCTTTTAAAACTGCAACTTAATATTTAGTCTAGCATGATATACTTTTACTTAATTGTCAGAAAGGCCAGAGTTTAAATCTTGGCTCTGCCCTTTGCTATCAGAATCCTATAACACACTCAGTAAAACTGTTGAATAATTCCTTTCAAATCAATTAATTTTTCTGTACCTTACAAAAGGAGGGCACACATTCTTCTCATGTACACATGAAGTATATAAAAATTATGTTCACCAAAATGGCAGAGTAGAAACAATCTGGCTCCACTCTTCCTCAAAGGAAACCAAAACCAAATATACAGTGCCAACATTATCACCAGCGATATCCATGTCTAAAAGCTGAGGATCATATAATCCCCAGGGCCACTGAGAAGTGAAAAACTCTGAGAGGATTTTAAGAGAAATCGACTTCTGTGTCTATCATGCCCCTTTCCCAAGCTGTCAGGTACCATGTAAAAAATACCTCTTGGAATCATGGTTTCTACACTGGAAAAAGATTAAAGTGAATAGTCAACTTTCTCACCATTTTGGGTTCTTTCAGAGGAAAAATGTCCCTATTTCAACTCACAGGAAGCATGATGAGTGCCTGAAAATAGAGAAACTGCTGAGGCAGCTTGATACAAAGAGAGAAGGCAAGACTTGCAACCCTTGCCTGCTAAATGCGCTGTTTATCTAAGCCAGAGGCGATGTCAAATCAGAGTGGCTGCTCAGTGACAACACACCGTAATAGGCTCATTCTATGAGCACCTGAGCATGAACTCTAGCCAGACTTCTCACGTAACCAAGGTATCTCCTTTGTAATCCCCGCCATCTGGAATGGGCAGCGCTCCAAACAAACCTGTGCTTAAAATGCCATCTAGAGCTGAATAAGAAACAGTAACCTAGGGTAAAGAGGATTCAACCCCTGAATTGCAAAAAAAAACAAACAAACAAAAAAAAAAACCTCTAAGGAAACATACCCCAGTGTTACAGTAGGTAGCCAGTCAAACCATGAGTGGGGCAGGAGAGGGGCCCCTGACCTCCAACAGGAATGTCAGGCATCAATGAGGTGATTGTCAGGAGACTGCTAAACTTTCTCTATAAAATAATAATTAGTCCCAGCTGGTGCCAGGGAAAGACAGTCTCCCAACAGGTAGAATAAAACTGAAACTGGTGATCAGCAGCCTCCTGATAAGATCTCAGAAATTGGGCGAGTGGACTCAAACATGCACACTACCTGGCAAAATTAAGAGTTTAAGTGGTATATGACCTTCGTGTAGCAATGCTAGGCTAGTTAAGGGAAGAAAGATTCAAGTGAGCATGTATACAACTCCAGTAAATACACTGCATTTGCGGCTCCTCCCAAGTGCTGGCAGGACGCGGTGCATGCAGACAGTCCACCCCAAGTGAAGAATCAGGCGAAAAGGAACCCAAGACCCTGGAATAATGGACACATGTAAAACTCAGAGTCAAAGGTCCAACAGTGCACTTGATATCTCAAGTCTCCTACTTGGCCCTCTTCCAAGGGTACTTCATTTCCTTTCATTGCTGCTCTAAAGCTTATTAATAAACTTTCACTTTTGCTTTAAAACCTGCCTCAGTCTTTCACTCTGTCTCATGCCTCTCGGTCAAATTCTTTCTTCTGAGGAGACAAGAATTGAGGTTGCTGAAGACCTATACAGATTCCACCATTAACCCTGGAAAGACCAAAACAAGTGGACAGAGAAGACTGAAATAAATAACGAATCCCTCAATGTGATGACACAGATGTATGTCCACAAGAAAAAGATGGCAAACAGGGAAACATGACCTCCCCAAATGAACAAAGAAAGAAGCCAGTAACTGACCCTAATGAGACACTGACATATGAGTTCTGAAATCAAAATTCAAAATAGCCTTTTTAAGTAAACTCAGTGAACTACAAGGTAACACAGAAAAGCAGTTCAGAAATGTATCAGAGAAATTTAACAAAGACATTGAAACTTAAAAAAAAGTGAAAATCATGAAACTGAGAAATACATTTGCTGAGGTGAAAAATGCATTAGGGACTCTTCATAGCAGAATGGTTCAAGCAAAAGGAAAAAGACAGACTATTTGAAAATATGGTTAGTGTGAATTTCTTCTTGTCATCATGATGCTAGCTGGTTATTTTGCAAACTTGATGTAGTTGCTTCATAGTGTCATTAGTCTTGACACTTCATTGTGTTTTTGTAGTGGCTGGTAAGAGTTTTTACTTTCCATATTTAGTGCTTCCTTCGGGAGCTCTTCCAAGGCAGACCTGGTGGTGACAGATTCCCTCAGCTTTTCTGAAAAATATTTTATTTCTCCTTCAATTATAAAGCTTAGTTTGGCTAGATATGAAGTTCTAGGTTGAAAATTATTTTCTTTAAGAATGTTGAATATTGTCCCTCAATCTCTTCCGTCTTGTAGGGTTTCTGCTGATAGGTCTGCTGTTAGTCTGAAGGGGTTCCCTTTATAGGTGACCTGGACTTTCTCACTGGCTGCTCTTAACATTTTTTCCTTCATTTCTACCTTGGAAAATCTGATGATTATGTGTCTTGGGGTTGACCTCCTCACGGAATATCTTCCTGGGGTTCTCTGGATTTCCTGAATTTAAATATTTCCTGAATTTGAATGTTCCTGTCTTGCTAGGTCAGGGAAGTCCCCCTGGATAATATTCTGAAGTGTGTTTTCCAACTTGGTTTCATTCTCCCTGCTTCTTTCAGGTACCCCTATCATCAGAGGTTCAATCTTTTAACATAATCCCATAGTTCTTGGAGGTTTTGTTCACTCCTTTTCATTCTTTTTTTCTCTCCAATCTTGTCTACCTACCTTATTTCATCAGGATACTCTTCAAGCTCTGATATGCTTTCTTCTGCTTAGTCTATTTGGCTATTGATACTTGTGTTTGCATTGTGAAGTTCTCATGCTGTGTTTTTCAGATCCATCAGGTCATTTATGTTCCTCTCTATACTGGTTATTCTGATTGATAGCTCCGGTTATGTTTATCATGGTTCTTAGCTTCTTTGCAATGAGTTAGAACATAATTTTTTAGCTCAGCCAAGTTCATTATTATCCATCTTCTGAAGCCCGCTTCTGTCAATTCATCCATCTCAGCTGCAGCTCAGTTCTGTGCTCTTGCTGGAGACATGTTGTGATCATTTGGAGGAGAAGAGGCACTCTTTTTGAGTTTTGACATTTTTGTTTTGATTCTTTCTCATCTTCATGGACTTATTTACCTTTGATCTTTGAAGCTGCTGATGTTTGGATAGGGTTTCTATGGAGTCTGTTTTGTTGATGTAGCTGTTGCTTTCTGATTGTTTTTCTTTCAACAGTCGGGCGCCTCTTTTGTAGGGCTGCTGCAGTTTGCTGGGGGTCCACTCCAGATCCTGAATAATTAAAGCAATCCTGAGCAAAAAGAACAAAGCCCCATTAAAAGATGGGCAAAGGAGATTAGCACACAGTTCTCATAAGAGGACATTCATATGGCCAACAAACATGAAGAAAAGCTCAACATCCCTGATCATTAGAGAAATGCAAATCAAAACCACAATGAGATACCATCTCACTCCAGTCAGAATGGCAATTATTAAAAAGTCAAGAAACAGCAGATGCTGGCAAGGTTGTAAAGAAATAGAAACACTTTTACACTGTTGGTGGGAATGTACATTAGTTCAACTATTGTGGAAGATGGTGGCGATTCCTCAAAGCTCTAGAACCAGAAATACCACTTGATCTGGCAATCACATTACTGGGTATATTCCCAGAGGAATGTAAGTCATTCTATTACAAAGATACATGCATGCATATGTTCACTGCAGCATTATTCACAATGGCTAAGACATGGAATCAACCCAAATGCCTATCAGTGATAGACTGGATCTAGCAATTCCACTACTGAGTATATATTAAAAAGAAAAGAAACAAATATATCAAAGAGATATCTGCATTTTTGTGTTTATGGCAGCACTAGTCACAATAGTCAAAATATGGAATCAACCCTTGTGTTCATCATCACATGAATATGTAAAGAAAATGTAGTATATCTACATGATGGAATATTATTTAGCCATAAAAATGAAATTTTTTTTTTAGAACAATATGGGTGAAAATAGGGGACATCATATTTAAGTGAAATAAATAATCTCAACAAGGAAAGATAAATATTGCATATGCTCACTTGTATGTGGAAGCTAAAAAGTTTATCTCATGGAGATAGAGAATAGTATAATAAACATCAGAGGCTGGGAATGATACGTGAATAAGAAAGGATGGGGAGAAGTTGGTTAAGGGATACAAAAATGCAGTTAGATAGAAGGAACAAATTCCAATATTTGATAGTACAGTAGATAAATTACAGTTAGTAATTTATTGTACATCTCAAAATAGCTAGAAGAGAACATTTTGAATGTTCGCAATGTGAAGAAAAGACAAATGTTTCAGGCAATGAATGTCCAATTACCCTGATTTGACACTGACACATTGTATGCATGTATCAAAATATCGCATGTACCCTAAAATATGTACAACAATTTTGTATCAATTACAAAGCAAAAATGCAGGAAAATTCAAATAAAAATATTAGAATCAGCAGCAAGAAACAACAAACATGGATGAATATTACTGACATAATATTATGTGTTAAATATCTGGATAGAAAGCAAAGAATGTCAACATTATTATTAAATAGTAATTGATGAAAAACATTAAAATATATAAACTATAGGTGGCAGTAAGTGTGCAAATTATGACAGTGGGTCATTAATCAAGACCATTAGTAGTAAGTTCTATACAACTGTGGTTCAATTAGAACAAAGAAAGAATGAGAATTTTGGGGATGTAATGGGATGCAGAGATAAGTCTAAACGAAAAACAGAGACAAAGAGAAGTCACTGTGGTTTCTGAATATGCATGTGGAGGTATGCAATAGGTAGTTAATTCATATGGTATCATGGAATGATAAAATAATATTATTTCTGTTTCGTACTGTATGACCACTGAACATGTCTAAATGTGTGTATGTTGCTGTCTGCCCATATAAATATATGCATTTAAAAGACTTAATGGATAGAGCGATATTATCCTACACATATGTAACAATTTCCAAATAGTGTAGAGAAACTATTAATGAAGTAATATTTGAAAACTCATTAGTTGAGAATTCTCTATGATTGAGGAAAGATATGTTTGTAAAACAAAATTATATTGTGACCTAAGAAAAAAAAGAAACATAAATGTATAGTCCGATACATTATAATGAAATGCAGAAAAACAATGAAAATTCTGCTTATCCAAAAATAAATGCTGAGTGAACTAATAGCACATAGTTTGCATCTATGAAGTTAGAAACACTATATATCTTGCAATGCTGAATAATATTATCACATTGGAATTTTACAAACAGAGAAAACATCTTGAAAGATTGAGGCCAAAAGAAACACATTTTTAGAAAAGTGATATGAGCATTTACCAGGCAAAAATACTTAAAAATTATTATTGTAAAACTCACTTAAGGAGACAACAAGTTAGAGATAAATTTGACACACCAAAACTGATGTAATTTATTTGTAAATTGCATTTATTATTGAAAGTAAAGTAAAACCAAAGGAAAAAAATTGAAAACTGGGAAAATGCAATTAACTTTCCATATATATGGGCTTCATACCCATGGAGTCAACCAAATGTGCATAAAAAAATTTGGAGGAAAAAATGGATGGTTACATCAATGCTAATTATATACAGACTGATTTTTCTTGTCATAATTTCCTAAACAATACAATATTACATCTCTTTACCAAGCATTTACATTTTTAGGCATTATAAGTAATCTACAGATGATTTGAATTATACAGGAGGATATGCATAGGTTATATGAAAATACTATGCCATTTTACATGTAGGATTTAGCATCCATTTTGATATTCACAGGGAATAGTCCTGGAAGCAATTTCCCACAGATACTGGCAGACAAGTATACTTCAATATTGACATTTGTCATGAAAGAGATAAAAGTATAAAATAAAATCAGGACTGCTCTCAGATACCAATAGTCAAATACACAATTCCATTGGCATATGTTTCTCCATTTTAATGCACCAAATTTAGATCGCTTTTTGATAATATTATTTCATCCTCTCTCTTAATTTCATCTGTCAATATAATTTTATCACACATTTTTTACTTAAATCGGTATCAAATATGAATATGTAAAAATTTAAATTTAAGAATCAAATAATGAACAATTATTGTATTCATACAATTTTGTCCTTAAATATATCAGTTGGCTAATTTTTTCATTGCTTTGACTTTTATGTACCTAGCACCATATATTTGGCATACTTCCATAAACACATCTCATCCAAATACTAACAGACCTCAGATATTCACTTTTTGTACCTTCCTTTCCTCTTGGGGCTGCCTCTCTTGTTGTTACATTGGGTTATTCCCACATCGGATGAAATAACTCCCATCTGGTCCTTCCCTTTGACACTTTTCTGTATTAGATTACATATCTTCTCTCTTGTTTCCCACCCCCGCCTTACATTTCTGGAGAACAGCTTCCAGTAATTTTTTAAGAAAGAAGACAGTGATTTGGTAGGTAAAATATTGAGCCCCAGTGTGCTTCAAAACAACTTAATTTTTTCTTTGTATACATAACTTGAATATTTCCCTAGAACATGGAAGTATTTTATTATTTTATAAATGTTGCTATTGAAAATCTGATACTGCCTCATTCCTGCGTGGGTGATTTATTGTGTTTCTCTGTGTATGTTTCTTTCTTTTCCTTTATGAGATATTTAAAATCTTACTTTTACCTGGCATTCTAAAATTCCACAATGGTGTGTCCTGTTTTGTATCATTTATTTTATTGAACTGGGCTCCCAGTGTGTATTTTCACTCAGAAAACTCATATCTTCACAAATAGATAAGTGTTTATTCATTTGTTTTAGTTTCCACTTTCATGTTATAAATGAGTTGAGGCTTGATGATCTATGTAAAATACTTAATAATTAATAGTGAGAATTTTAAATAACTGGTACCATGCTCTTTGTGCATGGAGGAGGTTAATCAGCCAGTCGACACTAATAGATAATCTGGTGATAGTTTGCCATGCTATTCAACTTGGAAACCAAAGGGACAGTGTCTGGAGCTTTTATTCTTCTAGGCCTATTGAGTTTTCCAGTGGTAATACATGAATCTATTATGGGGAAGGGTAGGATTGGGAAGACATGTATATTATCAGAAATCTGTGAACAACCTGACTGAATGTTCCTTGAGACTCTTTTCTTTAGTCACCTAAGTTACATTATGTCTATATTTGGCCAAATTAGGTCTTATATTTTATTTTCCTAAAAGTGGAAAATCCCATCCATTATTGTCACTTTCCTTATTCTCTTTGTCCCTGTGAATTTACAGATTTTTATATGTCATTTCTATCATCGCAACATGATTGCATTAAAGAAAGAAGATAAACATAAATGGTCAATTGATGATGTTTCATCATTCAGTTGGCATAAAGTGCAATAAAGTTCATATTTTCTTTTTCCTAATGGTGATATAAGCCTTGTTAGTGTAGACAATTGACATCTAAAATGTCTTTGGAAGTAATTAATTATTTGACTAAGCATGTATAGATATGTTAGATAAATTGAGTAAAAGTACTTAGGATTGACACTGAAAATAGTAATTGACAGGCCAATTTCAACCTAGAGGGCTGATATTATTAAACAGTTTTCAATTGAACTTTGTCTTTAACTCTGTCCTTTTCATATCTTATCAGTAGATGGGTTAAGATAAAAAGGTACAATAATAAAAATTTAGTATGACCTGAAGCTTGTAATGAAAATTTATATATCAACTGAAAGATCAAGTTGCAGAAAGACACATCATGAAGTAAAACAATGTGCCTAGACCATAAATATAAAATTTAATAAATTGAAAGTATTTCTTAATGTAAGTTAAATAATTGAAGAAATAAAGCACTTAAGATCAATGGATTGATAACAGTTCATGTAAAGTGACATGAGGATTTTAATTGGCCTCTTTAAAAGGAAAGGGAACATATTTACACCGCACAATAATAATAGAAACATATTTCTATTTCTTACTTTGAAAAAATAACTTATACTGGAGTTGCCATTCCATACAACACAACTATAAAGCTAGATAAACTGTATCAGGCACTTCTCACAGTCATTAGACAATAAATAATACATGACTCTATTTTTTGAAAGAGGAGAAACACACAATTTAAGTTTTACACTTGACTTGAATTTCCACCCAGGACCTTTTTTTGAACTGTGGTACAGGAAGGTGGAGCAAAGACAGAGTACAGCACACTTTTTTGAGATGGGTATGGGGGAGATCAGAATTTGAAGATAATAAAACACCTGGAATGAGGATTGGTATAGGGTAGAAAGAAGTTGTACAGCGTGGTGGGTTAGCTGTTGATCCTTGACTGCATGCAAAGGGTGATATTCCACATCTCCTGAAAAGTCTGCGATCCTTAGAACTGATCAGACATAGCTGACTAAAGCCCAAATTAAACTAGATTAGCTCTAACAAAGAATACAGCCATCATTATTGGATCAAGTGAATTTGTAAAAATTAACTGTCTGCCAGAACAAAATTAAACAACCCTTAAAAAAATGCAACATATTCTAGACTTTTCACAGTATATAAACCACAATGTACAGCATACAAAATGCTCATACAATGAGCATTTCTCATCGCATACAGATGAGAAAAATGAACTACCAAATGAAATATTTCAGTCTCAGCGGAAGAATTGAAAGTGAAATAAAAGAGTCTGGGTACAGTGTGGCTCATGTCTGTAATCTCAGCACTGTGGGAGGCCGAGGTGGGAAGATTGCTGGAGCCCAAGATTTCAAAAGTAGCCTAGGCAACAGAGTGAGACCTCTTCTTTACAAAAAAATTTAAAAATAGCCAGGCATCGTGGTATGTTCTTGTGATCCCAGCTACTTGGGACGCTAAAGTGAGAGGATCATTCGAGCTGGGAAAGTCAAGGCTGCAGTGAACTATGATCCCATTATTGCACTCCAGCCCGAGCAACAGAGCAAGACCTTGTCTCTAAGAAAAAAAAATTAAAAAGAAAAATCTAAAGTAAAAAAATTACAATATGTGACATTGATATATTAAAATGGAAATAGCAGAAGTTTGAAGATGACAGAAGAAAATATTAGTGAATGTGAAAAAAATAGAAATTTCAAAATCTGAAGATCCAAACAAAGGCTTAAATTAAAAAATAAAAAGAGAGAGCCAAATGACATGTGAGACAACCTAAAACAGTCGAATATATATGTATATGATTTTACAAAAAAAGAGAAATAAGAATGATTTCTCTCATTTCAAAAATGCAATATTTTTTAAAATTTCAAAAATACAATATTTTTGAAAAGGTAAATGTCGATGATGTTCCAAATGTAGTGTAGCATAAATTGCACTATGATTTGAATATTTATGCCATCCAAAACTCATGTTGAAATTTAATTTCCTTTGTAACAGTATTAAGAGGTGGGATCTTTAAGAGCTGATAGGTCATGAAAGCCCCACCCTCATGGGTTGGATTATGAAAGGTCCAGTTCGGCCCCTTTTTGCCTCTTTGCCCTTTGCCTTCTACCATGTGAAGATATAGTGTTCTTCCCCTCTGGAGGATGCAGCAAGAAGGGGCTTGTCAGATTGCAGTACTTTGATGTTGGACTTCCCAGCCTCTAGAACTGTGAGAAGATAAAAATTTGTTCTTTATAAATTATCCAGTCTCAGGTATTCTACTATAGCAGCACAATTGGACTAAGGCATCAACCTACTTATGTAAGTTTTGTGAACTCAAAAAAAAAAAAAAAAAGAAAAAAACCTCTAAAAAATGATAAACAAGTCACAAACCCTAGATATATTATTATAAAATTGCGAAATATAAAAATTAAAGTAAAAATATTACATGTAGCCAGAGAATAAAGATTTAATATGTCTAGGGTTTGTCAGCCATTTAAATGCATGACTATATCTTAATTAAAGAGAACATAGCACTCCCAGAACTTTACTAACAATCTCTACTACTTTATTTTGTTATCCACAATATCTACTTTAAAACTACTCTTCCTTGAGGCTCCTTTCTTCTGACACAGCAGGGATAATAGTGCTGGGTCACTCTTTCATGATTCAGGACTTCTCTAATGAACAATCTTTGCTCACAAACTGCTTACCAAGCTAGTCAAGACTTTCTTAGAAATCTCCTGCTGTCTAACGTTCATCTTACCTAATTCTTTTTCTCTCTCTTTTCACATGTCAGACCTGTATTATGGTCTATAATAATAAAAGTCTTCATCTATGAGCCACTCGGTCTTAAATTATTCTTCCTAGTCATTTCTCCCAAATAATCTCTTAAATGCCTATTTCCTCTTGACATACATTTTCCAGAGACCCAAACTGGCATAGGAGAACAAACTGAATTTTCATTAGAAACAATGAAGATTGGAAGATAATTAAGTAGTAGATCTAAGATGATAGTATCTCTGAAATCAATTCATTCAGAATAAATTATCTGAAATATTATTTAATAATTAAATTGATTTGGATTTTATACATTAAAAAACAGCATACTAAAAAAAAAAAAGGCTGAGTAATCAGCAGAATTATACTAGAAGTATTGCTTAAGCAACACTCCTTAGAAGGAAAATGACATGATTTGAGAGACCAGATGTATAAGGACTGAAAAGCCTAATAAATCTTAAATATGGTAATCAATACTAAAAATATTATGAAATATTTTCTTTATTTTAAAGATAATAAAAATTAAAAGATAAATGAAATATAAAGCATACCTAAAATTGAGAATATTTAAAAGTCAAGTTAGTTTTTAAAGAGATTCATAAAATTTTTAAGCCCCCAAAAAATGTAATGAAAAATGATTTAAAAATAGCAAATAGTAGTAATGAAAGAAAGATATTGATATAGATTGTATGAATAATAAAGAATAAGGAGAAATTATTAACTAACTTATGCTAATAATTTTAAAAACTCAGATGAAATGGACACATTACTTGAAATGCAAGTTATAAAACTTGCAGAAGAAATAGAAAACATGAATAGCTTTATAATCTTGTGAAGAAATTGAGTCCATAACGAAAATCTTTCTCAGAAAAAAGGTCCCAATTCAAACAGTTTTATTGCTGATTTTTTTCAAGCAATACTCCTAAGGATAGACATAAAAATTATTAACACAATATTAGCAAAGTGCATATAGTAATATGTAAAATGGATGACACATCATAACTACGTGAGGGTAATTTCAATAGTATAATATTGGTTTCCAAATGTTCATTCTTGTAATAAAATGAAGAACATTATTTCAGAAAACACAGAAAAATAGATGACAAAATTCAATGTCTAATCATGGTTCTTTAATCTGAATTAAACAATCTGACAACTGTTTAGGTATCATCATGCATATGATGCAAACATAATACGCAAAGGTGAAATATTGAACTTCCCAGGGCAAGATGTCCATTCTTCATTTATATTCAGTTTGATCCTCAAAGTACTAGTCAGCATAAAAAAGGCAATTAGACCATCATGCAAGTTATAAAGGCTATAAATTAAGTAAAGTTTATTTATTCAGAGTGCAAAATTGCTTATTTAGAATAGTAACATGAATATTAAGCTACTATAATTAACACGTTAGCAACATTGTAGCATGCAAGATCATTATCCAGATATAAATTGTATTTTACTATGTTGACAGTAAACAATTGAAATATTACATTTAAAAATGTAATTTACATTTTCATAAAAACATAAATATATTAATAATAAATTTAACCAAATTGAAGTAAAAACTTTTCTTATTGATAAAAATTAAAAGACATTCCTAAGAGAAAATAGAAAGAACATAGAATAAAAAGAAAACTATGTATGTAATGGCCGTAACTGTGAAGGCCTAGTTTTGTTAAGATATCAGTTCTTCCCAAATTGTTTTGTAGTTTCAGTACAATCTTAATCAAATTCACATGGCACTATTTTTTTAACAGAAAGTTAAAAACTGATTTTAAAGTGTATATGGAAATGCATGGGACATATATTAGCAAGCATAATTATTGAAAATAAAAAAAAATTGAGGAAATACACTCCCTGATTTCAAGGGACAAGAAAAAAATCAGTAATCAGTGATCTATGGCATTACATTAGGATAGACAAATCAATGAAACAAAATTTGACCCACAATATAAAATTATTTTTCTCAATTAAAAAAAAAACCTCTCATCACGTATGCTGGAAACATTGAATAATATATTTAAAAATACAGCCCTTAGCTCCCACATATTCCCATATATATACTAGAATTAATTTAAGATGAGTCATCAACATGTATGTAAAAGTTAAAGCTATAAAGCTTCTGGAAAATAATATAGGAGAAAAACGTTTTCAGGAATGGTTTTTTAAGGAAGATCAAAAACCACTTCATAGAAAAGAAAATGGGAAACGTAGCCTTCATCAAGATTAAAATGTCTTCTGATTAAACAATACTGTTAAATAAATGAAAAATTAAGGCACAGACTAGGTGAAAATTCAATATCTACTAAAAAAGTTGAATATATTAAAATCAAATGAATAAGAAATAAAAGCCTGATTACTCAATAGAAATTGGCAAAAGATGTGACTAGGTTTTTTCAATGAAGAGAACATAAAAATGACCAATAAGTACAAGAAAACTGCACAACACAATTCATTAACAGGAAAATATACATTGAAATCACATAGAAGTATCCCTTATATACACTAAAATGGCCAAATTAAAAAGACCAACAATACCACATGTTAGTAGGGGAAGTACACAATAGAATAACCAATTTGAAAATAGATATAGAGTTTCTTTTACAGTTATACATACCGCAATACCCTATCATTCAGGATTTTCATTCCTAACTATGAATCCAAAAGAAAACAACGTTAGTACCATGAAAATCTTGTAAAGGAAAATTTCCAGCATTTCTGTAAAGTCCCAGATTGGAAACAACCTGAATGTCCTAATAGAAGAGTGGTCTAATTGTGGTCTAATTAAATAATGGAATAGTAATAATTGATAACAGAAAAAAACTGGTAACATTCAAAAACATGAAATAATCTCCAAAATATTAGGTAGAACAAGATAAGTCAGACACAAAAGCATATATACTGTATAATTTTAATTATATGAGTTTCTGGAGAAATAAGCTGTGGTGGTAGGAAAGTGTTGCTTTCCTCTCAGTAGGGAGAATTGACTGGAAACCACCTAATGGGTTTCTGTAATAGATGCTTAAAATCCACTTTTCAGTTAAAACTGCAGATTTCATGGCAGCAGAGTGATATCAAGTGCTTATTATGTCAGAACTGTGCTAAATGCTTCAAATGCATCAATTTACTCTTCAGAGCAACCCAATAATTTAAATGGTACAATTATCCTTATTTTAAGTAAGTGAGAACTGAATCTTAGAATTCTTAGGTAACTTGTCAATGACTATAGAGCTCACGTTCGGCAGAGTCAGTTCTAGTTAACACAATCTAATTTAATAGTTTTGCTTTTACTTTTGTGACATTCTATCTCTTAATAAAGCATAGATGTTTTCCATGAGTTTACAACCACATTATACATGTTTAAACCTTAAAGTGCCTATATTTGCTACTGTTTTCCAACACTTTAGTAAATAACTTTAGCAACTAGCTAAAACAGTGCCCAAGATTTTCAAGTGTAAAGACCCTGAAGACCCTGAAGTTCCTCTTCACTGAAAGTGGAAAACATCCATACTATTCACTGACGTTAGTATCAGACTAACAGTATCGGAACCTGTTTTGATGTTACAATGACAATGACTTTTTCTGGCATATAACTGGCCAGAAAATTAATCCTAGAGTTTGTGTTTTGTTTTTGGAGACAGGGACTCACTTTGTCTCCTAGGCTGGAGTGCAGTGGTGTGAACATGGCTCACTATACTCTGGACTTCCTGGGCCCAAGGGATCCTTCTGCCTCAGCCTCTTGAGTAGTTGGGGCTACTAGCATGGGCCAGTTACAGCATTTAAAATCAAAAATCTAGGAGTTAAAATATCAATAGCAATTTTTGGTAAATATCCACCCCATGGTATTTTTCTGAAGCATATAAATGGACATTGCAATCTCAGTTTTGGAATAAATTTCTCAACTATGGTGGATTTGGAAAAAATGTAACATTATTTGCAATGTACCAAATTGAAAAATTTGACAACACACCGTGGAAATAATGGTTTGATAACTCTAAACTAGATTCTTCTAAATTTGCTATTGCTAAATACGGTAACTAAAATTTTTTAAATCCCTTAGCTACAATAAGCATTATCTTTTTTGGAGATTAGATAAATGTACAGGAAGCACTATAAAGGATTACTATGTGTTTACCAGTCTAGTGAATTAAATTAAGGAATATGTAGCTCCCATTCTGGAGGGTACTCAGGAAGGCAGTCATGAAAAGTTACCAGGACACTTAGACGCTTCTATGGTTTTACATGTCATATGCTTTATCTTGACTTACTTCTTATAAACTGCGTAGTAACGTGGAACTACACATTGGGTCCGGGCATATTAATCTATGTGTTCCATCTCTGCTTGTAATGTAAGATCTTTGATTATTGATGACAGGTTGTGCCTCTGTGTTTTATAATATTAGGTGCTTTTAAGTCAAAATGGCACTGAATTATCTCTTAGTTTTGCAAATCCACATTTTTGTGATTCTTGGAGAGGAGAAAATTTTTCTTCAGAAAGAAAAGATTACATCTTAAAGCATTTGTAGAAAATATATAAGCTAATGCTTGTACGTATACTAAAGAAATAAGGAAAGTCACATCAAGTTAATATATTATTGAGTAAAAATTAGTCAATGTTTATATATTTGACACACTTCTAATATTTTAAAGAAATTTTGATAGCATAATTCCATAAAAATCAGTCATTTAAACACTAAATGAAATGCCTCACCAATTATGATAATAATTCAGTTGAGTTTACCAAATAATATTTTATTGGAAGTGACAGCAGTAAATCTCAAATCAAATCAAAATGTCAAAAAATGTCAATATCAAAAAATGTCAATATGTTTTAGGGATAATTAAAATTCTGGTGACAGCTAAATGTTTCTCACTGCAATTCATAAGCTTTTTGTATTATCATGAGGTCCCCTAACTGATTGTTCAATACCTTAATTTTAATGCAAGTTATGCAAAGAGTCTAGATATTACCATACTGTTGAAATTAAGAATTATATTTCTTGCCTTTATCTGAAGTGTGAAAAAACATTTATAAGAATTTTATGATAGGACTTTTTAATATCAGACCTATATAACTAAATTATCAACCCTTTACCGAGAGATTCTATACTGAGGTTATAACATCTCCACCAGAACGGAGTTATGACATGTAATATGAATGGTGTAGTTGAACTTACTAACTTTATCACATTTTGAAAAAGGGAGACAATTTAATAATGTTTCCAAATTTTGAGATTTTTATGAATACATTAGTAAATACTATTTATGTATCATTATTTTCAACTCCCAAAAAATAACTTTAAATTATACATATATTGGGATATGACATATTTACCAGTGCTAATACTACTCTTGTATAGTGGTACATGGTTCTAATTATTAAAGTACTTGGATCAATTTGATTTTCTTAGAAATAGTGATCATGCGTATTTTACCCTAATATTTTTATGACAATCTTTTAAAAATAATTTATGATATTTAAAAATGAATGTGTACAGCAATATTTAAAAATACTTTCTGGTATTCTGTGAAGAATTCAAATAATGTTTTAAATTTAATATTATAATGATTGCAATATATATTAAGAAAAAAATCATTAAAACTTCATGTTTACTCAGTTATTTAAAAATTCTAATTTAGGAGATATTTTCAGTGGCCACCTAATGTGTTTATGCACCTACCTTCACAAACACTAGCAAAGAGCCTATTCAAGAAATTCATTCTCTGTCTCATAGAGCTAACTTGTTTTAGAAATAAACAAACAAAAATCAGACAAAAATACTCAAAACACAGAATAGTTTAATTGTTGAGGGAACCCATGAAGATCGGAGTTTATATACATTTTTCACAAGGGAGTCACTAGATTCTTGCTTTTTCACCAAATCGTTGTGTCCCTTTAGTTTAATAGTCACTTGAATATAAAGATGAATAGGGATAGTCTATGTCCTACATGAGTTTATTAGCCAGTTGGAGAAAGAGAGCTGTAATATAAGGGAAAAATACGTAAGGTAAATGGCAAATAGAGCTTTGAATAAAACAGGGTGGATTACAAAGGAATGTGTTATTAATTATGCTCCAGAGATTAAGATAGAGCTTTCAGGGGAAAATATATTTGAATATGGCCTTGAAAGAGAGGAGAAGTTAACCAGTCAAAAATAGGAAGGATGCCCTAGAAGGAGGCAAGTCACATTGCAACAGTTCACACATGTGAAACATCAGGAATAACTGGAGTACATGATCATGGATCCAAAGAATTTCTACTACTAGACTTTATTTCTCTAGCAGTTTTAGGACATTTGTAAAAGCTCCTTGACTTAAACAACTGCTTCTAAAAGACTGACATTTTCCCAAGGCATGTCTGAAGGAATATAATTTATAAACACATATATTAAATTACAGAACAATAACTCTCAGACAATTAAAGTTATTTACTGAAATATAAAAATATATGGAAGGCACCTAAACAAAACTTTTGAAGAGTTCATTAAGAATAAGTTGGGAACACTACGGAAAGGAAGAGATAATAGGAAAGTTTCCAAAATTTTGCTAAGTAATGATCTCTCTTCCTCTTCCTTCTCCTCCTCCTCCCCCTCTTCTCTTTTTTGTTTAAACTAATATTTACATCATTGCATGGAGTGGGGAGGAGTGGTATTATACCTATAGCATCTTAAAAACATTGTGGTAGAATTTGCCTCTTATTAATAAGTTCCAGGATTATGTTTCAGGACCAGAAAACAGGAGATAGAGAGGGAAATGGGGAGGAGGAGGTGAGGGATAGCTAAAAAGAGAAGGAAAATAAAGGAAAAAGAAAAGAAAAATAGTAAGATGGCTGAATTCTCTAGACAATGAATTTCTGGTTCAATAGAATGTGAATGTCTTAACAAACTGAGTCACATTAAATGTCTTCATCTCAAAACTGTATCAGAACTGAAGCTGTTGAATCAGAAACACATTTCTGGAGTGAAGTTGGGCAAGGTGACCTTGTACATTCTTGTTGTTGTTGTTAAGTTACATTGTTTCAAAAGGCCAGTTTGGAAACCATAACACATATAGTGTACATGGTGAACACACTTTTGGTGATTATGATTACAAATACTATTGGTCTTTTCCATTAAGTTTGATAAAAATGTCTCTGAAAGAAAATAAGAGGGAAAACTGACCGGTGTGTTTGTTTGTTTTCATCCATAAGGATTCCATGCTTTAGGAATCTTAATGGCCTTCCTCCTATGTCTGTGATTTGAGAATGCAAGAGCTAAGTGAATTCTAGAGAGGAATGTTTCTCACCACTCTTTCCTGTTAATAGAAACTAAAAGAATATCATATAATTTGTTAAACTAACAGTTTTGTGAACTCGGGCACACACTGAGCAAGATTTTAAGGCTCTTATGTTAAAATTCTTAACTCAAAAATATAATATCAATAGCTTGTACTTTGTAGGACTGAGGATTAGATATGGTAATACAAGTTAAGTGCCCTTTAGTATGCTTAGCATACAGTTAGGAAAACATTAGCAAAATGCCTTAATTATTGTGTTGTTGTTATTTTCATCCCTGTATTCCCTTAATATGCTTAGATTATAATTTGAAGATAGTTATAGATATAGATACACATACATGCACACACAGACACACACACACACACACACACCTTCTTAACTTTAGGAATATAGCCTAATGTTTTGAATGTAATTAACTTTAGGAATATAGCCTAATGTTTTGAATGTAATGTTAATTCAAATATATATATATATATGTGTGTGTGTGTGTGTGTGTGTGTGTTTATATGTATATACATTTCCACACACCCTCTATGGCATATGCACTAAATACTGTTGAAGGAAGACAAAATAATTGGTAGAGAACAGAGGTTGCAAAGGTACTTCGACCTAGCATCTATTTCCCATGATTGAATTAGAGAAAATAAATTGTTATGAAAAGCCATTCAGATAAGAAAAGCCATATATATGTTTCATTGGATAGATGTATGGGAACAAAGCATCATCCAACCTAATAACAATTCTTCATTCTTTTATTGGCATAATGGTGAATTTAGCTTAAACTAATTCAAAATGATATTATTTATAACTTCTGCCACATCTTATAGTCAACTTGAAACTTAAATTTCTACTCATTGTAGTTATTGCAGTCTCACAACACTTTTTTTCTCCCATTCTTTATGATACTCCTGTAAGGTTATTATTATTATTTTGGGTTTCCACAATGTTTTTCAGAAAATTATGTTTTTCAAAGTCCTATGAAAAAGGTGAATGGAATCATTTCACAGGAAAATGAAATTAAAACACTGAAGCATTAAATAACAAAGTTTCACAGCTGTGACTCTTGATAAATAGTGTAGATTCTAGGTGACTTTTAAAATTCTATTTTGGTATTGTTATCTTGATCATTTTCTATGCAGTATTGGGTCTCCAGAGCATTATGGTAATCTTTGTGGGCTTTTTCTGTTTTTTCTTTCTTTAACTACTTGTGAAAGATTTGGCTGGCTTTGTACTGCTTGCAGATTATATTCTGCACATAGGGACATACCATTAATTCCTGTTTTATTTGTCTATATTAAAGCCAACACCTGCATCTTGTTTAGCAATTAACCTGCAGAGCAGGATAAATTGAAGTGATTAAAAGGATGTGTGAGGTTTAGTCCACATTGTCTTTATATTTTCAGCTTCCTAATATCTCAAATCAATCAATTTTTTGTTAGTATCACTGATATTTGAGTGTAATGCATGCACAAAACTTTACTGCTTTGGAGATTTGTTACATTGTTCTATTCAACAATGTCTATTTAGTTTCCACTATACGTTAGATGATTTCTACATTTTCCTGGAAGATAAGCAGTAGAGTTCCATTATACAGATGAACAAACTGAATCTAATGCATATAAAATGCTGTGATCACATCTCTGTAGGCACAAAGTGATGAAGTTCCGTTCTGTTTGAATTCATATACTCTTTCCATTAAAGCTAAATTTCGCGATTGGGATTGCATTAGTCAGCGGTCTCTAGAGGGGCAGAACTAACAAGAGTACATTATATATATATATATATATATCTGGGAGTTCAGTATTAAGTATTTATATATATATAAAGTTACATATATATGAATTAAATATTAACTTATACAATCAATACATCCCTCAATAGACTGCCTGCAAGGTGAGGAGTAAGGAGAACAAGTCCGAGTCCCAAAACTGAAGAACTTAGAGTCTGATCTTCGAGGACAGGAAGCATACAGCACGGAAGAAAGATGTAGGTTGGGAGGCTAGGCCAGTCTTGTCTTTTCACATTTTTCTGCCTGCTTTATATTCTAGTCACACAGACAGCTGATGAAATGTTACCCACTCAGATTAAGGATGGGTCTGCATTTACCAGCCCACTGACTCACATGTTAATCTCCTTTGGCAACACCCTCACAGACACACCCAGGATCCATATTTTGCATCCTTCAGTTCAATCAAGTTGACACTCAGTATAAACCATTACAAGTCCACCCCTCCCTTGTCAACTTGAGCCCATACACATCTCCTGAGATTATATGTAATTTTCAAATAAAGACAATAATAAAGTCATAATTACACCTAACATAATACAATTATCCTTCGTACAACTGGAAACACACCGATCCCCAAATCAAATACTATAGCATAAAGTTAACAATAAATGCTGATGTGAAGTCAATAACTCTTATGTCACATGATAAAGGAAAAGAAAATAAAATGAAGATATTTTCTTAATACAAGTGTATACTTGCACAAACACATTTTTAACAAAAGAAGGAGGAAATACTCATGACTATCACAGTCCTTGTTTCTGCCACTGGTTACATGATCATAGCTGGTATTGATGACTGCCTTCTTCTACTACCCATTCTGTATTCCCTTTGCCTTCAGCAAACACCTCAGCAGGGTGTGTGTGTGTGTGTGTGTGTGTGGTGTGTGTGTGTGTGTGTTTGTGTGTGTGTTTTCCTGGTGGAGTGACCCAAATCTTCATTCCAGAAGAATCTGGGCCATTTATAGTCCTTCCTGGTAGGGCTGTTGTAGTTTCCCATCAACCTTAATCACAGGGCATGGTAATATTAAGAGATGCCCTAATGGATTTGTATTCCATGCTTACTCTTCCTTACCTCTGTTGTGGAGCAGTAGACTGATTTCATCTTGATAGTCTGGGTCAATCACCTCAGCCAACACTGTAACTCCTTTCTTAGACTGTTGAATACACCAACAGCGATCAAGTGCAGAATCAAATCAAGAACTCAATCCCTTTACGATAGCTACAAAAAATAAAATAAAATACTTAGGAATATACCTAACCAAGGAATTGAAAGATCTCTACAAGAAAAACCACAAAACGCTGCTGAAAGAAATCACAGATGACACAAACAAGTGGAAATACATTGCATGCTCATGGGTGGGTAGAATCAATACTGTGAAAATGACCATACTATCAAAAGAAATCTACAAATTCAATTCAATTCCCATCAAAATACCACCATCATTCTTTGCAGATTTAGCAAAAAATATAAAATTTATATGAAATAAAAAAGAGCCCGCATAGCCAAAGTGAGACTAAGCAAAAAGAACAAATCTGGAGGCATCACACCCCCTGATTTCAAACTACACAGTGCAGTCATAGTCGCCAAAACAGCATGGTACTCATATAAAAATAGGCACATATACCAATGGAATAGAATAGAGAACCCAGAAATAAACCCAAATACTTACAGGTGATCTTCGACAAACTGATCTTTGACAAAAGAAACAAAAACACAAAGTGGGGAAAGGACACCCTTTTCAACAAATGGTGCTGGGAAAATTGGCTAGCCACATGTAGGCGAATGAAACTCTTGACTTAAAAGAATCAGTAGCCCGAAGCGTCCAGGTGGCACTCTTCCAGTTTAATAAAATTGTTGTTATGTCTCCTGGTGGCATCTGAAACTAAGATCTCTAGACCAGCACAACAGTATGTCATGGGAACAAGAAGCAAGCATTTTGCTAGTGGATCACTAGGGGTGATGGTGAGGGGTGCCATTATCACTTCCACTCCTTGATTCCTGTACCCGTGAATCCTGACTATGGGAGAAACAATACCATATGTTGGATGCTGATTCAGAGCATACGCAGTCTTCCGGAGAACTTTGCTCCAGCCCTGCAAAGTACTGTCACCAAATTGACGTTGTAATTGTGACTTTGAAATGACATTCCACAGTTCTATCAATCTGGCTGCTTTAGGATAGTGGGGAACGTGGTAAGACCAGTGCATTCCATGAGGAGCACGAGCCCACTGCCACATTTCTTTAGCCGTAAAGTTGTAAAGGGAGAGCCTTCGTCAAAGGTAATGCAGTGTGGAATACCATGACAGTGGATAAGGCATTCCGTGAGTCCACTAATGGTAGTCTTGGCAGAAGCACTGCGTGCAGGAAAGGCAGACCTATACTCAGAGTGTCTATTCCAGTGAGGACAAACTTCTGACCTTTCCATGGTGGAATAGGTTCAATATAATCAACCTGACATTGGGTAGCTGACTGATCACCCCGAGGAATGGTGCCATATCGAGGGCTCAGTGTTGATTTCTGCTGCTGTCAAGTTGGACACTCATCAGTCATCATAGCCATGTCAGCCTTGGTGAGTGGAAGTCCATGTTACTGAGCCCATGTGTAACCTCCATCCCTACTACACAGTCACTTTGTTCATCGGCCCATTGGACAATGACATGGGCGGCTGTGAAAAGAGACTGAGTGGTGTCCACAGAACAGGTCATCCTGTCCACTTGATTATTAAAATCCTCCTCTGCTGAGGTCACCCATTGGTGAACACTCACATAGGATGCAAATATCATCACAGTTTTTGATCATTCAGAGAGGTCCATCCACATACCTCTACCCCAAATTTGTCACCGGTTTTTCAATCATGCTTCTTCCAAGTTCCTGACCATCCAGCCAAATCATTGGTTACAGCCCCTAAATCACTACATAATTGCACATCTGGGCATTTCTCCTTCCATATGAAGTGCACAGTCAGATGCACCTCTCAAAGTTCTGCCCACTAGGAAGATTTCCCATCACCACTGTCCTTCAGGGATGTCCTAGAAAGGGGCTGTAGTGCTACAGCTGTCTGCTTTTGGGTGGTGCCTGTATGTTATGCAGAGCCATCTGTGAACTAGGCCCTAGTCTTCTCTTCCTCTGTCAACAGATCATAGGGAACTCTCCATGGGGCCATCGGTGCAAACCGATGAGAAGGCAGAGTTGCAGGAGTGGAGACCATGCACATTTGAGCCACTTCCTCATGTAACTTACTTGTGCCTTCAGGACCTGCTCGAACCTGATCGTGTATACACCACTTCCATGTGATGATGGAATACTGCTGTGCATAACCCACTTTATGGCTAGATGGGTCAGAAAGTACCCAGTTCCTGACAGGCAGTTCAGGTCACATGGTGATTTGATGACCCATGGTCAAACATTCAGTTTCCATCAAAGCCCAGTAACAAGCCAAGAGCTGTGTTTCAAAAGGAGAGTAGGTTATCTGAAGAAGATGGCAGGGCCTTGCTCCAAAATTCTAGAGACTCCTCTGTGATTCACCAGTGGGGGCCTGCCAAAGGCTCCAAACAGCATCTCTTTCTGCCACTGACACTTGAAGCACCATTGGATCTGCTGGGTCATATGGTCCAAGTGGCAGAGCAGCTTGCACAGCAGCCTGGACCTGTTGCAGAACCTTCTCCTGTCCCAGACCCCACACAAAACTGGCAGCCTTTTGGGTGACTCGATAAATGGGCTGGAGAAACACACCTAAATGAGGAATGTGTTGCCTCCAAAATCCAAATAGGCCCATTAGGCTTATTTTGTGCCTTTCTTGGTTGTAGGAGGGACCAAATGCAGCAAATTATCCTTCACCTTAGAAGGAATATGTTGACAGGCCCCACACCACTGGACCCCTAGAAATTTTATGACACCTAGAAATTTTACTGAGGTAGAAAGTCTCTGAATCTTAGTCAGATTTTTTTCCCATCCTCTGGCATTCAAATGTCTCACCAATAAGTCCAGTGTGTTTGCCACCTCTTGCTCACTGGATCCAATTAGCATAATGTCATCAATGTAATGGACCAGTGTGATATCTTGTGGAAGCAAAAAGCAATCAAGTTCTCTCCAAATAAGATTATTACACAAAGCCAAAGCATTAATATACCCCTGAGGTAAGACAGTAAAAATATATTGCTGGCCTGGCCAGCTGAAGGCAAATTGCTTCTGACAGGCCTTAGGGACAAGAATGGAGAAAAAGGCATTTGCCAAGTCAATGGCTGCATACCGGGTACCAGGAGATGTGTTAATTTGCTCAAGCAATGAAACCACATCTGGTACAGCAGCTGCAATTGGAATCACCACTTGGTTAAGCTTATGATAATCCACTCCCATTCTCCAAGACCCATCTGTCTTCTGCACAGGCCAAATGGGAGGGTTGAACGGGGATGTGGTGGGAATCACCACCCCTGCATCTTTCAAGTCCTTGATGGTGGCGCTAATCTCCGCAATCCCTCTAGAGATGCAATATTATTTTTGATTTACTATTTTTCTAGGTAGAGGCAGCTCTCACAGCTTCCGTTTGGCCTCTCCCACCATAACAGTCCCCACTCCACCAGTCAGGGAGCCAATGTGGGGGATTTTCCAGCTGCTGAGTAAGTCTATCCCAAGTATGCATTCTGGCACTGGCGAAATGACCACAGGATAATTCTGGGGACCCACTGCACCCACTGTAAGTCAAACCTGTACTAAACTGCATTAATTACCTGTCCTCCATAAGCCCCTACTTTAACCAGAGGACCACAAGATCATTTTGGGTCCCCTGGAATCAAAGTCAGCTCAGAGCCAGTGTCCAGTAGTCCCCCAAATGTCTGCTCATTTCCCTTTCCCTATTGCAAACAGTTACCATGGTAAAAGGCCAGAGGTCTCCTTGGGGAGGATGGGAGAAAAGTAACAGAATAAATTGTCGGTAGTGTGGTGGGGCCCTTCCTCAAGGAGACCCAGCCTCTCCTTCATTCAACAGGTTCTGGGTCTGTAAACTGGCTCAGGTCTGGAAATTGATTGAGGGGCTGTGATTCTTTGTTTTTATAATTTAAATTAGTTTTTTGTCCATTCGATATGGAAGTTTTCTGCTTATATAAGGTAAGTAAGAATGCAGTGGTCTTCTGATCAATTTCGCTTGTAGGAACAGAGTTATTAATTAGCCAATGCCAGAGCTCTACACAAGCCTGACTATTCTGACTGCTGCTTTCCTCTTCTGTCCATTAGGTAGCTATGCCGACCTTGCCATTGATTGTTGAGTGTCAACGCTCGGCCCCTGCCACCTCGGGATCTAATTATTCCCATTGTATTTAAATTTTGTAGTTGAGTGACTGTGGTCTCCACCCACTGTTAGATCTGAAAAGAGCTATTACAGCATTCTTCAAAGATGCAGCTGCTGTCCTCACAAATCTATTTTGCAAACTACTGATCATGGGTATGTCTTCTGGACCCTCTCAGCTGGGATGAGTAAGTCTAAAGTGACTAATCCACTCCACCATCCCAATTTCCCTAAGCCTTTGGATCTCTTACTCTACATTAATCCAAGGGAGATCAGGCATTTCCAGCTCACTCACAGTGGGCCATCTTTTAATCCATATTTCAGCTAACGAAAGCAAATAAACTATTAGAACCTTTTTTTTTTTTTTTTTTTTTAAAACTCCCTGAGCTGCAACATTAAAAGCAGAGTTCCTACTTTGTGGGCCCAAATCAATAAATTCAGCCTGATTCAATTCTATGTTCCTTCCACTTTTTTCCCACACCCTTAATATCTATTCTCATGCCTGTTCTACAGATTTCTGTTTCTATAAATTAGAAAACCCAAGCAGTTCTTTTCAAGTGTAGCTCACCTCCTCATGGGTCACACTTTCAACCTCGCATCTAGGGGCCCATTGAGACTTTAGTTATAGGTCTAGAAGCAAATGAGAGGTGTTGGGGATGGCTCCTGAGGAGAATCAACATTATCTTGCCAGGCAACTGCCTCAGTGGAGGCTATCACTGTTGCCTTGGGCACTGTGGGTTTTATATCCTCAGACAAAGGTGGAAAGACTGATGGCATCTTGGGCCAGGGAGGGGATGTTGCTGCTAGTTGGGATGTGGAAGCTGTTCCTTCTGGCAAAAAAAAAGTTCATCAGAGTTTATAAACTCCATGTCCCAGCTTCATCAGGGTCCTCCCACACATCCCCATTCCAAGTTGCAGGGTCCCATTCTTTTCCAATCAATGCCCTCACTTTAACAGTAGACACCTGGTGAGGCTGTGCATGCACCTTTTGTTGCAGGTCAGCCACTTGCATGATAAGAGCTTGTGTCTGTTATTCCACAATTCCAGCTCTTTCTGTACAGGAGATAAGACTCTCACTCAGGGCAGTCTTAGCAGATTTGAGGCTCAGTATCTGCTTCTGAAGCTGGGAGATAGTATCCCTGAGTTCATTATTTTCTTTCATCACTTTGTCCGCTGGTAGGAGCAACCAACTAGCTTCATTATGTTCCCTGGTTCTCCACATATAGTCAAAGGTAATATGTATAGAGTTACTAAACTCCTTGTCTCTCATAAGTGATTAATCAGAAGTTTAAAATGCATTTATTTGCATAACTCTCTACACAGTTCATGCCAAGGGCTATCAGTGTTTGCTATACTATTAGAAGTAGATTCCTTAGCATTTTGGGGTCTAATCAAATTAAGCAGTCAACACTAGAAACCCCAAAACCAGTGAAGGAACTCCACCCTTAATATTCTGTTTCTCTAAAACCACTCCTGTTATCAACATCTGTATTAGTCAGGGTTCTCTAGAGGGACAGAACTAATAGAATATATATGAGAATTTATTAAGTATTAACTCACATGATCACAAGGTCCCACAATAGGCCACCTGCAAGCTGAGGAGCAAGGAGAGTCCCTCTGAGTCCCAAAACCGAAGAACTTGGAGTCCGATGTTTGAGGGAAGGAAGCACTAAGCTCGGAAGAAAGATGTAAGCTGGGATGCTAGGCCAGTTTCATCTTTTCACATTTTTCTACCTGCTTTATATTCTAGCCTCACTGGCAACTGATTAGATGGTGCCAGCACAAATTAATAGTGGGTCTGCCTTTCCCTGCCCACTGACTCAAATTTTAATCTCCTTTGGCTACACCCTCACAGACACACCCAGGATCAATACTATGCATCCTTCAATCCCATCAGGTTGACACTCAGTATTAACCATCACCACGATAGCATTCTGTGTTTCTGTTTGCAGAAGTGCTTGAAAAGGACACTGTCACAAATCTATAAATATTTCTATCACATTGAATTATTTTGTTTTTTTGTTTGTTTGTTTTTTGAGATGGAGTCTCTCAATGTTACCAGGCTGGAGTACTGTGCTGCAAATTTGGCTCACTGCCACCTCTGCCTCCTGGATTCAAGTGATTCTCCTGCCTCAGCCTCCAGAGTGACTGAGACTATAGGCACCCACCACCATGCCCGGCTAATTTTTGTATTTTTGGTAGAGACAGGGTTTCACCATGTTGGCCAGGATGGTCTCGATCTCTTGACCTCATGGTCCACTGCCTTGGCCTCCCAAAGTGCTGGGATTACAGGCGTGAGCCACCAGGCCCGGCCCATTGAATCACTTTTATATTGTTTTCTAAGAAACAAAAATTGAAATAACACCGAGGAAGTCTAAGTCTATGCCTGTTAGTCACTTACTATCAAGTATACTGAACAAATCATTTTGACTTACTTGTTTCATTTATCTGTAAGTGCGGGATCCATTACAGTTAGATCTTAATTTTGGTGAAATTATGTATTTAAAAGAACACAAGATAGGGTAGACTAATTTATAATTCATAGTTTAGAGGTATTTGTGTGATATTAGGCTGTTTTTTATTCCCTAACAACAGAATGGAACAGAGTTGCAGAAAGAGAGTCAACAAAATTAAGCACACAAGTAAATAAGTAGGCGGTATTCTATTTAATAACTAATTACTTTTGACCAGCAGTGCTGTTTTTCTTCCCCCCTGACTTAGAAGAGCATAGTTGTGAAAAATGTAAATGTTGTTAAACTTCTAACATAGTGACTTAAAAAAAAAAACTACCACCATTCTTGAGACTCTTCTGCTCTCACTGCTTTCATTTTTACCACTGCCATTCCTTTCCTAAACCGTATCAATCCAGCTCTGTCTGCACCCCATTTCACTGAAACTGTTGTCACTTTGCTGATTCTTCCTATGTGCATGACTCCATTTTCATTTTAGACTTGTATCATGGTTGACACTTTTACCCTTTGGAACCTATTTTCTCATTGCATTTCCTATTTATTTTTCTCTGTTCTCTACATCTTTTGGATAATTCTTTCTCTGCTTTTTTTTTTTTTTTTTCTCTATGTTCTTCTCCTTTACTTGTGTAGGTCTCCAGGTGCCCATTATGAATACTCTTGACAGCCTTTTGTCAATGATATGCTTGTTTTTTTCGAAATGGAGTATCCACCCAGCTGATTAAACACCTACTCAACGTCGAAATCAGCTTTTCCATCCCCTACTGCCATTAAAAAGAGCTGTGTTCTTGTTCAGTACTTTTTTTTGCCATATCTAATTAGACCAAAAGCATGTATACATCCAAGCTGAGAAAACGTGACTCTCTCTCTCTCTTTCTTTCTCTCTCTATGTTTCTCTCTCTCCTTCTCAGCAAAATTCACACCCAGAGCTGGAAGACTGCCAGTCAGTTTTTGCTTTTTGACAAAATAGTAACAGGTAAATTTAGATAACGAGGGTTAACAAATGCTGGTAGGAGGATGGAGAGGCAGAAAAGGCTGGTGAGCAGTGATAGAAGCCATTTAGCAGATGCTAAAAAAAATAAATATGAGATATAGAAATAGAAAGTGCTTTTTATGTTTTTGATCTCTCTTCAAGTCCTGATTTCTTTCCTGGAATTTTGGGATAAACATTTTCTAATGTATGTATGTTCACTGTATTTTCTTAAACAACAGACTATTTGTTTGTTATAAAACAAATATATAAAAGTAATTATATATACCACCTGGACTATAGGTTATTTCAAATAGAAATGCCAGCAATTCAAACTTAAGATGCTACTAAGATTTCTCATTTTTCTTTTTACCTTCATCTCTCTCTTTGTAACTACAATCCCTTCGCCCTAAATGGTAATGTCTTTATTCAGCCCAATAGAAGAAAAGGTATGGCCATTTTTATATTAAGAAAGTGGCCCGAATGTTTTCATAGAAAGTCAGAGAGAGGTGATGAAGCTGCAGATCTGTGTTCAGAAAAAAAGAACCCACTGCCAGGATTATTAGCAACTGACTGCATACAATTTGCAAATAGTAGTTGTGGAAACATTGTCTGAAATATAAAACTTATAAAGCGTGTACTTAAAGAGAAGTTGCAGCAAGGTCAAGCAACACCAGAGTTTAGTATTTTCTGCAATTAATAGAAAAACAGATATCATCTATCTTTCCACTTCTCTTCTATAATCGCATCACATAAAAATGGAAAGAAGTGACATTTAAGATGGATTCACCTAAAATACAACTTCTGTGTACAGTATACAAAGCTAATTTGGGTGCCCTGATAGAGGTGGCTTCCCAACAAGTTGGGAGTATGGAGACTTTTACATGGGGGATTGAAGACTTTTACATGTATATCAGAAGAAAAAGAATATAGAGGGTCGTGGCTAACAGAAATGACTTTAATTCATGCCATTTTCCAGGAGGATTTCAAGGAAGGAGATTGCCATAGAATTGTGAACATGCCCTTCTTATATGTATATATGTTATGGTTCAAAGAAAGATAAATCCAACATATGAATGCCCTGTCTTTTGGGTAAAATGTAGGAGGCAGCAATTCCCAGTAGAGCTAACGAGGCTAACATAAAAGGGCGTGTAGATTGATACAAAATGGAAAGCTCTTCTGCTATCCTGCAAAGGAAGCTGGCATATTACCTCGGTTGGGTTTGTTCAAGAGAAGAAGCTTTTTCCCTGCTTATGTTGTACCCTCCAATGTTCCTATAATGACCCATCAAGTTCAATGACAAAAGAGTAGAAGGAAAAGTTTAAAGGCTTCCAATTCAACCTCACTAAGGGACGCAGAAAGAGCATCTACCAGTTTTTGCAATTTTGTTCTTTGTCCCCGGGAGCTGGAATCTCTTTCTGAACTCCCACTTCCTTTCCCATCATTTTTAATCTGAGCTCCAATTTTCCTTCTCATCAGTTTTAACCTCTAAGCAGGTGACTTATACTTCTTTTAAATTGTAAATCCGCCTTTTCTATCCTGGTGAATGCCTATGGTCTTGAGGTCTCCCCTTTGTTTTTTTCTTTCTGGTGCACTTTGTAGACTAAGCAAATACTTGTTGAATAAATTGGTAATTTTACAGGGGGAAAAAGCATAGGCAGTTATCTTGCACAGTGGCTGAAAATATTTCTAGGGCATGCTTATCAGGATCTGACTTAAGAGAGACTTTATGTGGCGTATACAAAATGAAGTCTGTGGAAAACTTGGAAGCACTTCACAAAGTAAATATTTGTCATCTAAGGTAGTCAGCTGCCTGTGAGAGTTTCTTATGACATACTACATGCATTAGATGACTGTGATTCTGAATTTCAGATACTGATGTGTTTAGGCTGCCTCAGACATGGACCACTCTAGTTAGAACACTACCGAGGGAACTGTAATAGAAATGTACTTACTTACTTATGGCTACCTATCTGCCAAGTCCAAAGTCATACTCATTAGAAATAAGTATCTTGAGTGCAAAGCTAGCATTCTAGTTCAGAACCAGAACACAGGAGCTATACATAACTAGCCTACTTCGCTATATCTCTATATAAGCTACATATCTATGTATAATTTTAGTATTTTTTCATTACAGAAAAAAGTGTTTTAAGACATCTCAGACTAAACTAGAATTAAGACAATTAAGGGTTTCACAAGTTTCTTGTAATGAGAAACTCACTATATGTCATTCAGTATTTATTATATGCATTTTATTTGTAAGTATGTCTATGTTTATATTTCTACGTTACTCTATTTTTAATATAAAATACATTTCTCAATGCTTTTTAATTGCTTTGATTAATATGTATATAATAATGCCATCTAAATATTAACATTCACTACAGCTAATACATAAAACTGAACTGATTGGAACACACTAGAATGTCTATACCATGTAAGGACACTGTCCATATTGTTGTAATTAGGTTATATGTGTCTGCTCATACTACCTATTTTGATACATGAAAATTTGTTAATGGGACAAAAGCTCATAGAACTTGTTAGAAATTTTATATATTAGCAAACAAATATTGGATGAAAGTTATTACAGCCAGTTTCAAAAACAATTGTAATTATTTTAGAGAATGTGTTTAAACATTTTGAAGTGTTTTCAGATAAAATGCTTCCAAAACTTTGTTTTCCATTTAACATTTATTAAGTATCTAAGTTACACTGACTTTCAAATTAATGTTTTTATTAATTAAAGATCTCTAGAAAGCTTTCTATTATGAAGCTGTTTAGCTGCTTAGGAATCAAATGTGTATGGTTAAGTATAAGGAAAGGTACAAATATCTATTGTTTTCTACATTCTACACTTTTCGTATCTGCTCAGCATTTTCCTCTTTATCTGAAATATGCTACCAGTGGTGATGAGATATACAGTATACATAACACATTTACAAAGAATCTTAGCTTTAGGAATATACCCTAATGTTTTCAAATAATGATATTATTGGGTTCTATTGGTAGTTAAGAAAAAAATGTTTACTTATATACATGGCTATAACTGGATAATTATAAACATTAATATTTGTCAGAATAAGATTAATCATAAGATTATTGGCCAGGTCCGGTGGCTCATGCCTGTAATCTCAACACTTTGGGAGGACGAGGCAGGCAGATCACGAGGTCAGGACATCTATACCATCCTGGTCAACATGGTGAAACCCCGTCTCTAATAAAAATACAAAAAATTAGCTGGGCGTGGTGGCACGTGCCTGTCATCGCAGCTACTTGGGAGGCTGAGGCAGGAGAATCACTTGAACTGGGGAGTCAGAGGCTGCAGTGAGCTGATATCACACCACTGCACTCTAGCTGGTGACAGAGTGAGACTCCATCTCTAAAAAAAAAAAAAGTTATAGGATTATTGTATTTTATAAATTTTGTCTTTGTTGTCACCTTCACATTAAAAACAAGATTTTAGCTAATGTAATGTTATTTTAACCATATCATGCAACATTGACAGTAATGTAGATGTGATTGTAGTTCATTTTTTCTTCTCCAATTATGGATGATATCAACAATAATAATTCTCTGGAGAGAAAAATGAAGCCTTCTCAGAGTATTAAGTGGTAGTTGTTATTTAACTTTTTGACTGAGTAATGGGGTAGAATATGATGTTTAATATCCAGTTATACCAATTTAAATTTTTCTCAAATGATGATGCAATACAGGGAGAGCCCTGACTTTTATCAGAGTCAATTTTTGCCCCATCCTTGTTTCAGAGATAGTTCTTTCTGTATGCAATGCTAATTGCCTCATTAAATATTATGATGACAAAATGTGATAAAGTAAAAATTGCACAGTATTTAGAACTCCAATATCTGAAATACAACTCAGCTTTATGATTTTTCTAACAAACTCAAATGTTTCTAAGTCATAGTTTCTTACTTTGTAATATGGGGGTACTGGGGCTTACCTTACCTGTTTGCTTTCGTTCTCAAATAAAATATTATCAATTCATAAATGTGTTTCTTTATTTTAAATTAGTTTATTCAATCTATCTTTATGAATACCTGTATTGTACCAAGTACCATATGAAGTTCTAGGAAAACTAATATGAGACATCTACTGAATAACCTAATATTAATTAATATTATAAATTCATAATCATATAGGTTATACATATTAAAAGACCTAAATTTTTCCCACTTAGGGCAATGGAGAGCATACCAGCTATCATTAAATGGATTATCCTATGGTTGATACTATATAACCTAAAAATTTGAACTAATTGTATTTCTCTGGCTCCAAAAAAAAAAAAAAGAAAATAAAATCACCTGAGAATTCCACGAAATACTTTCCGCTCTTTTCTAATGTGTCAAAGAGTTTAGTGAAAGATTCGTAATGCACTTGAGATATTGTTAAACAAATTTGTAACAATTGGGCAGCCATCCCACAAAAAGAAATTGGAATTAATATATAAAAATCGTATTCATCCGTGTTATGGTTTTTCTAGATGGGGTTTGCGTATAAATTACACTAAAGTTGATGCCTATTCATTTAAAAGCCAATACTCTAAAAGGTTCCACTATATATTAGAAATAGTAAGTATGGTATATTATAGCATCATCATGATGGAGATAGAAAATGTCATTTATTATGGTAATAAGTCAAATAATAAAATATAACTTATGTTGGAGCTTGAGGATTAAAATATATTTTATGTCAATTTAAAACAGTAAAATCCAGACATTTAAAGTTTATGCTAAACTAAGATAGAGAATTAACCTCACTAAGAATAAAGTGCAAAGTCTTGTCAGGAGTTCAGTAGAGCTAAGAGAGAGTTGAGCTGCCAGTTGTTGATGCTGCCAATTGAGCAAGCCAAAATGAAAGTAATGGTCAAGATTTTAATCACTTACTGTATTAGTACAAGTGATAGTGAAAGAGACCAAACCAAAGAAGGTGCCAATTTCTCCCCCTTCCAGTTCCCCCTAACCCAGAACAGCACGAGGTCGAGGGTGAGGTGGATCAGCACAGTGGAAAAGTACTGAGTATATGGGCATAACCTGGAGATAGTGCAGGTTTTGTTTAGACTACTGCAATAAAGTGAATATCCCAATAAAGCAAGTCAGACAATTTTTGTAGTTTCCCAGTGCATATAAAAGTTATTATATATTCACTATTCCAAAGTTTATTAATATGTAATAGCATGATGTTTAAAAAGCTTTACATACCTATTTTTAAAATATTGTTTAAAAAACTGACACAGAGACATGAGAACATGCTGTTGGAAAATGGCATCAGTGTATGCTTGCCACAAAACCTTCAATTTGTAAAAAACACAATATCTGCAAAGCACAATAAAGCAAATCACAATAAAATGAGATGTGCTTATACTATCAGGGTGGAGGAAATTTCAAGGTTCCCTCTCTCACCCAGTAAGGTCTCCTCAGAGGCTCCCAAGGAACGCCATGGCCAGCAGAAAGCTCCAGATACAAAGACCTCTGAACCCAGCCTCCTAGTTTAGGAATGCAAATATGCATAAAAGCAAGGGCAGCCAGGGACACCTGAGTCCTTGACCACAACTCCTTTCTGAGACCGCAACGCATTGACTGGATCCTTTGGTGTGGGAAGGGCCAATTCCCCCAAGAGCCTTGCCAGGTAAAGTCTTTGTAATTGTCTGTTTGAGCCAGAAAAAAATCACATATAGGTTTATTCAAGCAAGGGCTGCTCAATCCTGTTTAATCCCTGGAGTCCTAGAGATTCATACATGTCACTGAGACTCGTTGCTTATATTTATACATACCATGCCATGGTTTGAACTTTTGTCTTCTCTGAAATATATGTTGAAACTTAAATCTTCAATGAAACGGTATTTAGACATGGAGCATACAGGGGAATAATTAGGCCTTGAGGGCTCTGCCCTCCTAAATGGGATTAATGTCTAATAAAGGCTTGAGGGAACTAGCTAGGGCTCTTTTGTCATTCCATCCCATCTGCCACGTGAGGATATCATGTCCAAGGCACCACCGTAGAAGCAGAGACCAAGCACTCACCAGAAACCAAAGCTACTGGCACCTTGATCTTGGACTTCCCAGGCTCCAGAATTGTGAGAAACATAGTTCTATTATATATAAATTACAGTCTCTGTATAGCATACAAATGGACTAAGACATACGTAATTTTAATTGTCTTTCTTGTTTATAGCAGACATTTGTTGTCCCAAACGGATATTTCTGCATATTTTCAGAGGGATATCATGACCCTTCTTCCTAATCTTGCATACTCATGAGAAAAGGTCGGTTTTGTGTGGCAAAATCACCTTGCTATATTTCCATTTCACTTCTCACTTTTTCCACTGATTGTTTTGATTGTTTACAATGTATCTATTTATCTTTTTGGGGGGTTGGTGTTAACCAAACAACGGACTGAATGTAGTCTAAAGTCCTCAGAGAGGTACCATGAGCCTAGGATTGGTGTATTGAGGTCATGGTATGGCAATTGACAGAATGATAAATGAGATATAACTTAGTTTAAGTCTCGACATTCATCACACATTTCTCTAGTTCCTCTCATGGAAACTACTAAATAGTTTCATATTTGGGAAAAAAAAGTCTATCTTCTCGTATGAACCTTAAATACTTTTCATCCATCAGTGACACTCCAATGTATTTAAAATAGAATTCCAAATTCTTAATATGCCCTACAAGGCAATATATTAAATGATCCTGACCAACCTACCTAAATCTTATCCTATTCTCAGCCTCTGTCCCTATACAACAACACTGGACTAGGAGCTAGTTAGCATTCAGTACATCTATTATATGTTTAATACAGAAATAAATAAAAGTAGCATAATTAGTGAAAAAATTCTGTGTGATATATGGAACATACTTTCATATATATTTATTAAATTTCATAGGGATGACTTCAAAGATACGTTACCTTATTTGACAAAATCTTCAGACACTAAAATTACTACAAAATTAAGCAACTGAAGCTGAATTGTAAACATAATTGCAAAATTAAGGTTATTTTAATTAAGATTTTTATTTTTAGATAATTTTAGATTTGCAAACAATTTAAAGAATTAATGCAGTGAGATCTTGTGTATATTTTACTCAGCTTCTGCAATGTAATGTCTTGAAAAACTGTGTATGATATTACAATCAGAATATTGACACAGATGCAATCAAACTGAAAACATTTCCGTTATGACAAGAATTTCTCCCATTTCTTTGTATAGAGACTCTCATCTCTCACGTGTTTCCAGCACCTTCTTAACCCATGGCAGTT
The DNA here is from genome assembly GCF_009764315.1 of Trachypithecus francoisi. Classification (NCBI taxonomy): domain Eukaryota; kingdom Metazoa; phylum Chordata; class Mammalia; order Primates; family Cercopithecidae; genus Trachypithecus; species Trachypithecus francoisi. Next base: position 68,656,982 of record NW_022681472.1, read on the forward strand.
ACTAATACGTTCCCCAGTTGTATAATTTTATCATTTCAAGAATGTTGTATAAATGAAACCATGCAATATGTAACCATTTGGGTTGCATTTTTTTTTTTCAAACAGCATGATTCTATGGAGATTCACTGAGGTTGCTGTGTACGTCAGTTGTTTATTATTCCTAAGTGGTGTTCCCTGGTATTGATATACTGCTGTTTGTTTAACCATCCACCATTAAAGGACATCTGGGTTGTTTGCAGTTTGAATCTGTTATAAACAACGCTATAAACATTCATGAACGAGTTTTTGTTTATCTTTATTTCTCTATAATAGAAGCACAGGAGTGGTGCAATTGCTGGGTTCCATGGTAGATGCATATTTAGTCTTTTTGCTTGTTTATTGTTATTTTTGTCTTTGTTTAAATAAACTCTCAAGGCTGGTCTGAAGGTGGTGAGTTACTTCAAGTGATTGTTCACAGTCAGTTACAGATTGAACTCCTTGTTCCACTCTTTCCCCTCGTCTTACTACTGCACTTGACTGGTCATAATAAACAAATTATGTTTATTAACCTATAAATAAATAACTACCAAATAAACAAATAAACTACCAAACTATTTTTTCCATAGTAGCTGTATCATCTTACATTCCTACCAGCAAAGTATGAGAGATCCAGTTGTTCCATAGCCTCTTCAGAATTTCATGTCTCACTATTTTTTATTTTAGAAATTCTCATAGGTATTTAGTGATAGCTCACGCATGGTTTTAATCTGTATTTGCCTAATGGCTACTGAAGTTGAATATATTTTTATGTGGTAATTTGCCATTGTCTATATGCCTTTTTTGTTGAAATGTTTCTTCATGTCTTTTGTCAATATTCAAATTGTTTTGTTTGCTCCTACAATTTGGTTTTGAGAGTACTTCCTACATTCTAGACACTAGTCCTTTGTGGATATGTGGTTTGCAAGCATTTTCTTTCACTCAGTGGCTTGTCTTTTCGTACTCTACAGGATCTTTCGCAGAGAAAAGTTTTTAATTTTGATGCAATCCAATTTATATTTTTTTCTTCTATGACACACAGTACTTATTTCACATCTAAGAATTTTCTGCCTAGCCCTACATACTGAAAATTTTATACTATTTTTTCTCACTTTTATAGATTTATATCTTACATTTAAGTCTGTGATACATTTCATACATTTTTCTTAATATGAGATTAAGGTTGGGTATTCTTTGCCTTCCTGATTTTCATTATTATTACTATAGATTTTCATTTACTCCAGCACCGTTTGTTGAAGAGGTTCTTTCCTCCATTGGATCACTTTTCACTTTTGTCAAAAATTGTTTGGTGATATTTGTGTGTTTATTTCTGGGTTCTTTAGTCTTTTCCACTGTTCTATGTGATATCTACCCCTCTGCCAATACCACACATTCTTTATTACTTTAGTAATATAGGAACTCTTGAAATTGAAAGAATGACACTTCTTGAAATTGGAAGAATGACACTTTGCTCTTCTCTTTCAAAATTGTTTAGCTATTCCAGTCCCTTGCTTTCCATATAAATTTTGTAATTTTCTAAATCATGTCTAAAATTATTACTGGGATTTCCTGGAAATTGTGTTAAAACTATAAATCTGTATGTCAATTTTGGGAAGATTACTATCTTCACTATTTTGAGTTTTCCAATCCATGAAAATGCTAAGCTTCTGCATTATTTAGATCTTTGATTTCTTTCATTGTGTGTAGTTCTCAGCATACATGTTCTGTATATGTTTTACACCTAATTATTTCCTATACTTAAGTATTTCCTTTTTTCACATGATTGTGTTATTGTGCTTTTAATTTTTCTTTTCGTATGTTCAGTGCTAATACATAAAAATGGAATTTATTTTTGTATGATCAACTTGTATCTGAATACTCATTTATTAGCAGTAAGAGAGGAGAATTTGTCAGTTTTTTGTTTTTTGTTTGTTTTGTATTCCTTGATATTCTTTACATAGAAAATCATGTCATCTGTAATGAGGGACAATTATATTTCTTTCTTCTGATCTATATAACATTTATTTTATTTTCTTGCCTTTGTGAAATAATTATAACTTCTAGCAGTGAATCGAATAGAACGGTGAGACTAGACATCATTGTCTGATGATCATAGAGGAAATTTCAGTTTTTCACCATTAAGCACAAAGTTAACTGTAGTTTTATTGTATATTTTATCTATTGATAATTTTTAAATTTTTGGTTAACTTAAGAAAGTTCCCTCTATTCAAGTTTGCTGAAAGGTTTTGGTTGTTTGATATTTGTTGTTGTTGCTGTGTTTGAGTGTGTCATTCCATCACCCAGGCTGGAGTGCAGTGGCACGATTAAGGCTCATTGCAGTCTAGGCCTCTCAGACTCATTTGATCCTCCTACCTCAACATCCCAAGTAGATGGGACTACCAGTGCGTGACAACACACCCAGCTAATTGTTTCGTTGTTGGTGATGGTGGTGTTATTGTTGTTCACTTTGTTGTTGTTGTTGAGACAGGGTTTCACTATGTTGGCCAGGATGGTCCCCGACTTCTGGGTTCAAGTGATTCATCTGCCTTGGCATCCCAAAGTACTGGGATTATAAGGATGATGCACCACTCCCAGTATTTCTTTGGTATTTTTTAAATCATGAATGAGTGTTGAATTTTGTCAAATGCTATTTCTGAATTGATCGATATGATCATGGAATTTTTCTTTCTTACTTAGACTATTACTCTGATGAATTGCACCACTGAAATAAACCTTTTACCTCTGAAATAAACCCTATTTGATCATGATGTATGACTTCTCATATATTGCTGAATTCTATTTTCTTATAGATGTCTGCATCGACATCAATAAGGAATATTGGCCTGTGGTTTTCTCTTTTGCACTCTTAGTCATTTTAAGGCAGTGGGGTAAGACTTAGCTTCATAAAATGAATTGGAAAATGCCCTCTAGTCTTCTATATTTTTTTAAATAGTTAAAATAAAATTGATATTAATTCTGTCCTGTTTAAAACAATTCCTAGTGAAACCATACGAGTTTGGAGAATCTGTTTTGAAAACTTTTAAATTATGAACTCAACTTCTTTAATGGTTATAGAACTATTCAAAGTACTTATTTCATATTGAGTTAAATGTGTTTTTTTGAGGAAGTAGTCCCTTTTGCTCAAGTGATCAAATTTGCATATGTAGACTTGTTTTATGTCATCATTATGCTTTTGAAATCTGCCAGAGTCAATAATAGTAGCCATTTAAAAAATTACAGACATTAGTAATTTGTGTTCTCATTCATTTTTAAAATCAGTCTTGCTAGAAGTTTGTCAGTTTTATTGATCTTTATGGTGGACCATCTCTTCGTTTCATTAGCATTTTCCATTTATTTTTCTGTTCTTAATTTCATTTTTTTAATTATTTTTGTATCTTCAAGATTTCTTTCCTTCTTCATGATTTGGGTTTAGTTTTCTCTTCTTTGTTAGGCAGTTGTCTAAAAGTTGTCCAACTTACAACACTCCTTCTTTTCTGATCCTCTTATGAGAGAACAGGCAGTCCTTGAGGCATTGATTTTCTCCTCCTTTTGGAATTTCCAGATTTCTGACTTCTTTAGCTGCGAGTCTGGTGCATGAGGAACACAGAAAACTCACATCTGTCTTGTTATTTGAGGCCTGCACTTTTCAGTGTCGTCTTCTGTTTGTTTGATATATGATGTCAAGGTTTTATGTTTGTCCTTAGCCGGAGATATAAGGAAAAGTATTTCTTTTCACAAAATGACATCTTCTTTGAAATATCTTTGACATATCTTCTTCAAAGAAGTGTCTTCTATTTTCTGTTTAATAATAGAACATTTTGATCTTTGCTACATTTCATAGAACAAATGCAACAAATTAAGCACATTTCCCTTAGGTATGAAGTATGAAGTTAATTTACTATGCAGATAAAGAAGTAAATGGAACTGAATTATAATTTACAAGACACAAAGTCAGAGTGAATTTGGTTTTTACCAGTAGTTGTTTTTCATACATTAAAATACATATGTAAGCAAACTTGACTGGGGGGAAAAAAGAAAGCTGTTACCCAGGGAAATAAGCTTACAAGTAAGCCTGCTAAAGCATTTTAAGAGAAACAAAATAGAAAATTATACTTAAACTTACCCTGTGGTAGTTAGACTGATGCACCTTTTTGTGCAAAAAGTTTATAAAGTTATTTGCTATGCAAGCATGTTTTATGAAAACTGAAATATGGCCACTAAGATGAATACCTTTGTATTCATCTTAGTGGCCATATTTCAGTTTTGAAAGCAGTAAGAATGTTAGAATCTGTTGGTGTCCATATAAAAAAGTTTTACTTCTTATTTGTCCACATTCCTTTATATATCTTTGTCTTTCAACCATGGTATTTACCCATTTATGGTAGCGGTTTTAGTAATTAAAAAATGTCTATAAGGTGTTTATTTAAAAAATAATTTTCCTTTGTTTTTATAGGATTCTTATTAAGTTTTCTAAAGTGGGTAGAGAAGGAACAAATGAATATAATACTTACTAAAAGACAACATAAATGGCAGGCACATACCTAAAGCATCTATGCCAACTGAATGAAAACCATATATATGTGTATGCATATCTATATCCAGATTTAATTATTTTACTTGAATCAGAGTAAGATTTAAGAGCTGATCTGGTTCTACATTCTCTCAAGAGGTTACTCATTCTTTTTGGCTTCATCTCATCAAAATGCATCTTGGGAATGATATTAAAACGGCAAAAGGCCAGACCCTTTCCCCAACCAAAAATATCAGCATTAGTGTGGGCCTGTAGATAAAGGTACAATTTTAATTTTTTCAAATGTCTACTGGTTGATAAGAATATTGTATACGTTTGGAATAACATTGTTTAAAAATTCAAATTCATATTGGCAAGCAGTTTCAAAAGGTCTTATAATTAAAATTCCTCTCCATATTATATAATGATGGTCTCAGGTAATAGTGTAGATGGAAAACAGTAAAAGTATGTTAAACACTTGTTATTGTATCCAGGGAAGATAATAGACCAGGTAAGTCTCAGAGGGAAAATGATTGCCTGCAGTAGATAATTATGCGCAAAAGACTGCCTGTCACATAGATGATTACAAATGACAATGGAATTAGTAGACTCCTCAGGTCATGGAGAGTTATCTGCCAATGGCTGGGCAGACTCAGAAGGAAAATAGTATTGTTCTGAAATTCATGTATCTGCCTAAGCTTATTCTTATTTATTCCCTCTTTTACTCAATGTACATTAAAAATCTGTGTACACACGGTGTGGCTTCAGATGTAAAGAAAATTATAAGTGTTTCTCTGCCCTCAAATAGCTTAGAAACTTTCGTGACTTTGACTGTATGCCATATAGAATAGCAGTTGGGAAGATACCTAAGATTAAAAGAAAACACACAAATAATGTAGGCAAAAAAAATCCTGAAAGGAAAATGACACCTTACTGGAGCCAGTAAGATTTAGGATAAATGACAATTACAATGCATAGAAGTCAGATGTGCAAAAAGAAGAAGGTAAGTAATCTAGGTAGTAGGGTTCTCAGCCTCGGCACTATTGAGGTAGTGGAAAATTAATTATTCATTGTGGGGACTGTTTTATGTCTCCAGACATTGAAAAACTGGCTCCACGTGTTAGAGTTGCCAAATTTTGCAAGTAAAGTTAAGTAGTTTAGCAAATAAAAAATAAAACACCACTTAAATTTGAAATTCAGAAAAACAAAAATAACTTAGCACAATTATGTCCCATATTAACCATTGTCTGAAAATCAAATTTAACTTGCCTGGCTGTAATTTATCTGGCAGTTCTAACTGGAAGATTAAGTCACCACTGGCTGCAAACCACTGAGTTAGAGGAAAAGCAAGACCAGATTTCACATGTGGGAATTCACTAGCTGTGTTTGAGGAACAATGAATTGACTAGGTTTCAGCATAACTTTTTAAATAAGTGTGTATCTCCTATGTATCTGCCTAGGATTGCTCTTGGTAGAGGGCAAAGAGTAGGGAATAGAAAATGCAAAAATTTCCCTGCATGGTGGAAATTATGTTAAAGCAAGGTGAAGACAGTAAAAACAAAGCTGAGTAAATTATGACTCACTGGTCAGTATAAACCAGATTTTGTTGCTACAGGATCAAACAACCCCCAACATTTCTATGACTAAGAACAGCAAACATACATTTTGTTGTTGTTTGTGACATGCGCGTCCCTGTGAAGAGACCACCAAACAGGCTTTGTGTGAGCAATAAAGCTTTTTAATCACCTGGGTGCAGGCGGGCTGAGTCCAAAAAGACAGTCAGCGAAGGGAGATAACGGTGAGGCTGCTTTATAGGATTTGGGTAGGTAAAGGAAAATTACAGTCAAAGGGGGGTTGTTCTTTGGCGGGCAGGAGTGGGGGTTACAAGGTGCTCAGTAGGGGAGCTTTTTGAGCCAGAAAAAGCAATTTCACAAGGTAATGTCATCCCTTAAGGCAAAGACCAGCCATTTTCACTTCTTTTGTGGTGGAATGTCATCAGTTAAGGCAGGGCAGGGCCTTTTTCACTTCTTTTGTGATTCTTCAGTTACTTCAGGCCATCTGGGCGTATATGTGCAAGTCACAGGGGAGGTGGACGTGCAAGTCACAGGGATGCGATGGCTTGACTTGGGCTCAGAGGTCTGACAGTTTGCTTGCTTGTTTGCTTCTTTCCTGTTCCTGTGTTTCATGTCCATCATGACGGTTGGCTGTAACCATGCTTCACATCACCTTCACTCCAGCTCCAAGGTTGATAGAGAAGTCTCCATCTGCGACGTTTCTGCTTTTCTTGGGTTAGGAAAATGAGAGTGCAGCAAAACGTAGGCTGACTCTTCAAGGTTTCACTCAGATTTCATTAACCAATTCAACCACATTGCCCTAAGTAGAGGGTGAATGTGTAAAACCCCCACCAGTAAGTGTAAAAACTACAAAATGTTAAAAATATATGGTAAGTTAAGGATCATGATATCTTGGATTTCTTTCCCACAGAAAGGAGCATGAAATATGGAGTTGGATTTAGGTAGTTTTTATAATATGTCACTCCAGAAAATTAGAATCAGGCTGTGTGGAGAGTGAGACAGAGAAGGAGGAAAGAACTATTATGAGAATACCCTACAGAGTTCACTGTGCTGCTTTGGGCAAGGGGGGTTTGTATTGTCTTTGCTAGCACTTCCCGGGTAGCATCAAGAATATTTATTAGGGATTGTCTACTAAGAAAGAGAGAATGCTAGAGCATTTCTCCACTGGCTCTGCTCCTCAGTGAGTGACACCAAATATAGCGGGGAGGAATACCATCTACCATGTATGGAGTTTCTGATTCAGGCTGGTAAGTGATACTGAGATAAAGGGAAAACAAAACAAAGGAACAGAATGGGGATGAATATACAACAAAGGCAGTGGACATTTGATTTTTATGATATTTGTTGGATGGTTAGGAGAGGTGACATTTGAGGAAAATTCTGAAAGCAATGCAAGAGATCTTCATGGATATATCGGGGAAAAAAGAATCCAGGCAGAGCAATGGCAGTTACAAAGAGCCTAACGCAGTACATGTGGGACATTCAGGCAACTGGAGCTGGAATGCTGCCAGGGAGAAGGACAGTTGAAAATACTAGGTCAAAAGGACAGTAAGGGCCGAGAGATTATGTAGATCAATGTAGGCCATTGTAAAGATTCAGGATTTACTCCAAGTGAGATTGGGAGCCATTGGAAAATTTAAAGCAGAAGAGTGACATTATCTAACTAGTTTTTAAAGAATACTCTTGCTGCTGTGCTGAAATATGCTGTAAAAGGGCAAGATCAAAAGCAGAGAAACTAGTTCAAAGGCAAGGACAATAACAGAAGTGAGGATCACACATTCAAAGAAGGTGGTAACAACAGAAGCAGTGGAAAGTCTATAATCTGGATATATTATGAAAATACAAGGTTTGCTTTCGCTGATGAATCTGTGTGTGATGTCAGATAAAGAAAATAATCAACCTAAGTAATCCACAAGCTGAAGTTCCTGAGATAGAAAGCCCCTAAGGGAAAAATTCTAAACATACATGCATGTGACCACCCCCCAGGCTTACACAAACAACTTATCTAGAAAGCCGGTAGCCGTTTGAGGTTGCAACATACATGCATGTGACCACCCCCCCCCCCCCCGGGCTTACACAAACAACTTATCTGGAAAACCCCCAGCCGTTTGAGGTTGTGAAAAAGGCGGGAACCAGCCAGAAACTGCCGAATGTTCAACTTTAAATGTTAACCAATAATAAGCTTGTAACTACTGTTTCTCTGTGACTTGTTTGTACCTCGCTATAAAAGAAACCCTAAAACAGCAGCCGGGGCCTCTCTCTTTACCTGCCATTGTATAAAGCGGAGAGGTCCGGGTTCGAACTCGTAATAAAGCGACCCCGGCTATTTGGCTTTGACTCTGGACTCGTGGTCACTTACTGGGGTCTCGCGACTTCGGGCACAACATTCCCATTGAATTTAAGAAGACCTCAGAAGATTTAGGAGTTGAGCGCAAGAGGCTTTTGTCCTGGTCATGCTGAATTTGAGATGCTTACTAGACATCTAAAGGGAGAAGTTTTATAAGCATTTGAAAATGAAGAGAGATTCAAGCTAGAAGTATAAAATGTAGAATTTCAGTGTGTTAATTGATTTTTAAATCATGAGATTCAGCAAAATGATAAAAAGAGTAAGGTAAGAAAGACATATTTTTTTTTTTTAATCTTTTCATTCCCCTGGAGAAACAAACGTTATCTTGACTATTGTATGCGTCCACCAAAAGCTAAAAATAATTGTTTCTAGAAACACACAAAAATCAGCTCTTCCTATACCAGTACTATTCTGTATTATAATATTTGCTTCAGAGAATAGGGAAAGATATAACCTGTGTGAATTATGCCAAAGATAAAAAGTGTGTTCACATAAATAACTGTGATTGATATTTTAAAACGTTACTTTTTATTTCAAATTTGCAATACTTTTATTATGGGGAGACAATTCTCCATAGATCTCTTACATTTTGGCACATCTTTTGAATGGACTGTCATTCTTTTGGTTTATCTTTTTTCATATGATTATGTAGCAAAAAATGTTGAAATTCTGCTATAGTGTGTTTCTCCTGAGCAAAGGTCAGGCATGCTTTGTTGCATGTTTTAATAGCTTCAGGCTCCTCAGGTCTGAATTCCCCTCAGACAATGCAACCCACTCTAGGTCCAGGTTGAACCTGGCTCTTCTTGCATTGCCTTGCATAATCAGGGCCTTAGGAAACTAGACCAAAACAATCCTGATACAATGGCTATTGGTTTTACTGAGGACTAAAGTCCTTTGTCTCTGACCCAGGATACTTGTGTCGTCTGCTAGTATCTATGAAACTGTGGCTGGTTACCTTGACAAGTTGTAATCTGAGTCGATATCTCATACTTTTTACAGTTCTAAATAGTTGCCCACTTTGCTTCTCAGTGATCTGATGTGTCTCTAAGAAGCTGCAGCAAAATGTCATATCCTCTTCCTAACCCTCAGGATTCAGATGCTTTGGAGATATCTGCTATTGAGAATATGTATCTTTCGAGGCTCCAGAGCAGAACCTCTCAATAAAGTTAGGATTCTTCAGACCTCTCTAATCCCTGCCCTACATCCCTTCCCCCAGGGGTCAGGTTCTGTGACCCTGAGCTCTGCTACCATACTACAAGATTATTCAAAAGCCCATGAATATCCCCCCTCTTTCCTGTGGTTTACTTTTGACCTGCAGCACCAGAAGCAAAGAAGACATTGAGGTGCAGAAGGCCATCCATAGCTCAATCTTCTAAGCAGTTTTCTGTAGTAGAATGCATTTTTAGCCACCTCATACCCATTTACATCTGGATCATGCTAGAAAACCTCTAAGGCTTCTGAAATTGACCCGCTATCCTGCCATATCTCTCAGCAGTCTAAATATTACCTTATGTGTATCCCTTCCTGGTTAGACGGAAACTGCCTTTTTTCTGTCAAAGGACTGAGCTAACTGAGTAGTAAATGTTACCAAAAATGAGGCTGCCACAAAGATACTCATGGTGGGGGTTTCTCTGAAATGTAATCAGTAGTGAGTAGCCTCCTTCCTGCGGTACACCAGGTCAGATGACCATCTCTGTAACACTGTGCAGAAGAACCATGCCCTGGTGGAAAATTGGATTAGAGGACCTCTGAGGCTTCTTATAATGCTTCTGAATCCTGAAAGCCTTTGTATGCACTTACTCCCACACACAATGCATACACATGAAAAAATACACACATAAAAAAACTTACAAAATCCAAACTGATTGTTCTTATAAATTGTGTGTGTTTTTGAGTGTGTGTTGATTTTGTTTCACCAATAACTTGAAATTCATATCTTAGAATATTCTAGCATTTTATGAAAGTCACAAGCTTAAACACTAGTCCTGGCATCACTTATTAATAGCCATGAAGTTGATAAATGTTTTATTTTACCAAACAGTTTGCCAAAACTGTGATGTTTAAGATAACTAGTATTTACAGAGGTAACACAAATATATCATTCTTACTGCAATAAGTTTAAGAGCAACAAACTATATCTAATTTATGTTAAAGCTTCAAAGTATCTAGAAATGTGAGAGTAACATCATAGGTTTGTTAATGTCTGCTAAATTAATAGAATGTAGTTTTCTCAAACAAGAAAAATAGTTTGTAAATAAAATTCAAAATAAAAATAATAAAAGAAAAATAACTGCAATAATAAAAGACATTAATAAAATAATGAAAATAAAACGAAGCAACTATAACAATGATAACACCAAAGATAAAGCAATCAAAATAAATATTATTTCAGTTATTTCCTATATTATTGTAAAACTAATAGGGCATTGATATCATAGATTAGACTATCAAGAGTTGTAATGAAGTACCCTTATTTTGTAAGTAATCATAAATAACTAGGTTATTTCCCCAATAACCTAGGCTGTTGCTTATAATAACCCAATAAACTAGGTTATTTTCCCCAATTACTAGGTTGTTTCCCCAATGGGGAGATTCAAAGGATCTAAGGATCTAGAAACAACTTTAGTAGGTTAAATAGTGTCTCTCCAAAATTAAGGTACAGCAGGAACCTCAGAATATGATCTTATTTGTAAATAGTGTCTTGACAGGCATAATTAGTTAAGATGAGATTATACTGAATTAGAGTGGACACTAAGTGCAATAACTGGTATCCTTAGAAGAAGGTGATGTAAAGACACATGGAGATACATGGAGGGGATGTTATGAAGATGAAAGCAAAGACCGTAGTGATCAATGTACAATCCAAGGAATACCAAGGATTGCTGGGAACCACCAGAAGCTAAGAGAGAAACAGAAACAGATTTCCCTTCGGAGCCTTCGGAAAGAACCAACCCTACCAATATGTTCATTTCCAAATTTTTCCACTGCTATGGATATTTTGTGTTCCTCCAAAAGTTTTGAATTCCTAACCACCCATGGTTATGGTATTAGGAAGTAGGGCATTTAGGAGTTAAGTAGGTCATGAGGATGGAGCTGTTAGGAAGGGAATTAGTGCCTTTATAGAAGGAAACCTAGAAAACTCTATTGCTCTTTCTCCTGTGTGAAGATAAAATAAGAAGGCTGCAGTCTGTTACTCAAAAGAGGGAGCTCACCAGAAAGTAATCATGTTGGCACCGTACTCAGGGACTTTCAGCCTCCTGAACTCTGAAAGAATAAAATTTTTTTTGTTTGTTTTGATTAGGTTCATTTTTCATCATAAAATTAGTCCATATTCCTTTTTTGCAGTCTCTATTTTAATTTTTTTAATGTTTTATTTCAATAGTTTTAGGGGAACAGGTGGTTTTTGGTTACGTGGATAAGTTCTGTAGTGGTAATGTCTTATATTTTGGTCCACAAAATTTTCTGATATTTTAAGCCATACAGTTTGTAGCACTTCGTTCAAGAAGTCCTGGGAAACTAATATACAAACTAAAAGAAAAAAATAGAATTGGCATTTTGGAAAAATAGTCATTTTACTGACAATTTGGCAAAATGACAAAAACTCTAGTAAGCAATATATATATCATAATTTGAATTTTCTAATATAGATAGAACTGTACAGTGTTACATTTTCAATTACATAAACACTTATCGTTGAAGAAGAGTCCATTCTTTCTCCTGTGTTTGAGCTTGTCATTTATTTTTATTCATTATCATCTTCATCATCAAATTTGCACTGTTACCATTATCATTGTATCCATTATAATCATCTTCAACAAACCTATAAACAAATATCGAACTATTTAAGCACTTCATTTGGTTTAGCATAATTTCAGATGTATGATCCCTGTTATAAAGGACATAAAGAGGAACCAAATACAGAATACCCACATAAATAACGGAGAGTGCACTTTTCTTTCTTAAACTCGTTTATAGCAAACATCATTACAAAGAAATGTTCTTCTTAACCAAGTTATTTCTACCATAGGCAGATGGCCAATATTGAGTGAACTACAATAATGTGATTGCATCGAACCTTCTACAATGAATCAAATTACAGTGTAGATAATTCCTATGGTCTCAATCCCAGAGACAGCCATTATCAAAACAGAATATAAGTGTCATTTGCATTACCAGAGTAAGTCAAGTGAGTCCAAGCCCAAAAAGTCTGAGACCAAAGAAACTGAAATGGAGATATTATTTTTCTAATTTCTCCATTACCCATTTTCAACTTATATACTTCTAAATCTCAAATATTGTCATCCCATTCCCCAAAGGCCTCCTACAACTTTAAACTACTCATTGAAACTAAATGTTCAGGATCTTGCTGAGAGAGAGAGAGAGAGAGAAAATTTGGCAGTGAAATAAGAGAAAAATAAGAGAAGATGGAAGAAGAGTGAGAGGGAAAGTGTGACAAGAAAAGAATTAAATTATTTCTCTAGTTTATTGCATAGGGATATAAAGATGACAGTAAACATTTCCCTTTTTCCTCTGCTGAGTTCAAAGTATTTTTTTTCTCACTAATGAATTAGAAAAACTGGGCATCAATTCAAATTTTACTCAAATTCTGCTGACTGGAAATTTGATATCAAATAAAAGATTCATTATAAGATAAGCCTATAACAACAAAACAGAGTGGAAGTACTGCATTTCATCACAATGGAATTTTACCTCTATCAGCCTCCTCAACATATTAATGAATTATAGAGTAAAAGTACAAGTATTTGAAATTCAGAGAATTTTTGTTTAAAATTATGTGACGATGACACATTTGTACCAGACAGTAAGCACTTACTGTATTTATAAAAACTGCATTACTATTATATATGATGTAATTGCCATAAATTATTTTTAATGTGAAACGTAATTCTGTAGTTTAATCTAAAATAGTGTTTATTAGTGAGTTAGTATAAGGAGTGATGTTCATTATTTAGTTTTTTTTCAAGATAAGAAATGGTACATGTTCAGAACAAGTGATGCATAGAAGGCCCATTGAAGGATGAATTTTTGTCAGAAACTTACATTTTCAAAATTATTCTTATGAGATTTTTCTCTTCCCAGGATATCCAAGCAGGTCAAGACTAGTCACATTCTGGGATGAGAGACCTAAAGAGTCCTTTGGGACTCTTGACACCTATTCGAGAATTAGGTAATGTTCTAGACTTCCTTTAAGTTCTGCTAAGGCAGCAATGACTAGAAATAAGGTCCCATCACAATTCCATTTCTCATGATGTATGTTCAATAGGCATGATCTTTCCTGTTTTTGTGAGAACAGAGGTCTTTCACAAAAGCTTGGGAAGTGTAAATGTTCTGTTTCTTACAAAATGTGCAGTTTACTTTTTCCTAAAATGGATACACAAGAATCTTGATGTGATTTTGTAAAAATTATCATCAAAAGTTATAATTTTTATTTCTATTTTTATCTAGAAGTGAGGTGGCATTAAATACAGAGTGAGAGGAAGCTTTAGGCCTAAAAAGAAATGTATAAGGGTCTCCTAGCAGAATTAGAAACATATATCTCAGTCCCAACCTAAGAGGACAAAAATAATAATAATAACCATGTCTGATCAAGTAACTTTGGAGGTAACAGTAAATTTGTAAATCTATTTTTGTTTAATCCGCATAGCACCACTATTGACATAGGCATCATAATCAACATGTTACTTGTGAGAAAACTGACTTAAGGTCTCCTATCCAAATAAATAAAACTCATCATTTGTAATTACAAATTATCAGTCTAAGTTCTTTGCTACATCCAAGAAATAAAAAAAGCCCATGGTACTAACATGAATTACCTGTCCTACTGCAGACCCTGAACACTGAATATTCAAAAAATGATTTGCCAGTTTTAAGCTATAAAACACATTATTACTAACTGGTCATGATGCTGTCCAAAAAATCACTAAACTTATTCTTCCAGTCTAACTGAGACTTTGTACCCTTTGATCAACACCTTCCCTTTCTCCATCCCTCTTTCTCCTACCCAGCCTGTGGTAACCACCTTTCAGTTCTTTTTTATGAGACTGACTTTTGTACATTATATATATAAGTGAGGTCATATAGTGTTTGTCATTTGTGTCTAGCATATTTAACTTAGCATAATATTTCAAAATCGCTAAAATAATAGATTTTTAATGTTCTCACCACAAAAATAAGTTGGTGAGATGGTGGATATGTTAATTAGCTTGACTGGATCTTTTTACGATCAAAACATCACATCGTACCCCATAAATATACACAATTAGTATTTGTCTATTGAAACGAACTAAGTAAATAAGCCACTGTCTAGTAAGGAGAGCAAATATCTGACCGTACAGTGAAATAAGCACATAATGCAAACACAAGTCCTATGGGATCACAAAGGAGAGACATTAAATCCAAACAAGAAGCTCACGAGAGAGAATGCAATAGGCTGAAGATTTGTGTTCCCAAAAAATTTCTATGGCGAAATCTTAACCCCCCACAAGGTGATGGTATTAGAAGGTGGGGAATTGGGGCGGTAATTAACTCGTGAGGGTAGATTCCTCATGAAAGGGACGAGCACTCTTATCAAAGGGACTCTGAAGAATTCTCTTGCCCTCCTGCCACCATAAGAGAATACAACAAGAAGCAGGCAGTCTACAAATAAGGAAGCAAGCCCTTATCAGAACCTGATTATATTTGCACTTAAATCTTGGACTTCTTGACCCAATGCTGTGAGAAATATATTTCTGTTTATTAAAAAAAAAAAATGACCTGCCGTTATGGTGTGATTTCAGAAAAAAATTCTTTTGTGGTTCTGTTCTCCTTTTATCAGACTGAAAAACGACTGCCACTGATCTTGCAATTGCTCAGATATTTAAAAGCAAGGTCATTAACGTGAAATTCTGCATTTCTGTAAAACTCTTTAGACAAACCTATCTCAAAGTCTTATTTCCTCTCCTTTCATGCCCTGGTATTACCTGCGTAAATATTGTATCTCCTTGTCTAATTAGATAAGTGCTCTGAAAGTTCAGGCTATTTTATTTCTTTTATATTCCTGCAATAGTGCCTAGAGTAATACACATTTTTAAGAAGTCTTCTGAGAATAGTAGGGGGACTTTATATAGGGGGCTGCTCCCTTTTCTAACAAGTCTTCGTATTTTGAGTAATAAAAGCATATACTTTTGCACAAGATTTTAGTGGTGGTTCCTTGGGCAACAATCGGGGGTTTTTCTAACAGAGGAGATCTCTTTCTACTGGCTATAGAGGCAAAGACATTACTCATTATGAAGAAAGATAACTAATATATATTGAGCACTTCTAGAAGGCAGAAATATGATTGGCAAACTTAACCCTCACAGCAATCCTAAAGTGTATTTTCTTACCTCCATTTTGTATATGAACATAACAAGGTTAATAAGGTTTGCAAAACTCTTCCAAATTACTCCCCTTTTAAGTAGCAGAGACAAGACTAGAAATTAATATTTTTTATTTCAAGTATCTGCTTTCATCCATTATAGTAAGGTATATAAAGAGATCTTCAAACCAGAGGCTTCTGGCTTTCATGATTATCGTTTATAGATTGAAACTCACAGCAGTCTCTTGAAAGCAGCCATGGCTTTGCAGCAATAGGGATTTGTACATGGGAACACGCGCAGCAGCGAAAGCGATGAGTTATCAGACAAATCTGTAGCAAGCTGACTGAAAAATGGGAGTGAAGGCTGAGAGGGCTTCTACTGAGCAGACAATGGAGGACTAGCCCTCCAGGTGGAGATAATGCCATGAGCTAGGGCTTAGAACGTTCAAGTGTATGTTGTGATGAAGCAAAACAAAGCAAGTAAAGGACAAAACACAAATTTCTCTTAGTGGTGACAAGAGGAAAGTTTCAGAAAATCAACAAGGTCCGAGGAGTATGCTTCTGTTTCAGAAGGAGGAATGTATATTTGAAGAATTAAAAAAATGAAGAAGTGAAAGAGATGGAATACATTCTGAAGATGCTTTTATTGTATGGGGCTAGAAATTTAGCAGTGGCTTTATAGAAAAAGTATCCTATTACTTGAATACAATAAGATGAATAATATGTTAACAGTTAAAATGATTAAATACTAAATGTTAATAGATTTCTTTAGATGATTTTTCTCAGAATTGTGTAAGTTTAAATGCATGGTGCAAGTTAAACAACCATACAGAAATAGATTTTGCTTTTGTAATTACATAAAGTTTTGAAAATGAAGTTTATAGCACAGAAATGTATAGAAACGAATTAACATAACAGCTCACCATCTAGAATGAACAAATATTCATTTGGCTTTTTAATTTTAGACTTTTTTTTAACACAAGAAAAAATACTACAGATAAGCTCATTGTTCCTTTTCTCTATTCTTTCATACCATTTCTCCTCCGTCCTTAGAGGCAGCTCTGGAACTTATATCATTATCACTGAATGTGTCTGTTTTTTTTTTTTTTTTGTCTTTTAAAAAATTTATAATAATATTACACATATGCATTAATACGTAAAATATATTGTTGTTTTGTTACCTTAAAAATATGCGATAAACACAGGATATTTACTTCTTCCCCTTTCATCTCTTTTCTACCAAATGCCTTTAAATCATAAGCCAGCTTTTGATTTTTTTTGGAATAAAGAAAACTAGGGACAAGAAGATTTTCTGGCAATAAAGATAATTCCTTTAATTAAGGATTAAGAAAAAAAAATCTCGGAAAATACAGTGTGAAGGAAAAATGTTCTATATTTACAATGATATGAGTCAAACATATTTAGCCAACAACCAATCTTATGTAAGTTAGATAACGACCAAATTATGATATTCCCACGTTGAGTTAGGGTGAATCTAAAATATAATATGATTAAGGTCAAACCAAAATGAGATTATTCTTTTTCAAGTCTACCAAAGGAGTTAATTTATTAAAATATATTAATATGAGCTTTATAAACACCTGAAATCACATCTTTTTGAATTTAGAAAAGTAAGGGAAGTTCCTGATTGCTGTGGGTATATACTGTAGTTAGCAAGAAGATAGAATTTAGAAATGTTTTTATAACCTGGAAATGACCTATTCATATTAATAGTCTCTTGTTCAAACCAAGCCCTTTAATTTTTTCATCATTCCCTCAAAGGAGTTCTATATTGTTGTTTAAACCCTTAAGTAAATAGTTTGAGGAGAATTCAGAATGTGAATAAAATTCCCAGAGTTCAGAATATCTGAGCTATTAATTTAACAACTTGGAGATGCAATTCAACAAACCGTGTATGAATACCCATGTGTTCTGACATATTGAAACAGCATTTTCAATTAATTAAGGAATTATTAATTAACTTTCATTAGTACAGCTTATGGTATGTACTACTTTCAGGATTAAATCTCAGTGGAATTAATTTACTCCACAAATGTTTATTGGGTGCTTCCTAAGTTCTGGTCATTATTCAAGGTTTCAATGATACTACCAAAATAATAATAATCAAAACAAAAGCAATGATAACAAATACATTTCTGTCCTTGTGGAAGTCTAAATAAAAAGACAGAAGAACAAAAAATTAAACAAACCCTTTATGAAGTATTGCATAGTATATTCTTAAATACATGAACTTCTCAACCAGTTCTTTACTCTCTCACTCTAGGTTTCTTTTGTCTCATGTATGAGAAAATGTTTTCAGTATTAGAATTTTTAAATTTTATTCTTTTTCATCTCTCTCTGCTATTTTGAGCTTATTATGTGTTTTTGTAAACAAATATTTTTATACTTTCATAAAGATTAATTCATTCACTCAAATTCCATGGGTATATACTGTAGCCAAAATGTGATGCTGAATAGTGAGAAGGAAAGTGTATCTATAATGTTTCAAATAATATGAATAAGTCATTGACATTAAGTCATCATTAAAATAATATAATTTAATATATTATACAATATTTTCCAGTGTATTTTTTTCAGAACATTATTTTTGTTAAATATTCCTCCAAAAAAATTTCTCAAGAAAATGCTGCTCAAAATACTACTCTATAAGAAAGGTTATAATGCACAATGGCAGATTAAATCTTTAAAGTAATCATGTAAAAAATGTACAGTTTTACACTAGTATTTTTAAAATATCTTACCCTAGGATATTTTACCCCCTTATTAGCAATTAATTTCCCACGGAACCATTACACAACATAATATTTTGCTGCTTCTTTATATTAAACCAAACTTTGGGATCATTATGGCTTTAATGATAAATGTTATTTCCATGGACACTACTAATTCCCCACAATATTCATTTTTGCCATTTAAAAAAGGAAAAAAAAATTACTTGTTTTGTTGAGGAGCATCAGTGCTCAGAGGGAGACTATTATTTTGTTTAAAGACACATTTGCTTATCCTTCTCTTTCTCTTTTGATTCCTTCTGTTTGTGAAGTAGTAAAATGAATACCTCCCTTAGGTTCAGTGAGCTTGATAGAATTGTCCAGCTAAATGGGTTCCATTGACAACCTCATGGAAGAGAGAAGTAAACATCAATGTTATGTGAACCGTTGTATCTTTGTGTATCTTTGTTATAAAGATTAATATGCATCCTAAATATTACAGAAATAATATTTGGTTTTGTTTCAGCTAGTTTCATTTTTTTTTCACTTTAACATTAAGCTCAACCTTTCATGCCCAAATATGGTATAGATTAGTTAAAAATTAGCTAAAATAATTTTCCTTCCTATATTCACACTCCCTTGCAGTGTGACTTTGAAATTATTCCCATAAATGTCTTAATGCAGCTATATATTACTCTTTGACAGTAAAATTACCTTTTAAATAAAAGTAAATGTGGATGAATAAAACATCATCTTTATTCTTCATGCAATCATATAACTTTAAATAAATTGTTGAAATTAGGATTTAAACAATACTATCCCTGTATGCCAAGTACAAATAGCAGCATCCATGTACAAATATCTTTGTGAACATAAGATTTCATTTCACTGGGATAAATGCCTAAGAGTTCAACTTTGGGTCATGTAGTAAGTTCATTTTTAGATTTTTTTAAAAACAGCCAAGCCCTTTTCCAGTGTGGCTATAATACATTCCTACCAGTTATGTATGAGTTATCAAGTTTCTCTACATTCTTGCTGTCATTTAAGTTTTTATTGTATTTTAACCATTCTGATATGTGCGCTTTTAATTTGCATTGCATTGTAGTTTTAGCTGGAATTTCTATAATGACTAAAAATGTTTTCATGTTCTTGTTTGTCGTCTCTGTAGTGTCTTCAGTGGATTGTATTTTGATGTCTTTTTCTCATTTCTTGATTGTATTATTGTTGCTGTCATTTAATTTGAGATTTAAGAGTTATTTAGAGGTTTGGATCATAACCCTAAAAGACACAGTCTCAAATGCCATAATTCTAACTGTTAAATTCCTGACAAATCAATATCCCTGAAGATCAAAATTCCTAATCTCTAAAACCCATAAATCACAGTCCTGAAACATTAAAATCCCAAATGTTGAAGTCAAAAAGCCGAATTTTGGGAATGGAATTACTACATGTTCAGTTGTATGCAGGATGGTTACATCATGTTAATTGCATCATTTTTGGTGGAGCTATTACCTTGCTATTGCCTTTATTTGCATTTGGCAGAAAACTCAGTTGAGTGAGTTGGCCGTGTGATATGGCAATGACAAAAACTTCACTTTAAAAATTCATCATTTGCGGACATTGGCATTACTTCCAGCTGATGACATTCAGGACCTTTTAAAGAATTAAAGCCTCATTTGCCTGAAGAATCCAGCAAAGTGACTGACTAGTTTGAAAGTAATTATGTGCATGGTAGGATATGAAAACATGCCATGATATTGCTGTTCAATCACCAGTATTGGTTCCACTGAATATGTGGCCTGAATATGTATGCACATGGAATGGATTTCTAGGTACACAGAACAACATAGGACCATGGCACAGAAGATGAGAAATTTAAAAAGGAATGTTCATGTTGGTCAATGTCAAATTATAGAAGAATATCAAAAAAAGAGCAGTGCCACATAGAAAATATGTGTGGACGCAAACTATAAAGGGAGCCATGTCCTAAATGTTTTTAAAGCTATTTAGCATGACACGAAGCTTCAACGTACAGTAAATGATTGTGAAAATCCATCAACTTTTATGTTCCATCATTGCATAACTGCCTGCAATCAATTCCTGCAGTATATTTTTTTATATTTCAATTTTTAATTGATTAATTTTTTTTTACTATTATAAATTGTCAGGACTATATTTTACAATATATGACTCTATGTATTTTTATCTTCACATTATTTCTAATACTAGAAGTACAAATTGTGGAGAGACTTTTAGAGAGATCTAATTTGTTTTATGCATTTTTGCAAACTTAGCTCCAGGAAATTGCATTATCACAACATTGACTTTTTGTGTAAATATTGCACATGTACGTAAAAAGGCTGAAGCTTCTTCAATATATAAAGTGATGACTATTTTGTTTATCTGGACTAGTGAAAGATGAAATATCTCAAGATCTTGGCTTTTTGGGTGACTTCCTATGCGGTGGTGACCTACTGCAGTATTTTATTGATCTCATCAAAAGGCTTAGGCTTTCATCACAGTATTTGAGATAGCCACAGTTTTCAAGCTGGGTACACACAATTAACAACCATAGTGAGGTCCATGTATCCAATTCTCCTTTTGACTTATTTCTTTATGAACATGTTTAGTTTGCTTGCAACTGAGCTACCATACCCATACTACTTTCATTAGTATACCTGAGTGCCTATGACTGCCAAAAATATGTATGATTGCCTATTTTGTTGTGTAAAGTGGCCTAAGATGCATTCTGTTATGTTTTATGTTTTGCAAATAAATTATCTCTTAAAAATGTAAATAAATATATTTTAAAGAACTTGTAATTATTTTTCCCAGAATTGTATTTTTAGGATTCTCATCTTTTATAATTCTGATTTTCAGGATTTTAGATTTTAAGAATGCTGTTTTTTCAGAATTTTAACACTCAGGATTGTGGCATTCTGGATATATCTTTCAGGAATTTTTTTTTTTTTTCTTTTTGAGACCAAGTCTCGCTCTGTCGCTCAAGCTGGAGTGCAGTGGGCCAATCTTGACTTGCTGCAACCTCCACCTCCTGGGTTCAAGCGATTCTCCTGCCTCAGCCTCCTGAGTAGCTGAGATTACAGCCTCGCATCATCACGCCTGGCTAATTTTTGTATTTTTAGTAGAGACGGGGTTTCACTGTGTTGGCCAGGCTGGTCTTGAACTCATGACCTCAAGTGATGTGCCCATCCCGGCCTCCCAAAGTGTTGAGATTACAGGCATGAGCCACTGCACCCGGCCATCTTTCAGTATTATGAATGCCTCTTATTCTTTAAACACTCTAGATACAAAGCAAGACAGCGTGGTACTTGCAAAGTGATACATACATAGATCAGTGAAACAGATATAGACTCACACAAATGTGTCCCCTTGAAAAAGGTGTAAAAGCAATTTAATGAAAGAGGGTTAGATTTTTCTACAAATTGTGCTGGAGCACCTTGACCTAAACTTTGCATTTTGCAAAAATTAACTCAAAGTGGTTCATGAACTTAAATATATATGTAAACCTACATAACTTTTAGAAAATAAAAGCATAGAAGAAAATTTTCAGAACTTCAGAGTAGACAAAGTTCTGACTTGACATTAAAAACATGGTTCATGCAACTATAAATTTATAAATCTGACCTACTATAAAATTTTGCTCTGTGAAAATTCTTGTTAGGAGGATGAATGGAGAAACGGGAGACTGGGAGAAAAATGTTGCAAATAATTCCAATATTTTTAAGAGCAGGAATTATGTTTAGGTCTTTTCCTCACAGTCTGTCTACAAAAAGTACCTAAGTATACATTACACACAGTAAACTTGAGTATACCTGTTGAGAGAAAACTTGCAAGTTGACTCACAGAAATATTATCTTTCTACTTCAATGCCAAAGAGGGCAAGTTATTATGGAATGCAAAGAGAAAAGTTCAATTTGGTATTACATAATTCATGAAAAATAATGCAGAACTTTATAAGCGCACTGATCTTCTGTGGATCTTTTTAATACGATGTTTCTGTGAAAACGATTTGCATTGTTTACCATGAATGGGTCATAGTCTAATGTCCTTGTTGACAAGTGCAATTGATTGCAATGGAACTATTGTTGACAGGGCTCAGTCTCCTTGCTTTGCAGAGTATGAGTGTCCTACCAGAGGACTGCTCCAAGTCAAGAGGAAAAAGTACCAATCTCCCTGAAAAGTCCTTTTAGGTATAGCCTGGCTATCAAATGTCAATACAGCTGACAAAGTGGCCAGCAAACTGCAAGTACTAGATATCACACAGTGATTATAAAAATGTACAGCTGTCAGCTAAAATGAAAATGTCTCCCATGGGTGTGAAAGTAAAATGTGAGGATTAGCTGATAAAGCATTCTGCTCTGGCTTTTTCTTTCATGAACTAAGATCACAGAGATGTGAAAATGTCATCCACAAGGTTTAGCAAAAATGTTCACCAAGATTTAGGACACAATATTGAATTTTTCAAAAATATCTTCCTTGTACAAGACAAAACTTTTTAACTACTTAGAAAGACAGATAAAGTTGTTAATTGGCAAGATAAACTCAGAAACTATTTAAATGCCCTTTTATTAGCATCCTACATTTTAAACAAAAAGTCATCTTTCAAAGTAAATATTAATTGTGGCATAGGTATTTCTGTAATGTTAAGGATACTCCTAATTTAAAAATAAGAGTAGGGCCATTATCTTATCAATCATGTCTAGAGAAGTTTAGAGCTTTTGAGAAAAGTCAGGCTATCACTAAATTTTGACCTAATACTGGCATTCCTCTAAAATAAAATTTTATATTCAGTCAACGTATTCATATTATTATTTGGAGACATGTCTTTATGAAATACTACTGATGGATTCAATATTTTGTTATTAGAATTTTGCCTGAATATAGACAGACTGCTGTTTAAATAGAGAAGTGGTTAATTCAGCATGCTAAATGGATCAACAGAACATATAAAAACTTCCTAGAGGTGAAAAAGACAGATAAGGAATGAATAAGAGACACACACAATTTGTTCCCTGTAATTCAAAATTTTTTCTTACTTCATCCTAGTACCACATTCATGAAATCAAGCTATCTTCCTAGTACCCAACTTTCTAATCCAACTATTATCTCTAATTCAACACGGTATTGTCTCTCTTGGATGTGTGCTGCCTAGATTTCTCTATTCTCCGGATTCCACTTACATTACCAGGGAAACTTCTCTAAAGCACAGTTCTGATCACAGTATTTACACACTCACAAATGTCTGTTATTCACTTTTGGCTTTCAAGTTAAGCCGTACCAATTTCACATGGTATTCAGAGTCAGTTGTTAGCTCTTTGGCTCCAATTTACCACTGCAGGAGTATTTCTCACTCTTTCTCCTCACTTATCCAAGTGAATTAGATAAACCATGTATCGTGCCCACTCTTACTGGATCCTCTCTTCACTGAAATTTTCCTGCTAGAATGCATCATTTCATTTCAAGCAAATTACACTTGGAATTAGTATAAAACATTGGAGAAGCCTATTCTTACAATTTACTAGGAAAATAGGCAATGCATATACTGGTACATGTGTAATGACTTGTTGAGGTAAATAAATCTCTTAAAAACAAATTTTCTTTTTCAACAATTTGCACAGGAAACAATCATTTGGATGAGTTGATTAGCAATGAGTATTGATGCTAGGATATGTGTATGTGGTAGCCTTGAAGTTTGATATATAAATCACTACCATACAATGGTGCATTCTCATTGCTTAAAAGTTGGATGCCCTCAGGCATGATCAAAATACGTTAATACCGGCACCAGAGGCAAACTACGTAAGAATTCAGCAACTAGAATACTACAGAGCAGGAGTCCTGAAGGTATTTTCAGTCAAAGGGAATCTTACTTGACTCTAGTGCCCATAACACCCACCCAGAAGATAATAACACTGCATAACTGGGTTGAAGATTTCAATTCCGTTAGGTTTGTTGAGAAATTATTTTTTCTATTCCCACCGATCCTTCAATATGGTTCCAAAAATTCTGTCTAGATGCCTGCTTCCCATCAGGTTCACATAAGTGGTAATGACCTCAGAGCATGCCTAAGTGTATTCTGGGAGACTCGCTCATTTCCAAGGTCATGATTTGAATAGTAGTCCCAGAATTCATGCCATTATAAGCTTATTCCTAGAATAAATTTTAGAATGATTGCAATAGTTTCTACTCAGCAGGTTCAGAGCAGGTTTCATTTAGTAGGTTCAGATATTTTCTTATGTTTATTTTTAAAATAACTTTTACAAATCAAGTACATGACAAACATCACGATTAATATAATTGCATTTTTAATTACTCATTTAAGAAAATGGAGTATATCAAGCAAGCTAAAGTCTTTATATCATTTTACTTTTTTTCATCCTTGGTTCAATAATCTTGGGATTATTCCAACTTAAATATAACCCTCATTAGCATCATATCAGCATCAATTAACTGACTAGAAAAATTAAATTCTTTATAAAAAATGATAAAGACTAGAAGGGATATATAATTAATAGAAAATAGCAACAGTAAAGACAACCCATACATATATTTTATGTTTACCTATATTCTCTTTTTATTTATATGTATTTATTATTTCATCTTTAAACATTGGCAACGAATATTTTTACAATTACAGTTTTTCAAAATATTAATTTTCAGTATTACACCATTCTAAATTAACAAAAATTAATTAAGACAGAAAAGTGCAATGAAATTAATGTCAGGAATCATCAATATTTTTAAAACATAATAAAAAATTTCAAGTGAAATCTGTTCTTGATATATTTTCAAAATATTTTCTGGGATTTTACAAGTACCAAGACTTAAAAGTCAAGTTTTGAATTAGATTATGACAAGTTCCATTTACATATTTTATTCCTCTTACATTTGTATAGTGCCCCTCATACTTTCAAAAATAACTTTTAGCCATTTCATATCCATTTTCACAAGTTTTGTTCTAACATCACGATAGCTAATTCAGCAAGTGATAGCTACAGAATATTTCAAGTAAATAACTCTTGGGGGTTGATTACAAAGAAGCAACAGTTTATTTGAATTGTCTCTCATTGAGACTTGTAAAGCAAGGAGCAAAACTCTCCTGTTTACCTCTTATCTTTCTTATTTAAGAAGTTATGGTTGCAAATCAATATATATATATATATTTAAGACTTAGACATGTTATGTTGAAGGAGCTAAATTGGACAGCCTGTTTCTCAAGTATTTCCATTGACTTGGGTCCAGAAAGGAAAAAATATGATCTCCATGAAAATAATGACTGCCGTATACAATCTTTATAGTTGTAAGGATGATGGGGGGTAATCATAGATATGTTTGGTGCAAAAGATCAACTGTAACAGTCAAAGGGCACATCACCTGACCCTTTACTGTAAGAAAACAATAATAATAATTGTATGAAATGGTTCTTTATATTACTGCAAGATATCAACGTGGAGGGATATCTTGTCTGATACCCTCAAATATCTTTAAATATCTTCTAATTATATTACTGCACCCAGCTATGGAGGCATGATTGCCAAGAGATACCTCAAGAAAGTTTCAACCTGTTCATTGTACCAGTCTTCTCTGGAGACTAGGAGAGAATATGGGCTCTAGAATACAGTCCCTGCCTCCATTAATTTGCTTATCTTTGAATTGACTTTGTCTGGATCTAACAAATATGTTTGCTCTTAAGAATATATTCTAATAAAAATTTTGTCTATCTATGTAAGCATGGAGTAATCCCTCCTTTCCATTTTTTAAAATAAAAATAGCCAACAAGTATAAAACAAGGAAACACCTCAGTAATAGATTTAAGATACAAAATGTTGTTATCTGTGTGCCTGACACAGTAAGAAATTTATTTTGGATGAATGCAGATGAAATTCAATAGGAGGCATTTAAAGCTCGTAGCATATTCTTCTTTCAACAAAAAGAGGAGTGTACCTTCACAACAAGTAGAGGACACATTTTCAACACACCACTAATAATTTTAACACCAATAGCCCATATGGTAAAGGGCTTTTTCCATAACAAACCTATGTCACAAGCAGAATCCTCCTAAAGAGGCAATTAAAATAATTAGACAAGTTTGTGTTTTGTTTTGTTTTTTTCAGGATAGTGTATCTTTTGACTTAAATGGAGAAAACCCTCCATATTTCTCACCTGAACCATAGCATCTGGCATAACGTAGATTCTCAAAATGTCAACTGAACATATTTATTGAATAAAATCTGTTTGAAACTGTATGTCAATATAATTTTAATCTAATATTGTGAAATATTTTCAACATTGCAATAAGAGAATATAAACTAAATTAACTATCATTAATTCTAAAAAAAAAAAAATATGGTTTAAAAAATTCCATAGTATGAAATTAGAAGCAGGGATTTTGTTTCAAACACTGAGATAAACAAGTTGCATAGACCAAAGCATAAAATATGATAGGAAATACCTCTAAAAATTCTCATGGTAAATTAGAAAGCACTGCAATCAACCACCATCTGGTGATTGTTTATAAGATGAATTGTACAGGGATCTAGGCATTTCTGTTGGGATTTAATGAGTTAGTTAGAAGGAACAAGAATGCAAAAAAAAATTCTCTACAAATATTTTAACTAGGTAGTGTTCCAATTTCATACAATAAAGATTACTGGCAGATGAAATGATATCATATATTCAATTCTTCCTTCAGTTTTGTTTTGCAACATGTATGACATTCATCATCCTCATTCATGTTTCATTTCCAAAGTCATTTCAGAATTTTTTGTATGTGTATATGAGAGTTGAGTGGGTGGGGCATTCAGAGGAATAGTTAAGAATTGTGAGATTCTACATTGAAAAATCCTGGTCAACATTAAGTGATAATTAGGCTCTAGAAATTAAATACATTTGTTTTGATAAAATGATAAATATGAGTTTTCAAATTTAAAAATTTTTTTATGTTAAAATAGTGGCAATTTAAGCAAATATTAATTTATGGAAATTTACATTTTATTCATTTTCCTTCTCTGTGTTAGAAAACAATTCCCCATTTTACTTATTTAAATAATTAACAGGATAGCAGTATATTTGACTGCCTCTTTGAGTAACTTGAGCCTCTTTAATTTTAATTTTTTAATTCATATTAGAATCATAAACTACATTTACCCAGAGAATAACTGGCAAAATTAACAATGCTCTCTTTCACTGCCTTTGTGAGTTAATGAGTCATTATAGAATGAAGAAAAGAATACATGAAATTTTTGACAAAGTATCACAGGACGCCTTATGATTACTGGCATAAGATGTATTGAGCTTTCATGACAATCTATCAGTCAAATACATTATGCCACCAGATAGATAGGTTGCTAGATAGACCGATAAGTAGATAGATAGATGACTTAAATGGAGAAATATATATACATGATGTGTGTGTGTGTGTGTGTGTGTATAGTATGTGTGTATACATATCTATGCCTTAAATGGAGAAAACCCTCCATATTTCGTATCTGAAACAGTGAGTGACATAACAGATTCTCAAGATGCCTACTGAATATAGTTATTGAATAAAATCTATTTGAAACTGTATGTCAAAATAATTTTATATATATATTATATATTATCTATAGATAGATATGTGGCATAATGTATTTGATAGCTTGGCATGAAAACTCACTACATATATATGTTTTATGTATATGTTCTGAATAGTATAAAGGATCTAGTAATGTGATTATATATTACATGAAGAAACTGTTCAATTTTGAAACTGCTTCTTTTACAAACAGCCATTTTTACAAGTATATCTACGTAACTTTATGGGATAACAAGAAAATATGTATAAGGTCATAGGAGGATAATGGTTAATGAAATAACAGATATATTGGAATTAAGATTTGTAGATAGAAATAATAATTCTATTATAAACTAATTAGTGATGTGAAAATATTAAATATCATTCTTTGTGTATGTGTTTATTTTATTCTTTCTATTTCATGATCATTTATTCACTAAATCTTAGTATTTGGCATATTGAGTGTCCTTATCCTCTTAGGAGCATCTTCCATTTCAACGATATGAATCATAGTGGAAAGATATCAGTATCATTGAGGCAAAATATTGAACTGGCAGTCTGGAATGAAGGTCTGAATTTGGACCAAGTGAAAGAAACGTCCAGGACTACGTCTCATAATGAAATTTATTATTAACTGAAACTCATTACCTAAGATGTTTCCTTGGTCCAATCAAAAGTATTTGGAAATAATTTTTCTCTTGTACTATCTTGTAAGCCTTGTTGTTTCATAAGTCTGTGTTGAAGGATGTTCATAAATGATATAATACATATTTATGACTAACAACTTCACTTGTTTTATATTTAAACAGGGATAAAAGATCTATTTCTACTTGTTTACTTTTGTAGTTACACTGGAAATAGTCACATTTTATTTTAGGTAAATCTTATGCTTTGCTGAGCATCAATGTTTCCACTAAGCCATACATGTGCAAAACAAACAAATCTATGTGCATAGTTACACTTGTCTGATTTTAGAATTAAAGATGAACAGAGTCAGCCTAAGGCAAATTCGTGATGAAAGAGATAAAGTTGAACATCAGCTCACCTACTTCCTTCTGTTTGCTTTCAGAATGTAACATCTCCTTTTCTAAGCTTTGAGAACTCTCTTATTCTTTTCTGTGCTCCCTGTCATGAAGTATGCTGAAGTATTTACGGCTAATCTGGTAATTTAATATTTGAAATGAAAGAACATAAGTAGAATAATGAATAGAGAATTTCCGTCAATTTATTCTGTCTCCTACATTGTACACTACTAACACAAGTAATCAAACCGAAAAATACCATGTAAAAGTCTGCCTTAGGAATGAGAGGTCATGAGAGTGGACTCTAGATTGTTACAAACTTTGTATGCGTGTGTGAAAAATATTTGCTAAGGACGTCAAAGACCCAAATTTTTCCTTCTCTTATCTTCTTATAAATTGCCCTGTGGCAAAAAGCATGATAACATCAGGTCTTTATGACTGTTACTGCCCAAACTAAGTCCCTATTATAACATATTTCTTCACTGAAGTGGGTCTTAAACTGTGGTCTCCCTAAAGCTGATGGTCCTAGAAACCTTTTCAAGATATCTAGAATCTCACCACTATTTTTATAATAATACTAATGAGTTATTTGCCTTTTCCACTGTGTTGACATTTGCACTGACAGAGCAAAAACAATGGTGTATACAAATGCTAGTAGCTTAATAAAATCAAATGAGTGCCTGAAATCGCACTCATTGCCATAATGTTCTTCACTGGCAGGCAATTGTGGATAAAAACGAAGAAGAGTCGGGGTAAGATGGCCAACTAGATGCAGGTGGAAAGTGCCACTCCCACACAGAGAGACTGGGATTTCGACTAAATCAGCAAAATTTGAACAGTTATTCGGACAGAAAATGCTGTATGTGGATGGAGAAAAGATACAAACAACGAGGCTTAAACGGGAGGCACCTGGGAGTGTCGCCTGGGGTGCCTGAATCTCAGGGCTGGTTCCTAGCCCTCAATAGTCCCTGAAAAAAGGGTGAATGAAAGGGCTGGGGGACTGCTTACTCTTGCCATGGACCTTTGATATCCTAGCCGCAGGTGACCCCACATCCCTATGGGCATCTGAGCTGGCAGGGGGATTTTCCCAGAAATTAGATGGAGACGGAGCTGTAGCAAGCATGGAGACAGGAAACTTTTAGTATGGGATAGCTCTGGCGGAGCCTAGCTGTAAGTGCCCACCCCTGCCTCTCCAGGGCTGCCCATCTCCCTCTTGAGAGGTTCTGGCCCCAACTAATCACTGTGGAGAGACCTGGGCTTGCCTCCTTGCAGAACTGGGGAATGCCTGTTCTGCAGGCCCACCTATCCATCAGTCCCATTCAGGGCATCTGCCTGGCCACCCCGCAGGAGAAGGTACACAATGCAGCCTCCACTGCTAACCTGGGCACTTTGTTTCTAGAGAGTGCATTCCATTAGCCTAGGAGTATTTGGGGTCACCCAGTGAACCTGGAACCCCACCCTGAGGGTCTGGAGGAAATAGTCATGAGCAGATCTTGGAGCTTGAGGGCCGTAGCCTGTGGTTCAGGGGTGCCAAGACAGGATCTGTGCCTGGCTCTCGATGAGGGGAAGAGCAGACACTCTCAGAAAATGAGAGGGGTAAATGGCACAGGTCCATGGGTTGGTATGGGACCTGGACATACCTCCCTCCACAGGGTTTGTCCAGTAAGTGTGTGGCTCATCTTCCTACTGGACCTCTCCCCAGGAGAGCCCTCTGGTCAGACAGACCTAACAACAACAACAACAACTTTGTGGGCACAGTGCCAGTGTTTAGAGATGGCTCCCCGAAAACCCAGGAGTGCGAGTACTGAGGGGATCTTATCTCTCCCCCTCACATGGCAGTATATAGCTATGAAAGTGAGAATACACAAAAAGCCATGGCTGAGCAAGAGCTTATTTACTGCCCATTGCTTTCAAGTGCCATCTACTGGCTGGCAGCCTAAACTACAACACCAAAAAGCATGCATTCTCACCCCTGTGTAATCAAGGACCAGAATTCAATTAACAAAGACCCTGTACAGAGCCTTAGCCCTCTGAAAATTTCCAAAACAAAGCCAACTGACTAAACTCAATTTACAACACAGTTAACGGAATAACAAACCTCCCAGACGAAAAAGAATCAGGGCAAGAACTGATTCAAAAAGCCAGTGTCCCCTTACCCCCAAACAAGCCCACTAGCTCCGCAGCAATGATCCATAACCAGTCTGAAATGTCTTAAATGGTAAACATGGAGTTCAGAATCTGGATCACAAGAACACTCATCAAGATCCAGGAGAAAATAGAACTCAATCCAAGGAAGCCAAGCAATCCGGTAAAGTGAGTCAAGAGCTGAAAAATGAAAAAGCCATTTTAAGAAAGACCCAAACTGAACTTTTTGAGCTGAAAAATTCACTATAAGAATGTTATAAGATGACTGGGCATTGTGGCTCATGCCTGTAATCCCAGTACTTTGGGAGGCTGAGGCGGGTGGATTACCTGAGGTCAGGAGTTCGAGACCAACCTGGCCAACATGGTGAAACCCCATCTCCACTAAAAATACAAAAGTTAGCCAGGCATGGTGGTGGGTGCTTGTAATACTAGCTATTCAGGAGGCTGAGGCAGGAGAATTGCTTGAATCTGGGAGGTGGAGGTTGCTGCGAGCCGAGATCAAACCACTGCACTCCAGCCTTTCCAAAACAAAGGGGGAGACTCTGTCTAAAAAATAATAAAAATAAATAAAGAAAAGAATGTTGTAATACAATTGGAAGTATTAATAGCTAAACAGACCCAGATGAAGAAAGAAATTCAGAGCTCAAAGACCAGTTCTTCAAATCAACTCAATTTTTTTTTATTAGAAAAATGAACAAAACCTACAAGAAATATTGATGTGGTATCATTGTCTGGGGTAAATACCTGGGGCTTGTCTCGCACCAAGAAGATTAAGGACATGAACATGCACGAGGAGTTGGTTTAGGAGAGGAGGTTTTTAGGCAAAAGAAAAAGGAGAACAGCTTTCACCCTTGTGAGAGAGAGGGGCTTCCAAAAGGAAAACCCAGCCCATGGCAGACTGCATTAGATTTTATAGGCAGGCTTGAGGAGGTGGTGTCTGATTTATGTAGGGCACAACAGATTGGTTCTGTCAGGTGTGATGTTTATATAGCTCATGGGGTAGGCTGGTCACCCCACACTAATCTTATGTAAATGGACTTTCCACTTGGCCGGTGCCATATTGTCTGCTCTTCACTGTACACGTGGTTGGCAAAGAGAAGGGAACATGGAGCTGTCATTTTGCACATGCCTTTGAACATCCCAGGTAGCCTTTCCTATTGGCACAACTGCCAGCATTCATCTGTGCAAGCTTCCAGCTTGCTTGTCTATGTCTGCAGCTTGTTTTTACAGGCTTCTTTTGTTAGAAAAGAAAATGATTTAGGGGCTGCTTTTCATTAAAAGGAAAACCTTTCTGAGGACTCCTGTACCCTCACTGTCTACCTAAGTAATCTCTTCTTAACTCGTATATCAATATGGGATTATATATAGAGATCAAATCTACAGTTCACTGGCATTCCTGAGAGAAATAAAATAAGAACAAAATAAAATAAAAATTTTATTTTCCTCAGAAAAGAAGCAATTTCAAAAATATATTTTGAGGATATAGTCCGTGAAAATTTCTCTAATCTTGCTAGAGTGGTTGGCATACAAATCCAAGAAATGCAGAGAACTCTGACCAGATAGTATACAAGATAACCATACCAAAGGCACATAGATATCAGATTCACTAGATCAAATAGTGATCAAAGTCAACGCAGAAGAAAAAATCTTAAAGGTAGCTACAGAGAAGGAGCAGGTCATTTACAGTGGGAACCCCATCAGACTAATGAACTAATGACAGACCTCTTGGCAGAAATATTACAAGCCAGAAAAGAAAGAAGAGATTAAAAGCCTATTTTCAGTATCCTTAAAGAAAAGAAATTACAACAAAAAATTTTATCCTGCCAAACTATGCTTCACAAATGAATGAGAAATAACATCCTTTTCAGACAAGCAAATGCTGAAGGAATAGATTTCAACTAGACCAGTCTTACAAGAAGTCCTTAAGGGAGTGCTAAACATAGAATCAAAAGAATGACACCTGCTACAACAAAAGCACCCTTAAGCACACAGCCCACAGACACTATAAAGCAATTACATACTCAAGTCTACATAATGACCAGATAACACAACATGATGACAGGATCAAAATCACATATACCAATACTAACTTTGAATGTAAATAGGCTGAATGCCCCACTTAAAGACACAAAGTAGCAGGCTGAATAAAAAGATAAGTTAATACCATGTGTTGTCTTCAAAAGATCCATCTCTCATGTAATGACATCCACAGGCTCAAATTTAAAGAGTGGAGTAAGATCTACCAAACAAATAGACAACAAACAACAAAATAAGACTCACTAATAATATATCAAATAAAACAGACTTTAAGGCAATAAAAATTAAGAAAGATGCTGAAGATCATTGCATAATAATAAAGGATATAATCCAACAAGAAGCCTTAACTCTCCTAAATATATATGCAGTCAGCATTGAAGCACTCAGATTCATAAAACAAATTTTTATTAGCCTATGGAAAGAGTTAGACAACCACACAATAAAAGTAGGATACTTTAACACCACACCGAAAGGGATAGATCATTGAGGAAGAAAACTAACGAAGAATCTCTGGAGTTAAATTTGACACTTGACCAGGTAGACCTAATAGACATCTACAGAATATTCCACTTAACAACCACAGTGTATACATTCTTCTAATCTGCACGTAGGACATATTCTAAGATTGACCACATGCTCAGTAATAAAGCAAATATCAATGATTTTTTTAATCGAAGTCATATAAAGCACACACTTGGACCACTTGAACCTCAGTGTGCAAAAAAATAGAAAGCAATATCAAAAAGTCA
Source organism: Trachypithecus francoisi (assembly GCF_009764315.1). Lineage (NCBI taxonomy): Eukaryota > Metazoa > Chordata > Mammalia > Primates > Cercopithecidae > Trachypithecus > Trachypithecus francoisi. The sequence continues at coordinate 68,691,041 of NW_022681472.1, forward strand.
CTAAAAACTACACAAATACATGAAAACTAAACAACTTACACCTGAAAAACTCTTGGGTGAGCACTGAAATTAAGGCAAAATTAAAAAAAAAATCTTTGAAATTAATAAAAATTGGGACACAACTTATCAAAATTTCTGGATGCAGCTAAAGCAGCCTCAAGAAGAAAGTTTATAGAAACAAATGCCTTCATCAAGAAGTTAGAAAGATCTCAATTTAAATATTTAACTTTGCACCTAAAGAAACTAAAAAAAATAAGCTTGCAGAAGAAAATAATAACTAAAATTAGAGAAGAACCTAATGAATTTGAGATGCAAACATCCATACAAAAGATCAATGAAAACAAGAATTTTACAAAATAAGTAAGATTGATAGACCACTTGCTAGATTAACAAAGAAAAACAAAAAGATCCAAATAAGCACAATCAGAAATGGCAAAGGTGATATTACAACTGATCTTGCAGAAATGCAAAAGCTCCACAGAGATGACTGTGAGAAAGTCTATGCACAGAAATTAGAAAATCTAGAGGAAGTGGATAAGTTTCTGGAAGCACACAATCTCCCAAGATTGAACCAGGAAGAGATTAAACCAGAAAACAGAAAGATAACAACTTCTGAAATTGAATTGGTAATAGAGAGCCTACCAACCAAAAAACAAACAAACAAACAAACAAACAAACAAACAAAAAAGCCCTGGACCAGATGGATTCACAGCCAAATGCTACCAATCCTACAAATAAGAACTGATACCAATCCTACTGAAAATATTGAGCAGGAGGGGCTCCTCCCTAACTCATTCTGTGAAGCCAGCATCAGCTTGATATCAAAATGTGGCAGAGATACAGAGAAAAGCAAGCAAACAAATATAAAACACCCCAGGCCAATATCGCCGATGAACATAGACACAAAATCCTCAACAAAATATTAGCAAAGCAAATCCATCAGCACATTATAAAGTTAATATACCACAATACGGTAGGCTTTATTTCTGGGAAGTAAATCTGGTTAAACACATGCAAATCAATATATGTGATTCACCATGTAAACAGAAGTTAAAGCAAAAACCACAAGATCATTTTAATAGACACAGAAAACGCTTTTGATAAAATCTAACATCCCTTAATGATAAAATCCTTGAACAGACTAGAAATGGAAGGAATATACCTTAAATTAAAATAAAAAGCCATCTATGATAAACCCAAAGCCAACATCATGCTGAATGAGAAAAAGCTCAAAAAATTCCCCTTGAGAACTGGAACAAGAAAAAGATGCCTGCTCTCACCACTCCTGTTAAACATAGTACTGAAAATGCTATTTAGAGCAGTCAAGCAAGAGAAAAAAAAAAAAAAAAAAAGCATCTGAATAGGAAGTCAAATTATCTCTCTTCTCTGACAGTATGATTCTTTACCTAGAACAGCCTAAAAACTCTGTAAAACAAAGTCTCCTAGAATTGATAAATGACTAATAAGGTGTTAAGGTAAAAAATAAACATACAAATATGAGTAGTATTTCTACACATCAAAAATATCCAGGTTGAAAATGAAATCAAGAACACAACCGGATTTACAATAGCCACAAAGAAAATGAAATACCTAGGAATACAGCTAACTAAGGAGGTGAAAGTTCTCTACAATGAGAAGTAAAAACTACTGCTGAAAGAAATCAGAGATGACACAAATGAATGGAAAAATATTCCATGCTCATGGATTGGAAGAATCAGTATCACAAAAATGGCCATACTACCCAGAGCAATTTACAGATTCAACACTATTCCTGTCACACTATCAATGTCATTCTTCACAGAATTAGAAAAAAAAAAAAAACTATTTTGTAATTCATATAACAGCAAAAAAGAGCCTGAATAGCCAAAGAAACCCTAAACAAAAAGAACAAAGCCAGAGGCATCACCCTACCTGATTTCAAACAATACTCTAAACCCACAGTAGCCAAAAGAGATTTTACAGGTACAAAATCAGACACATAGACCAATGGAACAGAATAGAAAACTCAAAAATAAAGCTGCATACTTACCACCATCTGATCTTTGACCAGACAATAAAAAACAAGCAATGGAAACAGGACTCCCTATTTAATAAATGGTTCTGGGATAACTGGCAAGCCATATGCAGAAGAGTAAAGCTGGATCCCTATCTTTCACCATAAGTAAAAATTAACTCAAAATGGATCAAATATTTAAATGTAAGTCCTCAATTTATACAGATTTGTAAATTTGTAAATTTTTATAAAATTTATAAAATTTGTAAAATTTAAAATTTTTATAAAATTTATAAAAAATTTATAAAATAAAATTTCCAAAATGTTGGAAGACAACTTAAGGAATACTTTTCTCAACATTGGCCTTGGCAAACAATTTTTGGCTAACTCCCCAAGAACAAATATGACAAAACCAAAAATAGACAAGTGGGACCTAATTAAACTAAAGAACTTCTGCACAGCATAAGGAACTATTAACAGTTTAAACAGACAATCTACAGAATGAGAAAATATATTCACAAACTATCCATCCACCAAAAGACTAATATCCAGAATATTCAAGGAACTTAAACTAAACCACTAGCAAAAAACAAATAACCTAATTAAAAATGGGCAAAAGATATGAACAGACACTTCTCAAAAGAAGACATACAAACAGCAAACAAACATAAAAATGTGCTCCATATCACTAATCATCAGATAAATGCAAATCAAAACCACAATGAGATACCATATCACACCAGTCAGAATGACTGTATTACTAAAAAGTCAACAAACAACAGATGCTGGTGAGACCATCGAGAAAAAAGAATGCTTATGCACTATGACTATGGGATGGAATATAAATTAGTTCAGCCACTGCAAAAAGCAGTTTGGAGATTTCTCAAAGAACTTAAAAACAGAATTATTATTTGACCAGCATTCTCATTACTGGGTATATATCCAAAAGAAAACAAATATTTCTACCAAAAAGACATATGCACTTGCATGTTAATTGCTGCACAATTCACAATAGCAAAGACATGGAATCAACCCAGGTGCCTGTCAATGGTAGACTGGATAAAGAAAATAGATACATCTACACCATGGAATACTATGAAGCCAAAAAAAAAAAAAAAAAAAGTGAAATCATGATCTTTACAGCAACATGGTTGGAGTTGGAGGTCATAAACTAAAGTGAATTTATGAAGGAACAGAAAACCAAATACCACATGTTCTCACTTATAAGTAGGAGCGAAAGATTGAGCACACATGGACATAAATATGGCAACAATGGATATCGTGGGCTACTAGAGAGGGGAAGGTAGGGGTTTTGAAAACTACCTGTTGTGTACTATGTTCACTATCTGGGTGGTAGAGGTCATTATTCAAATCTCAGCATTATGTAATGTTCCCATGTAACAAACCTGCCCATTTACATCCTGTATCTAAAATAAAAGTTGAAATTTAAAAAAATGAAAAGCTTATCTTCTGAGTTCAGTAGGTACTAATATTTGATGGTAAATATTTATGTCTTTGATGCAGTTTTGTTAAGTTTTGTTCAACTCTGAATAAATCATTTAATCTTGTTTCATTTTAGTTCCCAATTATAAAAACAGCCTCTACTATTTTTTATTAAATTATTATGTGTCAGGAGAATTAATTAACAAATATTTGTCAAATACTTTTTCCTCCCTGGGTTCCAAAACAAGCCTAAAGGATAACAGTAACAAAATTCTATACCAAGAAAACATGTGAAAAATGAATAATGAAACTACTAACAGGATATGGAAAAGCAAAATAAAATATAAAAATTTAAAATGCTTACTATTAAGAATAATAGAGAACCATGTTTATGTTCAAAAATTAGTATAGTAATACTAATTATGGAAATATGATTGTGCAAGAGAGTTACGGCATGAGATAAAACTAAGTAAGAAAATAATTGCCAACTGATGAATCACAAAGCCTACTAATTTGCTCAGAAGAGCTGTAGTTCTTATAAATGACTGCAGCATGCATCCTGCAGGGTGGAATATACAGACTTCAGCAGAGACCAAAAGCAGGCACTTCAAAGGAGGAAAGGTAAGACAGAAGTGTATGCAGAATAAGTTGGCTAAATACACGTATTTAACAAGTTATAGGAGGATCTATTAATCACAAAGGGGGAATACCCATATGGGTAGTGAGCAAACAAGCATGTTACATGTGTCCCATGTTCACTTTGGGGTAGAGATTTAACATTTAAATGCATTACCATTAAGCCCTATATGTGAAAGGTGAAGCAGAGGACACAAAGGCACTTCGTACAAAGCCTCTGTAAAACCAGCCAGAATCAGTCTCTGGCCTACAGTCTCTGACCAGAGGAAAGGTACTGAAATGAATCACTTGTCTGATCAAAGCTGTAGATATGGTTTGTGAAACAGATGGGTGAGTTAGTCCACTTCTGGCAGTCAGTCGGCTATAATTGTTTCAATATTGCCTATCTCCCGACCAGTTCTTGTTTAGTTACTAGAGAAAAAGAAAAAAATTGTGGCAGTTAGACTATAGTTTATTCTTTAAATGTAGAAGTGCATAATTTAACTCTTATCTGGCATAGCCCTAAGTCTTGTTTATAGTTCAGTATCTTATTGTCACAAAGATTCAGTTCTGTTCAACTTACGGTTTTCATTTTAACGTAATATTGCATGTAAAATTTTCCAAATTTCAAGGACCATTGTTCATAAATTACTTTCCAAGAATGAGAAGTGGGATGTCTTATTCTATAAATAATAAAATCAAAGCATTCACAAAATACTAGGAAGATATATAAAGAAACTTTTCTTTCATTAAAGTATATTGCAAACTTTAAGAAAATTCTCTGTCTAGAATCCACACTGCAAGTAAATATCCAATGTTTATCTTGAGGGGTCTAATTTAATACAAATGTCTGTTTTTTATTTTTTTGAAATTCCTTAGTTTTTAATTTCTTTCACAGTCATAAATATTTTAAGTCAGGTGTAAACCTGGCACTATTTCCAGGGCTTCTTAGAGCATTGTATAACGTAAGTGTATTTGCCGTGGGTCCTACTTATCCATGATTTTCTGCAGTTTCAGTTACTTGAGGTAAGCTACCATCTGAAAGTACCCAATGGAAAATCACAGAAATGAATACTTCATACATGTTAAATTGTGCACCATTCTGAGGAGCATGACGAAATCTTCAGTCATCCTTTTTATCTTGCCTAGGATATGAATCCTTCCTTTGTCCGGCATCTCCACACTGCATATGCCGCAAACCACTACTCACTTAGTTAGTCCTCTTGGTTATCAGATTGATTGTCACAGTACTTGTGTTGAAGTAACCCCTATTTCACTTAAAAATGGCACAAAAATGCAAAAGAAGTGATGCTGTCAATTCTGATATACCAAGAGAAGGTGTTAGGTGCTTCCTGCAAGTGAAAAGGTGAAAGTTCTTGACTTAATAAGAAAGGAAGAGAAATTGTATGCAGAGGTTGCTAAGATCTATGGTAAGAACAAATCTTCTATATACAGAATTGTGCAGAAGGAAAAATAGATTTGTGCTGGTTTACTGTTGCACGTGAAACAGGAAAAGTGATGGCCATAGTGTGTGTTGTGTTTAAAGATGGCAAAGGCATTACATTTGTAGGTGGAAGACATGAACAAAAATGTGTTCCCATTGACAGAAATCAGGTTTGGTACTATCTGCAGTTTCGGGCAACTCTGGGAGTCCTGAAATATATTCCCTATGGATAAGAGAAGACTAGTGTTTATGTTTTTATCCATCTGCCTGCAAAGGGTCAATAAGATTCCGGGAGTAAAGAGAATGATGATAACACTATCTAATATCTGTTGAGGGTCTAGCATACACAGGCTTGGTGACAAGTATGTTATCTATTATCTCTAAACTTACAACAAAACAACTCTGCGAACTAGAACACAGTCTCCTCTGAAATCTTGGATGCAGGAAAGAGAGAATGCAACATGAAGAAACCTTTCAGCTGGCAGATTATTAACCGCATGATGTTCAAGTCTAAGATATAGAAGTAAACTATGCCAGGCCATGACTGATGTAGATAATTTTATACAATTTGTACAATCTCTCAATTTATAATAATTTAGTAAGTTGTCTCCAAACAGCTGTATTCCTATTTGAAAACAGCTTCTTAACCACCCACAGCAGATAAAAGAACTGAAAAGAAAACACCTTGGCAGGCCACTTATCTGGCTGCTGAATCTTAAAATCCTAATTGAGCTAATCTTGTCTTCTAATATCTAAAATAGGTCACCTTTCTTTCTTCTGTACAAAGTAAATACCAAAAAAAAAAATTCCATATAATAAATTTTGCATAACTAGCAGGGAAAAAACACATTCTTACTCTTTTTCGCCATTACTTGTATTGACCTGAGTTCAGGCACAAAGATAAGCTATATAGATTCTGTTTAACCCAATTAGGGACAGAAAAGGAAAACACAGAAAAGTGTTCATGTAAATAGCGATCATTTAAAACAAGAACACCTTTTAGAGTTCAGAAAAAGAATAAAGGAAATAGATTAATTTCCAATTTTTGTTTTGCTTTGTTTTTCTTATTTAAGTTCATCTCCAATTAACTCACAAGTTTAGGCTGCTAGTATATATAAGAGTAATGATGTCAACAGCTCATGTTTAGAAGGGGCTCTTTTGATTATACCACACAGCCGCATGTAAATGTACTGTTTTTAGGCTAATATGTATTTCTCAAAAAATTCTGAAATATAAAATAACTATTTCATCTGTCTTCTTTATACCACTAAATGAAGAGTAGATAGCAAAACTAACATAGATTGATACAGAATGTGGCATTCAATTAAAATATGGAATTTCTTATGTTCTTTCATTCAAAATAAAATACCAACAAAAATCAATATTAAAGTTGGGTATACATCAAGCATTATGCTACAAACAAAGAATGCAAGATGAATAGCTTTTTGAAATTTTGAAGCTGATGGTCAACATGGAGGGAGAAAACAAAGTTAATTTTTAAATTTTGTATTGCAGTTAATTAGTGATCACTTCATATACCTTCATTTATCATATTTCATTAAACTTTTATTGTCTACTGTGCTAGATGTTGGGAGTGTAAACATAAAAAACCCTATGCCTCAGAAAGGAGACACTATGCCAACAGTGAAATGTGTTAAGCTAATTGCTTTCCTCAGGGTAACGTCCCATAAGGAAAAGAAGTAATGCACCTTCTTTAGTAGTAAAGTTACAAAAACATCTATATGTATATATCCACATGTATGTCTGTATGCCTCATATATGCACATATATTTATATAGCTCTGTATATGTATATGTGTATATATGTACATATTTATATCTCTTGCTATTTTAAAGGTAATGTAAAGATTTACTCAGGCATAATGTGCATTTCTGTAATCTAGCTGAACTATTCTCCCTAAGACAAACCAGAGAGCTGTTTCTGTTGGTTGTTTTTTACTTCTTTCATATTTTACTATTCAAAACATGCTAATAGTTGAATTTTGGGCACAATTTAGGATTTACTTTTAAGTATAAAAGCCATTTTGGACAAAAATTAAAATTGAGAAAAAGTAGACTCATATTCACTTTATATGAATGCAGTCACTTCTCTCATGGTTGAAAGCTGCATTGTCCAAAGAACTTTCTGTAATAATGGAAAATTGTATTTGTGATTTCCAGCAGGCAAGTACTAGACACTTGTAACTTTTGAGCAACTGAAATTGTTGTTGTGCAACTGGAACCTGGATTTTTAACTTTATTTACTGTTCATTTGTATTTAAATAACCTCAGGTGGCTAATGGCTGCCCCATTAGACAATGTAGTTCTTCAAAATTTTGTTCATGCAGAAATCATTCTCCCATTTTATTAAATCTCTTTGCTGACTCATCAAATAAATATACTATAAATATACTATAGTATCAAATCAATATACTATAGTATCATACATATTAAAATATTTCTTTTAAAGACACATTTTCCTAAATTCCAAAGACATTCTAGCTTAGCCCTATTTTCTGTTATTTTTTTCTAAATCACAGTCACTCTTCCAGCCCCCTCATATCTTGTTTTTTCTTCAACCAATTCCAGTTGATCTTCAATCCCCAGTACTCCACAACATTGTCTCTTATTAAGGTAAGCAATGACTACTAGTTTGTAAAATCCAAAGTTTTTTTCTTGTCCTCATCTTACTTAACTCCTCACCTGCATTCAACTTGCTTAAACTATTCCCTCCTTTAAATGCTTTCTTCATTTAGCATATGTGACCCAATTTCTTGGCTTTCCTTTCTATGTCACTGTGCCCTCTTTTTTATTTTTTCTGACTCCTCTTTCTCTTTTCAACCCTAATGTTAATATCCCCCAAATTTGTCTTCTTCAACTCTTATCTATTCAACGTTCTCTCAGACTATCTGATTACTGTGATGATTAGTATCAGGTGCCATTTTGAGTGGATTGAAGAGTGCCTTGATAGCTAGCTGGTAAAGTACTGTTTCTGGGTATGTGTATGAGGGTGTTGCCAGAGGAGACTGACATTTGAGTCAGTATGCTAGGAAAGACCCATACTCAATATGGGTGGGTACCATCCAATCAGCTGTAATTGTGGCTAGAACAAAGCAGGTGAAAGAAGGTGGGATTTCTTTGAGATAATTTCTCCTCTTTCCTCCCAAGCTCACCAACACAGGGCTTCACTCTCTTTCTCACATATGGGAAACTTTTTCCTAATGTAGAGAGTTTGTAGTTGTTAAGATGCTCTTCCCACACAACTTGGAAGAGACTGCCTCTTTATTTATTCATGTCTCATCATCTTATTGCAACAGTCAACTCAGAAGTGAGGCATTCCTAGGTCAGCCAATCTAGAAAAACCCTCACTCCCACCCCTATTTTGTTTTCTTCATAGCTTACCCTATCTGCAATGATCATATTTGTTTATTCAACCCATTTGAAAATGAGAATGGTCATAATATCAACTATATATGATATTTTGAAAAACAATTGAGTCAATATGTGCTATGTGCTAAGAACAATAGCATATAGTAAATGCTTAATAAGTTTAACTATTACTTATATTATTACAGTCTCAATAGAAAGCAAACATCTCAAGACCAGAGAATATATCTAATTTTGGTTTGGGAAATGTATTCTACAAATTCAGGATACTTAGCTCATGGTAGTCATTGAATAATCATTTTTTGGATGAATGAATAAAATTGCAAGTAACAAGAAGGATTTTTTTTTAAATAGAGACGATTCACAGAGACGATTCAGAGATCCAAAAAATAAGATTTCTATGAAAAAAAAACTTAATGGAATTTTAATTATTAAAACTATAATAAACAAAGCCAAGGGTTGTTGTGAAGGTTAAATAACTATATAAAAGCAATCACATCATCAAATTTAGTCACATAACTTCTGCTCATTTAAATTGTGAAAAAAGTCAAACTGGTAATTAAGTATCACAAGACAAATAATAATAGTTATTTCATTGAGTTTTCACTTTTTAGCAATTTGAATCAATGTAGGTAAAATTGGTGTTGATGGAGATGACCAGCTGTTTTCCATTTCTACTGAGGATAGAAGACATAAAAACAAATACTAAGTAAATCATGAAAATATGGGTAGCTAGAAGGAAGACATTCCTTAGTATGAAAGTTGTAGCCCATTTCAATCAATTTTAAAGAGGGCTTATAAAAACTTATTTGTAAAACTCTTTCTATATTCTCATGTTAAAGAAAATATAGCCAAATGCCTCATTTATATGGGAGGATCAAGCAGATGCTCTGTATAATACACATATTAATACATGTATCTGTCATCTGTCAGAATTTTAAATATTTAACTAAACATTTACAAATATATTAGTAATTAGAATAAAATTGTAACAAAATATTTACACGTAGTCTAGAGTGCTTTGTAGACAAAGAGAACATGCTGTTCTTTAGGCAAGTAGAATTTGAGTACTCCTAAAACAATTTGTATTTCTCAGAGTAACAGTTCAAACCATACGAATGTTCTTAAAAGTTCGGTACAGGGGGGCGGAGCAACATGGCCGAATAGGAACAGCTCCAGTCTCCAACTCCCAGCGCGAGCGACACAGAAGACCAGTGATTTCTGCATTTTCAACTGAGGTACTGGGGTCATCTCTCTAGGGAGTGCCGGACAATCGGTGCTGGTCAGCTGCTGCAGCCTGACCAGCGTGAGCTGAAGCAGGGCGAGGCATCGCCTCACCTGGAAGCGCAAGGGGGAAGGGAATCCCTTTTCCTAGCCAAGGGAACTGAGACACACAACACCTGGAAAATCGGGTAACTCCCACCCCAATACTGCGCTTTAAGGAAACAGGCACACCAGGAGAATATATCCCACACCTGGTCGGGAGGGTCCCACGCCCACGGAGCCTCCCTCACTGCCAACACAGACGCCTGCAGCGATCTATCCGCAAGGCAGCAGCGAGGCTGGGGGAGGGGCGCCCGCCATTGCTGAGGCTTAAGTAGGTAAACAAAGCCGCTGGGAAGCTCGAACTGGGTGGAGCTCACAGCAGCTCAAGGAAGCCTGCCTGTCTCTGTAGACTCTACCTCTGCGGACAGCGCACAGCTGCAGTCCAACAGGGGAAAGAGCGGGGGCCGTGCAGACGCGAACGACTCTGTCTGACAGCTTTGGGGAGAGCCGTGGATCTCCTAACGCGGAGGTTGAGATCTGAGAACGGACAGACTGCCTGCTCAGGTGGGTCCCTGACCCCTGAGTAGCCTAGATGGGAGACATCCCCCACTAGGGGCAGTCTGACACCCCACACCTCACAGGGTGGAGTCACCCCTGAGAGGAAACTTCCAAAGAAAGAATCAGACAGGTACACTCGCTGTTCAGCAATATTCTATCTTCGGCAACCTCTGCTGCTGATACCCAGGCAAACAGGGTCTGGAGTGGACCTCAAGCAATCTCCAACAGACCAACAGACAGTCCTTCTGACTGTCAGACGGAAAACTATCAAACAGGAAGGACACCTATACCAAAACCCCATCAGTATGTCACCATCACCAAAGACCAGAGACAGATAAAACCACAAAGATGGGGAAGAAGCAGGGCAGAAAAGCTGGAAATTCAAAAAATAAGAGCGCATCTCCCCCTGCAAAGGAGCGCAGCCCATCGCCAGCAACGGATCAAAGCTGGTCAGAGAATGACTTTGACGAGATGAGAGAAGAAGGCTTCAGTCCATCAAACCTCTCAGAGCTAAAGGAGGAATTACGTACCCAGCGCAAAGAAACTAAAAATCTTGAAAAAAAGTGGAAGAATTGACAGCTAGACTAATTAATGCAGAGAAGATCATAAACGAAATGACAGAGATGAAAACCATGACACGAGAAATACGTGACAAATGCACAAGCTTCAGTAACCGACTCGATCAACTAGAAGAAAGAGTATCAGCGATTGAGGATCAAATGAATGAAATGAAGCGAGAAGAGAAAACCAAAAGAAAAAAAGAAAAAAAGAAATGAACAAAGCCTGCAAGAAGTATGGGATTATGTAAAAAGACCAAATCTACGTCTGATTGGGGTGCCTGAAAGTGAGGGGGAAAATGGAACCAACTTGGAAAACACTCCTCAGGATATCATCCAGGAGAACTTCCCCAACCTAGTAGGGCAGGCCAACATTCAAATTCAGGAAATACAGAGAACGCCACAAAGATACTCCTCGAGAAGAGCAACTCCAAGACACATAATTGCCAGATTCACCAAAGTTGAAATGAAGGAAAAAATCTTAAGGGCAGCCAGAGAGAAAGGTCGGGTTACCCACAAAGGAAGCCCATCAGAATAACAGCATCTCTTGGCAGAAACTCTACAAGCCAGAAGAGAGTGGGGGCCAATATTCAACGTTCTTAAAGAAAGGAATTTTAAACCCAGAATTTCATATCCAGCCAAACTAAGCTTCATCAGTGAAGGAGAAATAAAATCCTTTACAGATAAGCAAATGCTTAGAGATTTTGTCACCACCGGGCCTGCCTTACAAGAGACCCTGAAGGAAGCCCTAAACATGGAAAGGAGCAACCGGTACCAGCCATTGCAAAAACATGCCAAAATGTAAAGACCATCGAGGCTAGGAAGAAACTGCATCAACTAACGAGCAAAATAACCAGTTAATATCATAATGACAGGATCAAGTTCACACATAACAATATTACCTTAAATGTAAATGGACTAAATGCTCCAATTAAAAGACACAGACTGGCAAACTGGATAAAGAGTCAAGACCCATCAGTCTGCTGTATTCAGGAGACCCATCTCACATCCAGAGACATAATAGGCTCAAAATAAAGGGATGGAGGAAGATCTACCAAGAAATGGAGAACAAAAAAAGCAGGGGTTGCAATCCTAGTCTCTGATAAAACAGACTTTAAACCATCAAAGATCAAAAGAGACAAAGAAGGCCATTACATAATGGTAAGGGATCAATTCAACAGGAAGAGCTAACTCTCCTAATATATATGCACCCAACACAGGAGCACCCAGATTCATAAAGCAAGTCCTTAGAGACCTACAAAGAGACTTAGACTCCCATACAATCATAATGGGAGACTTCAACACTCCACTGTCAACATTAGACAGATCAACGAGACAGAAAGTTAACAAGGATATCCAGGAATTGAACTCATCTCTGCACCAAGCGGACCTAATAGACATCTATAGAACTCCCCCCCAAATCAACAGAATATACATTCTTCTCAGCACCACATCGCACTTATTCCAAAATCGACCACATAATTGGAAGTAAAGCACTCCTCAGCAAATGTCAAAGAACAGAAATTATAACAAACTGTCTCTCAGACCACAGTGCAATCAAACTAGAACTCAGGACTAAGAAACTCAATCAAAACCGCTCAACTACATGGAAACTGAACACCTGCTCCTGAATGACTACTGGGTACATAATGAAATGAAAGCAGAAATAAAGATGTTCTTTGAAACCAATGAGAACAAAGATACAACATACCAGAATCTCTGGGACACATTAAAGCAGTGTGTAGAGGGAAATTTATAGCACTAAATGCCCACAAGAGAAAGCAGGAGAGATCTAAAATTGACACTCTAACATCACAATTAAAAGAACTGGAGAGGCAAGAGCAAACACATTCAAAAGCTAGCAGAAGGCAAGAAATAACTAAGATCAGAGCAGAACTGAAGGAGATAGAGACACAAAAAACCCTCCAAAAAATCAATGAATCCAGGAGTTGGTTTTTTGAAAAGATCAACAAAATTGACAGACCGCTAGCTAGACTAATAAAGAAGAAAAGAGAGAGGAATCAAATAGACGCAATAAAAAATGATAAAGGGGATATCACCACCGACCCCACAGAAATACAAACAACCATCAGAGAATACTATAAATGCCTCTATGAAATCAACTAGAAAATCTAGAAGAAATGGATAATTTCCTGGACACTTACACTCTCCCAAGACTAAACCAGGAAGAAGTTGAATCCTGAATAGACCAATAGCAGGCTCTGAAATTGAGGCAACAATTAATAGCCTACCCACCAAAAAAAGTCCAGGACCAGATGGATTCACAGCTGAATTCTACCAGAGGTACAAGGAGGAGCTGGTACCATTCCTTCTGAAACTATTTCAATCAATAGAAAAAGAGGGAATCCTCCCTAACTCTTTTTATGAGGCCAACATCATCCTGATACCAAAGCCTGGCAGAGACACAACAAAAAAGAGAATTTTAGACCAATATCCCTGAGGAACATCGATGCAAAAATCCTCAATAAAATACTGGCAAACCAGATTCAGCAGCACATCAAAAAGCTTATCCACCATGATCAAGTGGGCTTCATCCCTGGGATGCAAGGCTGGTTCAACATTCGCAAATCAATAAACGTAATCCAGCATATAAACAGAACCAAGGACAAGAACCACATGATTATCTCAATAGATGCAGAAAAGGCTTTTGACAAAATTCAACAGCCCTTTATGCTAAAAACGCTCAATAAATTCGGTATTGATGGAATGTACCTCAAAATAATAAGAGCTATTTATGACAAACCCACAGCTAATATCATACTGAATGGGCAAAAACTGGAAAAATTCCCTTTGAAAACTGGCACAAGACAGGGATGCCCTCTCTCACCACTCCTATTCAACATAGTGTTGGAAGTTCTGGCTAGGGCAATCAGGCAAGAGAAAGAAATCAAGGGTATCCAGTTAGGAAAAGAAGAAGTCAAATTGTCCCTGTTTGCAGATGACATGATTGTATATTTAGAAAACCCCATTGTCTCAGCCCAAAATCTCCTTAAGCTGATAAGCAACTTCAGCAAAGTCTCAGGATACAAAATTAATGTGCAAAAATCACAAGCATTCTTATACACCAGTAACAGACAAGCAGAGAGCCAAATCAGGAATGAACTTCCATTCACAATTGCTTCAAAGAGAATAAAGACCTAGGAATCCAGCTTACAAGGATGTAAAGGACCTCTTCAAGGAGAACTACAAACCACTGCTCAGTGAAATCAAAGAGGACACAAACAAATGGAAGAACATACCATGCTCATGGATAGGAAGAATCAATATCGTGAAAATGGCCATACTGCCCAAGGTTATTTATAGATTCAATGCCATCCCCATCAAGCTACCAATGACTTTCTTCACAGAATTGGAAAAAACGGCTTTAAAGTTCATATGGAACCAAAAAAAGCCCGCATTGCCAAGACAATCCTAAGTCAAAAGGACAAAGCTGGAGGCGTCACGCTACCTGACTTCAAACTATACTACAAGGCTACAGTAACCAAAACAGCATGGTACTGGTACCAAAACAGAGATATAGACCAATGGAACAGAACAGAGTCCTCAGAAATAATACCACACATCTACAGCCATCTGATCTTTGACAAACCTGAGAGAAACAAGAAATGGGGAAAGGATTCCCTATTTAATAAATGGTGCTGGGAAAATTGGCTAGCCATAAGTAGAAAGCTGAAACTGGATCCTTTCCTTACCCCTTATCGAAAATTATTCAAGATGGATTAGAGACTTAAATGTTAGACCTAATACCATAAAAACCCTAGAAGAAAATCTAGGTAGTACCATTCAGGACATAGGCATGGGCAAGGACTTCATGTCTAAAACACCAAAAGCAACGGCAGCAAAAGCAAAAATTGACACATGGATCTAATTAAACTAAAGAGCTTTTGCACAGCTAAAGAAACTACCATCAGAGAGAACAGGCAACCTACAGAATGGGAGAAAATTTTTGCAACCTACTCATCTGACAAAGGGCTAATATCCAGAATCTACAAAGAACTCAAACAAATATACAAGAAAAAAACAAACAACCCCATCAAAAAGTGGGGAAAGGATATGAACAGACATTTCTCAAAAGAAGACATCCATACCGCCAACAGACACATGAAAAAATGCTCATCATCACTCGCCATCAGAGAAATGCAAATCAAAACCACAATGAGATACCGCCTCACACCAGTTAGAATGGCAATCATTAAGAAGTCAGGAAACAACAGGTGTTGGAGAGGATGTGGAGAAATAGGAACACTTTTACACTGTTGGTGGGATTGTAAACTAGTTCAACCATTATGGAAAACAGTATGGCGATTCCTCAAGGATCTAGAACTAGATGTACCATACGACCCAGCCATCCCACTACTGGGTATATACCCAAAGGATTATAAATTACTCTACTACAAAGACACATGCACACGTATGTTTATTGCGGCACTATTCACAATAGCAAAGACTTGGAATCAACCAAATGTCCATCTGTGACAGACTGGATTAAGAAAATGTGGCACATATACACCATGGAATACTATGCAGCCATCAAAAAGGATGAGTTTGTGTCCTTTGTAGGGACATGGATGCAGCTGGAAACCATCATTCTTAGCAAACTATCACAAGAAGAGAAAACCAAACACCGCATGTTCTCACTCATAGGTGGGAACTGAACAATGAGATCACTTGGACTCGGGAAGGGGAACATCATACACTGGGGCCTATCATGGGGAGGGGGAGGTGGGAGGGATTGCATTGGGGAGTTATACATGATATAAACGTCATGCACATGTACCCTAGAACTTAAAGTATAATTAAAAAAAAAAATACAAATAGAAATAAATAAATAACTAAATGGAAAAAAAAATACAAATAGAAATAAATAAATAACTAAATGAAAAAAAGTGTTAATCTTCTGGTTAGTGACAGTGACAAGAGCATGCTGAAATTTGTTTGTAATTACACATTTGAAGTGGACAATAAAAACATTTAACATGTAAAAAAAAAAAGTTCGGTACAGATGTCTTAATAATTGTTCGCTATAAGATTTTTTAAAAAATGTTTCATTAGTGTATAATGAAGTAGGTTTTATTAAAATTTATTTGATTTTCCCCAATATTCATCTTAATATTTTACTTGAGCAATTAAGCAGGAAAAAACATATTATTTTTGAGATGAATATCAAAGAAGCAGTTTTTCAGAGTGTTTTAATCGTATCCAAACTTCTTATCATCAAACTATATTTAAGAATTTTATAATAACATAAATACAAACTTAAATTGTCTGGTCTTTACTGTAGGAAATTTAATTATTAACTAAAATAAGTCTCTTGTTTCACAATATACACATAGTTAATATTCACAGATTACTCAGCATTGCCAAGTGGTAGAAAGGTGATTTAAGTTAAATAAGATACTGCTTGAAATGTTTTGAAAACTTAAACTTTTCCAGATATATTTTGTCTAAACATGTATTGAATGATATTTTGGGAGTAAGCATTTGTAGTTACCATCATGGTGTTTTCAATTGTTTATAATTCATGTTATTTGAAAAGTAACTATGGTCTAACCAAAATGATAAAAAGAAACTTTTAAGCTAAGTAAAACAAAGTAGAAGTAACAAGTTAAAAGCAACAGATGAAAAATAAACTGATCTGTTCCATATATCTTCCTTCCTGTGGTGAAGAGAATCAAGAAACTTTTTGCTTGTTTTATTTTTTTGCATTTCAATAACGTTATTGAAAAGTATATCTTTTAGTAACAAACATAAAGTAACATATCTGATGTAGTAGGTTAGATTACCTCTGTCAACTCAAAATTTACCTTGGTACTTCCAAAATATTGAAATATATCAGTCATATGGAAAACTGAAAAGTTATCCACAAAACATGGTTTATATATTTGTTAATGATAATAAGTACTGTAGCTCCTTGGTTCATTGTATAGCTTTTATTCTACATGCAGAACTCACCACTACCCCAGCCTGATGCTCCATGGAAAGCACAGATGACCATTTTAACTCAAACTGAAATGATGCAACAGGTTTAATCTATAATAGTTTTGGGGTTTTTGTTGTTGTTTTCTTTTTGCATGTTTTGTATTTTCTCATACAGGGCTCGGCATGCTTTTAATAATTATGTGGGGACATTATTATAAATATAGAGCAGATGATGGTAACAGAATATTTTATGTCCATTTAGGTCAGCTTTAACCACCCAAATACACTTCTAATATGTCAATCCCTTATGTGGTAAACTTGATGACATCTTATTTAGGCTCCCGTGCATGGGTGCGGCATTAGTTGCCCACAACCAGTTATGCAATAGAAGGTAATTTTGTGCCACCTTTTCAATCACATACCTCTGGGATGTAATTATTTATCTCTCTTTGATACAGTGTTTCTCAACTGGAAAATCTGTTTTATTAATGCCTGTGGACTATTTTTCATGTCACTACTGTAGAGTTGGAGGGGGAGCTGGTTGCTACTAGTATAAAATGGGGAGGCCAGTGATGCAGCTTACTATCTTACAATGCACAGGACAGCTCCTCACAACAAGGAATTACCTACCCCACAGTGTCAAAAGCGCTGAGGTTGGAGAGACCCTGCCCTAGTAGATTAAGTTGTCTATAGGACATTGAGATGATTCCTGCCACATCTGTAGAACCTAGCACAGTATCTGGCATGTCTATTGCATCTAAAAACATCTGTTGTTTATTAAGGTTTCACTGAAGACAGTTTAGAGAGAGGCCTTCTGTCATATATGGTGCTAAAAAGACTATTCTCATTCTATTCCAAAAACTCTACTCCACAGAAATTGCTTTATCAAAAGCCCATCCTACTTACTCCTGATTAAAATTCTTCAATAGTTTCCTTTTACTTCAGGATAAAGAGTGTTACAATCTGTGTACTACCCTCTACTATTCTGTCTGTTCTTTATGTGCACTAGTCTCCTAATTCCTTGAGTGCTCAAACTAAATCTAGAAGTAGTCTATGCACATTTAGTATGCAGTTTTTAATGAATATTACACGTGAGGCAGTTTTTTAAACACACTCACTTGTTTATAAAAAATCTCATTTAATGACCGCAGCAACCTTATATGATGGTACTATTATTATTTCTATCCGTAAAACGAGCAAACAGGAGCATTGAAGACTTACATGACTTGCCCAGGTATATCCACAGCACGTAAGTGGAGAAGCTCTTGAAGCAAAAGTGAGGAATTAGTACATGCCAGATTGAGAGTTTCTAGAAGAAAAGACAAGATGACACAGAGAACATAGTCAATTTGGATAACTAAACATAGTTTGTTATGGTTGAGGTAAAATAGGACTCACTGCAACATGCCTCACAAATAATGCTAAAATGATATATATGCCACTTTATTATATATTTTCCTTTCAAAAATCTAGTCTCTTCTTCAAGACACAAATGTCTAAAGGAATAGCTACTCTATATCTGTGTATATCTGTATAATTATGTCTACATGTATCTATTTCTATATTTAAAGTTTAAGGCCAGTCACGTCTCTTCACTTAAAAATGCATGCCCTAATATGTTTACAGATTGCAGAGAAGACATCTGTGAAAATTTGCTAAAATATAAGCAATGCTGAACTATTTGGAATTCTTAGCAATTGTTATCCCTGTATTTTACAATGTCTCCTTCAACTCTGAAAAGTAATGCCAACTTTTTTTTCCTGTGGCTCCATTTCTTTTATTAATGAGGTAATGTCAGTAAATAAAAGCACTCATAATAATCATTTTAAGGAATAAAGTAATTTATACATAAATGTATGCATTAATAAATGAAATCTAAACAATATGTAATTTTACTATTCAGTTATGATAAGAACACAGTCTATTGATTGACAAAAATAGGCTTAAACTGTAAAATGGATTGTTTATAAACAAGAATGTCATTAAGTTTCTAATTTAATAAAATCGTTACTTTTTTAGTGTATAATTCTACAAAAAGTAATTGTATACAAAGAACGGAGAATATTTTTCAAGTAGTTTATTAAGCTACAAACTGAAAGAAACAAAATTTGATATAGCAAAAATAAATTTGTTTCAGATTATTTTTCCTTATTTACACTGAATAAATATTCAGCTCCAGTAGATGATTGTCCTGTAAAAGTTAAATAAAATATCAGAGAAATGACAATTCCACGAGAATTTGTGATCCATTGATTAAACTACCTTGGAACTACACTTCACAGTATTTGAAACTTAAAAATAAGGAATAATCTGGGAGAAAGAATATTTAGGAAAAGTTATCCAGAATGTATACCAGGCTACTCTGAAGATCATCTTTTATGTCCTATGTGTCCTGAATTTTTGCTGACTACCTTCCTAGCATCCATTTTCTATTTTCACATACACGTAGGAGTATCCAGATATTTTCATCGGATTTCCATTCTCTCCAGTAATGACTCTTTGACTCCAGTTCCACGGGCAAGCTTTTATTAACGTAAGACAATTGGCATAACCTTAGCTGTTTCAATCAGTATGATTTCTGGACTCTTACTCACATAATCTTTCTTCTTTTGCATTTTATGTGTGTCGATGTGGAGCCTAAAGAAAATTATTTTGCCAATATGAAATAAGCAAGCTTAAGACACGCTACCGTTGAAGAGGACAGGGAGGTAGTAAAAAGACACTGGGTCCTTGATGACATATTTTACTGATGAAACAAATAATTTCTGGACTTTTCAATTCTTTTGTTAACCAATAACCAACCCCTAAGAGTTTTGTTATGTGAAGTACAGCTTCATGACTGGTATGTAATGATAAAAGAATGCTTACAACTTTAGGATTTAGGAATGGATTTGTGCATACTTTCATCTTGGTTCCCTAACAATCTAGAAAGACAGCTCATCTAACAGTGTAATTTTAACTGTTCAGTGGCTATAAGTTATGTAAGAATTAAAGTATGACATTAAAATTAGGAAATCAAACTACAGAGGAAAATTCAAGTTAGTAAATTAAATATGCTAACATGAGCAAAATACTAATACAAGCAAAATAAAGCAATAAAATGCAATGAGTTATTTCTGTTGCAGAATGAGTAAGTTGTATATACATGGTGGCACACACACAGATAAAGTTAGATTACATGCATGGGAGATGGCTAAATAAATATGGAGTAACTTGAATTGGTCCTGTCCTGTTTTCAGTTAATCTGGGTAACTGAAGTAACCAACCAAAATGTATTTGCTAAGTCAAAGAGATCAACATATAGAGTCCATGTTTACTAAAGTCTTTACAGTAGTTCCCCCTTATCCATTCCATATGGAATACACTCCAAGACCCCAGTGGATGCCTGAAACTACAAAGAGCATCAAATCCTTTATACACTATATTTTTTATTTGTTTGTTTTATTAAGTCAAGAATACTTACCTTTCTTCTTAAAGTAAGCACTTTATGACTTCTCTTTAACATATCAAAATTGCCATATCCACACTACTTATGTGATTTGGGGCCATTATTAAGTAAAATAAGGGTTACTTGAACATAAGCCTGCAAGAGCACAGCAATCTGGGAACAGAAATGGCTAGTCAGTGACTACTGGGCAGGAAGCATGGCCCCAAGCTGGACAGGGCTGGATGCCATGAGATTTGATCACATTATTCAGAATGGCATGCAATTTAAAACTTACGAATGTTCATTTCTAAAATTTCCTAGTTAATATTTTTGGATCATATTTGACAACATATAACTGAATCCAGAGAAAGTAAAAATGGAGATAAGGGGCTGGGGCTACTGCACTTTTTGTGGGTGTGCATAGTTGGTTATAATAGTATTCTGGTAATTTAATAGGTTAAAATTTAGAGGCAAAGCATATATGAGATCATTCCCTTAGGGAAGAAGAAATGTATCACCTAAAAATAAATCAGATTATCCATACTAGGAATTTCTGTGACAAAAAGCCATCTCAGTCTTGCTTTGCTTTGTATTTCTTCTTCCGAATAGAGAGCAACTTCATTAAAATCCTTCTTACTTCTTTTATTTTTTCATTGGCAAATGTAGAAGTAGAGTTGAAGTTATATGTATGGCTCAATATATTTGGAATAGTAAGCCATAAATACATATTTCAAAGGAAATTTGTTTTCATATCACAGAATCATAAATTCAATTATAAAAAATGCAGCAGAGAGAAGCACAGAGACTATACAGACTTGACATTGTGCAATATTTCTGCATGGGATATCATTTTATAGGAAGGCATCCATGCAGATATGTGTGTGTGTGTGGGTGTGTGTGTGTATATATATATATATATATATATGGCATGTAAAAACTTATTTTCTTTAAAGAAATGTAGTCAAGTTTTGAATCTGCTACTTACTAATAGTGTGGCTTTATCACATAAGTTTATCTTTCGTGAACAAGGTTCCAATGGGATGCTAAATGTTGCTTTTCTTTTTCTGAACTTTTGACCACACATGATAGAATCAAGACCATTTGCATAAGGTAATCTCAGAAATTAGGGAACTGACTGTGGGACTTAGTTCATCACTCACTTCTCCAGTTACAATAAAAGTCAAGGAAATTGACCAAGAGATGACAGTACCGGAGATTCCTTAGAAAAAATAAACAATGTGAAGTCAATATTCAATCCATACCTCTCTAGGGAAAGATGAGAGTATCTTTTCCCATGCCCCAAAGTAACTAAGGTGAGCTTCAGGGAATTATAAGGCAGACTGATGTTAGATTTCTTGAATATAATTGGGACCATGTAAATAAATTTTTACTCATACCTGGAAATATCTAAAGATTAAGAGTTGACTAGAGCTACTCCTGATTTCAGAGGAAAAGGAGAAGGCAAGAATGGGAATGCAGGTCCCACCAATGTCATGGCAAAGATGTGTGCTTCCTTTTGGCCAGTTATGGACCCCAAGGATGAATACTGACTTCATTTATTTTGAAAAGGGCTTTATTCAAAAGAATCATGGTGGTATTTTGGGGAGAGGGGTAAGACACTACAAAAATTCTGTATGAGTTAGTTGGTCATATGCTAGTGCTAGCAGGTGAGGGGATAGGAGTATGCTGTGAAAATAATCAATTTCATCATCTAAAAATAGAAGATGCCAGTTATCTCAAAGTGGTTCACTTAATGATCCATAAAAGCTTTTTTGTTTTTAAGACAAGATTTTACTCCTATCACCCAGGCTGGAGGTCAGTGGAGCAAACACAGCTGACTCACTGCAGCCTCAACCTTTTGGGCTCAAGCGATCATCCTGCCTCTGCTGGGACTACAAACGCCGTCACACCCAGCTAATTCTACAAGTATTTGTAGAGGCAGTCTCACTATGTTAGCCAGGCTGGTCTCAAACTCCTGGGCTCAAGATATCTTCCAGAACTGACTTCCCAAAGTGCTGGGATTACAGGCATGAGCCCCCAAGCTTGGCCTCACAAAAGCTTGAGTGGGGAAAAATACTGTGTTTGGAGAGCTATCATATATGACAGTGTTTTCAAGAGCTCAATACTGATATGTTGCAACGTGTAATTTTTATTTGTTTGTTCTTCCTTTTCCCCTCTTTTATACCTTTCCATTATGTGACAATTTGGAGGAACTAGAAACAGCATGGGGAATGGAGGGAAAATTGCAAAGCCAAAATGAATAGTAGAAAGAATGCACCCCTTTCCTGCCCATCTCTATAGCTTTTGGAGTCTAGGTTAGGCTTGAACTTAAAGGGAGAAAAAAATATTTTAAAATATGAGAAATATATTTTAGATTGTACTAGACCTTTAGAACCTGAGAAACAACTTGTTAATATCTTTAAGTTATTAGAAAATCTTGCTTAGATATAACTAGAAACTGTGATGATGTGAAAGACTATTGTTACTTTTTGCTTAAAACCTTTAAGTCTGTTTCAGTCAAGAAGCTATCACAATGTTGTATACAATCAAATAGTACAATGTTTCCCCCACACAGACTCTGATAATGAGCAATGTTGTCCTTTGATTTCATAAAATAATAGTTGTAAGTAATCATTTTCTAATTTTAGTTATTTTAGTAATTAATGTAAATGCTTTATCATACATTGTTGAAAGATAATATTAAATGCATTGTTGAGAGATTAACATGTAATGTAAATGCTTTATCACACATTGTTGAAAGATATGTTAATCTTTCAATAATCACAAGAGGTAAGAATAATTAATGTCCCATTTGACAGAGGCATAGAGTGAGACTTAGAATGATTAAGTAATACTCTTAAAGGCATGCAGCCAGTAACAGAGAATGCCTGCATTTTAACCAAGGACCGTCTGACTCCAAAGTCTTAAGGACTATGCTCTATTAGGTCATTTCTCATTCTCGTTTAATATACTCTGTCTCCAAATAAGCTATTAGCCAAATTTTACAACCAGAATAATTTACACTGTTCTGACCTGACTCCAGGGTTAAATAAAGAGGGGACAACATTTTTCTGGCCTCACTTTTATGCATGCTTTTCTCTAGGGCTGTTTTATAAGCTCATTATATGGAAGAGATACAGAGTGGGATATCATAAATGTCAGCTATGCAACTCCATATCAGGGCAGCATCAAAACTCTACTAAGGAACTTGTCTTAAAAACTGGGCCAGGACGACAGCTGTGTAAATATTTATGTAGATGAGTCAAGGTTTAGTAAAAATTCCATCTTTGTGTCTGGTTTTTACAATTGTATTGGAGTCTATGTTTCCACTTGATCCAATATTGCTCTAAACACAATCTCAGATTTTATGACTTACATTTAGTAAATAATAATTAGATTTTTAAAGCAATTGTATCAGCTTACTCTTTTAAGGAAGGTAATATCCAATTCTGATATAAAGTTAATGTAAGGCAATGAGTAGTTCACCTTTCTAATACACTATTGACAAAGGTGACTTGAAACAGAACTAAGTTTTTGTTTCAGTTATTTTTTCTTTTTTTTCTTTTTTTTCAAATTTATGGGGCTATTTTAAATGAAGTAATCAAATCGTTTTTCTCTAATTATTATCACAGGTATTCAGTATATTGTGCAATCAAGTCATATTGTTACAACAAATTGCTGAAAGAAAATTACTAACAATGTGATTTACAAAATTTGTATGATACCTTTTAAAATTTTTTCTTTTTAAGAATTTCAGGTGCAGAGAATTGGCTTCATTAAAATACTTTCTTCCTGAAAGATAACTTTATTTTGTATAAATTGTGGTTTTTAGATTTCATCATGCTTTATTTTACATATTCTTTACTAATAGAGTGAACACCTGTGTACCACAAAGCAAAACATAGTCAATAATTACGATATACCTATATGCTCACTTTTACCATTCCCTTGCCTCTCCCTCAAAGTTGAGACTATTCTAAATATTGCCTTTAGCACTTCCTTGTTTTTTGTTTTTCAAATTTAGCTCATTTGTGTGTGTAAGATGGATGTATATGTTGCTTAGTTTTGTTTTTCAACTATTTATAAAGTAGATGATGCAGACAGCATTGTTTAATGATTCACTATTCAGCTTTAAAAAACAGTGATATAAAAGTTCAAATGGTAAGTGTAGAAACATTAAAATACGTGCATGCTAAATGCTACTTAGACTTTTAAAAATATTTTAAGTCTGTTTTAATTCTAAGCCTTTCTAAGGCTACTTAGATTTTTAAAAATATTTTTCTTCTTTTATTGATGCACAATATTTTACCTATGTATGAGGTACACGTATGTTTCACATGCATAGAATATATAATGAGCTAGTTTTATTTAGATTTAGCATGACAGAGGGAAAAGAATATTAGCGTACAACTAAGAAAATCCAGATTTTATTATTTCTGATTAAAATATATTATAAATTAGTATAGATCAGAACTTTTTATCTTGGCCTGAAATTTTATGTTGGAAAAGCACAGGATTAGGATCACAAACAAAATGAAACAGAAACTGTGATTTAAAGAAATATCATAGAGCCGTGGCCCCCAATCGTTTTGGCACCAGGGACCAGTTTCATGGAAGAAAAATTTTCCAAGGACTAGGGAGGGGGAAGGTTTAGGGATGGTTCAAATGCCTTACATTTGTTGTGCAGTTTATTTCTATTATTATCACATTGTAATACATAACGAAATAATTATACAACTCATCATAATGTAGAATGAGTGGGACCCCTGAACTGCTTTCCTGCAACTAGCCGGTGCCATTTGGGAGTGGTAGGGGACAGTGACAGATCATCAGGCCTTGAATTCTCATAAGGAGCGTACAATCTTGATGTCTCGCATGCACAGATCGCATTAGGGGTCGCGCTCCTGTGAGAATCCAATGCTGCTGCTGATCTGACAGAAGTGGATGCTGGAGTTGGGAGCACTATCAATACAAATGAAGCTTCACTTGCCAGCCCGCCACTCACCTCCTGCGATGCAGTCTGGTACCAGTTCCTGGCCGGGCGGTTGCGGACCTCTGTCATAGAGTGTGGGGGAGGGGGGCATGTAACTAAAATAGGGCATAGAAGTCTTTAACTTCTTCCAAAGAGATACATTTGCTACAAGTATAAAGGGAGGGACAGTTAATATAGAGACACTGAACATTATGAAAATCAACATGTTTAAAGCAAGGGTCATTCTCTGGAGTATGTGAGTAAATAAAAAAGGGGCCAGGAGCAGTGGCTCACACCTGTAATTACAGCACTTTAAGAGGCCGAAGCCAGTGGATCAGCTGAGGTCAGCAGTTCAAGAACAGCCTGAACAGCATGGTGAAACACCGTTTCTACTACAAAATACGAAAATTAGCCGAGCATGGTGGCGGGCGCCTGTAATCCCAGCTACTTGGGAGGCTGAGGCAGGAGAATTGCTTGAATCCAGGAGGCGGAGATTTCAGTGAGCCAAGATCGTGCACTCCAGCCTGGGCGACAGAGCAAGACTCCGTCAAAAAAAAAAAAAAAAAAAGAGAGAGGAGGAAGGGCAGGGCGGGACGGAAGGCAAGGCAAGGCAAGGCAAGGCAAAGCAAGGCAAGGCAGGGCAGAGCAGGGCAGGGCAGGGCAGGGCAGAAATGGAAATGATATCATGGTCTGAGATTAATGCAAGGTCCCGACCAGCAGGAGATAGAGGCTCATGACTAGTGTAGCAAAATTGTGTATATGCTAGACAAAAGGATATCTCATGTCCTGTGCAGGGTAAAGTAGGATAGTGTGAGATTTAATCGTGATACTCAGAACAGCACAGGATTTAAAACATGAATTATTTACTTCCAGCCTTTTTTCATTTAATATTTTCAGATGGTAGTTGACCTTGGGTAACTTAAACCACAGATAAGGAGGGACTACCATACTTTTTAGCTCTCTCATAATTCTTAGGAAATTATGCGTAATATATTCATGCATATTTCTATGTTTTGCTCTGCTTTTCAAAGACTTTGAAAAATGATGGTATTTGATGTTTACTCACCTGGTTATTAAAATTTGTAGATTTAACAATAAATAACAATTTAGCAACTGATTTATTACTGATTTATGTAGTTAAGGATATCTACATGCAATTATTATTATTATTGTTGTTGTTACGAAACAGAGTCTTGCTCTGTTGCTCAGGTTGGAGTTTGGTGGCATCATCTCAGCTCACTGTAAACTCTGTCTCTCAGGTTCAAGCAATTCTCATGCCTCAGGCTCTGTAGTAGCTGGGATTACAGGCCCGCACCACCATGCCCAACTAATTTTTGTATTTTTGGTAGAGACAGGGTTTCACCATGTTGGTCAGGCTGGGGTTTGAACACCTGACTTGATATGTCACACCCACCTCAGTCTCCCAAAGTGCTGGGATTATAGGAATAAGTCACCATGCCCAGTGGCAAATATTATTTTTTATTGGGAATTTTTATTTTTATTTTTGATTTCATCATTTTAATTTTGTTTTTCTACTGAATTTGATTTAATTGATTTCTTTTTTTTCCTCCTTTTCTTTCTTTTCTTTTTTTTTTTTTTGAGATAGTCTCACTCTGTCACCCAGGATGGAGTGCAGTGGTGTGGTTTGATCTCAGCTCACTGAAACCTCCACTTCCCAGGTTCAAACTATTCTCATGCCTCAGTCTCCCAAGTAGCTGGGATTACAGGCACATGCCACCACACTTGGCTGTTTTTTTACTTTTAGTAGACACAAGCTTTCACCATGTTGACCAGGCTGGTCTTGAACTCCTAGCTTCAGCTGATCTGACCCCCTCAGCTTCCCAAAGTGCTGAAGTTACAGGCATGAGCCATGGCACCTGGCCTGATGTAATTGATTTCTTTATAAGCCATCTACAGTATTTTACATACCTATAAATTCTATTTTGAAGAAACATTCTAGTCTATATTCTACACTTTTGTTAAAGGTTTAAAGACATTTCTCATATACAATTTTATATAGAGAATCTTGAATAATATATTGGACAATGTCCTCAGCAACAACTGTAAAATAGATACTGAAACCGTCTTGAAAGGGCTGTTTCTTGCACAACCCTTAATAAAAGCAGAACATATAAGACTGTATAACTAAATAAAGGCGATTCTGATGAGGAAGAAAATAACATTTGTTGAATCGTCATTAGGTGACAGTCATTCTGGACATATTACCTGAATTATTTCAATATCATTTAGAGATTTATGGGACACCCCAAGAAAAAAGTGTGGAAAATGTCAAAGATAACAGACCTAACATTGGCCAAGTTGGGATGTGAATCCACTTGTATCTGACTCCTAAATCCATACTCTTTCCATCCAGTCTCAGCATAGCTCTACTGTCCTAGTCTAAATTAACGTTCTCCTTCAGACATCCTGATTGATTAAACTTAGAGTTTTTGGAGGGGTGGAGGACTTTATTCCATTAATCTCAAATTTTAAGATCCATGAAGATTGGATTCATCAAAGTTAAAATATAGACTGTTAGACTCCACTGCCAGAGGTTCTTATTTAACAAGTTTGCAATGGGGTTTTTGAACTTTTATTTTAAAAAGTTCCTAGGTAATGGTGCTCCTGCTATTGTGGGGGACCATGCTTTGAGAACCATTGCTCTAAGTTAATAGACTCCAATAGGTCTGGTGATTTCCAAAAGGGGAACTTAGCATATCTGAAGGAGTTGATAAACTTTTATGGATCTAGAGAACTCAAATTTAAAAAAAAATAATAATAAATACCAATGAAATTATTTTTTCCTTTACTAGACCCCATAGAACAAGTGTTACTACTGAGCATGAACTTGGTAACAGATAATTAGACTAAATGTTTTACATGGATGATGAAATCCTCAAGATATCTACAAAAGTGGCAGTTAAAACATGAGTATCAGCTGTACAAAGTGGAAATTGGGCAATGCTCTATGGAAGAACTGTAAGCACTGGCCTAGTTCATTGCCTTGGTATCTAGGTAAGAGGGTTTATTTTTATAAACATTCGTTTGCAATTATTCCTTGACTTCTGAACTATCATTGTCTTTTGTGCCTTTTTTTTTTTTTTTGCTTGTTTTTCCTTTCCTTCCTGCAGAAAACAGTGATAAAAAAGCTTAAGAATGGCTTCTTTTGCTAAAATATATTCTTATATCACTGTCTTGTATGTCACCTCATTCTCAATACCTTTTTCACGTCTGATGCCTTACTCAATCTTAAATTAGGAGTGCTCTCTAGAGTTTTATGTTCAACCCCTTTCTATTTTCTCTATATAACACTTACTAGTTCTAACAGCTCTAAAGTATAACCTTTTCGTAACTGTTCATGTATTTATGATTTTGCACTTTCTGATTAATGTTCCTGTTATGCCCTTCATCCTTCTGTCCATCCAGTATGTTACTCTTCAGCTCAGTTGTCTCTCTTTCTACAATGACACTCCAACCTTCTTCATTTCTTCCCTTGGTGATTCCAAATACATTGCATTTGCCTTAAATGTAGTCTGCATCGATTTGCCTTATGCTTACTTATTTTGTTTCTGTCTCTTTTATATGATCCTGAAGTGCAGCTCTCATGACTTAATAATCTTGGTGCCCTTGCCTGTTGAATCTCAGAAAGTGTGTGTTTGAGCAATATAGTGAAAAATGATTGATAAAATCACACATGACAAATAATATATAAATGTATTACCACTGTAACTGGGAAAAACTCTTAAATAAGATTCCCTGGCATAGTGGAGATGGTCACTTATTTTGACATCCTTTGCTATTCCGTGCTACACTGACTGCTGTCTGAAAGATTTATTCCTTTATATTATTCTAAATATCTCTAGATTAGATTTGTTTTTTGTTTCATTTTCAGATTTGTTCTATTTGTGTAAAAGTCCTGGGAAACCATATTTGTGTTAAATAAACATATTTCAAACACCGAATGCTCATTACATAGGGAGGGAATTGCACTAGAAAGTAGATATAGCCAGAAATATAGGTGAAAGGAGATCTGGAGAGATAGAAAAACTATTAATTAAAACCCAACAGGGGTAATGTAGAGGGAAATTCATGAGTGTACACTATGCATACAGTCATATGTATTTTTAATAGATGAGTTAAAAACAGGGAATAAAACAATGGATACCATTGTTTCAGACACAGTGATTAAGGATCTGGAGCCAGGTATTCTAGACTAAAGTTAAGAGTACAGACTCTGGGAGAAGAACAAAAACAGTATGATCAAATGCAAGCTTGTCTTGATTTAGTGGCTCTCAAGAGAATCTTGGCTGTCTGGTGCTAGCATTTGTCCTAGGTCTGTGTAGAGAAATTCAGTGAGATAAAACTCCTGAGTAATGGCTAGCAGAGGAAAAATGTCAAAAAAAAATGCCAGATATATTCTGGAATTCTTTCTTTAGCTATTATGTGTGCAGTACATGGTATTAACCTGCATGGGTCCATATCTTCTTATTAATTTTTATAACCTAGAACAAAGCACATGCATGATTCTTAATAAATATTGTCTGAAATAATAAATAAGTAAATTAATAATATAATAAAAATATTTGACTTCTTACCTTTAACTAGTCACCTTGGTTCTCTTATACAACATCCACCCCACCTAATCCAGCATTATTTTTGTTATTTAATTGTATACTTCCATGCTGACTGCAGTGACTTAGGAAACTGTTGCACTATTTTCTGGTGAACTACACAATTAGGGTGACTTTGAAAGTTTCTCTAATTCATTGTTTTGCTTCAAAGTACCTCTAAAACTAAATAGACTAAAGGAAAATATAGAATATTTTAAATTTTATGTAATAACTTTCTTGATTTAACCCCCAAAAGCATGTTTTATATTTTTATTTCCTTTTTGATTTGTTTTAAAATCATTTTCTGTGTTATCAATTAATTACATATGTTTGTTAGTCCAAATAATGTTACTATAAAATGAATCTCATTTTCTTTCTAACTTTGGACATTGTTTTCTCATGGCTAATTTTCAAGTAATATCAAAGACCCCATTTGTAGAGACATTATTTCAATTTTTATCTATATCTTATTCAATCTGCGTTTCTCTTGAAAACAGCATAAAATCAGCATTCCAAAATGTTTGTTTATTGTAAAATGTACTTCTAATTGGCATGGATTACTTTAAGCAACTGTTTCCTCTGAAATTACTGCCTGACATATATTCAATTCCATAAGAACCAGTTAATTTTGCTAAAATATTTTAGCAATAGTTTTAGAAATATGTGCATAAAAATGTTGCGTTCTCAGTTGGTTGATTCTTTCTTTCATGAATAGCAGTACAAGATGTACATATAATACTGTATAAAGAAGTACGTACATATAATAAAGCATAAACTTTACCCCAAAGAAATGATTAGTGATGTCCATCACTAATTAATGCATTAATATTATTTGCAGCTATTATGATATGAACTAATATACTTAAGCATTGGAGAATAATATCAATTATTTTTAGTTAATAAATTTTTGGTTGGTTTCAAGTACTTTGCTTGACCCCAGGAAACAAATTCAGTCAGAACCAAATTTATTGATCACACACTTTGTTTTTGAAATATACACATGGCTAATTTTAATATAACACTGTAAGTAAACTGTGTATATATAAATTGTGTATATAAAGATTGTATATAATATGTATAATAATTGTGCATATATATTATATAAATCATATAATATACATTATATAAATTGTTATGTGTGTGTGTGTGTGTGTGTGTGTGTGTGTGTGTGTATATATATATATATATATGTACCTAAACCTAAATTATACTGGGATGGGGTGGGTTGGTAGAGAAAAGATCAGAATGGGTTTCATAATAAATAATGACACAGAGTTGAATGTTGAGTGAGATATAAGAGTTAACCAAATAAAGATCAGACTCATCTATCCATTTTTTTTTACATTGCCATGTTTATGGCAACCATCCTAACCCACATCATCTTGTTCTTATACTAATTTAAAAGTTTTTGGACTTTTGCCTTTCTGCAAAACATTGTTTCTATCCCTGCCAAAAAATAATATTGTTAAAATTAAGTAAGACCACTCTCCTATATGTTTTTCAATAGCTTCCTGGAACTTAAAATAAGATCCATATGCTTTATGCCCTAGATAGTGGCCTAAAATATCCTAAAACATAGCCTCTGACTGGTAGCCCTCCTTCTTTACTATAATTAAAAAATCTGATTTTCCTTTCTCATTATCAAAAAGCAAAAACTTGTTTCCAATTTAGGAATTTTGAATGTATTTTTCTCTTTGCACTAATTAATAAGTTCCTCATGGCTGACTTTTAAAGGTTCTAAAATGTGGACTCAATATTTTTGGCATTTCTCCTATAGATAGATCTGTCTTAACCCTTTGTGTCAAAGGACTGCTTCAACCACTAGAGTGTGACATAAATGATGTTGTGTGATATCCAAGGTTGCTTCATAAAATATGACACAACTACCATAAAATATGATGTAATTTCCATATATTTGTTCGGAAACTTCATGTTTGCTTCTTGAGCTGTCATGTGAGAATTCCAACTATTGTAAGGCTACTGTTCTTAAGGAAGCCTAGTCTCACAGAGAGAATACATTTAGATATTATAATCAGCAGTGAAAGTCTTTGAGTTATTCCAACTCAGGCACCAGGTACATGGGAATAATTGAGCCTTTAAACTATCATAGCTGTCAGCTGTCCCCAACCTTCAACATTTTTAAGTTGAAGTCTTATATGTGGAACAGAGGCAAATCATCCCATTATGCCTTTTCAGAATTTTCCAACCACAGAATTCTTGTGCATAAAAATTGATTGTTTTACGCTATTACAACCTGGGATACTTTATTGAATAGGAACAGTAACTGATACACGATATAAATTTCGTCTCCTCAGAAAAGGCGTTATGAGCAATTTATTTTAAATTGACCTCTATCACAAAATGACAATAACCATAATATTCATTGTCTCCTTGTTATTCATTAACTATTTGTTATAGCCAAAACCTGAAAATAACCCCAATTATTTATCTACAGTTGAGTGAGTAAATCAACGTTGGCATATTCAGAGTGGAATATTATATACTAATTATTATGGAGGACTCTATATACATACATCATAACTGAAATATCTAAACAAAATGTTGACCATAAACAATCAGAACAAAAGAGTACTGTACTACTCTGTTCTTACACTGATAATAAAGACATACCCAAGACTGGATAATTTATAAAGAAAGGAGGTTTAACAGACTCACAGTTCCACATGTCTGGGGAGGCCTCACAATCATGGTGGAAGGCAAAGGAGAAGCATTGGCATGTCTTACATGGTGTCAGGCAAGACAGCATGGGCAGGGGAATTCCTGCTCATAAAACCATCAGATCTCATGAGATTTATTCACTATCACAAGAGCAGCACAGGAAAGACCCACCCTCATAATTAAATTACCTCCCACCAGGTCCCTCCCACAACATGTGGAATTATGATAGCTACAATTCAAGATGGTATTTGAATTGGGACGCAGCCAAATCATATCAAGAACATTCTAAATAAATCGCTTTATGTAAAGAACAGGTGAGACTTTTAAAAAGTAGTTATTATTGAAAAATGGCAGGAGAGAAGCTGCTGGAATGTTGGTAATGGGTTCTGACTGCTGGCTGCAATCTGTACCTTATATGCAACCAGTGTCTAAAGCAGTAGACAAAAACTTTACAGTATTTGCCTCTAGTTACTTCCCCTTGATAATACACAGTTGCTTTTCTTTATAATTCAAATTCTTAGAATCCTGTACTGTCAATACAATTATTCATTTGTAACTGTGTTGTCATCCTACTACAATGCCATGAGAGCAGGACAGACTGTCTTATTAACTTTTGTATATGCATTTTCAGTTGAATTAGTATCAACTGTATATATTAATATGATGTAATCTCTGGTAAATCATATTTTAAGATTTATTATATTATCTCATACAAATTTAGAAATTTTTTTTTTTTTTTTTTTTTTTTTTTTTGAGACGGAGTCTCGCTCTGTCGCCCAGGCTGGAGTGCAGTGGCCGGATCTCACTCACTACAAGCTCCGCCTCCCGGGTTCACGCCATTCTCCTGCCTCAGCCTCCCGAGTAGCTGGGACTACAGGCGCCGCCACCTCGCCCGGCTAGTTTTTTTGTATTTTTTGTAGAGACGGGGTTTCACCGTGTTAGCCAGGATGGTCTCGATCTCCTGACCTCGTGATCCGCCCGTCTCGGCCTCCCAAAGTGCTGGATTACAGGCTTGAGCCACCGCGCCCGGCCTAGAAATGTTTAATAAAAAGTCCTATTGAGTGAATCATGGTAGTTTCTGCAACTGAATCTGAAATTGTTCAACCTTTAAATTCAGAAAAGGATATAGGTAGAAATGTGATAAAACTACTGTGTCATATCCTAATAAGCGAAATCACAATTTGATGCCAAAATACCAAGTTTCTTATTTGTTTGTTTGTTTGTTTATTTATTTATAGACAGGTTCTTCCTCTATTTCCCAGGCTGGAGTGCAATAGCATAATTGTAGTTTACTGCAGCCTCAAACTTCTTGGTTCAAGCAATCCTCCCACCTCTGCCTGGGACTACAGTTATATGCCATCACAACGGGCTAGTGTGTGTTTATGTGTGTGTGTGTGTGTGTGTAGAGATGATGCCTCACTATGTTGCCCAGGTTGGTCTTGAACCCCTGGCCTGAAGAGAGCCTCCCCTCTCAGCCTTCCAAAGTGCTGGAATTATAGGCATAAACCAGCACACATAGCACTAAATACTTGATTTCAAAAGAAATATTAAAAACTGGGACATTTTCAGAGAAAAAAAAAAAAACTGGAAAATTAAAACAACTCCAAAAAGATTTATGTGAAGAGATTGAAGGCTGCCATCACTTGAAACTTCTATCTCGTATTTTATGTCTCTGTGTGTTCAGTTTTTTCTCAAAAAATAGCAAAATCCATAGGGAAATATTAATTTAATAATTCATTAGAGACCAAATCTTCACCAGAAGTTTATCACCTAAAGTTTCATCTCTGACTCTTAACCTCAGCAAGAATCTTAGCAAGAATACAAGGTTCTGTTTCGCTTTCATCTCTCCAGGACATATTCCAGAAACTGCATCCAAGAAGTAAACTGGGACAGAGATAGGAATAGCTTACTTTATTTCCTTCCTCTCACAGAAGTAAATCCTCTAGTGTCTTTCCAATATGTGAATGCAGTCTTCTAGTTGTTTATAACAGAAGGAAAATTGTAGTACTCGTGATTACATCATGGCTGGGCACAGCATTGTGACCACAGTTTCCAATCAGTTATGTATTTTTGTACCTAGAATCTGCCTCAGTCCCTAAATTACAATCTCTTTGAGACTGGAGTTCTACCTATCTTCAAAAACAAAGACAAATCAATGAAAAACACTGCTTACTCTGCACCTAGCACACTGCCTAATGAGTAATAGGTGTGAAGTAAATGAAGGTTGAATGAATGACCTAGGTGCTTATATATATATGTGTGTGTGCATATATATATATAATATATACACTCAAATATGTATATATAATATATATTATATATAATTCAAAGAAAGATGCATTTATGCACTTTTATTTAGTCATCACTGGCATGTATTTTAAAGAGGATAAGTAACGCAACTAGGTATTCCACGTATGTATTATGTACCAAGTTTCACCCTCCCTGCAAACCAAAAGAAACAAATTTTATTTTCTAATATTTATAATTTTATTTAATTCAACAAAAAGCTATGTAGAAAGGCTATATCTATAAGAAAAATGAGATTGTGAAAATTTTAATAATTTGTTAAAATATTTACAATTAATGTCTCAAAACTTCCATATGATTTCATTTATTTCTATTTCACTGCACTGTAGAATTTCAACTTTTATTACAATAATGTTATCTGAGGTTATCAAATACACTGCATAACTGATTTGCAATTAAGTTATTTTTTCCACTTGTTCATCATTTCTCAGGAATCATCTATAGCACGTATAAAAACATACTCATTAGATTAATATATAGTTCTTTTTTCAGACATTGTAATTTTTTAAATGGCAATGATCACTCAATTATACCTATATACCATAATATCTTAACATTTATAAGTGTGCATTACACATACTTATGATTTTATAGTAAATGAATGCATTAGTTTTGCATACTTAATATGTATTTATTAATTGATCATATAACATTAGATTGGGTATATTGTGCACCTCATTTATTGATGCTATATACACTTATGCAACAAACTCTAAATTTTGATTCTTACCTCTGCTCACAACTGATGAAATTCTATCCACTCCTCACCAAAAAATAAACTGGAATATTTGGTGCACTTAAACCTGGGAGATTTGGTGCCATTTATACTAAGTATGAACATAATACAAACTCTTTCTTCTGGCATATAGCATCTATCCTCTCTTCCTCTCTTAATTTAAACTTCTTTTATCTTGTATCCACTGATATCACTTCTGCTAAATAAAACCCATTTTACTCCAGTGACTGCTGACATCGCATACCATAATGCATAACTTAATGGTTACTAATATCCAAAATAGAATTTCCTGTTTCTCGATGCCCCAAATGCTATCTGATTTTCCTTCCTCCTTTGGCACTGATCATTATTGATGCAGAATTCATGCTGAATTAATAACTAATCTAGCATATAAGTATGCCAGATTTTCTCTACCTATATGATGATTTTCTCCCAAATGTCTATCCAGGACCATATTCGTTTAGATGCTGGCCTTCTCTCCATTGAATGGAACATGTGGAAATTACAGCAGCAAAGACTGTGGGTTTAAACTGGGAATCAACATGCTTTTTATATCAACAGAATGAGAGCTATCAATGTGCCATTCTTTATTAGGCCTTGGTCTAGATTCATTTTCTTATATAGGCACATCTCTGAGTTATTTAAGGTTAAGTTCCAGGCCAAGCTTTCAGCCCATCTTTGCTTTTGACATGTCTTTCTCTCTCTAAGCTTAATTATTATAGTTTTAATTTAAAATGAGAGACATGTTATTTTTTCTTTCATTTGAATGCTTAGAGGTCATTTTAGGGATATTAATTGGCCTAATTTCAATACTGTTGTTTCTCAAGGTATAGGGAGGCCTGAAGAGAGGGAGAGAAATGGAGGAATAGCTGGTTGGTGGAGCAGTAGGAACTCACGAAATATTTATTAAGTTATCTATCTTACATGAGTGTCATTTGTGCCACACCAAAATAATTACAGTAATAATGTCACATATCACTGATCACAGGTCACCATAACAGATACAATAGTAACAATAATAAAGTTTGACATATTGTAAACATTATCAGAATTGTGAAACAGAGACACAAATGAGCACAAGTTGCTGAAAAAACGGCACCCATACACTTGCTTGACACAGGCTTATCACAACCTTCAATTTGTCAAAAAGAAAAACTCCACAAAACCTGAAAAATTTAATACAACAAAGCAGAATAAAATGAGATATGCTAATACCTATTCTTATAACTGACATGGTCAAAATAAAGCATCAGGATAATTAAGCGATAAACATAGGTGAGAGGGGCTCAGTTTGGATTTCTTTTATTATTCATATTTTCCTTATCTCTAAAGCAGAATTGGAAATATTACTCACCAGATCATTGCAAACCTTCCATGAGACTTAATTAGTAAATGTGGACTTCTAAATGTGTGCCCTGATATTTTTACAGGATGGTTTTATATAAACGATCTCTCTGTTTAGATTAACTACAGTCTTTCATCAATCTCTGCCCAAATGTACACAAGCGAACACTAAAACAAATAGCTTTATGTGATAGTGCCATGATTTCTGGGGAGTATCCATAAATATTCATTGCAATATTAATTGAATCATTTGAAGTGAAGACACATAGGCCACTGTCTTGGTGTCAGTTGTTTAAACCACTCATTTATTGTCAGCCTGGGGGAAAAAAAAATGAACCTGCAAGGTAACTGCATTCAAAACAAAAGCACAGTACAAATGTAAATATCTGGTGGCTCTTCTAGGTAAAATAAAAGTAGTACATTCTTATGGCTACTTCGATATTTGTGAACTGAGTGTTAAACGTCTGAGAAATTATCTAAAGCTGTATGTAAATTTTAGGTTACACGGTGTTCACATGCATTTTTTTTTGAAGAGAGAGTTTATTGCTTTTAATAAGTTATCAAAAAAGCTTGTGACATTATTCTACTTCTTTAATTCTGCCATGATCCTATCCATGCCTTTTTTCCCCACATTTAAGTAACTCATACCTATGCTCTATTCATAATCATAAATAAAAAATGAGATGCTTGCAATATTAATTCTCATCTTGAAACAATAGAATGGGGAAACCCCTTTCCCACATGACCCCTTTTTTCTCAAATCCATGTTTTCTGGTTATTGGAAATTCCTCATGTAGAGGTTGCCAATTTATTGTATACACCATGACTGATAGGATAGGCTACATTCTTTGCTTTATGAGGAACCCCAGCAATACTTGGGAAAATAAATAAAGAGAATCTCTCTCCTCTCTCTCTCTCCCGCCCCCTCCACACAGACACACACATACACACACACACACACACACATATATATATATATACACACACATATATACATTTGTGTCTGTGTGTATAAATAAGGCAACTTTTGAAGTAAATATACATATATACACTTATATATGTAGTAAAAATCATCACAGACACTGGAAAGGATAAAGAGTAAAATGTAACAAATACATACAGTTATTTTGGGCAAAATGAGGTTTATTAAAAATAGGTAAGGAAGGTCTGATTTAACTGTGATTGGTAATAATAAAAAAATTGAATTAATGGAAATGCAAATATATAAAAGTGTAACAATTTGAATAAATTCTTGCACTACTAATGTAGGGAGGAATTCAATACCACTGCCAAACATAAATATTCATTCAGAGTGCTGAAGTATTAGAACTCTGAGGGAGTATTCTACCTTGTGGAAGAAAGAAAGAATTTTATAAACCTTTAGCAAATGTTCAGTTAGTTTCAGGAATAGTTAGTCAAGAATAATTTTTGGATGAGGAAGAATTTTCTTGTGGTTTAGCAACCAGTATTTGTGCAACTTGATTTTAGTTAGAGGTCTGGTGAGAGTAGTTGATAGATTTGGGATCAGGTGCAAAAATGGTGAGAAGAAGCTGCAGATGTCAAGGCAATGGGAGGGCCACAGTGGGCATCTCTCTTGGTTAACAGGGAGACTGAGTGTCCTTACTCAGCTACACCTTGGTTTATACAGAACTTCAAGTCTACTGATGATTACAGTCAAGAATTCACTGTTGATAACTGCCATCGTGGCTCCTTAGGAATTTTGTCTTTGTAGTTGTGCTTCAATAATGTCAATGAGTGGCTAGAAAGAAACCTTAACATTCTTAAGAAAACTCAGCCTCAGGTAATGGAAATAACACATATTAGTATCATCAGAAGGCCTTGGCCAATAGCTTCTACTCAGGATTCTGTTCCTGTTGGTGTTAGGTAGGGGAATAGTTACTGTCCCCACCTTGAATCAGTAGAAAGGGTGAGTTCAAATCTACAGATTTGTAAAAACTTTGTTTATATTTTTATTAATGCATAGAATAAAGGTTAGAGGATAAAACATGGACAATCTCATCTTAGCAATAAAATTTCTTAAAGCAATACAGTGGAAATAATAGCTTCAAAAGAGGGGAATACAGGCACGTACAACAAAGAGTACAGAATCAGTGATTTCTGTCACTTGGAAAATCTTAATCCAAACGTGTTGGGTAGAGTTACAATTATCAATAGGCTTCTGTTTGATCTGAGGTTCTTGGAAAGCTGGTTCCTTCGTGATGTTAACTACTTCTGGAGTGCCATGAGATAGTCTTACATCTCCCTTTGACATGGAAGTCTAGCAGGTGGTATGACATCTTTGCAAGTGGAAACCATTAAACCAAAAGTTGATTTCCTGGAAATCAACTCACTGCACTCTTTGTGGTTAACAGTAACTGGTAACATGCCTTCCAATGAGGTTCAATATTAGTATTGTATTGGTGGTATTTCCAGTAAATCAGGTTTTTGAGCTAAAGATCGGGCAAAGATTTATGCAGTTTTTTTCTGGGCAAAAGCTACCAGGACATGTTAATGATATTATTGGTAATACTGCATTAAATCCTTACAAATTTTACCATGTTTGTCTATAAGAGCAGAGTCAAAGATGGAGGTGAGATCTCTGGTTGCATAATCAATTCATGGGGAATTAATCTAAGATTTTTCTATTGAAGTCAATAATAGACATGAAAACTTTGCACAAGGCAAGTTGTTTAAATAGTTTTGCAAATTTTCTCCTAAAAATGTCGTAATTTTTTTCTATTTTCTCTGAGAAGTTGAGGGACTTTCTCTGAGAAATTCCAATGAGAACTTGAGAACTTGAGGGACAGGGGCACTTCTGGCTGAAGGGCAGGGCCTTAGAGAATTTTCTTTATTATCTTTCTAAATTGATTAGGTTCCTCCTTCACTGAACATATGGGCAAATATTTTGCAAGTGGGAAATACTAAGCTTACATGTTGACTTTCTCTTGCTGAAATAGTTGCTTTATGGCAAGGAAATAAATTTCACCAACCAGAAAGCAGTTGTAAATTGTAGAAACAGGAAAGAGGTAGTGTTTATATAAACCCATTTTAGATACTCTAAAGGCCTATAGGTTTTATCTGTAATTCATGTCCAATTTTTTTCTTAGGATTGTGGGAACCCACACCAAGGGCATATTTTGCAATCTTATTTAAAATTTTCTACCTATGCTTATTTACAATAGTCTTTAAAATTTTCATTCAATGGTGGAAAGAAAACATTTGTAAGACTCAATTTAGGATCTAAGGGCAGATCAAGAAATCATCTTGCTGCTACCAGAAACCATGTGGGTGGAGCAAACGATAAGATCTTTTCCATTAAGGCATTGAAGGACAAGTTGCAAACAATAAGATCCTTTCCATTAAGGCAATAGAGGACAAGGTGCTTAAGAATAGCGTGGACTCAAGATTTAATGCCAACAGTGAAGAGTTTGATTTGACTTTGATTCTTGAACTTTGTGGATTGTTTAAATGTGTTTTAAAGAAACTTGCTTAGTATAGTAATTATCTAAAGCAATACCCTTTGCTTCTGAGTCTGCTTTACGGTATGTGTCTCACACTGGCAATCAATTCTTTTGGAGGAAGAATCTAGTAAGGCTTCTATGTAGCTGTCATATTTAATGGAGGCACTAGCCACAATTAAGGAGCTGTGTTGCTTCCACAGCATAAGAAAATCATTACTCACTTAAAAGGAATATCTGATATCTGTGCGGACATTTGCTCTCTGATCTCTAGACAGCCATAGTAAAAGCTATGGTATGAAAACCTACTACAGATTTGGATTCTGAAAGAAGTTTGAATTCAAGCAGCTTTAAGTAGGTTATAATTACAAACACAGCTTAAAAAACCTCTTTGTTCTATGTTCATATAGAAATCATCAAAAATAAATTATAAACCACAGTTTTCCAAAGGAATTTCATGGAGGTTAGAGGCAGGGAAAATTTCTGACAAGTGCACGACTGTCCCAAGATCTACCATCCACTCTGAGGGGAAAAAGGTTGGTGACATTTAGGATCTTGGAGCAAAGGAGATAAATGTATGTAGGCAGGAGGAGCAGGATTTCAGAGGAGGTCAGTCTAGATGCAGGAATATGTTTGAATGACACGAGGGACTTAAGAAGATTTGGGATATCTGAAGATTTAACTGTTAAGAAGCCTCAGTTAATTTGGAGGCTGCTGCAATTGTGCATAAATCAAAGGGTAGGCTATTACTAAAAGGTCCATGAACAATGGATCTCTGATTTGTACTATCCTATTGAGATAGAACCCTAAATGTTATCATGATCTTTCACATACAAATAGAAAGAAAGATTCATAGTAATCAGAAGTTCATGATTAAGGCAATTATAAAGGGACTCTTTGATGTTACAAAATACTATCTTTAATAATTCTATTCAGGGCAAAAATTTAGATGTGATGGTTTTTGTCAGATTATGTATATGACTAGCCAGTTTATAAGAACTAAGAATCCACTGTCCACAGTATCCTATGAGACGGAGCAATTCCCTAAGGTTATTTTTTGGTTTGTTTTTGTTGTTGTTTGCTTTTGGTAATTAGCCAGGAGATGTTAAGAATAACTTTCTAGTCATTAAGAAAAAAAAAAAAACCTAAAAACAAACAAAAAAACAACAAAAAACACTTCAATACTTGTGAAAGAAGGAGGCAGAAGCAGAGACAAAAGCTATCATCCTTCAGTGGTCTGGTATTTAAATGAGGACTGGCCAATTTCATCAAAGGAATAGCCAAATCAGTTGAGAACTTTAAGAGTTGACTGCTATGCTCCATACTTTCTTTCTTTGAACCAGATGATACTGTGAACAGATTTAAGGTCTGAGATACTGGTAGGGGAAGATATCAGATAGTAAATGATTAGTCTATGACATCAGTAAATGATAGTCCAGGAATATTTTTCTGAATATTCCAAGAAAAGGCCTTCTACTTTATATTTAATTGTACTACACTGTTTACAAAATAGGTGTATTCCAAAAGATTCACCAGACAGTAAAATATGTTAACTAGTGAGAAAACCCAGAGAGACAGGAAGCACTAAGACAAATGCAGAATCTGAAGGTCATTTGAGATCCCTACGTGTAAATCTTCTTTGCTACTCCAAGGACAAATGACGGAAAAGTAACGAAGTTTATGGTTGAGAGGCTGCACAAGTATAAAATAGAAATACAACATTTTGCATTTGCAATTGCATAAAAATATTCCCCTTTTTTATTTTATTTTTATTTTTATTTTTATTTATTTATTTTTTTGGGAGACGGAGTCTTGCTCTGTCGCCTGGGCTGGAGTGCAGTGGCCGGATCTCAGCTCACTGCAAGCTCTGCCTCCCGGGTTTACGCCATTCTCCTGCCTCAGCCTCCCGAGTAGCTGGGACTACAGGCGCCCGCCACCTCGCCCGGCTAGTTTTTTGTATTTTTTTTAGTAGAGACGGGGTTTCACCGTGTTCACCAGGATGGTCTCGATCTCCTGACCTCGTGATCCGCCCGTCTCGGCCTCCCAAAGTGCTGGGATTACAGGCTTGAGCCACCACGCCCGGCCCCCCTTTTTTTATTAAGGGAAATTGTGGGCTGACCAGAAAGGCAAAAATTTCCTTCTGTTAGATAAAATTTGTTCTTTGTCTATTTTGATTCCGTCTTTCAAGTGAAACCAGGGTAATTGTTTTTTCAGTGATCCTTTTCTTTATGATAGTTACAGGTATTTATCTATACAGTTTCAGACATGTACTTGTACATAGATTTACCCAAATGCTTAATCAGAAGAGCTATTCATAAGAGCTTATTTTTGTTTCCTTCTAAATCAAAATAATTCTAAAGTGTTCAGCAAGCTCT
Source organism: Trachypithecus francoisi (assembly GCF_009764315.1). Lineage (NCBI taxonomy): Eukaryota > Metazoa > Chordata > Mammalia > Primates > Cercopithecidae > Trachypithecus > Trachypithecus francoisi. The sequence goes on from NW_022681472.1 coordinate 68,734,151, forward strand.
TATAACTCAGAAAGAAGGATACTCGGCCTCCAATCTTCTGTTTTCTAAATAAATCTACCTTTCCAGGATTAAGACTATCAATAAAGAAAATAGATAGGTCAGTTGTAATGTTTTCTTCCCGAATGAGTGGAATATTCTCTTATGGTAGAAGTCAGATAGTCTCTAAATTCTGGGAACTACCTTTTCCCAGTTAATATCACTAGATATTGATCAATCGGCATTGATAACAAAGATCTCCAGGTCAGACTGTAAGAGGTATTATCCTACTTTATGTTTTTCATATCTAACAGTGGTAAAAATTTGACACTTGTATTTGATGTAATTTTGGTATCAATTCATCCTACCTTACTCCAACAAACTTTTTAAAATCTCTCATGCCTACAGGGTGATGGATTTAATCCAAGACTTTTCATAAGCTGCTAGGACAATGTTAAATTATTTTATGAACATCTATGCTTCCTCAGGTGAGTTTAGAAAATTCTTAAGTATACAAATTTAACTTTGACCAACACAAATTTGGTTTTCCTTATACTTGCTTGTATGAGACAAGAAAAGTAAGTCATCATCTCTGAGTAGAAGACATTAATAGCAAACCTTGCCCAATAAGAAGGTGTGGTGGAGAGAGAGGAGAAGGGTGTGGTGATGATACTGATGAAGCAGGAATTGCAGAGCAAGTGTGTGGAATGTAGACATTTAGATGGTCCACATGCTCTTTCCTTCTTGGTGCTATTCCTATGACTACAATATTTTACATGGTACAAGGGACAGAAGGGGAAGCCAGAGGCATTTGAAGCATAAAAAGGGATGGAAATGCCATTGCTGGATTAGAGAAACAAAGTATGACCTCTAAAAGCTGAGAACAAACCTCCAGCTGAAAGCCAGCATAAAAAGGGGGGCATTATTCCTACAACAGCAAAGAACAGAATTTTATAAGCAGCCTGCATGAGCGTGAGAATAAATTCTTCCCCAGAACTTCTAGACAAGAGTGCAGTCTGGCAGACACCTTGACTTTGGCCTAGTGGGACTATAAGCAGAGGACCCAGTCATGCCCAACTGGACTTCAGTAACAGAGCAAATGGGTATTGTTATAAGCTGATAAATTTGTAGTAACTTGTCACACAGTAATAAAAAATATAAAAAATTCAAGGCACAGAGTTGGAGGTAGCCAGACTGGAGTTGAGTCAGGAGACGAAAATGAAAGTTTGAGTTTAGATTTTAGATTCTCTATATTTTTATTAGCTTTTTAGAAAGAGTCCTTCAGGGAAGCCGTTTTAAAATTTTCCTTTTAGAAGCCTCTTCACATCAAAAATAATTACACTGTCCAATAAATATTTGGAGTCTTTGAATCTTTAATTCTAAGGTACAACACAGCACCTTAGGTGAATTGCTTATTTTCTATCTGATGTTTTCCAATGTGGCCACCGAAATTATAAATTGTCTATGAAAAATCCTGTGAGAACTTCAATATTTAGTTCTATGGCACCATAATATATATAAAGGTGAGATCCTAGACAATGACTGGGAATGTCATTGACTGGATGTTGATTGTCCATATTAAAAGGAAAGGGACAAGTAACAAGATCCCATGATCTGCATAATGTCTCATCTCATCCATGGCAGTCCTGAAAATAGTAAAGATGACTTAAATCAAGAGGCTTACACCAAGAACTCTACAGAGAACAAGTGAAGGTTTGGATGGTGTTAAACACAAGGATGTGAAGTACTGGTCAGGATCAGGGTTCAAGAAGGAAGATGACAAGGGTATGCAACCTATGCACACTTGCTTAGAAGAAATGATCTTGGTTTAGATGCAGCAGATCTAGTCCTTATCTAAATCACACCACCAAATGCTGTGGAAGGCTATCCAATAGAGTACCCTTAGGTGTAAGCTGTTATTCAGAATATCATGAGCTGACTATAACCCAGAAAGATTAATCTGCCTTGGGGAAGAAAAGTAGACTACCCAGAGGGCTTAGCTGAAGTTCAGCTAATTTCTAAAATAGTTGATCAAAAAGAGTTCTCGTAAGAGGGAAGAATTTTTCTTGCCATTTAAACACTGTTTGGGCAATTTGGGTTTAACAAGAAAGGCAGAAAATGGAGAGGAATAGTGAAGTGGCTTAAGGTTACCAAAAGGTCATGGTGAAAATTTTTCAGTCTGTCAGAATTATTCACAAATAAAATGTTCATGATATATCCTAGTGAGAAAATTGTAGAAAATAATTTCTAAAGAATATATGCATCACAAGCAAGGACACTGAGAAATAGCAAAACCTATATTTTGCTTCTTTTTTTTTCTTTTTCTATGTGTGTGAAGAAACTGATATCTGGAATGAAATTCACTCAGTATTGAGGGTATTCTGGCCTACATTATTATAAGCACAATTGTCTTAAGAAAATAAGTTTCTATGTGATTGCAGAATTCTAAAAAAAGTACTAGGTATATATCACTATTAAAGGTAATGATACTTTTATTAAAATTATATAGACATTTTAAAATAATGATTTAATAAAATAAGATATATAATATAAAATGTATTCTTTTGCTTTTTATTTTTCTTATTTTGTTACTTTTATATATTTTAAAATATCTTTTCTGTTTACATCTTTGGAACATGTTTTCGATATTCTTTCAATGCAATCTTGTCTGCCTATGCTGTTTGCAATAGTTGTAAGTTAGCATTTTAGTTCTCCACACACAAAAAGGATTATATAGAAACATGCAGAACTCATAAAATTATTGTTTATTTTACATGTATTATAATAGCCCACAAAAGAGTATAATTCTACAATCCATTTCTGGGAGAAAATAGTAATATATTCATAGATTTTCCTGCAATGACAATTGGATTTCTTGTTTGATGTCCACAGGCATGGAGGAATAAAATATCTAAAATAAAATTTTATTTTTACCCTTGAAGTTAGATGTCTTCTAGTGCATTCTGACACAATCGGTAACACTGCCATCTACTCAATTACTCAAACAGGAAAGCTAAAACACACCAATAATTATTCTCCTCTCCTTAATCCATGAATGAGTGGTGTCAGTTCTAACTCAGAAGTACTTTTTCTCTTTTCTCTTGTTCTACCCTAGTCCCAGCAACTGTTTTCTTTATTCAGCTATTTTCTTAAACAGTTTCCTTTTTTCCACTTATCTCAAGACTCCACTTATCTCAGTCAAAATTCTGTGATTAAAATGACATTTAAAAGAACATTACTTAATTTTCATCCTTTAAAACCCTTTAATCTCTTCATGATGTACTTGTTTTTAAGTTTGATATTCTTATTTTGGTTTATAATGTCTGGTCTTTTGCTGTCTGAGTCTTCTTTACTTCTTTCCCTCCCAGAATACTTTTATTTATACTTCACCATCCTTGGTCACACACTGTGTTCTCTAACTGGATCATTTATTGCCTGAGCCATCCTCTCCTCTGGTATGTCCAGCCAACTCCTATTTGTTTGTCATTGTAGAGGAACTTCTGCTGAATGCCACTGCCAGCATATATACAAAATTATGATAGGGTCTTCCATTAAAAGATTTCACAGTGTGCTATATTTCTAATATTGCAACACTTCCTCCCTTGAAGTTATGTGTTTTACTTCTTTAGATGTTCCCTAAACATCTAAGCTCTGTGAGAGGAAGGCTTGTGTTTTCCTTTTTCACTGTTTATATCCTTAGTCCATAAACCCTACATATGCAGAAATTGAAAACTATTCTGTGTTGAATGTCTATGTAATTAACTATTAAATGATAAAAAAGTGTTTACTTATAGAAAGGTATTTAAAAAGCTATATGTTAATATTATTGTGGTAGTTTCTTGAAGTGTAAGATTATTAATTTTTAAAAATCTCCTTTTAATTAAAATTTATAATATTATATAGCAGAAAGTATTCTGCAGTACACTAACAAAAAATACATAAAAGAAAAAGGAGAATTAGAATTTCTTGCATAGCTTTGTTTTCTTGTGAATGAATTTAAAGCCAATGCAACTGGTCATTATTTTTGTAAAAGTAGTTTGTGCCAATTAATTTCCTTTCTTCAATACTCATAATTGATGGGATTCCTTAATCATGTGGGGTTTTCAGACCTTTTAGGATAATAAAGAATAATGAAAATAAATATTTGGTTAATAATTAAAATCAAAGGATATAAAAATTATAAAATTCCTAAAATTCTTAAAATTTAGGAAAATTTCATACTTAGAGATGAATGAAGACTTTTGAAGCTGCTGTATATTACACACACACATACATGCACTTATTAAAAAATTATAATTTTTAATCTTAACAATTTGATATTTTACTGTTTTTAAAATTTAAGCAAAAACAATCACACTTTAAAAAACAAAAAAATTATACTTTGATGAAACTATGAAAATGTAGATTATTTTTAGTAGTATTAATTTTCTTTTTTCTTTTTTTTTTATTATACTTTAAGTTCTAGGGTACATGTGCATAACGTGCAGGTTTGTTACATATGTATACTTGTGCCATGTTGGTGTGCTGCACCCATCAACTCGTCAGCACCCATCAATTCGTCATTTATATCAGGTATAAGTCCCAATGCAATCCCTCCCCCCTCCCCCCTCCCCATGATAGGCCCCAGTGTATGATGTTCCCCTTCCCGAGTCCAAGTGATCTCATTGTTCAGTTCCCACCTATGAGTGAGAACATGCGGTGTTTGGTTTTCTGTTCTTGTGATAGTTTGCTGAGAATGATGGTTTCCAGCTGCATCCATGTCCCTACAAAGGACACAAACTCATCCTTTTTTATGGCTGCATAGTATTCCATGGTGTATATGTGCCACATTTTCTTAATCCAGTCTGTCACAGATGGACATTTGAGTTGATTCAAAGTCTTTGCTATTGTGAATAGTGCCACGATAAACATACGTGTGCATGTGTCTTTATAGCAGCATGATTTATAATCCTTTGGGTATATACCCAGTAGTGGGATGGCTGGGTCATATGGTACATCTAGTTCTAGATCCCTGAGGAATCGCCATACTGTTTTCTATAATGGTTGAACTAGTTTACAATCCCACCAACAGTGTAAGTCTTCCTATTTCTCCACATCCTCTCCAGCACCTGTTGTTTCCTGACTTTTTAATGATTGCCATTCTAACTGGTATGAGATGGTATCTCATTGTGGTTTTGATTTGCATTTCTCTAATGGCGAGTGATGATGAGCATTTTTTCATGTGTCTGTTGGCTGTATGAATGTCTTCTTTTGAGAAATGTCTGTTCATATCCTTTGCCCACTTTTTGATGGGGTTGTTTGTTTTTTTCTTGTAAATTTGTTTGAGTTCTTTGTAGATTCTGGATATTAGCCCTTCGTCAGACGAGTAGATTGCAAAAACTTTCTCCCATCCTGTAGGTTGCCTGTTCACTCTGATGGTAGTTTCTTTTGCTGTGCAGAAGCTCTTTAGTTTAATTAGATCCCATTTGTCAATTTTGGCTTTTGCTGCTGTTGCTTTTGGTGTTTTAGACATGAAGTCCTTGCCCATGCCTATGTCCTGAATGGTACTACCTATGTTTTCTTCTAGGGTTTTTATGGTATTAGGTCTAACATTTAAGTCTCTAATCCATCTTGAATTAATTTTCGTATAAGGAGTAAGGAAAGGATCCAGTTTCAGCTTTCTACTTATGGCTAGCCAATTTTCCCAGCTCATTTATTAAATAGGGAATCCATTCCCCATTTCTTGTTTCTCTCAGGTTTGTCAAAGATCAGATGGCTGTAGATGTGTGGTATTATTTCTGAGGACTCTGTTCTGTTCCATTGGTCTATATCTCTGTTTTGGTACCAGTACCATGCTGTTTTGGTTACTGTAGCCTTGTAGTATAGTTTGAAATCAGGTAGCCTGATGCCTCCAGCTTTGTTCTTTTGACTTAGGATTGTCTTGGCAATGCGGGCTCTTTTTTGGTTCCATATGAACTTTAAAGCAGTTTTTTCCAATTCTGTGAAGAAAGTCATTGGTAGCTTGATGGGGATGGCATTGAATCTATAAATTACCTTGGGCAGTATGGCCATTTTCATGATATTGATTCTTCCTATCCATGAGCATGGTATGTTCTTCCATGTTTGTGTCCTCTTTTATTTCACTGAGCAGTGGTTTGTAGTTCTCCTTGAAGAGGTCCTTTACATCTCTTGTAAGTTGGATTCCTAGGTATTTTATTCTCTTTGAAGCAATTGTGAATGGAAGTTCATTCATGATTTGGCTCTCTGTTTGTCTGTTACTGGTGTATAAGAATGCTTGTGATTTTTGCACATTAATTTTGTATCCTGAGACTTTGCTGAAGTTGCTTATCAGCTTAAGGAGATTTTGGGCTGAGACAATGGGGTTTTCTAAATAGACAATCATGTCATCTGCAAACAGGGACATTTTGACTTCTTCTTTTCCTAACTGGATACCCTTGATTTCTTTCTCTTGCCTGATTGCCCTAGCCAGAACTTCCAACACTATGTTGAATAGGAGTGGTGAGAGAGGGCATCCCTGTCTTGTGCCAGTTTTCAAAGGGAATTTTTCCAGTTTTTGCCCATTCAGTATGATATTGGCTGTGGGTTTGTCATCAATAGCTCTTATTATTTTGAGGTACGTTCCATCAATACCGAATTTATTGAGCGTTTTTAGCATGAAGGGCTGTTGAATTTTGTCAAAAGCCTTTTCTGCATCTATTGAGATAATCATGTGGTTCTTGTCTTTGGTTCTGTTTATATGCTGGATTATGTTTATTGATTTGCGAATGTTGAACCAGTCTTGCATCCCAGGGATGAAGCCCACTTGATCATGGTTGATAAGCTTTTTGATGTGCTGCTGAATACGGTTTGCCAGTATTTTATTGAGGATTTTTGCATCGATGTTTGTCAGGGATATTGGTTTAAAATTTTCTTTTCTTGTTGTGTCTCTGCCAGGCTTTGGTATCAGGATGATGTTGGCCTCATAAAATGAGTTAGGGAGGATTCCCTCTTTTTCTATTGATTGGAATAGTTTCAGAAGGAATGGTACCAGCTCCTCCTTGTACCTCTGGTAGAATTCAGCTGTGAATCCATCTGGTCCTGGACTTTTTTTGGTTGGTAAGCTATTAATTATTGCCTCAATTTCAGAGCCTGCTATTGGTCTATTCAGGGATTCAACTTCTTCCTGGTTTAGTCTTGGAAGAGTGTAAGTGTCCAGGAAATTATCCATTTCTTCTAGATTTTCTAGTTGATTTCCGTAGAGGTATTTATGGTATGCTCTGATGGTAGTTTGTATTTCTGTGGAGTCGGTGGTGATATCCCCTTTATCATTTTTTATTCCGTCTATTTGATTCTTCTCTCTTTTCTTCTTTATTAGTCTTGCTAGTGGTCTGTCAATTTTGTTGATCTTTTCCAAAAACCAACTCCTGGATTCATTGATTTTTTGGAGGGTTTTTTGTGTCCCTATCTCCTTCAGTTGTGCTCTGATCTTAGTTATTTCTTGCCTTCTGCTAGCTTTTGAATGTGTTTGCTCTTGCTTCTCCAGTTCTTTTAATTGTGACGTTAGAGTGTCCATTTTAGATCTTTCCTGCTTTCTCTTGTGGGCATTTAGTGCTATAAATTTCCCTCTACACACTGCTTTAAATGTGTCCCAGAGATTCTGGTATGTTGTATCTTTGTTCTCATTGGCTTCAAAGAACATCTTTATTTCTGCCTTCATTTCGTTATGTACCCAGTAGTCATTCAGGAGCAGGTTGTTCAGTTTCCATGTAGTTGAGTGGTTTGGATTGAGTTTCTTAGTCCTGAGTTCTAGTTTGATTGCACTGTGGTCTGAGAGACAGTTTGTTATAATTTCTGTTATTTTACATTTGCTAAGGAGTGCTTTACTTCCAATTATGTGGTCAATTTTAGGATAAGTATGATGTGGTGCTGAGAAGAATGTATATTCTGTTGATTTGGGGTGGAGAGTTCTATAGATGTCTATTAGGTCCACTTGTTGAAGAGATGAGTTCAATTCCTGGATATCCTTGTTAACTTTCTGTCTCGTTGATCTGTCTAATATTGACAGTGGAGTGTTGAAGTCTCCCATTATTATTGTATGGGAGTCTAAGTCTCTTTGTAAGTCTCTAAGGACTTGCTTTTGAATCTGGGTGCTCCTGTATTGGATGCATATATATTTAGGATAGTTAGCTCTTCCTGTTGAATTGATCCCTTTACCATTATGTGATGGCCTTCTTTGTCTCTGTTGATCTTTGATGGTTTAAAGTCTATTTTATCAGAGACTAGGATTGCAACCTCTGCTTTTTTTTGTTCTCCATTTGTTTGGTAGATCTTCCTCCATCCCTTTATTTTGAGCCTATGTATGTCTCTGCATGTGAGATGGGTCTCCTGAATACAGCAGACTGATGGGTCTTGACTCTTTATCCAGTTTGCCAGTCTGTTTCTTTTAATTGGAGCATTTAGTCCATTAACATTTAAGGTTAATATTGTTATGTGTGAACTTGATCCTGCCATTATGATATTAACTGGTTATTTTGCTCGTTAGTTGATGCAGTTTCTTCCTAGCCTCGATGGTCTTTACATTTTGGCATGTTTTTGCAATGGCTGGTACCAGTTGTTCCTTTCCATGTTTAGGGCTTCCTTCAGGGTCTCTTGTAAGGCAGGCCTGGTGGTGACAAAATTTCTACACATTTGCTTATCTGTAAAGAATTTTATTTCTCCTTCACTGATGAAACTTAGTTTGGCTGCATATGAAATTCTGGGTTTAAAATTCTTTTCTTTAAGAATGTTGAATATTGGCCCCCACTCTCTTCTGGCTTGTAGAGTTTCTGCCAAGAGGTCTGCTGTTAGTCTGATGGGCTTCCCTTTGTGAGTAACCCGACCTTTCTCTCTGGCTGCCCTTAACATTTTTTCCTTCATTTCACCTTTGGTGAATCTGGCCATTATGTGTCTTGGAGTTGCTCTTCTGGAGGAGTATCTTTGTGGCGTTCTCTGTATTTCCTGAATTTGAATGTTGGCCTGCCCTACTAGGTTGGGGAAGTTCTCCTGGATGATATCCTGAAGAGTGTTTTCCAACTTGGTTCCATTTTCCCCCTCACTTTCAGGCACCCCAATCAGATGTAGATTTGGTCTTTTTACATAATCCCATACTTCTTGCAGGCTTTGTTCATTTCTTTTTCTTCTTTTTTCTTTTGGTTTCTCTTCTCGCTTCATTTCATTCATTTGATCCTCAATCGCTGATACTCTTTCTTCCAGTTGATCGAGTCGGTTACTGAAGCTTGTGTATTTGTCACGTATTTCTCTTGTCATGGTTTTCATCTCTGTCATTTTGTTTATGACCTTCTCTGCATTAATTACTCTAGCTATCAATTCTTCCACTCTTTTTTCAAGATTTTTAGTTTCTTTGTGCTGGATACGTAATTCCTCCTTTAGCTCTGAGAAGTTTGATGGACTGAAGCCTTCTTCTCTCATCTCGTCAAAGTCATTCTCCGTCCAGCTTTGATCCGTTTCTGGCGATGAGCTGCGCTCCTTTGCAGGGGGAGATGTGCTCTTATTTTTTGAATTTCTAGCTTTTCTGTCCTGCTTTTTCCCCATCTTTGTGGTTTTATCTGCCTCTGGTCTTTGATCATGGTGACGTACTGATGGGGTTTTGGTGTAGGTGTCCTTCCTGTTTGATAGTTTTCCTTCTAACAGTCAGGACCCTCCGCTGTAGGTCTGTTGGAGATTGCTTGAGGTCCACTCTAGACCCTGTTTGCCTGGGTATCAGCAGCAGAGGTTGCAGAAGATAGAATATTGCTGAACAGCGAGTGTACCTGTCTGATTCTTACTTTGGAAGCTTCCTCTCAGGGCTGTACTCCACCCTGTGAAGTGTGGGGTGTCAGACTGCCCCTAGTGGGGGATGTCTCCCAGTTAGGCTACTCAGGGGTCAGGGACCCACTTGAGCAAGCAGTCTGTTCGTTCTAAGATCTCAACCTTCGTGTTGGGAGATCCACTGCTCTCTTCAAAGCTGTCGGACAGAGTCGTTTGCATCTGGGCAGGTTTCTGCTGCTTTTTTTGTTGTTGTTGTTTAGCTGTGACCTGTCCCCAGAGGTGGAGTCTACAGAGACAGGCAGGTTTCCTTGAGCTGCTGTGAGCTCCACCCAGTTGGAGCTTCCCAGTGGCTTTGTTTACCTACTTAAGCTTCAGCAATGGCGGGCGCCCCTCCCCCAGCCTCGCTGCTGCCTTGCAGTTAGATCGCAGACTGTTGTGCTAGCAATGAGGGAGGCTCCGTGGCCGTGGGACCCTCCCGTCCAGGTGTGGGTATAATCTCCTGGTGTGCCCGTTTGCTTAAAGCGCCGTATTGGGGTGGGAGTTACCCGATTTTCCAGGTGTTGTGTGCCTCAGTTCCCCTGGCTTGGAAAATGGATTCCCTTCCCCCTTGCGCTTCCCAGGGGAGGCAATGCCTCGCCCCGCTTCAGCTCTCGCTGGTCGGGCTGCAGCCGCTGACCAGCCCCGATTGTCTGGCACTCCCTGGTGAGATGACCCCAGTACCTCAGTTGAAAATGCAGAAATCACTGGTCTTCTGTGTTGCTTGCTCTGGGAGTTGGAGACTGGAGCTGTTCCTATTCGGCCATCTTGCTCCACCTCAGTATTAATTTTCTTACTTGTACTTAGTATTTGATTAAGATTTGATACCAAAAATCTCAGTATCTATATGAATGATTTAAAAATAATTAAGTATCACTATACTGAAAACTGACTAAATAATATATTAGTGACATTAGCATGTTATCACTTTTACAGTGAAGTATTGCAGAGAAAATTAAGACAAGAAACATTCTGAGAAAGGAAATTGATAACAAAAAATTATTTGAATTTTGTTTTAATTTTCTTGCCCTTTAATTTTCAATAAACCACCCAAAGAAACTTGTTCTCATACAATGTATCAAGTGTCCTAGATTATCCATTTATGAACTCTCACTTTATATAATCAGACATTTTCATATGTCTATTAATATTATTGAGAATTATGAAGTTATTCTCAATTAGTAAGAATTGAGAATTTAACTCTCCTAGATTTCTCTTTTTGAATTAAAGGTTTTATTTTAGTAAGTTCTGTTCTTCTTTTTTTTTTTTTTTTTTTTGAGATGGAGTCTCGCTTTGTTGCCCAGGCTGGAGTGCAGTGGCTTGATGGCAGCTCACTGCAAGCTCCGCCTCCTGGGTTTACACCATTCTCCTGCCTCAGCCTCCCGAGTAGCTGGGACTACAGGCGCCCGCCACCACGCCCGGCTAGTTTTTTGTAGTTTTTTAATAGAGATAGGGTTTCACTGTGTTAGCCAGGATGGTCTCGATCTCCTGACCTCGTGATCCGCTGGTCTCGGCCTCCCAAAGTGCTGGGATTACAGGCTTGAGCCACCGTGCCTGACAAGTTCTCTTCTTAAACTAGGTAATGTCAGAGTTCAAAAGGTTTTAATGAATGACTATATACCATTTTGGAAAAACAGAAACAGTTGTATAATGGATCATGTGTGTGCGTGCGTGTGTGTGTGTGTGTGTGTGTGTGTTATGAAAGAGCTCTTACCATTTCTGATAAGTGGAAAAGAAACTATCTTTGAAAATCAAAACCTTACTTAATAAAAAATGACTGGGCTGTTCATTCTTTTAACTGCTCACAATGTAAGATGGCAATTGGCGTCAAGGATACTTCACAGAATATTGTAGTTTAAAGGGGCTATGGTATTATCAAAAATAAAGAAGAAATATCAAAATTAGAATATGTCAAATACAATTTTCTCTGTTGGTATCAATTTTTACAATTGTGAACAATCTAAAAGCTTGTTCAGAAAAATTATTTCTAGCATATTTTTCATCATTGGCAGACTTTTATAACTATTTCTTAATAGAGCTTTATGTATTTTTTCATACATTATTCTCATCCCAACCATCTATTTCTGATATAATCATAGATGTCCCCTATTTAAAGTTAGGAACATACACCAAAGAGACAAATTATCTATCACAGTACTAGTATCACTCCATCCACCTACCAAAAAAGCAAGCCAAAACAAGCAAACACAAATCTTGACTTTGAGGGCATCCGTTTTATTTCTAGGGCAAAGACCCTTGAACTAAACTTGTATGTCTCTCAGTGTTCATCTAATTTTTTGAGAATGATGTAGGTCTCTTAATTGCTTTTAATCTGGCCCTGAGTCATTCTTAGGTTGGCATCACTGTTTGTAAGAAATCAGATTTGGTTTTGTTTCGTTTTTTTCTCTTTTTTCTTTTTGAAAGCACTGATTGTTAGCCACTTGTCTCTACTTAAGCATCTTAATTATAGTTATTTATATAAAACAACTTATGTAAGTATATGCAACCGTACAAGGCATTCAAAATTATTCTCATGAGCAACCTGATATACCATTCACTCCAACTTCTGTGCTATCTTTTGAATCACTAAAATTGTGCAGGGGTATTCATGTTTGCCTAAATGGTTATTCCTATGCAGTAAAAATGTACACTATGGATGATTCCTTTACAGCTGAGCATACCTACGCAAGCACCCATCCCCATTCCCCACAAATAAGGCTTAATCACAAATCTGCCATGCCAGATTTCCCTTAGAGAATTACTTTTAAAACTGATCTTTCATTGTCTACAGCTCTACAGAAGTACCATAAGTGTTTTTTGGGGGTGAGTCACTGAACAAAGTTCTGGGGACTCTTTTTCTTCTCTATTTTTGTGTACATTTTAATGATGTGTGTGAAACAGATAAAAGCATAGTTGAAATATTCTCTTCTCAGACTTACTCATTTGATAACAATCTTTGACTGATTAGTTCAATATATTGAAAAACCATATCAACAAATATAAGAATATCAGATTGCTCATTCATGTTTTCCTTTATCTTTCTTTTTTTAATGTGAACATTAAGTTCTATAATCTAGTTGACTTCCATATTTACCATAAAAATTTTTCAAGAAAGGTTTTTTACATTTGTTTTTGTGTTACAAAGATTATTGTTTTTCTTGTATTATTTATGTTTTCTTCTACTTTCAATTACAGTATTAAAATAAAATGTTTCTAGGATATATTCCATTTTCTTAAACTATGTCCAATATCAGGCATACTACAGCACAATAATACGTAAGGTAAAGTGGCACTGAATAATAGAATTTGTTTAAGTATTACATGGGGGGATGGGTCTGCACATGTTGGCTGGGAGCCGGGGGATCAATCTTCCCATCCAACACTGACAGTATTTATGCACTCCTCTTTGGGGTCTGAGGATAGGCCTACAGGCATCACCTGAAGACTGGCAGGCACAATCTGTTACCACCACTTCGGGCACCAAGAACTGTTGCTTGCAGGCCTGAGTGTTGATCCAGTATGCCGATTGCCATCACCAGTATCACTCATGCCACCCAGGGGTCCAAAAACCCACCTACCTGCCTAGCTCCCTCTTGTCATGGTCAGCACATGAGCAGGCTTCCAGGAGGCTCAAAGATCAGTACACCTTGGTTTACTACCACCTGTATCTTCATAAACCACCTAAGGGATCAAAGATAAGCATACTATGCCTGGTGCTGCAACCACTGAGGCTTGAGAACTGACCATGTTTCTGTCCTCATGCCCAGCAAAGCTTCACCACAGCCTCAAATAACAACCACAGCCTAGGCCACTGAATAACTCACAGACACCGATGACAGTGGCTATAACAGAAGAAATTATAAAGATTATACTGCCACACCCATTCAGATTTAAAGTCAAAGCACTGACTTTAAAAAAATAAATTCCCTAGGAAAGCCAATGAACAAAATTGGAAGAAGTAACTGCCATACCATATGTGCTGATATGAAAGCACAAGCTGAGAACCAAATCAAGAACTCACTCTCTTTTACAGCAACTGCAAAATAAATAAAATACCCAGGAATATATTTAACCAGGGAGATGAAAGATCACATTACAAGAAGAATTATGAAACACTGCTGAATGATATAATAAAGGACACAAACAAATGAAAACACATCCCATACTCATGGACTGGAAAAATCAATATCATGAAAATGATCATACTATCCAAAGCCATTTACAGATTCAATGCTATTTCCATCAAAATGCCAATATGATTATTCACAGAAGTAGAAAAAAAATCCTAAAATTCATATGGAACCAAAAAGAGTCTGCATAGCCAATGCAAAAAGAACAAATTTGGAGGTATTACATTACTGGACTTCAAATTATACCGCAAGGCTATAGTTACCAAAACATCATGGTACTGTATATAAGTGAACACATAGATCAACAGAACAGGATAACAAATGCGGAAATAAAGCCAAATAAGTACACCCAACTGATCTTTGACAGAGCATACAAAAACATAAATTAGGGAATTGACACTCTTTAATAAGTGGTGCTGGGAAAACTTGTAAGCCACATGTGGAAGAATGAAATTGGATTCCTCTCTCTCACCATATACAAAACTCAACTCAAGATGGATTAATGACTGAAGTATGAGACCTGAAACTACACAAAATTCTAGAAGACAACATTGGAAAACCTCTTCTGGACATCAGCCTAGGCAAATAATTCATGACTAAGAACCCCAAAGCTAATGCAACAATCAAATATAAATAAATAGGACCTAATTAAACTGAAAAGCTTCTGCACAGCAAAAAAAAAAAAAAAAAAAAAAAAAAGATTTTATCACCAATATCTCAAAAGTACCAGCTACAGAAACAAAAATAGACAAATGAGACTATATTGAATCAAAAAAAGCTTCCTCACAGAAAAGGAAACAATCAACAGAATGAAGATACAACCTGTAGAATGAGATAAATATTTTCTGACTATTTAACAAGAAACTAACATCCAGAATATTCAAGGAACTCAAACCAACAGGAAACAACAGAAAAAGAAAAGAAACAATCTAATGAAAAGTTGGCAAAGCATCTTTCTGAGTAGGCATATCTCAAAATAAGAGATACAATTGGCCTTGTTGGATGAAAAAAAAATGCTCAACATCACTAATCACTAGAGAAATGCAAATCAAACCCACAATGAGATGTCATCTTACCCTGGTAAGTATGGCTATTATCAAAAAGAAAAAAAAAAGCAAATGCTGGCAAGGATGTGGAGAAAAGGAAACTTATACTCTATTGGTGGGAATGTTAAATAATACAGCCAGTATGTAAAAACGTATAGAGGTTTCTCAGAAAACTAAAACTAGAACTACCATACAATCCAGCAATTCAACTATTGCGTATTTATCCAAAAGAAAGGAAATCAGTGTATCAAAGAGATACTTACACCTCCATGTTTATTGCAGTATTATTCACAATCGCCAATAAATGAAATCAACCTAAGTGTTCATCGATAAATGAATAAAGAAAATGTGATATATATATATATGTATATATATATACACACACACAATAGAATGCTATTCAACTGTAAAAATAATGAAATATTGTCATTTGTGGCAACATGGATGGACTTGGAGGTAATGTTAAGAAAAATAAGCCAGGCACAGAAAGACAAATATCACTTGTTCTTAATCATATGTGGGAACTAAAACAATTTATGTCATGAAGGTAGAGAGTAAAACAATCATTACTGGAGGCTGGAAAGGATGTTTGGGGGAAGAAATGAAGACAGGTTGGTTAATGGGTGCAAACATAATGCAAAATAGAATGGATAAGTTATCATGTTTGATGACACAGTAGGGTGACAATAATTATCAACAATATATTAGACATTTTATAATAGCTAGGAAAGTTATGAAATGTTCCCAAGACAAAGAAACAACAAATATTCGATAGAATGGATATCTTGAATACGTTGAGTTGATTATAACACATTGTATCAAAATATCACATGTACTCAGTAAATCTTTACCATTATCTTACATCAATTAAAAATACAATAAATGACTTTCCTATTTTTCCAGACTTTGAATCTGATTGGATTTGATTCCTGTAATAGGAATAGCATTGTATACAATGCTATTAATACAATAGCATTGTAATAATGCTTAGAGTGAATGATGATGGGAGCTTGAACAGCTGAATAGTTCAGTTCTTCCTGCTTTTCTAAAATATTTTTAAAAAAGAAAACTAAGTTTAAAATGTATTTTAATTTTTCTGACTTTCAAAATGATTTATAGTTTTGTAAAATTTTGGTTGTGAGAAGAGATAAAACGAGATATAAATGAAAATAGGATGAAATAAGGGTAAAATTGGTAGAATATGAAATAAAAAGCAAAACAATAAATAAGAAGAATTTCAGAGATAAATGCTAGAAATAAATACAATATTCATATATTGTGATTATTACAGTAAAAACAAAAGAGAGAGGCCGGGCGCGGTGGCTCAAGCCTGTAATCCCAGCACTTTGGGAGGCCGAGGCGGGCGGATCACGAGGTCAGGAGATCGAGACCATCCTGGCTAACATGGTGAAACCCCGTCTCTACTAAAAAATACAAAAAAACTAGCCGGGCGAGGTGGCGGGCGCCTGTAGTCCCAGCTACTCGGGAGGCTGAGGCAGGAGAATGGCGTGAACCCGAGAGGCGGAGCTTGCAGTGAGCTGAGATCTGGCCAGTGCACTCCAGCTTGGGTGACAGAGCGAGACTCCGTCTCAAAAAAAAAAAAAAAAAAAAAAGAGAGAATTATCTTTGTGAATTTTATTTTGTGTTTATTTTTAATTTTGGACAGAATAAAATGAGTCATATAAATTAATATTTTTTACAAAAGGGTGATAGAATATTTAAAAATAAAATTTCAAAAATAATATTTTTAAATTTAGAATCTCTCTTACAGAGTTCTGTTATCTGTATCTCTTTCTGCTTTTTGTTTTTCTGCTAATATAGATCTTACTTGTTTGGTTTGAAAATATTACCACATGGGAAGGATTACTGTGGTTATAAACCATAAAAACAAAAAACTAATATTTCACTGTTTTTACAAATTCCTAAACAGTTCTAATATTTTAATTTAAAGTCCCACATGCATGAGCTCTGAATTCATGAGAATTATGTCCTCTTGTGCAAGTTGAGAGAAATATGACATAAAGATTGTCTTCTCTTCTGGGCCCACACTCTTCACCTCTTCAGTTTCTCTTACTTGTCTTTTAATTATTTGGCCTGTCCAGAGTGAGTAAAAAATATGTTATCTTGCTTTCTCTATTTTTAGCCTATTTATATTATTCTGTCTTTTTAGTGCTATTGTTTTCATTCATTCATAATATGAAATCGTTTTTTTCTATATATAATCAATCCAAAACTATTTCTCAATACATTAGAATGCTTTACAGAGAAAAATATAGATGGTAAAATGCATCTCTACATTCCTGTCTGTAGAATATTTTGATCCTTTTCAACAGAAGAGCTTCATGTGGAAATGTGTATTAAACATTACTATCTGGGATCAAATGGTCTTCTAAGAACTCTGCCATCTTGTGGTTAGTCTCTTAAAATATTTTTTCATGTCTGCATAGGCTGCACACTTTTGGGTAGGTAGGTAATTAGCAGTAAACATCAATTTTACTCCTAAATGATAAAGGATATTAGAATTTTTTTATTGAATTAGCTCATTACCCATTAGGAGTTTGAAAATTTCAATGCCAAAAAGAGTAACAAAGGCTAAGATACATATTCTTCAGGACAAAGCTTGTTTTTAAAATATAGTGCAAACAGAATACACCCAAATGTATGTCTAAAAATGACAACACTAGTAGATTTGTACCATGCATATAATAATAATAATAGATAATGTTAACTTAGTGTTTACTGTTTATAAAACTGTTTTAAGTTCTTTATATCCATTAACTCATGTAATCCTCAACTACCTTAGTAATGTCGTTACCTCTCTCTCACACACACACAATTATGTTAATACAGCATTATCTATTTTATATGATATTTATAAATTATTAAACCATAAGGCCATTCTTAAAAATACATACATACATATAACATGTGCGAAAATAATTGTACTCATTTGTAATAATTTGGTAATAGTTGTAATAACCTGGTAATAATTTAAATAATATCAAAATGGATAATATTTTTTCCACTCTTGTTCTTTAGATTTCCTTCTCAGAAGTGACCCCTCTTACAATTTCTTGGTATGCTTCCAGATAAATTAATGTATATTCAGATTAACACACACAAATTTACTTTAAAAAAATACTGAACTTCACTTTCTAGCTGTGTGACTTGGGCTACGTGTCTAGTATTTCTTTGCCTCAGCTTCCTTTTCTTCAAGAAGAGATTAACAATATTACCCACCTCATAGGGTTATTGGTAGAATTAAATTTAAATAATTCATAAAGAGTTAAGCTCTAGGCTTATTGTGTGGCATTTTATTTAGTTCTTAAATTAATAGATATATTTATGTTATTATTGGTGTTATTATGATCATTATTACTATTGATACTATTACTACTACTATAGTGATAAAAAAGAAATTTCAAGTAATTTTCTCACATCAACCCACTAGGGGAAGCACATTATAGAACTCTGTATTTTATTAAAGGGACTTCTTTCCCAAGTAGATGCAATTATCAGTCATATCACAGGGTACTTTTACTTATATTAATTTCTTCTGAAAGATTGTTATTAGTAAATTACTTCTATAAACTGGGGGACAGCAAAGTTTTAACATTGTTATAAATATTTTCTCCAGCCATATAGAGTTAGAAATGTTTACTTTGTGTCAATCATATAACAGATTTGATTTCAAAATTGTGTATATTTTAAATCATAAAAGAAAGCTATTGATTTTAGATTATTACTTTAAATTGTAGTGTCTGTGTTTTTTTATTTCTATTATACCTTTATAAATTTTATTTTACATTCTAATTCTTTTAAAACTAAGAAAAAGATTTTGAAGGTACAATCATGCTCTTCTTTTTATGAATGTAAACTGTATCAAAGGTAAATTACTCATTACATAAAATCATAAAATAGTTTTTGGACAATCTCCTTTATTGTAGTCCTACCTATCTCTAATTTTTATGAGGTGTTTTTATTTCTGATGTCAGCAAATGTGTCATTGCATCTTCCCTAAAGTCTCACTAGGGATGACAGAGCCTGCCAAGAGATCACATTAATTTCCGGGAATCAAATCAAGGTCTTTCTAAGGTTATCAGGAATTGCTAACAACCAGAAAACGGTGCAGTGTCCATATGTATGCCTGAGCTTCTGATTTAAAATCAATCTTCTTTATATATTATTATGACACATAATTTACCAATCAAAACAACCTTCTCATTACATCTTCTAGCATATTTTTACTATACACATTTTAATGTGTATAATTATTTTACAACTTGGGCATTAAACAGCGACACTCAAGTTATATAATTTCCACATGCATTTGAAGAGTTAATGTTAAATGTTTAATGATATCCCTTGGAATAGAAAGAAAAAAATAACAAAAGGGTTTATTCTTTTCAAATATTTACAAGACAATTATGGAAATAATTCACTTCCCTGAGCTTTAGCTTTCTCATCTGTATCCTGTGCAGCGACTTCACATAAGCTTAGTAACAAAGCAGTACTAAAAAATGAAATATTTTCATACAATTTTATTCACAAAGGCAAAATACAGTTTTCAAATATAGTTTATAATAGTATTTTTACCTTTCAAAAAGAAAGGAACCTCTGCAGATAAACATATATGTGTTTCAAAGAAAAGTGTTTTGTGGGTCAGTAGCTTTGATTCAATTTTTAAAAATTGCCAAACTACTGTGAAAATTTATCTATTTGGTATACTCCCCTATCCTACCCATTTGTAGATATTTTATGTATAAAATTATTATAAAATAAAATGTTGTAAAACTTGGACTTTGATGTATATGTTCATATTTATTATCAGGACTCTGTTTCAACAGACTTTTATTATACTGGAAGTCGATTATTCCTCAGGACATTTGCAAAGATAATGAATGACCATACACACACCATATATTCTTTAGAGTTGAAGCAAACATCACACCTCACTCCTGCCAGATCTCCTTGAAATGATTCAGCAGCTCTGTAAGAAAATTGTCTCTCAAGTGGCTCTCGCTGATAATCAGGGCTTTCTACTGAACACTTCTGCAGGGTATAAGGCATTCTATTTGTTCTCAGCAATTCTCTGTGAAAAGCAAAAACCAATGGATGTCTGCTCATAAAGTAACGGAGTTCTGTTATTTTGAAAAAAAGCAAGTCAAGCCATCATGAGAAAAAAAAAAAAGAAATAAAATATAGTAGACATATTTGAGCTGTTGTATGCATAATCTTTTTTCCTTTTATTCCTGATTACAATGTTTTATGGTTATTTAATTATCATATTTCAAGTTACTGAAAATGATGAATACTGAAACTGTAATAACTTTTGTCAAATGAGGAGACATATTTAGCAATAAATTTCTACATTCCTTTTTGAGGTGAATATTTTGGGAAATTAAAGTGACTTGTAAAGTGATCTATGAAAATATGTTGTATGTGGAGATAAACATTTGGCATCCTAATTCTATTAGTCATCTGATTTATTCTTTGAACAGCCATATCTAAGATTATTTCTTCTGCAGGGCACTTACAGTTCAAAGTACGTGGCATAAAGTTAAACTCATGAGAAAGAAGCTTCTTTCTCATTATTCATTTGTAAGTTCAATCATGAAACTAAGCTGTTTGAATGATGCCATATATGTGACATATCTTTCTGAAGTAGTTTGCCTCTTGATAATAATAGTGACCCAGTTACTGAACAGAAAAAAGAGGCTTGGCATGGTGGCTCACGCCTGTAATCCCAGTACTTTGGGAGGCCCAGGCAGGTGGATCACCTGAGGTCAGCAATTGGAGATCAGCCTGGCCAACATGTGGAAACCCCATCTCTAGTAAAAATACAAAATTAGCCTGGTGTGGTGGCGTGTGCCTGTAGTCCCATTTACTCAAGAGGCTGAATGAAGCAGGATTGCTGCTTGAAGCCAAGAGGTGGAGGTTGCAGTGAACCAAGATTGCACCACTGCACTCCAGCCTGGGAGACAGAGTGAGATTCTGTCTCAAGTAATAAATAAATAAATAAATAAATAAATAAATAGAAAAAATAGAAAAATAGAAAAAATAGAAAAATAAATAAAAAATAGAATAATAAATAGAAAAAATAGAAAATAGATAGAAAAAATAGAAAAATAAATAGAAAAAGAATAATAAATAGAAAAAATAGAAAATAGTAAATAGAAAAATAATAAATAGAAAAAATAGAAAAAAATAAATAAAATAATAAATAAAATAAAAATAAATAAAATAAAATACATAAAATAAAAAATAATAAAAAATAAAAATAAATAAAAATTAAAAATAGGAAAAATAGAAAAAAGAAGAGAGGAAGAGGAGTTGAAGGAAATGTCTCAAAGCTAAGATTACAATAACATGCCCTAAACCACGTCCCTTAAAGGGACTGCCTTGTCTGTTAGGCTTTAGCTGTAATTCTTCAATCAAAATGATAATACCCCTTCAACTCGGGAAGTGGAGGTTGCAGTGAGCAGAGATCCCATTACGAAAAAAAGAAAAACACAAAAACAAACAAACAAACAATATTCGTTAAATGAAAACAAACAAAAAACAGAGAATATCACACATCTTGGAACAGATATTCTTATATAAGCATGAAAAATAGTTACCTGACTCTCATTATAGAGAAAGTGTTCTAAAATACACAACTGTGAGAATGTATCTGTACATGTGTTTTAATGATGATTAAAATTGAATGACACAACCATTTTCAAAGAATTGTAGGAAATTCTAGGCATATCTTATTTTAATCATTTCTCCCCTTCATCTGCTGTATCCCTTGAATTCCTCAAAAAATGAATGTGAACATGACCTTGTTGTAACACCAGGGAGGCTCACAGCCACAAGTGCATTCATAAAATCTAAATGGTACCTTAATTATCAGAGAATAAATAATTGGTCAAGAGTTTAAAGTATGTTTACTCTTTAGGATGTTTTAAATTTGCTTATTTTATATACCTATAACGAGCAAGCCCTAAAAGCTAGTACTAGTTGGGTTATATTGTTACATCATATTAAAGAGTTTGCTGGCAGCAGGATTTTTTTAAACTATAAAACAAAGAAGAGCCTGTTGATTAATTTCAAAGCAAAATAACTCATGAAAACACCAATAAGTAATAAATTGAGTAATAAATGTCAGACTAAATTCTTCAGATGCACACAAATTAATATAATAAAATATTTAGTCAACATGTACCTCACATTATAAGCACACATGTCCATTATAAGGCAATATTATTTATTATTTGTTGTAATATCAAATGCTATGTTTTAAGGAGCAATTTTATCAAATAACATCACATGATTTTTAGTTTGTTTCACATTTACTTCAGGATTTACTTTTTCTGCTGTTGCAGTTCTTTACTGATCTATTTAGTGAAAGAAAATTTATAGTACTTATTTCTTGAATTTCAATTATTTATAATTCTCTCTGTGTCAAAATCCTAGCTACTTACAATTGGTAATTTAGATTCTTTAAATATTGTGTATGCTCTGTATCTCATTTCCTTAGTTCAGTGATCAGATTTTCAATTATCACCTCTGTGTAATAAGAACTACTGGAAATTGAATCAGATTAGTTGCTATAGGCCCAAATTTAGAAATACTAGGAAATATTAAAATTAACAACAGTTATTAAAATTATATACAAAGGCATTTGGAAGCAAAACTAAATTGTTGAAAGATTTAAACAATTGAATTATTATGGAAACAAAGAATTTCAGGTAATAAATTAACTTTGTATACATATAATGTCACCTGAATTTTTTCATTAAATAAATAGATATCAAGAAAGATAAAGTAGGTGATTTGGTTCCTCTCTCAAGATTTTATTCACCGTATGTTATGGAGTAGGAAAAATTTCTCCAAGGAAAATGAATGGCTTGAAAATATACTATACGAATACCCATCTGGTGTGTTATTTAACATATTAATAATGACTGGGATGGAAAAGAAACATAATATTTTCAAAAGTTTACCAACTTATAAAGCTAAAATAGTCTAGACTGTGGTGTTAGTAAAAAAAAATACAGTGATCAATGGAACAGAGTAGAGGGCCCAGAAATATACCTACATAAACATAGTCAACTGGTTGACAATGGAGAAAAGGCAATACAATGGAGAAAAAATAGTCTTTCAACAAAAGGTGCTGACAAAACTGGATATCCACATACAAAAAGTGAATCTCGTCAAGGATCCTAACCTTTCATAATAGTTTACTCAAAATGGTTCACAGATTTAAGTTTAAATTCAAAACTATAAAACTACAAATATAACATAGGAGAAAATCTAGATGACTTTCCTTTGGTGATCACATTTTAGATACAATACCAAAGACATAATTCATGAAATAAGTAATTGATAAGTAGATTACATTAAAATTATTATTATTATTGCAAAAACCAATGCCAAGACAATGAGTACACAAGCCATAGACCAGGAGAAAATATTTGCATAAGATACATCTGACCAAAAAAAAAAAAATTATCCAAAATATTCAGAAAACTCTTAAAACTCAACAATAAGAAAACAAATAGCACAATTAAAAAATGCACCAGGCCAGGTGTGGGGGCTCATGCCTGTAATTTCAGTACTTTGGGAGGCCGAAGCAGGCGGATCATCTGAGGTCAGGAGTTTAAGAGCAGCCTGAACAACATGGAGAAACCCCATCTCTACTAAAAATACAAAATAAGCCAGGCATAGTGGTGCATGGCTGTAATCCCAGCTACTTAGGAGGCTGAGGCAGGAGAATTGCTTGAACCCGGGAGGCAGAGGTTGCGATGAACTGAGATGGTGCCATTGTACTCCAGCCTGGGCAACAAGAGCAAAACTCTCATTCATTTCTTGTAGGAATGCAAAATGGTACAGCCACTTAGGAAGATGATTTAGTGTTTCTTGAGAGACTAAACATACTCTTAGCACATAATCCTATAGTTATGCTCTGCTTTAGAACTTCTGAGGTGCTATAATAAAATAACTTAGACTGGGCAACTTATAAACAACAGAAGTTTATTGCTCAAAGTTCCGGAAATTTGAAAGGCCAAGATCAAGTTACCGGCAGACTTGACGTCTGATAAGGACTCATATCTCATAGATAGCACCTCTTGCTATGTCCTCATATGGCAGAAGGGCAAGGAAGCTCCCTTCAACCTCTTTTATAAGGGTGCTAATCTCATTCAAGTTGGCTCCACCCTCATTATGTAATCATCTGTTTAAAACTCCACCTCTTGCTACTATTACACTGGTGATTAAGTTTCAACCTTTGAATGTTAGAGACACATTCAGACTAAAGTATGTATGTAAAAACTTATCTCTACACAAACCTGTACACTGATATTAATAGAAGCTTTACTCATAATTGCTGACAATTTAAGGCAGATTTCCAAGACGTCCAATATTTCCCTCAGTAGGTGAATGAATAAACTGCATTGTATCTAGGTTATGGAATAATATTCAATGCTAAAAAGGAATGATATGTCATGCTGTGAAAAGACATAGAAAAAACTTACATGCATATTACTAAGTAAAAGGAACTAAACTGAAAAGGCTACATACTGTATGATTCTAAATATATGATACTCTGGAAAAGGCAAAACTATGAAAATAGTAAAAATATCAATAGCTGCCAGTGCTCAAGGAAAGGAAACAAAGAACAGGCAAAGAACACAGGACTTTCAGGGCAATGGGCACTGTCATATATTATAATGGTGGATATTTATCATTTTATATTTGTCCATTTTCACAGGATAAACAAAAGTGAAAATGAATGCTATTGTATGGACTATGGACTTTAGGGAATAATGACATGTATTGCAGGATCATAAATTGTAACAAATGTACCACTCTGGTAGGAGATGTTGATAATGAGGGAGGATATGCATGTGTGGGAGCAGGAAGTAAAAGGGATATCTCTCTACCTTCTCAATTTTGTTGTAAACACAAAACTACTCTAAAAACTTTTCTTAAAAACACTTAGCAACTAATATATAAATATTTAGCTTTCATTTATAGAAATGTAAATATATTAACTGAAGGGAAAACACATTGTTTAATTAAGTAATAAAAAAGAAGCTCATAACAATTTACATTGGGGTATATAAATATCACTTGAATATCCCACATCAGTTATCTGTTATTATTTATTATCATCTTGCTAGATTTATTTACGCAGATAACTAATGTAGGCATACATGATATGTCCATGTGATATGTGCTTGTACACATGTATTTGTACTTATATGTACTTTTGTGCAATATAGACTAACAAGGAAAGTAGAAAGTATTTTGAACACAAAATGTAGCTGCAAATTTTTATTCTTATACTTATCTGATGTATTTTTTTTAGAACTTATGTAAGAACTTCTTATGTGCATTTGTCAACATGAGTTGTTATTGTAGTAAAATCACTAGGAAGCATTTCTCTAGTATTCATGATGTGCCAGACCCACTTTTCAGTGCTCCAAATCTGTTAGCTCATTCATTGTTCACTGTAAGACTATGAAGTAGTATATTTCATCAGTATATTGCCAATTAAACAAAACTGCAGGTAAGTTAATTAGCCTGCTCACTTACCTGGCTACTACATGGCAGAAGTTTTGTTTACTAATTATATGTTCTGTCTAGTAAAGCACAACTTCAACTAAAGGTAGAAATAAAATTTTTCTTCATTTATACAGCTTTAATAAGCAACAAAAACAATAAAAGGGGAGTGTAGTTAAGTGCAATAATGATTATTATGTAATAAACATAATGCTCAAATGTGTAAGATTCAAAATAAAACCCTCTGTAAATTAAAATAAATAAAAGTAAAAATAAAAGTGAAAATAAAAATGAAAAGGGGCAGTGTTGAAATCATAACTTTGTCAGTGTTGATGAATTTAATTTCATATCTTGGTATTTGATTTAGATTGAAGTTATGTCATATCAAATTATCATAAACATATTTTTGATTCAATGAAAACTAGAAAATGATTCATATTACTATTAATTCAGCTATACATTTGATTAATAAAATGCCATATAATTTTAAAACAATAATTATATGGAACACTTAATTTTTTTCCCTGCAGGAATCATATTAAAATACTCTTAAAAATGAATTTTTCCAGGCTAGTGATAAAAAATATCAGAAACTATTCACTTAAGTGGAAGGACTATATCACTAAAATGTATTTCCGGATCAAGATAAGAATATTTTTTCCAGGTTTTATTTACTTTCAAGCCCCTGGTTTATTTAATAACATGAAGGACACACAGGCTTCCTCAGTTCAGTTAGACATCATCGGTATGTTCGTATTGTATCATCTAAAACAGAACTGACCATTTGATCATGCACCTTGTTCAGAAACATTAGCTACCTCTTTTTCACTAATGTTAAAGTATGTATTCACGACTTAGTATGTATTCACTAATATTAAAGTATGTATATTATAGTATGTATTCAGGACTTTATTATGCCTTAGGGTGTAGCAAAAAAGTCTATGTGCTTTGTCAAAGAACTGGCACTACCTTGGAAAAGAACAGTCATCCACAACTTCCAGAACAATGTGTGTTCTGCAAGATTTATGTGTACAGTGTTGTGGAAGCAAGAGGAGAAATAGGCTGAATGTGGAATAGTTAGGAAAAAATATATCCTGTATATCTGAAACTACAAATATAAACATAAGCGTTTCCATTTAAGGAGGTGAAAAGTTATTAGCCAGAAGTTACAGCATGCTCAAAGGCAAAAGTTTTAAGAATATTGTAGGTATAGGGAAGAGTAAGATATATTATATGAGAGTGGTAAGTTTTATGATCTATTTCAAATCGCTTAGGTACTCTCAATCTTTGTTTCCTCATTTACATAATTATATAATAATTCCTTAGCTTATTTTTCATGAATATGAATAAAAATGTATCTATAGCATATGACCTGAATCAATATATGTCAGTTGTACTTCTTAGCGTCATAATAAGTTCCAAGTAATACTTATGTAAAGAGGAAAATGCAAAAAGAGATATAATCTTTGTACTTAATTAACTTAAATTCTATTATAGACATCTTGATTATTATTCATGTTTATGTAGAGTGACATAAAAGTTGTGATGTAAGTTGACCAAAGTGGTGCTAACGTTCCCTTCACCTTGGCTAATCTTTAAATGGGCTTCTTACTGATTCTGTGTCCTTATCTTCCTTTCCTTAGATCATTTACTTGAAAAAAACGTGTATTTTTGTTCTCCGGCCCATTTGATTTGTTACCTACTTCACAGCCCAGTAATGACTCGGCCAAGACATGATAGCCATCTCTTTAAATTGTAATTATCAACTGAGAAAGTGCCCTTAGCTCCCAGTTTCTGTGAGAGGATAGAAGCCTAATTTCCACAAGCATCTTGCTCCAAGTTGCAAAATTAACCCATCATGAAGATAGGAGATATCTACTTTTTCTTGGATAAAGCCAGTTAGGAAATGCGCATGACCTAGGATCCACTATCACAGTTCTAAATGCACATGCCAGCCCATTCTTTCAGCAGAGTTGAAACTACTTATTGAAGTAGCCTTAAATAAAGACATTCTTGCCTGCTTAACTTTGTCCACTGAAATTTTTGTTTTAACAAGATAAATTGTGCATTACCATTTACAGACAAAATCAACTAGCATATACAATTAGAAAATGAGATAAATGAAGATGCATGTTATCAATTTATAAAAATAAATATTGGAAGAAAAAGCTAAAAATTTAAAGTCATTGTCATTAGAGAGAATAATTGCAAAATGGGCAAATTTGGAGCATGGGACACAAATAAATTGTTATGATAAGCCTTGTAGTAGTATTTTAAAGTTATAAACATATTTTATAGGTTGAAAATTTTTAATTAAATTTTAAAGACACCAAAGCAAAAAAAAATTAGTTAATAAAGCACTCAGGAAATTAGAGTAAAGTAATTTAGCATCTATCAAATCATGGTTAAATTTGCATAACACATTTTTTTTGCTTACTAGTGCTTCCCTATACATAATTTCAAATTGATGCTTCTTTAAAAAGTCCCAATAGTAACAATGACAGCAATTATAATACTGTGCATGCTATACTGCTTTTCATTTTTCAAAGTGCTTTCACATAACTTATTATTGTAATTATATTATCTCCTTCTCTAAGCTAGCAAAACAGACACACTTTTAAGAAAGAGAGAAAGAAAAAATGATATTCCTATATGTTAAGGAGGCCGCCTTTTTCTTCACTGTACTGCAGAGTCACTGGTGGAAAAACCCAAATGTGTGAGTCTGTTCCTCTGTTTTATCCTGTTTCACTGGCTTGTCTTGGCACTGGTACCATATCACTGTCATCAATGATGCTGTATCATAATGCATGATATCTTGAATATCCAACCTTCTTTTAAAAGACTGTTTAAATTATTCTTATTGCTTTTATTACAGTCTAAAATGTAAATTCTGTCTGTTAGTTTAAAAAATCTTCTGAAGTTGTTGGGTAGAATGATCTGTAAATGTTTATTAGGTTGATTTTGTCTAAAGTTCAATTAAAGCCTAGTGTTTTTTGACTATTTTGTGTCTTGATAATCTGCTAGTTCCATGAGTGGGGTATTAAAGTCTTCCATTATCATTGCATTGCTGTCTATCTCTTTCTTTAGGTCTAGTAATATTGGTTTGTGAATCTGGGTGCTCCTGTGTTGGGTGTATATGTATTTCGTATTGTTATATTCTCTCATGGATTGATCTCTTTATTATTATACTATGACTTCATTTGCCTTTTTTTAAACTGTTTTTTTAATTATTATTTTTTACTTTAAGTCTGTTTTATCTGATAGAAGTATAGCTACTTCTGCTTGCTTTTGGTTCCCGTTTTCATGAAATATTTTTTTCCTTTATCTTTATTTTAAGTATCTACTGATAAGTTGAATTTCTGTAAGCAGCATATAGTTCGTTCACGTTTTTTAAATCCATTCTGTGAATCTGTATCTTTTAACTGTAGCATTTAATCAATTTATATTAAAGGTTAATATTGGTATACAAGGTTTTGTTTCTATAATAATGTTTATGATTATCTACTTGTTTTATGGATGCTTTGATCCTCTTTTTCTGTCTTTGTGGTTTGGTGGTGCTCTGCCATGTTGCCATTTATTTGTTTCTCTTCTTCCTTTTCATGATTGTTGTTTAAAACCTGTGGCTTTTATACTTTTAAGTGTTTTTACAGTGGCAAATATTGATCTGTCATTAATGTGTTTATAACTCCTGTGAACATTTCTTGTGGGGCTGCACTTGTGGTGACAAATTCCCTAAGAGTTTGCTTTTCTAAGAAAGATTATTTCTTCTTCGTTTTTGAAGCTTATCCTGGAAAAATTTGAAATTTGTGGCAGATAGTTTTTGTTTTTCCTCAAGTTCTCTAAAAATAGGATCCCAATCATCTCTGTTTTGTAAAGTCTCCGCTGTGAAGTCTGTTGCTTGTCTCATGGGGTTTCCTTTTGGTGATTAGAACCTTTTTCATTGCTGATTCTATGGGTTTTTTTTTCGGTTGATTTTAGATATATAGGCTCTATATATCATGGTGAGGACTGCCTTGCAATGTATAACAGTGATATTCATTGAGCCTTTTGTATCTGGATGTTTAATCTCTTGCAAGACTACTGAATTTTCATCAGTTGTTTTCTTAAATAGATCTGCTAAACTTTATGCTCTTGCTTCTTCCTCAGGAATGTCAGTGATTTACAAATTTGGGGTTTTTTTTGTGGTTATATACTTCATAAAGGCTTTGTGCCAATGCACATATAAAAATGCTTAACATCACCAATCAGTAGAGAAGTGCAAACTAAAACTACAATGAGATATCACTTTACATTGAACAGAATGCATACTATTAAAAAGTCAAAAATGACATGTTGGTGAGAATGTGAAGAAAAAGCAATGGTTATATACTGTCAGTGAAAAAAATAAACTGTTGGTGAGAATGTAAATTAGTATAATTTCTATGGAAAACAGCACGGAACTATTTCTAAGAACTAAAAGTAGAACTTCCATTCAATCCAGTAATCCCATTATTGTTTATATACCTCCCCAAAAGATAAAGTATTATATGAAAAGACACGTGCACCTGTATGTTTATTGCAGCACTATTAGCAATAGAAAACTCATGGAATTAACCTAAGTGTCCATCAGTGGAGAACTGGGTAAAAACAAAAATTTGTATGTGTGTGTACGCACAAACACATATACACAATGGACTTCTATTCACCCATAAAAAAACTAAGTCATGTCATTTGAAGCAACACAGGTTCTAATTTTATGGTAGAAAACAGAGACAACAGTTTTCTCTTGGACTGCTTAACATTTTGAAAAAAACTGAGCTGCAAAGGAAAGAAGCTAGCGTGTTAAACTGACACAGGACAAAATCCACAGGAAGAGTTTATGTAATACTAAAAACATACTTTCTTCAGAAATTTACAAAATCTGTAAACTTTAAAAATGTATAAGATATTATCTATAGTTAAGCTTCCAAACATTATTGAAATGAGTTAAAAGTGCCATAAGTAATATACATAAGTGTTACATACGAATGTATCACTTAAAGATTCATAGGCTCAGTATTTAAGAGTGTTAATTGTTTGAAATTAATTAATTACAAATTAAATGTAATATCAAGAAATATTTAAAAAGATTTGTTTCAATTTTTTTATTCGTGTAAACTTAAGGGATTTTTGCACAGTTTTGTTATGTGAAAGAAATGGAGATCACTTTTAAAGCTACTGTAATAAGACAAAGATGTGTAAATATATATACCTATATTTATAAAGATATATTTATTTTTCTTACAATTGGAGTGTGTAGCAATTGAAATCAAAATGCATTATTTCTGAAAAACGACAAAGACATATCAATATGGTTTGGCTGTGTCCCCACCCAAACCTCATCTTGAACTGTAGCTTCCATAATTCCCATGTGTCATGGGAGGGACACGGTAGGAGGTAATTGAATCACGAAGGTGGGATTTTCCCATGCTGTTCTCAGGATAACGAATAAGTCTCACAAGATCTAATAGTTTTATAAAGGGCAGTTCCCCTCACAGGCTCTCTTGCTTACCACCATGTAAGACTTGACTTTCCTCTTCATTTGCTTTCTGCCATGATTGTGGGGCCTCCCCAGCCATGTGAAACTGTGAGTCAATTAAACTTGTTTCCTGTTTAAATTACCCAGTCTTGGGTATGTCTTTATTAACAGCATGAGAACAGATTAATACACATATATTTCAAATATTATGCAAATACATGTTCATATATACACACATAAATTGTATATACAAATTTATTTGTGTAGAAGCAAAAATCACATATAAGAATTAATTTTATAGCACTTTGATCAATACCAATCTGTTTTCTGAGTTACTCCTTGCATTTGATATTAATTTCCATTACTGCCCACCAAAAACTGAAAGCTCATTCTGGATAACAAACCACCTATTGAAAGTTACCTAAATGCTTTTTAGTGTTTTTGCTGAAAATATGTATCCTCATGTTCTATAAATGCTGGTAAACCTTTTTACCTTTTCATCAATCTCAAATAGCCCCGCCTGATACTTTTCAGTGATGAATTCCTGAATATTTTATAATTCATAATTAGAACTTTACGTTTATCATACAAATTATATTTAGTTTGAAAATGCTATTAATAGATAGTAAGTCAAATAACCACATTTTGGATTATTGTAAGAGCAAAATGAATTTCAAAAATAGCCATCCATGCATATATGGAAAGGAACTAATATATCCATTGTGGATTAGAAAATATATATTTTCTTTAATAAGAATTAGTGAATTACATTTGTGTACACCCATCTGGTAGAAAAGAAATATAATGGATTTTATTCAGTTTATGTAAATTTCAGTGATATGTCTAGGCTGCCAATCTATATGAAATATCTGTACAAGTAGATTTTCTTGTGTGAACTTCTAACTGGATTACCTGTACATAAAGTTCTCAACTTTTTCTGAAGCATATAAAAGTCTAGAATTGTTTAGAGACTATATGCAAAAAACTCAATAAACGTTCAAAATAAGAAATAAAATAGCATTGCATATTGTATATTTGAATCCTGGTTTGACAACTTGGGTTGACATAATAAATTCTAAATAATTAGCAAATAAAAACCAAACATTTCAAATAAAAATGGACCTCAAATATGTTCATTAGTATGCCTCAAGTCAAATAGTTAAATATTAGGGAAAGTTAAATTTGGAATTATTCTCCATTCCTTTCTTTTTTTAGATACAACTGTGGAGTTTTTCAGATATTACAGTGGAGTCTTAGTACCATAAGTTGTATATTAATTGTTCTATTTTTTAAACTAATTGATCCCCAGGAATTAGCATGCTCATATATGATACATGGGCTTAGACAC
Source organism: Trachypithecus francoisi (assembly GCF_009764315.1). NCBI lineage: Eukaryota > Metazoa > Chordata > Mammalia > Primates > Cercopithecidae > Trachypithecus > Trachypithecus francoisi. Next base: position 68,766,518 of record NW_022681472.1, read on the forward strand.
ATATCTGGAAATTCACTCACAATAAACTTTATGAAAGTCCGATACACAATGTGTTTATAGCTGTCATTCACCCAGCAAATAGTTACTAGGAGTGGAGGCTGAATCTCCATGTATAATACATGAACTCCCAGGCTGTCGAATTCATGCATGTCAGAAATGCAGTCATACAAAATTTTTATGCTTTCAGAATATACTGTGTAACTCACCTTCATCTTCAGGCATCGTTTCGATGGATTCACAAAGCTGGAAGAGAAATGTGTTCATTCTGATAGTCAGCCATCCCACAAGTAATGTGCATCAGGAGATGAAGTTAAGTAGAAAGAGCTTATTCTCCTCTAGGCATATAACATAATTGAATTTTTCCTTCTTTCAACCACTGTTAAAGGAGCATAGAGTTGTTGGCATAAACTATGTTGCAAACAGTTCATAAAGAATATAACAAGCATGCCACTTTGTCACAGTATGAAGACCAAATAAAAGTTTTCAAAATAAAGCAATTGATGTTCATTTCCTGCCTAGTGCAACATAGATTTTACAGTTTTCCAAAGCATTTGATGTTTGTTTTAGCAAAATGGTTAAGTACATGGAATCACAGTGTGTGACTCTGAATCTTGCTTCTGAAACTTAAAATTGTGTGACCTTGAGAAAGTTTTCTAAAATATTGAAACTTTCAGTTTGCTATTCAGAATGAGGATGGTAATAATATATACCTCATAAGATTGTTTTCAGTATTGAGTTACTATCTTTGCAATGATTAGAACATTGTCAAGTATATAATAAACATTCAGGAAAATGTGGTTATTGTGAGGAATATTCAGCGAGCCTTTAACTTAAAAAATTCAGGTATTATAAACTAAGCCATAAAATTTTATGCTTAAGGTAGATCTGTCACTTCCTACTTTAACACATGATCTTCTCAAAACTAAAATCAATGTCAAATAAAATTTAAAAAGAGAGACAGTATAGAAAGATATTTGTGTGAACAAAAGATAAATATCTCTATGAGTCAAAAATAAGACAGGAACTAGAGAAAGTAAGTGAGTTTGAAACCACTGATTTACTCATGGCCAGAGACTTGCAATAAAGGCCAAGAAATTATTTGGACTAAAATGTACTTGAGATATGGCATATTGAAGCCAGATTCACTGTTTTAAGTAAACAGATGTAGGAGAACTTATAAATGACAGTGAATGATAAAATGACTGCCAATCTAGAGCATTGATTTTAACAGAAGTTGTGGATTATACATCCACATATACAACAGGCAATACAGGATTATATAGAATGAGCAGGGAAGAGCAAAACCACAACATTGAAAGTTGAATTTAGCCAACTCTTACTAGTTTCATGACAATCTACAATAACTTCAAATATATAAGACTTCATTCTAGATTGGGGACTTGCCAGATTGATGGAAATGCAAAAGCATATCTGGTAGGAAGAAAAAGATAAAAAATATAAATAATAATGATAAAAGAAAAAATGGTTCCTACTTAAAATGAATCTGTCAACCAAAATTACAAAACACATGAAGGAATAACATGCTAAAAATGTATCCTACAGAACAACAATAATGCAGGAATTCATTTGAAGTGAACTTAATTTTAAGGAAACAATCTGGTAAAAATTTTAAAATGCACATACTTTAGAAGCTTACAGTAATAATAAAGAAAATCACTAAAAATAAATAATAAAACAAACACAGGTAGTTATGAAAGAAGAGCAGATAGGATAATATAAACAATGGAATTGATATTGTGTAGAAAGTGTCATTTTTACTCTAGTTAACTGTAAAGATATATTAAATTAAAATATAATATTTAGTAATTAACTCAGAATGCATCACAGATAAATCAAGACATAAAATATGTTAAAGAAAAGGTAAGAGGCACAAAGGAGAGATTGGGCTGTGCTTGCATTCTTCAAATGAAAATAACAGAGAAAGCAACAAATGTCAGTTATAATCTTTAAAGAGATAATTACCAAGAGTTTAGCAAAATATTTTAAAAGAGAGAGAGAGAGAAATTTCAAGTTTAAATTGCACCCTGAATATCAGACATGATAATTATAAATTAATACTGACAAACATTGTAGAAATTGTATAAAAAAAAAGAAAGAACTTTTAAACAAAGATTGAGAGAAAACATTATTTATAAAGACATTGTAATTAGATTGTGCACCCAGCTTCTGAAAAGCAATGGTTTTCATTTATCTAATATTCAAATATTTATTAAACTCTTACTCTTTCCCTGACATTAGTATGCATACTCCAGAGAGAGCTGTGAACAAAAGAGACAGAAATTCCTTCCTTTGTGGGGCATATTACATTCTAGTTTGAAAACAAGAAAATACTATAATATGTTAAAATTGCTGTGGCAAATAACTGTGAATCCAGTAGGTAAAAAATGTAGAAAACCATTATAAAATAATAGAAACAAATATTTTCAGGCATATGAAGATGAAGAGAGTTTATAAAAAATTGTTGCCAGGTAAAGTGAAATCACACTACAAAATTGATTGTACCTTTATACAACTTACTTATGAAAAGCAGTATTAAAAGATAAAGGAGAAACATTTGTTCTTTTCCATAATACAGAAAAAGAATTAAATGCAATGCTTTTTATTTTTTTTTTAAAGGTAATTACATGAATTAATTACACATAATAGAAGAGGCTGAGAAACTAACTAGGACACACTAAGGCAATCTAAAAATTCAGGCAGAAAGACATCATTGCTCCTAGACTACAGAGCTAAATGGAGGAGGTTGGATTAAACTGAGAGATTAGCACTGCTTTGCAGAGGTTAGAACTTCTGGTCTGTCTGACAGGAACTGGCCCTATGAAAGAGATGCCACTGCTGCTAGAGGCATCTTCCAAGGTATAAGGAAAAGGGAAAATATTGCTTTCTCCCTTCCAATTTTTCACCTCTGTTTCCAATCAGCCATAAGTAGGCTGCCGCTAGGATTCACAGAAACCAGCCCCTCTTTCAAAGAGAAATTATAATGAGGAGAGGTGAGAAGTATATATAACAGAAAACAATGTCCCAGAGAAAATCAAAAGTGTCTTACCTTAAATTACAGGCGCAAAAATCAAGTCTACATTACTAAAGACCTAAATGTATTACTAAAGACTTAAATGTACATAGTAAAACTTCAAAAGTATAAGATAAAACAGTATCTTAGTAATCTTTGTTGGGAAAATTTTCTTAAATAAAACACAAGCATGAAAACTAAGAATAAAATGTTACATGTTGGGTACATTACAATTAACATTTACTTCTCAACATGACAAAATTTTTTAAAAATCATTGATTAGAAGAAACCTTTTCATTGTGTCTAATGTCTAATTAATTACTCTCTAGTATATATAAAATCTTAAAAGTAGTAAGAAAATATAAATTTCTCTTCTTGATATATATTCAAAGGAAATAAACTCAGTATCTCAAAGAGATTTCTGCACTCCCATGTTCACTGTAGACTTATTCACAATAGCCAAGATGCTGAAAAATCCTAAGTGTTCCTCTATGGATGAATACATAAATAAGTAATTTTACATGTGTAAAATGATTGGCCATTTATTTCACTTAATAGCCAACCACTTTATATACATAAAATGTCCTTCAAGTCCATTCATGCTGTAGAAAGTGGTAGGGTTTCCTATTTTAAGGCTTAATAATATTCAAATATTATTAAACCTTAAAATATATATTTTTAAATGTAATTACATGAATTATTTACACATAATATGAGACATAATATTTGACATAATATTACACACAATATTACACATATTACACATAAAGGGTTAATGTTATTATTAAGCCTTTAAAAGGAATATTATTAAGCCTTAAAATAGGAAAACCTACCATTTGCAACAACATGAATGAACTTGAAAGGTATTATGCTAAGTGAAGTAAACCAGTCACAGATAGAAAAATACTGCATGATCTCATTTTAGAATTTAGAAAAAATACTGCATAATTCTCACTTAGAATTCATAAAAGCAGAGTAGAATGGTGATTACCAGGGATAGGGGTTAGCAAAATGAGTAAATGATTTTTGTTTGTTTTTGTTTATTTATTTGCTTGAGCCAGTCTTGCTCTGTTACTCAGACTGGAGTACAGTGGCATGATCTTGACTCACTGCGGTCTTCGCCTCCAGCGTTCAAGTCTCATGCCTCAGCCTCCCAAGTAGCTGGGATCACAGACATGCCCCACCATGTCTGGCTAATTTTTTTTTTTAATTTTATTTTTAGTGGAGATGGGTTTCACCATATTAGCCAGGCTGCTTTCAAACTCCTGACCTCAAGAAATCTGCCAGCACCGGCCTCCCAAAGTGCTGGGATTACAGGCATGAGTCACCATGCCTGGTCAGGTAAATGTTAATCAAAAAGATGGGAAGTTTCAGTTATGTAGCATGAATAAATTTCAGAGATTTATGTGCAGCACGATGACTATAGTTAAAAATACTGTATTGCAAAACACTTGAACTTTGTTAAGAGAGTGGCTATTGCATTCTCACCACACACACCAAAATAAGGTAAAAAAAAAAAAAAGAAAATTTAAATAACCTAATGTATAACAGACTAAAATATTTTTAAATCCAATGAACCCATAAAGTGTAAAAACATAATTGTACTATAATACTGAATCATTCCTCAATCATCAGAATGACTTAACTTTTAAAACCTGAAAATATAAATGTTGCTGCAAATTCAGAGCAAAGGAAAGGCTCAGAAATTGCTGGTAGGAATGACAGTTAGAATAACTATCATGAAGAACAGTTTGGTGATATTTAGTAAAGTGAAAAATACAATAAAGTGAGACTTGGCAACATTACATAATTTGCCCAAGGTTCATGATTATCAAATGGGGAACCTAAATTTGGATTCAGCTTGTGACCTTAAATTTTCTTATCCATAACTTCAATAACTATGATAATAAATAATTTAAGAATATCAATTCTAAAGCATAGTAAATCCCTAAATTATCAATGTTTGAATTGTTGAGTAAGTTTTGTTTAGCAAGGTAAGAGATTTTGTAAGCGCAAGTAGAATTATTTTTAACAAGGTTTGAATTCAGGCAACTCTTAGTTAACCAGAAAATATGATCCTTCTACCAGGGACTGACTAGAATTTTCTTTTCTTATCACAATTCTCTTTAACACAGTCCCTTAGAAGTCTTACCATTACTGCTAATCTAATTTCTGGGTACATAGTTTACATGCTACACATTCTACAATGAGTTGCTATGGCTCCCTGATTGTATCTTTTATTAAGCTTTAATTATTACCTTTTCCATTTGGGGAGTTAGTTTGCTAAGAAATTATACAATTCTTATGGCTGGTAGCTTTTATTTCTTTCTAAAATTTAAGTCTCCCTTATCTTGTCCTTCTTATCTCTAGCCACATACATGTTTCCTCCTTCACAAAGTCCTTTTCTCTGGTAGAAATACCTCTTGCCTAGCTAAAGATCCTGACATCCTCTAATAAACTAAGAAAAGATGTGACCTTTCATGCTCAATTTCCTAGAAACAGCTAATGGATTATGGTTTATGGGATTATTTTTTCAGTGCATTATTTTCATCTTCTACAACATCCTCATTCCAGTGGAATGCTCTTAAAATAAAAATTAAGCTAAAATAATGAACACAGAAAAACTCCAACAGTCCTGCTTTCTATCAGGAAATTAAGATAGTCTGTCACAAAGCACTTCCCCTATCATTAACTCACATTGAGAAAAGTCCTATAACCTTGGCTGGGTCTCCTAAGTCTTAAGAGTTGCTATAAAATATGTGTAAAACAATTTTATCTCATGTAAAGACAATAACTGAATCAAATAGCTTTTTTTTTAGCTCTGAGATCTATCACTCTATATTTTTATTCAACTATATCTATTTGTTGTTCCTAATTTTGTTATGCATTGGCTTTAGAAATACTTTGAAGACTCTGCAAGTAGATCATACTCAATTGTGCTACAGCACAAGTTGTCAGGTCACTTACATGCATGGCGTTAATCCACTGGTCCAAGATATTTTATAGAGTAAAATATTAGCTATAATTTGAAAGATCTTAAAATTGGTAATATTTAATGTTAATTTGTTAAATATCTGCATGAATTATTTAACATTTGTTTCAGAAAAAAACTGAAAAAACAAAATGTTTCTTTTTGTAAATATTCATGCATGCTGTTGATAAAAGGGTACAATTTACAAAATAATTGTGATCTACTGATTTGCAGCTAAGTCATTTAGAAATGTGTAATTCTACTTTGGAATGAGCTAGAAGACAACTCATTTTTAACGTAACTGCTTTGCGAAAACAAAAAAGTACAAATAAGATTACTTTACTGAAACATTTATCCATGTTTAAAGGAAATATTCCTTTAATATTAAATAGCCCATCTAAAGATAATTTGCTTTCGTGGTTGCCACATTATGGTTGTTTAATGTAAGTTAGAATATTCCAGTAAGTGTTGAAATTGTCATACTATCCTATCTGCATTTTATGGATCCGAAGGGAAACTGACTTCCTTTAATATGAGACCATTTTGGTGCCAGCAGGGATGAGTTTCCTGTGGTGAGCATTTGGCTTATGACAGACTTGTTTTCTGTGTATTCTTAGCAGAGTGGGAAGCCATGGGAACAGAAGCGTCCCAGCTGACAAGAAACACACTTTATGTAATTTGACGTTTAGTAGAAAGACAAACTTTAGTTATTTTTTCTGACATCGAATATAATTACATTACATAATTAAGGAAAAGTCTACCTTAGTTAACTCATTGATGATTAATAATTCAGATTTTGGAGTTGGTAAATAAAGGAAGAATAAATGAATGATTGATCTATTTGGTCACTTTCTTTAAAGAAAAAATTCTGATTTAAACACACACCTCCATTATCAAGTTTCAATACATATTGAAAATGAATAAATTTTATGATATTCATTTTACTGTAAAACTACTGGTGATCTGCTCAATTTCATTTATACAAACCATGGAACTTTAAAAGTAGTAATCATTAGTGATGAAACAGGATAAAAGCTTAAGCTTCAGAATCAAACTGCATTAAGTATAAATATTAGTTTTGACATTTAACATCTATAAGCTAAATATACGTCATCTGAAAAATGAAAGCATCATTAATATTGACAAATTGTGGTTTTGTGAGATTTAAATGAAAGGATGGAGATCCATCACTTAATATGATCAATCTTATCTAATAAATACAAACTATTAATGGTGTTATTGTACTTTTTTAATATTAACAGATTTAAAATAAAACATGTACAAATATTTGTAGTGAATCTTTAAGTGCTAGATGACATTTAAACTTTATTTTAAATACAGATGAATCCGCATATGATTTCATTCATGTATATTATAATTGTATATACTATACATATATATATATATAAAAACAGAGGTACTGATAATAAACAGGTTAATTTGCTAGATAAAAAAGGAAGGCAGCATATAAAACTCAAAATATATTTGTAGATCTCCAGATTCATGAAGAAATATTTTGAGCATTTGACCATATGGCCTTAATAGAGCTTTTAATGCATTAGTTCGTTATACTAAATAATTATTTAAATTTGCTTTTTTGTTGTGTGTTCTTGCTACCAAAGGACTTTTTAAAGACTTTATTTACAGCTTATTTTTTTAAAAAATATATTCAATCTTGAACACTTGTAGGTGTGTTTTGTTTCCTAAATTAATTTACTAGACTATTTTCCCATAAAAATAATGTTATAAATATATTATATTTTCCAAAGTTAATTCTCAAAAACTGAGATAGTCAATGATATTGCTAAATTATAGTAATAATATTATTGATCTCAGTTCTGATTCCTTAAATCTCCCAAGAGTATTTTCCTTTGAAAAGACAACTCTTATCTATTCAATTGATTTGCTGAGTATTAATATTTCAGAGAGTATGATATAAATGATGTGAATATGTCCAAGGGGCCTTGTGGAAGTAATTTATTGGCATCAAGAACATCAGAAGGGAGCCCAGTATCTTTGAATTCTGTAACTAGGGGGCCTTCCGTAAGGTCTTCCTGGTTTTCATGGATTTTTATACTATACTTGGCAGAAGAAGAAAAAGAAGTTGATTATTCAGGAGCATAAGGATTCTTTGGGGAGTAAACAGATATTTAGGACAGTCAATCAGAGAAAATGATGGCAAAGCCCAAGAGCAGAAGATTGTGGAAGAACAAGCAGCAGATGGCATTGATTTCCATCCTGACTGGTGGTTTGAGGAAGTACTATTTACATATAAAATAAGAGTTTCTTCAGGGAATTAAGATTCTTTCACAGTCAGTTATTAGATGGTTATTTTACTCATTCATTCAATAGCTCATTCAACAGTTGTCAGACTCCTCCTGTGTGTGGTGCAGTCATGTATGGAGGTCATGGAAACAGACACAACCTGACTTTCACGGGCCATGCGGTTTAACGGAGGAGACAGGAACCTAAGCATGGTTTTAGAAATGAACATTTTCTTGAATAGTTTCATATTTACAGGAAAAAGTGGAAGCACCAGTACAAAGAGTACTCACGTACTCCATAGCCAGTTTCCCCTAGTATTAACGCCTTTATTAGTCTGATACACTTGTCACAAGTGAACCAATGAACCAATATTAATATATTATTATTAATTAATGCACACCCTTGATTCTTATTTCTTAGCTTTTACCTAATGTCCTATTTCTAGCCCAGGATCACATCTAGGATACCACTTTACATTTATAATACTTGTTTACTTGCCTATGTGTAAACAATAAGCTCTTGGCTGTGAGAGTTTCTCAGAATTAATTTGTTTTTGATGACCTTGAGAGTTTTAAAGGATAATCATCAGGTAATTTTTAGGATCTCCTCTACTGGGATTTGTCTTGCTTCTTCAAATAATTATTCCAGGGTTATGAGTTTTTGGAAACAGGACTGCAGAGGTAAAGTGTCATTTTTATTACATCCTGTGAAGGGAATGCACTATCAATATGCCTTCTTATTGTTGATATTAAACTTGATCATTTGGCTGAAGTAGTGTCTGTCACCTTTTTCCATTATAAGTGACCTTTTTCACCTTTTCTATACTGTAGTATTTAGAGGAAAATTACTATAAATGGGCTTTTAATCATAATGTGGGAAGGGCAATGAGGTAAGAAAGAGTGCTTAGATGGTGAATTTGTACAGGGAGTTGTGAAAATGTACAGGAGGATGAAATAACATGGCCACTGACGACAGGAAATGTCCCTCTTAAGATGTCATACTTTACTTACTCTGAAGAATCAAAATTCAGTAGTCAAATAACAGTGTGAGACAGAGGGAGCAGAATCAGTGTGCAACTACATTGGATGGTTTTAATGTTTTCAGCACCTCTTGTTTATCTAATGATCTCTACGAATTATAAAAAGTTTTATTATCTAAGCTAACCTTCAGCCCAAATTTTAACTGGATGTTTTATATTCCAAATAATTTTCACAATTGTTTTTCTATCAAAATAATACGTTGTACCACATGGTTAAAGGGAAAACATAAAATGTATGTATATTTGCTCCATATGTGATATTTTATTTCATAGCAAAATGTTGCTGTGAAACTCAATCAAGCCAATAATTGCTATTGGCACGTGTTTCTACACAATTCTGTCTATTCTTCATAATTTTTAGAGGCAGGTGTTATTCCTGATGTTTTGAAAGAATAGCTGATAACTAATAGGAAAGAAAAGTGATTGATGCTGTACAAACGGTGGGTGTGGAAGTGGAGGTGACCAAAATACATAGTTCTAATTCATTCTTGTTTAACCCCTGTGTCTTAGTCCATTTGAGATGGTATATCAAAATACTATCAACTAGGTAGCTTACAAATGACTAACATTTATTTATCACAGTTTTGGAGCCTGGGATGAAAAAAATCAAGGCAACGACAGATTCAATGCCTGGTAAGGGCCTGCTTAGGGAGAGCCTTCCTTCTGTAGCCTAACATTGTGAAAGGAGCAGGCAGCCCTCTGGGACCTGTTTTTAAACAGAGCTCATCTCATTCATGAGGACTCCACCCTGATGAACTAATCACCTCCCAAATGCCCAACCTTCTAATATATTGCTTTGGTAATTAGGTTTCAACATAAGAATTTTTGGAGGACATAAACATTCAGACCACGGAACTCTATAAACCAGACAGAGGTGAATGCCATGGGGGAAAAAAAAAAATGAGGGGAAATTAGTAACTGTCAAAATTTATAAATGTTCATCCATTCAGGAAGTGTTGAATATATTGAGAAGCTGCTATGAGGTAGGCATAATCTTATTTGTTGGAGTTAACATGACAGGCATGATCAGACACGGCTTGAGGGACTTTAATATTCTAAATACAAATATACCTAACGGGCTTGGTTTTAACATTCTACTACTTAGCTACCTATGTAGACTTAAGTCAATAAAGCTAAACAGAGTCATCTCTCACATACCTTAGAAAGCTATATTTTCTGAGAGCATAAGCAAGGATTTGTGCAGAACAGAAAATTTAATGGAATGTAGTAGACTGTCTTTAAAAAAAACATTGTGAAACAAGTACACTGTACACTTGTTACCAACTTGTCTTAAGTCCAGTGAAACAGAACACTCATGAACACAACAACTTACATGAAGTGAGTTTATTATTTACACATAGGAAACAAAGGACAACAGAAATCGATGATCATAGGAGCTGGTTTCCCAAGCCTCAGAATAGCTGCCTGGAGAGGACGGAATGTCATCTGTGCATACACCGCTTGCAACACAGATGAAGAACGCTGGAAAGATGCCCACCCCAGTTTTTCTACCCCAGGGTAACATGACTGACCTCGTAGAAGTAGTGAAGGATATCCTACTTCCTGTGGGGGACTGAAACAGAGCTCAGGCTGTTGTACCAGTCTCTCCCTATCTCAACGTGTTACATTCCCAGCACATTCTGGTGATTCTTGGGAATTGCAAGTAAGAAAAGAAATAGAACTAGATTGGTTCAAAGCCACTCACGTAACTGTATTGCAGCAATTCTCTGAAAATCGACTTCAAAGCTAATTAACGATATAAGAAGAGAGAGAATCCACAACATACCTAAAAACTAAGAATTCCTGGGAGGTGGTCTGAAAAAAATGGCCTTTTTAAAAGTTTGCCAGGTGATCACAGAAGCACTAAATCTTCAGAGCTCCTAGAGTGGATCTCGAAATATATTAACAATGAGAAATATGAAATAAAATTATAAAGAGAAGAAAGTGTGAAAAGGTAGAGGAATGAAGGAATAATTTGCTTATTAATATTGATAGACATACTCAAGTATTTTTAAAAGTATCCAGAAAAGTAATTTTTAATGTAACAGTAAATGTATTTATCTAAGGTGGTATCAGTGCATATTAAATCGTGGCCTTTTTATCACGGAAAAAAATTGAAACATATGAGTTCAGTGGACAAGGACAAGATATGCTATAAGAAATGGTGAGAAAACAATTTAAAGATACATAACATCTTTATTTTTGGGAGATGATAGCTTAATCTTCTCAAATGGAATTTAAATATGTATGATTCATTATAGCAACTGAAAAAATCGTGTTTTGAAATGCTAGTGCAAATATGAAATCCCGAAGTAGCCAACTGTTGTGTAATTATTCAAAGAAACTTACATTTATTTCTATAATTTATGTTTTATTTATTCTCAGGTCTCAACCTCTAGCAAGGACTTTGTCTTCAAACTCATATGTCTTTAAAATCTGGAGTTTCAACAAGCAAACTATTTAAGCCTTTTAACACTCAGCATGTCTATTTATTCCAGCAGCTTAGGCTGCTGTCATGGCTCTTGTGTAGGTCTTCCCCTTTCACTATTTCCTTCCTTCAGATAACCCCATGGTGGCATCTTCTCTGTTTTCGAAGTGAAAGCTCTCGCCCTTTGCCTCAAGACTTGGCTTCAGCTGTTCCTCTAAGGCCATTGTTAACTTATGTCAAAAAGTGTTTACTGGGTTCTGATTCTGAATGAATTCCAGACTGCTCTAGTCTGATGGTCTTACTCTTTCAGCAAAAGATCATTAATACCAACTCTGGCAGGTTTTGAGCATAATGCTAAAAATGAAGACATCTAATTACCAGCTAACCTACAAGAATAATTTAACTTTGATAAACCTCATATTTCTCAGCAAAAAAAACAGAGATAATAATGCTACATTATAGGATTTAGTGAGAATTACATAAAATCACGTTCTTCATCCTATTCCTGATTCTGCCTTAAATGATGTAACTCAGTGTATGACACTAAGAGGAGATCAAGAAGTAGCAGAGATTATTATTATTAGCACATGTAAAAATACTAGAGATTTATATTTCTAGTGAATGTCTTTATGTATTGTTGAAGCACCTCTAAACCAATTAGTACCTAAGTTCCTATTTCCCTTCTTAAAACCTTAGAACTACTGTTCTGGTTTTAGGACAAACCCTTTCTTGATTATTAAATCTTATACAGAGACTCCAGTCAATTCTCAGATTATATTTGAATAACCAGAACTACGATATTTTTCATTGAGTGTAACCCACAAGCCAAGTGGTTCAATGGCCATCCGTGTTAGAATTACTTAGGGGTAGAAGTATATATTAATAGTGTAGATTCCTATACCACACTCTGGAACTGCTGAATAAAAGTCTCCCAAAGTAGAGCCTAGACTTGTGAACACACAAAGAGGTTATAGGGTGAATGTTGATACAATGTTAATATTGAGTTTGGCATGCCTGACTTTGTGTCTATGTCTCAAAATGTGATTGTATTTGGAGACTGGACCTTTATAGGGGAATTTAGTAAAAGGAGGCCCTTAGGATCAGCCCTCATGCAATCTGACTAATGTTCAGATATGCAAATAAGATGAGAGCATACAGAGAGAAACGCTGAGGGTGTGCACACACACCGAAAAGGCCTTGGAGAAAACACAGAGAGGAGGCAGCCATCTGTAAGCCATGAAAAGAGGCCTCAGAAGAAACTAGACCACCCACAACTTCCTGCCTTGGGAACAATGAGGAAATACATTTTTACTGGGTAAGCCACCCAGTCTATGGTGTTTTGTTATGGCAATCCTAGCAGGCTAATACAATGCCTGTTTATGGTGGTCATAGTAGTTCATCTCTTTTTAGAAAATGATCACACTAGAACCTTTTTTGAAAGGATAATAATAGTTGGCCAAGGGAAAGGTATAGGAAAGGTAATTTGCCAGGTGGACAAAGATTTTAATGTGTGAATGAATAAATGAAAAAAACGAGTGAATGCCAGCCGTGCACAGCGGCTCATACCTGTAATCCCAGCACTTTGGGAGGCTGAGGTGGGATGATCACCGGAGGTCAGGAGTTCGAGACCAGCCTGGACAACATGGTGAAACCCCCGCCTCTACTAAAAATACAAAAATAATTAGCCAGGCATGGTGGCACGCGCCTATAATCCCATCTCCTCGGGAGGCTGAGGCAGTAGAATCACCTGAACCTGGGAGGAGGAAGTTGCTGTGAGCCAAGATCACACCACTGCACTCCAGCCTGGGTGACAGAGCAAGACTCCATCTAAAATGATAATAATAATAATAATTAGTGAATGCCTTCCTGGCAAAGTAAATCATATAGATACATATATTTAGATTTCATGATATTACTCTGGTATTAAAGTACAATATAAATCATCAATAAGTTTGTGATAAGAAATTAAAATATGATGTTTGATATATCAAATTAAATGGAATTATATGTCAAAAAATGTAGTAGGATATGAAATCTTTATGGTCCTTTGATCCTATGGGATTTTGCTCTGAGGTGACACCTATGCCTTGGAAGATACAAAAATATTGACATATTTAATTTAACCTTATTTATTCATCCACCAATGAGAAAAAAAAAGAAATGAGGCTGTTTCACAATTTGCACTATTCTCAAAACATACTCCATTATTTTGTGCAATATTATATATCCAGAGGGACGATAAGCAAAATCTACCTCAAATATAAATCAAACCTGAAAAACTGTTAGAGGTGGAAAAAACTTTTGTTGCTTTTATTAACTATACGAATATAAAACAAGTGAGGCACAGTGGATCACTCCCAGAACTTTGGGAGGCTGAGGTAGGAGGTTTGCTTTGGCGCAAGAGTTCCAGACCTGCCTGGGCAAAAAACAAGACCCTGCCTCTAGAAAAAAAAATAAAAATTAGCTAGGCATGGTGGTTGCCTGTAGTCCCTGCTATTCAGGAGGCTGAGGTGGGAAGATTGCTTGTGCCCAGGAGTTTGAGGTTGCAGGGTGCTATGATTGTACCACTGCACTCCAGTCTCCAACCTGGGCAACAAAGAACCAAAAAAAAGAAAGGAAGGATATGAGAAAGTCATAGTCATTACTATCTCCTTCTAATAAAAAGAAATACACACACACACACACATGCACGCACGCACAACTAATAAGAACAAATTAGCTATATTCAATGATAAAATTCAATTTTATTTAGTTTTATAGACCATATGTCAGCATTTATTCTTTCTAATTACTGAAATTTTATGTCTTCATCATTTGCTCTTTAAGCCAGAAGGGTTATGCCTATATGCATTTTGCCCTTTTATTTTAAAGTAAGCATTTATACATAAATATTTGCATCCAATCTAATTTATGTCAAATTCAATTATAAAAAAAGGAAAACTAAGTGTTTCCACAGCTAAAATATAAATGGTAACAAATGGCAAAATATTTCACCAAAGGAAACCCTCTACATAGAGATAAATTTTCTCTGAATTTATAAAAATTTTTTAAGAAACACACCAAATCCAATATTAAACAAATACTTCCAGGGAGAAGTTTAGGATAAGCTTTTTACTAAATTCAGACAAAGGCATTACCACCTCATTTATTAAGTGAATGCATACATTATAAATAAAATATTAGTAAACTGAATTTGGCAGTGTGTTTATATGATAATACATTATGGACAAATTAGGTTTATCCCAAGAATGCAAGGTTAGTTTAATATTAGTAATTTAAGTTACGGAAGTTTTGATATTAACAAATTAAATGGAAAAATCATGTGATTTCCATAAGTGCACAAAAAGTGCTAAATAATATTCAACATATAGTTATAACTTTTAAGCAGCATGGTATCAATAAAGGATAATTTTGAGCTAATAAAGGACAGGTACATAAAATAAAACTAAAAAAAAAAACACTTTTGAAGGGTGCATTTTGAAAGTTGTTACTATAAGATGAGGAAACAGCAGACAAGAATGCTCCCGACACCCATTCTTCTTCAGGAACAAAAATCAAATTATAAGAAAAAAACAAAGGCAATTTTTGCAGGTATCATGATTGCTTAGGGAAAAAACTATAAAAATAATCCAAAAATACACAATGAAAGTATATTAAGAATATTTTCTGATTACAAAATCATTATATAAGTATAAGCAGAATTTTTAAATATCCCTAGTTATTAGTAAATATAACCAAAAAACAAAGATAAAATGGCAAATAAAATGTAAACCTTTTTAGAATGAATGAAGGTAAAAATTATGCCTTCATAGACAAAAATACAAAATTGTATTGAAAATGTAACAGGGACTTACAAAAAAGTGAGATGTATTATAGAATAGATTAGAAGTCTATCATATAGATGCGAATTCTCCACAAGCCTATCTATAGATTAAATGCAATTTCAAATCCTATTTCAAAAGGTACTGTTTTTGTCTGTGTTTGTGTGTATATGAGAGAGAGAGAGAGAGTGTGTGTGCGAGAGAGAGACTTCTCACACTCCTTCTTTTTTTTTTTTGGTTTGAGACAGGGTCTCACTCTGTCACCCAGGCTGGAGTGCTGTGGCATGATCTCTGCTCACTGCAATCTGCCTTCTGGGTTCAAGCAATTCTCCTGCCCCATCTCCTGAGGAGTTGGGATTACAGGCACCCACTACCACGCCTAGCTAATTTCTGTAGTTTTAGTAGAGATGGGGTTTCACCAAGTTGTCCAAGCTGGTCTCAAATTCCTGACCTCAGGTAATCCGCTTGCCTTGGTCTCCCAAAGTGCTGGGATTACAGGCATGATCCACCGCACCTGGCCTCACACTCATTCTAAAATGATTATGGAAGAACAAGACACTTGAAAAGAATTTAAAATTTAATGACTTTTTTCTGTCAAAATCAAAATTTAATAAAAAACGTTAAGACAATGTGGTAGAAGCAGAAGGGCAGAAATATAGAAAAGAAAATATGCAGCATAAGAACGATTTGTTATATATGTAGTACTTAGTCTATAACAGAATGGATCTTGAAAATCCGACAGCTGAAAAAATTGTGGTAATCAATGCATTTTGCAGCAAATATTTGCAATTCAAAAAACTCCTTATGTTATACCACAAACAGAAATGAACTTTACACTGATTAAATACTTCAGTTAAAAGGTAAGACTAAGAAATGCACAAATGCTATTAAGAAAGAAAACGAGAGTTTTTTTTTTTTTTTAATAAACCATGTGAAAGGAAATATTACTTAAACCACATGGAAATAAAGCTACAAACTATACAGAGAAAAATAGATACATTCATTCAAATTAAACTTCAGAAATTTATAATTTTAATTTTCAAATAATCCTATAAAAACAATGAGGAGAGAAGCCAGAAGATATTCCTAACAAAGTACAGTTGATTTTCATTGTCTGTAGTAATAAGTATTATAAAATCACACTGAGCACTAATTTTACAAATACTAACATACTGCTCCTAGAGGAGATACAGGGTTACGTTCCTGTGAGCCTGTGGTCACAACATTTTTATCAACTGGCCAATGCATAAGCTTCTTTTATGTATGATTTTGTTTAAGAACACCTTACTTAATACATATGTATATAATTGATTAATTAACAATAACTTATGCCCAATTGCACTATAACTCATGCCTGATTAAAGCTTCTCTAACACATGTATTTTCTCTGTAAGGCACATCATTGCCTCCTTGCGCTTACTAACACTAGATAGCACTTCATTACTATGCTTAGGGGGCATTTTCAATGCTGAAATCACAAGCAAAAAAAAATATGAGAAATATGACACTTAATTACTCTGCTTAGGGGGCATTTTCAATGCTGAGATCACAAGCAAAAAAAAAAAAAATATATGAGAAATATGACACTATGTAGGCCATGAAGAGAGAGCTTATTTATAATATGAGAGCACAAACCTGAAAACATAATGTTGCCTTGGTCTACCTCAGCTGGGATTGTGCATGTTCAAAGAGCAACTCAAATATTTTGCTGTTCCATGCGTATCTGCTAATGAACACAAAGCACCACAAATATTGATTGTAGTGTTACCAATTAATTTTGGCAAGGAGGCAAATTCACAAATGTGGAATCTACAAATACTTATTCAAATACCAAATGAAGATTCACTGGATTAATATTTGGAATATATAAAATATTCCCTATGAATTAATATAAAAGAGTAAAGCAATCCTGTAGAAAATGGGCAAAACATGTTTGAAATTTGTCATAAACAGAAGTCATAGTCAACCTTTTTAGTAACCAGGGAAATGTTAATTCAAAGCATGATTGTATATTCCTTCCTAAAGATTACAGTGAATTATAAAACCTAACAATAAGAAATGTGGGTGAGAATGTAGTACGATGGGATCACAGTAATATTATTTTTAGTAGTATATATTGAATTAACCATGTTAAAAGCAATTTAACATTTTATATCACAAAATTAAATGTTCGTTTTCTACACCAAGCAGTTCAATCCAAGATATATTCCAATGAGTAATTTTTTAAACTTGTGTACCAAGAGTCAGGTATAAGAATATTCAGCTCAGTATTTTCATAGTAGCAAAAATATGTAAACATCCCAAATGCATATCCACAATGGTATGGACAAATAAATTATGCCATCTTCATGTAAAGGAATACATAGGAATGTTCAGAAGTAATGAATGAAGTGTTTCATCAACATGAGGGCATCAATGTGAGTGGATTCCACATAGACAATGCAGAAGCACAGAAGAAAGTAATAGAATAATACATATAATGGAAACTGGTTAAACTGTTTTATAAAATAGATAATATCAAACAATATTTGGGAACTGATAATACAAAATCCAGTTGTAAAAGATGGAGTGCATTGTGAACATGGTGAGATTCCTCAGAGAGCTTTTCATATGAAGGTAACATCCTACTATTTCTTAGCTGATGATTATATAGATGCCATTATGCTATTTTTCTAAGCTATAATATAACTTTCATGCTTTCGTGTTTGTATAATATCGATCAAAATAAAATAATAACATTGAGATTACCTAAGAAATAAGAACATAGTTTGCCTCTTACATTTGTATAAGGCTCTAATTTTGTGATTTATTTTACTTAACACAACTTAAATTAATGAGACTGAAATATAGACATATATTTGAAAAAATGAATCTGTTTTAGATGTTTTGTTAGGTTAAATCATTCACAAGGTTTACAGCCTTCTACAAACGAGAGGTAAACCATATTATTCCTTCTCAGGTAATTTCAACTTTACTGTTTTTATTTTGATCAAGAGGAAAGAAATACCATAGTCAGTTCCCTTAGGAGAAAGGAAACTGCTTTGTGCACTGTTTGTTTGTTTTTTAATACACTGAACAACATTCTCAGTCATTTCCTCCCGAAAGTTAAGATATAAAAAATACTTCCATATCATTATTCTCTGTTGAAATTTAAAGCAGAAGGAAGGAAGGAGTTACAGATAACAAGACATGAAATTAAGTTTAGCTACATAAGTTTAGTCTAACTCCTGTTTTGTTTCTTCCATACCTCAATCACAGCTTGCTCTGAATATCTAAGTTCCATTCATTTTGCAAAATCTGCTCTTATTTAGCACTAAATTAAAATTCTTGCAGTGAGACCAAGAAACCAAAGAAGTATATTTGTAACTACTGAAAAACAAATTCAGCAGCCTTTTTGATAAATACATTTTTAAAGTAGGATATATTTAATTGAGTTCATGATAATTAACTGTGGGTTCAAATGTAAAAACAATGCAACTCCAGTGAAATAATGAGTGCTCAATAAATAACAGACATTATTATCATTATTCTTTTCTGCAACGTCAAGAATCCATAATCAAGAATATTTCTCTAACTTTTGGTAACAGGTAAAAAAATAAATAAACACAAGAGAGTTTTGGTATTATTGAGTCTATAACAATTCCTCAGGAAAAATGTATGCGGTTTACTTTTCTAGCTTTTATAAACAAATGCAAACTATTGTGGCATGACCTACCTGAAAATTCAAGATGAACTATGGATGTATTTGATTGAGATAAGGTCTCAGTCTGTCATCTTGGCTGGAATGCAGTGGTACAATCACGACTCACTGCAGTCTCAATCTCCAGGGCACAAGCGATCCTCTCACCTCAGCCTCCCGAGTAACTGAGACCACAGACACAGACAATCATGCCAGGCTCATCTGTTTTATTTTTAAATTATTTTTGTGGAGACTGGGTCTCCTTATGTTGCCCAGGATGGTCTGAAAATCCTGGGCTCAAACCATCCTCCTGCCTTGGCCTCTTAAAGTGCTGAGATTACAAGGCCCAGTCTTCATTTGTTTACAACATGCTTAAACTGGGTAAAAGAGGAATTCTTTTATTTATTATGTATTTTTAAATCTTTTTTTATTTTTGTATTTATTATTATTATTATTATTATTATACTTTAAGTTCTAGGGTACATGTGCACAATGTGCAGGTTTGTTACATATGTATACATGTGCCATGTTGGTGTGCTGCACCCATTAACTCATCATTTACACTAGGTATATCTCCTAATGCTATCCCTCCCTCCTCCCCCCTCCTCACAATAGGCCCCGGTGTGTGATGTTCCCCTTCCTGTGTCCAAGTGATCTCATTGTTCAATTCCCACCTATGAGTGAGAACATGTGGTGTTTGGTTTTCTGTTCTTGCGATAGTTTGCTGAGAATGATGGTTTCCAGCTTATTGCAGCACTATTCACAATAGCAAAGATTTGGAATCAACCCAAATGTCCATCAGTGACAGACTGGATTAAGAAAATGTGGCACATATACATCATGGAATACTATGCAGCCATAAAAAAGAGGAATTCTTTAGGTGACCATAGTCTGTCCGGAGGGCTGAGTTACGTACCCACTGTTTACCATGAAAAGTATATGTTAATCTCTAGAGGCATGAAAGCTTCTTTTAATTGGTCATGACTGTAGGTGGAAGGGGAATGGTCTGTGCAAGGTGGGAAATCAGATTGGAGGCACCTTTTATAAACCCATAAAACCATCACCATGTGAACCAGAAAAAGAGAAAATATTGTTCTAGGGAAGCAAACACCGGGGATATATTCTTATTTTGGCCTTATATAAAAGGAAATGGGGGAAAAGGTAGAAAGTCTCCCCCAGAAAATTCCTAACCACAGCAGTCATGCCAACGTATTTGCATTTGAATTTCAGGACACCACAATGCGGCCTGAAAATGTGCTAAAGACATAATTGTGGGCCGGGCGCAGTGGCTCAAGCCTGTAATCCCAGCACTTTGGGAGGCCGAGACGGGCGGATCACGAGGTCAGGAGATCGAGACCATCCTGGCTAACACTGTGAAACCCCGTCTCTACTAAAAAATACAAAAAACTAGCCGGGCGAGGTGGCGGGCGCCTGTAGTCCCAGCTACTCGGGAGGCTGAGGCGGGAGAATGGCGTAAACCCGAGAGGCGGAGCTTGCAGTGAGCTGAGATTCGGCCACTGCACTCCAGCCTGGGCGACAGAGCGAGACTCCGTCTCAAAAAAAAAAAAAAAAAGACATAATTGTGGTCATTCCTGATAATCTCCACTTTTATGGCACATATACATGTTGCCAGAGGGCTCAGAAGGGTCTTCAGAGGCTGCTGAGACCCCCAGCCTCAGCAGGTTTCCAGGTTTTTGACACCATCATGAGAAAAAATTCCAGGACTAGTCAGACTGAAGTGAAAGGCAACAAACCTTTATATTGCTAAGCTAAGTACAAGCTTAAGAGAGAAGTGCAGGTTTGCTCATGAGAATAAGATGTGGACAACACAGTTCAGGTTTCTAATTTTATGTGTGTTTCTTTAATTAGGGTTGAAATAATCATTAGGTATTCTAAAAAAGAAAGGGATTTCAGGAGCCCCAGTATCCGTCTCTTTCTGCCTTATTTAGGTTTGCCTGAAAGTGTCATGGACATGTTACCCTGACCAGGGGTTTGGCCATTTTTTCTCCCATATTTTTGTGTTTCTATTATCCTGTGGTTTCTTTGCCTGCTTCCTGTTTTAGCTGTTGTTTGGGTTTTTCCATCCTCCTGAGACCACTCAGTGCTATGCTTGCCTCGTAAACACAATTTCTCTCTTAGGGAATCAAGACATCTATATTAAATCCACTGTTAAAAGAATTTCTACAGAATAACATTTCCACAAAAAAACTGCTAATAAAAACATGATATGTCCATGAGAAAATAAGCCACCACAAATAAGAATGTGCAGAAATAGGCAGTGGCAGTATCTGATTAACAAAGACTGCAGAATCGAAACTTGGACAGAAAATAGAATATCGAATGTATACATTGATATTAAAGTGAGCATTGAACATATAAAAGTGAAATAAACAAAAATACATACTGTTTTGAAAACCAACCAAAACAAAATCCAATACACACACACACGCACACACACACACACTACATGAAATTGAAAACACACACACACACTATATGAACTTGAAAATCAATACACTAGGGAATAAACAAAGGGAGATTTAGTGAGCTGGAAGATTTAAAGGTGTTAATCAGCGAGTAGGAAGAGAATTCTTAAAAGCTGAAAATGTAAAAAGGACTTGAAGAAAAGAATAAAAATGTTAAAATGCTTTTTTCATGCAAGAGAGAATAGAAATCATGGGTGAGTGAAGTTTTTTTTAAAATAAAAGTTACATGAATGATCTAACAGTGATTAAAGGCTTAAATGTTAGACTCAGGAAGCCTGATAGAAATACTAATAGAAATATATCTCTATAAAGATATATTCTTATAAAATGGAAGAACCCATAAAAACACTTTTTAAAAAGCATTAAAGCAGCCATATAGAAGAAACAAAACCAAACAAACAAAAAGTATACAACACAACTATCTACAAAGGAGCAGAGTTTAGACTGATTTCTTATTTGCCTGTATGGGGCTTCTAAAACAGAGAGAAAATGTGTCAGAAAGCAATAAAGTTAGTCTATAATTGTAGGCCAAAATTTATTCTTTATGAATAATGATGAAATACATACTTTTCAGACAAAAAACGAAAAAAGAATAACATCAAAATACCATTAACTATGTACTTTGAAAAAATAGAGGATAGTAGAAAAAGTATTTCTGAAGAAACTTTTGGAATGCAGAAAGAAATTTTGACTAAAAAGTTATCACAAATTAATTCTATGTAATGGCTTGCTTGGCTGGTATAAAAGTCAAATTTGGTCTGATATGTGTCATTAAGACTGCTCCAAAATCTTGGGCAAAATAGTATAAAATGTTAAATGACTGCATTGGAGTTAAATAATTTAAAATGGGTTTTTATATTCAAGAACAGGGTAAGAATATAAGTTGACTATAATTTTATGTTTAATACATATTTTAAGTTTATAAGGTAGGCCCGTGTCTTATGCCTGTAATTCCAGCATTTTGGGGAGTCAAGGCTGGAGGATCATTTGAGCCCAGGGGTTCAAGAACATCCTGGACAATATTGTGAATACTTGTCTCTACCAAAAATTTGATACAAACAAAAAATAGATGGGTGTGGTGGCGTGAGCCTCTGGTCCTAGCTACTAGGGAAGCTGAGGTGGGACAATCGCTTGAGTCTGGGAATTAAAGACAGCAGTGAGCCATGATTGTGCCACTGCACTCCAGCCTGGGAAACAGACTGGTTTGAAAAGATATCCAAATACATACATTGTGGGGATTTTTAATATTTATATTATGATAATTACACATCATATTTATATTATGATAAAATACACATACAGTCATAAGAAACAGCACTCTTCACTCAGTCTGAACATCCTACGTAAACCACAATACATTATAAGCAGATAATTGACATTGATAAAATTGTTTAACCATATTTAGATTTTTCTAATAACATGCTCTCCTTTGTGTGTGTTTGGATGTGGATTTGTAGGAAATTTTATCACATGTGTAGACTCATGTGACCATAAGCAGAGTCAAAATGCAGAACATTTCCATTGTCACAAGGATCCCTGTTGCTGTCCTTTTCTATCCACCACTTCCCCACTTCTCTCCTACTCCACAACTCCCCATCGTTAATACCTGTAAACCAGAATAGGTTCCTTTCCCCGTAATTTTGTCAATCAAGGATGTTATACAAATGGCATCACATAGTATGCAAATTTGGAGGATTGACATTTTTTCTTAAAAAAGCTTTCTTCTTCCCTTGAAGCGTCTTTACAGCTCTGTCAAAAATTAGACATGCTTGTGTGCATTTATTTCTGGTCTCTCTATTCTAATCCACTAATCTCTTCAGCTATGCTACACTGTCTTGATTACTGTGGCCTGGTAGCAATTTAAGTTCCCAGATACGTTGTCTAAGTTGATTTGTATATCTACAGTTTCTTTATTTTTATTGTTGAGTCGTATTTCATGGCATGCTTGTACCAATGTTTGTTTAACCATTCACTTACTAAAGGGCAGCTGACTTGTTTCCAGTTTTTGCCTATTATGAATAAGAGTGCTACGAGTATTTATGTATGGTTTTTGTGTGAACCTAAGTTTTTATTTCTTCCTGATAAATGTCCAGAAGTGAAATCATTGGGTCTATGCTAGCTGCATGTTTAGGTTTTAATGACTTACCCCCCATTTTTTGACGATGGCTATACTACTTAAAATTATGACCAGACAAGTTTGAACAAAGTATGAGTGATCTAGTTGCAGTGCATCCTTGCCAACAATTGATGCTGTGATTGTTTTCTCATTTTAGCCATTCTGATAAGTATGTAATATTAACGTGTGATTTTAAGTTGTATTTCCACAATGGCTAATGAAGATTATCACAGGTTCATGTACTTATTTTCCATCTATGCAACCTCTTTAGTGAAACGTATCTTTGTGTTTTACCCATTTTCTAATTGAGTTGTTTTCTTATTTAATTTTTTTTTTCTGTTCAAATTTGTGAGGTATGCATGTATGTTCTAGGTACAGGACCATTGTTGGATATGTGTTTAGCAAATACTTTATTACTGTCTATAAACTTGTATTTTCATCCTCTTAACATGGTTTTTTGCAAAGTAAAAATATTAACCTTGATGAGCTCCAGTTTTTTGTTTTTATTTTTATTTTTTATTTTATGGGTTGTGGTTTTGGTGTCAGATATAAAAAGTCTTTACAAAGTTGTGAAGCCCTAACATTTTTACATATATTTAATAAAATTAAATTATGTTTTAACATTTAAGTTTGTGATCTATTTTGAGTTAATTTTGTATTTAAAATATAATGTTTAAGTCAAAATTCTATCTTTTTATCCAATAGCTGTACTAATGCTCCATCACCATTTGCTGAAAAGGGTATCCTTCCTCCCTCAAATTACCTTTGTGCCTTTGTCAAAACTTAGTTTGGACATATTTGTGTGGGTCTACTACTAGGTTTTTATTCTGTTTCATTGATTTTTTTTTTTCTATTCCTCCACCAACACTACGCTGGTGTGACTGCTGACTCTATACTATTCCTTAATTTTTGGCAGAGTAAATCATCCCAATTTTTTCTTCTTTTAAAATATTTGTATAGCCCGGGTGACAGAGCAAGACTGTGTCACTAAGGTAGAGATTATGCCTTTTGATATTAAATTTTATAATCAAATTTCTCTGTCTATGAAAAAACCTTACTGGGAGTTTGATAAGGATTGCCTTAAACATCTGGATTAATTTGGATATAATTAACATCTCTACTATGTTGAGCATAGTTTATCTTTGATTTCTTGCCTCAGATTTAGTATTTTTAATATATAGTTTCATATATTTTGTGAAGATTATATCTAGCTACATAATTTACTTTGGAACAATTGCAAATTATATTGTGTTTTCAATTTTGGTTTGTACAAGTTCATTGTAGTACACAGAAATTCAATTGAATTTTTCGTGTTGATTTGTATTCTGCCACCTTGCCCAATTCACTAATCAATTCTGGGAGTTTTTCAAGATAATTTAGGATTTTCTATGGTTATTATGCATCATCTATGAACAGAGATAATTGTATTTATTCCTTTCAAGTTATTGTGCCTTTTATTCTTCTTTCTTGCCTTATTGCACGGCTATATTGAGTAAAATCATTTAGAGTTGATATTCTTGTTTTGTTCCTGAAATTTAGAGTGATAAAGTCTAGATACAGACTACTAGGACAACTGGGTTTTTCTACAAAAACAAAATGAGAAATATCTCATTCATCACCTGTACAAACACAAAAATACCAGTTTTAGATGAACCTAGAGTTTTAATATGAAGAGGGACATACGCCAATTTTAAAAGAAAATACAAAGAGATAATTTTATGACCTTAAGATAGCAGACTTTTTTCATTCTATTACAATATACATAAAATTTATTATATTAATCATTTTTAAGTATACATTTTAGAGGTGTCACATAAATTAACATTATTGTGCAACCAAATCTCAAGAACCATTTTCATCTTTCAACATGGAAATTCTAGGCCCACTAATTAACAATTCCCCATTTTCTCCTGTCCTATCCCCTGGAAACCACCATTCACATTTCTCTGTCTCTGAATTCGACTACAGGGACCTCATATAAGGCAAATCATGCAACAATGGCTTTCTAAATACTGTACAAACCACAGGAGAAAAAAGATATATAAAATGAATGCACCAGAAAAACTGTAAACTTCAAAAATACCATAACATAATAGAAAATTAAGCAATTAACTTAAGGCAAGTTTAATATATAAAAGAAACATAGGATTACTCTCCGGAAAATATATCAGAATACCTCTGAATCAAATAACTGAAAGAACAACCTAATAGAAAAGTAGGAAGATTCACAGAAAAGAAAACATGAACAGCCAATGCACATTTGGAACAATATTAGTTCTATTTCATAAATATTAGCCTTAAAATAACAGTGTAATATCATTTCACATCTACTAGTTGACAGGATTCAAACACTGACAATATCTTGCTGAAGATTTGGAGTAAACGCATTTCTTTTTTTTTAAATTATACTTTAAGTTCTAGGGCACATGTGCACAATGTGCAGGTTTGTTACATATGTATACATTTGCCGTGTTGGTTTGCTCCAGGTGAGAATTGAACAATGAGAACACTTGGACTCAGGGTTGGGAACATCACACACTGGGGCATTTCTTATCCATTGCTGGTGGAATTGTAAATCAGATCAGTCACTTTTACCTATTAAAGTCAACTAGAACCCTGTAATTTTATTCTTCCGTATATTCCCTAGAAAAATCCTTGCCTATATGTTTCACATGACATATATTAAGATTATCTAAACAACATTGTTTTGTAAATCATGAATGTACCTCAAAAATATAATGCATAAAATATTTGCAGATATTATTGACATATTATATATGATATATCTCAAGAACAATTTCAGTAGGATTTCTAAAACTACATCATGGAATATGTACAGTCTCATTAATTTATATAAATGTCATTAATTCATGAAAACAAAAGTGTTAATTTTAGGAATACATATATTAGGTAAAATTTTAGAAAAATGTATAGTGATAAACTCTGGATAGATTTAGCTATAAGAAAGAAGGGAGCAGGGTATGTTTTGAGAGGGATTCCTTGGGTGATAGTAAGTAAAATATAAATATTGTATATCTTTAGATGAACGATTGTCTTATTATTATTTCATACATTCATTTTTGCATTCACTGTCATTCGTTTTATAGATAATACATTAAAATACTAAGATAAATCATGAATATGGTCTAAACATTTAAAATAAAATGTTAAATTAGCATGGACCACTTTCATTTTCAAACAACTTCTTTTATTACAGCAACATAGGTGAGACAATGAAATAACTTTATTGGTTATTCACTTAATATGCACTGTTTCATAGAATTTAAATATATTTACTACAGGAAGATGAAGATTTGTTCATTTCATTCATTATCATAGTTGCTATCTGGAAGAGTCCCTCGAGTAGAGTAAATGCTTTATTTCTTTTTGTATGATAGAGTCTTGTACTAAGTGCTTCTAATGAAATAAATGAAAGAAAAATATAGTGGTGGACCATGTTATACCTGCACTCAGCTATTTAGAATTTAATAAATACACCAAAAAGCACACATTTGCTTATATTTCTCAAGAGTAGTTGCCAGCATTTATACCTCTTTGCTTTCCCTACTAAATTCTCAACATATTAGTGATTAGATGAGAAGGTTTGAACAAATAGAATAACTTCTAATAAAATATATTGAATCTAACATGAAAGGATTATACATTTATGCACCAAGTGTATTTCCAGAATATTTATTTTAATAAGATTGGAAATATAAACAATATTTTTAATGTTTCAGAAATCCATGTTTATATGTGGAGATTGCCTTAAAATGAATGTAAGTTTTACAAAAACTAATTGATTTCATTCCTGAATGTTACATTACATTAGAAAGAGTATAGCTAAAGTGATTTATAACATTAATTTTTGCTACACAAGGCAATATAAGTACTTTCTTTAAAAAATTATATTATACATTCTAATGAGAAACAGTTCACTGTATAATTTTAATTTTTTATTGATGAGTAAAGGTGTGTAATGATTCAAAGGGAAACCTTAAATTTTTAAAGAGTGAAAAGTTCACCTATCATTGTACTCAGTATAATTATTTGACTTATTAAGTTTCACCAATCAATAAATACTGATGAGAAGCACTATTAATTCTCATATATTTGAATTTAATATTATTTTAGGAGATATAAAACTAAACTTAGATTTGGTAGCATAACCTGTAATAATATGTCCAACAGGCAAATTTTGCTTTCTCTCTTCTCTCTTTTATTTCCATGTAGAGTTGTATGACAAATTTTTTTAAAAAATGTAATATACCAATTATTTGTAGACATGAACTCAGCATGGTTTGTTTTTAACACTTTTGAATGGAAACGGCTGTGTATCATATAATGCAAGTAATTTCAATACATATATTTCCTCTGGGCTATCATGTATCCCTTTACATTAGGGTTGGTTCAGAGCTTTTCTGAGACAGTCATTGCTTAAGACCAATCAAGAGCACCTTCACCGTCCACCATTTAAAATGTTGCTATAACTCAAGAGATCCTCATTTTGTCAAAATCTTATGTATGACTCCCCCAAATATTGATTCATAAAGCCAGTCTCCTATCTCCCTGAATTTACAAGGATCTGCCTAACTGCCTGAAGACACAAGTAGAGAGGAATCTCTTCTTTACTAACACTTACTAATACTTTGATGATAATTTAACTGAATTTTAAGTAAACTTGGTGGGCACTTAATTTATTATTTAGTTGCTTTTTTAAATAATTACAGATTTTATTTAAAAAGAAGTTGAACATAAGGAATCATCTTCTGAGTATAATAAAATATTAACAGATATATACAAATGTTAGTGTTCTAAGTTTGAAAAGGATTACTCAAATCTATATGTCTAATTTCCTGAACCAATTCAAAGAAAAGGTAAGCTTATGATAAGGAAACACAGAAAATTAAGAACAATTGACAAATTGTTTATTGTCAATTTGTCAACAAATTGTCAACAAACTTGTCAACAAATTGTTCTTTGTCAATCTGTTAAATCCTATCCTGATTTTCCAGAGCAATAATTAATTTAATGATCATGAAGATGTTGTGGTGAAGAGTCTAGCTTTTATAGATTTTCTAAAATATAACTTTAAAAAAACAGTATATAGCCCCACTCTTAATCAATTACATAATATGTTTGTAGTTAATAAGATATTAATTTAAAATTCCAAAGAAGTCTGATTGCAAAGGAAAGTATACATTTATGCATAGTACACAGTAGTAATAAAGTATTTACTTATGTACACGATAGTAAAAAAAAGTTAAAGTACGTTGATTTTTCATTATATAAAAAGTTGTTCTCAATAACATAGAAACATTTTTTTCAAGGTTGAGAGCAATAACAAACGGTAGCCAGCATATAGATATTTATCAACATGATCAAAAAGTATGTGAGAAAGGAAATTGCCATTCAGGAATTCCTATAGATACATGTGTGTGTGAGGACAACTTCCAAGAACAACAACAACATCAACAACAACAAAGAGTCCAATGGAGAGACAGAGGCAGCAATATAGTTTAAAAGTAAGGAAATACTATCTGACATGCAGATAGTGAATGAAAGGATTGCAGATGAGGCACCATTACATAAGGTAGCTATAATAAAATATTCATCACACATAAACTCTGAACACTCTATTTTTATGATGTTAGGTACCAGAAAGGCTACTCTTTATGATGATTCATACAACCGTCTACAATGATAGTGATATAATCGCTCAAGAATCCACCATTCTTTTCACTAAGGAATCACAAAGAAGAAATGACACTGAGAAATCATCTGTTACCTCTCCCTCACCACCGAGCAAGACCACACGTAAGCAATTCTAGACATGAATATTTGGTTCTAAAACTGGAAGTTGAAAATACGTGGTATGATAAATATTACCAATCTCATCTGACATTTGGAGTAGAAGCATTTTTTTCTTTTACCCTTTCCCAAGTTACAACAGCATAAAAAATTATCATACAAGTGAAAGTGGAGTGGAATGTAGATAGTTTAAAATGTAATTTGAAAATGAGAAAGTAAAATTTTTCACTTAACTTACATCAAATTATTCTTAGGATAAAAAATGTTATCAATATCTACAGTGTACAATAAGCCAGGTATTACTTGGGAAAAAAAGAGGAGAGTAACATAGAATAACGATTATATCTCCCTTTCCACTTGTTCCTCAAAACTGCAATCTGTATTTGAAAGCTAAGAAATAAGCCAAATAGTGAATAATTGAAAATTTCTACAAATTAAAATTAACATACAATTTTCCTGAAAGAATAGGACATAGTTGAAAAATTATTTGTCTGAGTCAGGAGGTTTAAAATATTGTGGTAGCTATTCTACAGATTTACATGATTAGCATTGGATGTATCAGTTCAGTTTGGTGGAATAGCCTTTTTTCTAAAATACATGGAATGCACTGAGTATTTTTTAAGATGAAATCCTAATATGATTTGCAGATATATCAGTAATTTAGACAGGATTATCAAAATCCCACTGAAATGATCAGGAAGAGATAAATCTGTGAACTTTTGACTTATTCAAGTTTTTGAGTTGATAGAATAAATATTAAACATCTTAATTTGAGTTTTGAACCAGAGTGTATCAGCTAGTCAATAATAAAAATATCATCTTTAATATTTATAAATTTTAAGTCGACAGATGTATTTTAATGTGAGAGACAAACTGTATTTGGTTACTGCCTATGGTCCAAAAAATCTGGAATGCCCTACTGAAGTGAAACTTAATAATGTAGAGTAAATCCACTTGTTCAGGTAATTGACTCCTATTAGTCATGGTGAAGAGGTAGGAGAAGAAATAGTAAATTTCCTCCAATAAGTTCCTTTAGAAGACAATTTGCACTCAATTGAGAACACTGGATGAATGTCTATTGTTGGCCAATCTAATAAGTAGCTTGCTCAGTGACAGGAATAAATGGTAGAAAAAGGCCAATAGTGTTTCCCTACCTCATGTAAAGAAAAGACATGAAGAGGAAGCAGTCCTTTCAATTTAACATAAAGACTATATTAATTCAACTTACTCTATCAAATATAATGAGTGCATCATTGCAAGACAATATACAAAAACTGAGAGCAATACAATGTAAAAAATATTCAAAATATCAAATAATTGGCTTTTTTGAAGTTTTAGAAAATAGTTGCTAAATAATTCAAAAATTGGAATTTAAAAGATTAAAATATGTAGAGAAAAATATGTTAAAGAACAAAATGTGGATATGATGGGGGTGGAAAGATGGGAAAAAAGAATATGTTAATTTATGGCTTTAGGCCCTAATTTGTAGTTGTGATAATGTTTATACTATAGTAATACTATGAAAATTAAATAAAATGCTTTTCTCCTTTGGCCAAGATGGGGAATAGTTATATGGTTTGTATTTCTGCCTAAACTAACTAAATTTTTTGGAAAAAAATATATTACACACTTTATTATAGATCTATAATGTATAATATATAATATCTATAATATATAATACAACTCAATGAACATCATAAAATGAGAAACTACGATTCCTAAGAAATGGTAAGAAAATGAAGTGAGCTTTACCATGGCCCAGACTCACTGCATAGAGACAGTATTCAAGATATGGGGTAAGGAATGATGAAACAGGCAGAGCCTAAAAGCACCTTTGAATTAAGGGGATGAAACTTAATGTCCAAGGGGGAAAAATGATTATAGTTTGCAGTCAAAGTACCTAAGTGAGAGAACTATGGACATTTGTAGAAGGTTCTTCCTGAGTCTGGAACACGGCAGGCATGTGGAAAAACTGCCTAATATCAGGTAAACAATTACAAAAAAGAATTAGAGAGGATAACCTCAAAGATCATTGAAATTGTGTTATATTTTAGACCAATGTACAAAACCTCATCATGAACAGGGCTTCAAGTGGAGTACTAAAGTGTTTTGCCTTGGTGATGGGAGCATAAAATTCAACAAAAATTAAGCAATTTCTAGTCCTGTTTATCAAAGATCAAACTGCTGCAAATTTATTTAACCGTGTTTCACAAGAAAACAAAAATATTTATAGGAGGAGAAAAATATTTCATTTCAAACTAAGTGAAATTCACAATGTTTGGCCTTCAAAAATTTGTTTGGCATAAAAAAATCAGATAAAAAAGACCCAAAGTGATAAGATAAAGCAATCAATAAAACCCAATCTAGAAATGACATGTATGATACAATTAATAGGCAATGATATTGAAAGAGGTGTCATAGTTCTATGTCCTTTGTTTGTGAAACTAGTAAAACTATTTAAAACATAATTAACAATGTGGATGATAGAAAAAAATGTCCAAATCAAACTGCTAGGGACAAAATTACAATATTTTACATGAAATCTAACCGAATGAAATCAAGAACAGATTAGACATTGCAGAAGACAAGATTGGTGAAATTGAAGACATATGAATACACATTATCTATAACAAAACAAACAAAAAAGACTAAAAAAACCCACATAAATAAGGAGTTGTGTCATAGTTTAAAATAGTATAATATAGGTGTAGTAGGATCACCAAAGGTAATGGATTAGAAAAAATAAAAGTAAAAATTGAAAAAGTCATGGCTAAGACATTTTAAAATTTTACAAACATTCCAAGCCCACAGGCCATAGAAGCACAAAGATTCCTACATGCAAAATATATAGAAAAAAATTACATATAGGCATATGATAAACTAAGCCTCAAAAATAGGGATAAAGAGAAAATCTTCAAAACAGGAAGAGGAAAAAGATCTATTGTATACAGAGGAAAAAACCTGATTATGACAGCAGAACTTTTTTTAAGCAAATGGGAAAAAGAATGCAAATTCTCTCAACTTCTGTTAGAAAACATAAATGTTAAACTAAAATTCTGCATTCAGTAAAAACATCCTATGAAAGTGAAGGTAAGATTAATACACGTTTAGTTTTACAAAAGCTGAAAACGGTTATCAGCTGACTTGCATTTGAAGAAAGAACATAGTTCAAGCAGGAGAGAAGTAATGTCAGAGGGAATATGAAACCATACAAAAGAATATAGAACACAAGGAATGGCAGCTGGTAATCACTTAAAAGTTCAGAGGATCCCGAAAATGAATGCAGACTGTGCTAAGACAATCTAACTTTATTAGAAATATATGAAATAACAGAGTAAAAGAAGTTGTGGAAATAAATTGATTTAAGTCACTTTGGAAATGAGTGGAATCTGTAAGATTAAAGGCAAAAGAACTCCACATAAACACTGCACCCTAGTTGATAAAGTTGTTTACTGCAGGACTACGGGTTAACAGTTTGCTTATTGTTATTCATATATTCTGAAATTGAACAACTATATAAATGAATGGTGAGGGCTAGGAACCAGTTTGTATTTTGGAGTAGAAATTTACAGATAAACTAGCAAAAGAGGCTAGAATAATCCATGTGGTAGTAGATTAGAATTGCAAACACTACTATGAACTTAGGTTTAGCTTAACAAAGACATAAATGTTAAATATATAAATATTTATAGGTGTGTGTCTCCACAGGTTAGTAAATATATGCACATGTCCTTTTCCTGTCAGCTGGGAGGGCCCAGAAACAATTTTTTTCCTAGTAGCAATGAGCAAACCTAGCATCCATATCTTAGGTTCTAGTATCAATTTTTTGCAATGAAAGGAACAAGGGTCTCTAGGAGAAATGGCCATTTCTAGGAATCAGGGAGGATATACATCAGATTAACCTGGAGAAGCATATTGCAGTGATCAAGGTCAATATCCACAGGGATAAATCATGTAGATAGTATATAACTTTGATAGGATGAGATAAAAATGGCATTTTACCTCTGTGGTCTTCCTCTCAAAAACCCAGATTAGAGATAAGGAAACCCAGATTCGTGTGGTTTTCCTCTCAAAACCCAGATTAGTGATAAGAAAACCATCAAAGAAATTTCTAAACAGGACATTCATCAGAATACTAGACTAATAATCAATTAAATGACCAATGAAAATGTCCAAAGCACTGGATGGACACTGGATGGATAGAACAGAAATTGATAATAGCTGAGAGAGAGAGAGAGAACAATTTTGCAGTATTTCTGTATGTAAAAATGGGTTCTAAAATAAAGTTTTAAATGTGAAATAATATACTATTTACGGTAACAAAAATATTTTGTACTGAGGGATGAAAATGACAAGATACGGGCAAATATATGTGGACTGCAAACTAGAAAACATTGCTAAGAAATATTGAGGAAGATCTAAATAAATGGAGAGATATTGCATCTCCATCTATGTCATGACTTAATAATGTTAAGATATTAAAATTGCCTAAAGTTAATCTATAAATTTAATGTAATTCTATTGAAAATTCAAATAGCATTTTTTTTCCAGAAATTGACAAGATGAATGCAAAATTCATGGAGAAGTTCAAAGGAGTTAAAATAGACAAACTGATTTTGAAAAACGATAAAGAGAGAGGAATTATAATACCTGACTTCTAGACTTATTATTAATTTACTCTAATAAAAAGATTGTGCTACTGGAATAAAGATGACAAATGTGTTAATATAATAAAAAAGAAGTCTACATTTGACATTGAATTTTAACAAAGATGAAAAGGCAATTCAGTGGTTAAAAATTGTCTTTTCAAAAAATCATGCTGGAATTATTGGATATTCTAATGCAAAAAAAGTGAATCGGTGAACCTATATTTATTGTCACATATAAAAATTAACTCACAAAGGTTCATGGAGCCTCATGTAGAGGCTAAAAAATAGCAATATCTGAAAAAAGTATAGATAAAAATTATTTGTCATCTTAAATTAGGCAAAAACTTGCAAATACAACATTAAAGCACGATTCTAACAGAACCAAAATATTGACAAACTGAACTTCATAAATACTAAGAAATTATTTCCTTCAAAAGCACAGTCAAGAAAAACTTTTAAAAAGTCAAATAATGCACAAAAAATATTTGTAAATCATATATCTGATGAATATATTTTCATATATAAATTACTCTCAAACTCAATGAAAGAAAGCAAACAAACCACTGCCAAAATTGGCAAAATAATTGAATAGGCACTTCAATATACAAAAAAAACAAAAAACATAAAAACAAAAAACGCATATAGAATATAAGCATATGAAGCTCAACATCTTTATTCTTTAGGTAAACCCAAATTCAAACCATAATGAGACAACACTACACACTTATGAGAATAGCTACAATCCTAAAAAATCTTTTTATATCAAATGTAGGTGGGTATATAAAATGGTACAATCACTTTAGAAATCAGTTTGGCATTTTCTTAAAAACTGGAACACAACTCAAAAATATAATTTGGCAAATTATATATCCTTGCTAAGATGTGTACACAAATGTTCATACCAGCTTTATTTGGAATAGCATTTTTTAAAAAACAAAACAACCAAATATCCATGAACAGATGAATGCATCAAAATTGTATATGTCCATAAATGAAATAGTACTCTGCATTTTAAAAAAGGAATTGTTGCTGCACTCAACAAGAGAGATGATGTCAAGATATTTATGTTGAGTGGAAGAGGTAAGACAAAAATAATGCCCATGAGAGTCCACTTATATAAAATCCTAGAAATGTAAACTAATATATAGTGAAAGAAAGAAAATCAGTGATTTCCTGAGGACTTGGGGGATCAAGTGTAGAGGGGCAAAAAGGAAAAAAAAAAAGCTCATCATATTGATAATAATTATGGTTTCAAGTTTCTCTCTCTCTATATATGGAAGCTTATGAAATTGTACACTTTAATAATGGGTCATTTAGGTATATTCATTATACCTCAATAAAGCTGTTAAAATGAAATGACATTGTCCTATTTGTTTCACATATAATAACTAGCTGTACATATTTTAATAACCACTGTGAATTCACTTCATCATAATAAACTACTTACATTTATAATATGCTTTGCAATTTAATAATCACTATCAGTAAAATTATTTTGTTAATGCCAACAAAATCCCTACGAGTTTGATATTATCTTGATTTTATGTTGGAAAATCTGGCTTGGAGAGTTTCAGTTATTTATTTGAGATTAGAGCAGCTAAGAATTTGCAGTAATCCCCTACCTCTAGCTGACAGGTAAGCACCCTGTTCACTAGATCATATTTGCCTCACTCTTTACTGTAATGTCTTATCTGAAGTCCACTGTGTGCAAATTCTCTTTGAATGTTTATGGCATTCTCTATGTTCGTTGGTTTATATCATCGACCATACCATATTTCATTTTTATACACTTCATTTTTATCTACAGCTCTGAGCACATGCGTTTTACAAAAGGAATGCATAATGAATGCTGTGGTTGAATTAGATTTATACATTTATTTTTGTAAATCTTCTGCAATCTCTGCAAACTACTGTGTGTCACAAGACCTTCACTTAAAAAATAAACATGGAATTTCAAATCCATTAGACCTAATGATCTCGAATATCAGGGAGTTCAAAGGAATGAATAAGCAAGGGATTAAGTTCTCCTCTCCCAGCTTTCCCCAACCATATGTTTAATTAGTTTACAAAACATATAATCACTGGGAATAAATACATACAATATCTTCCCAATGTTTATCCGTTATCTATTTTTTAAATTATTATAAAGTTCCTCCATCTGTATTTTATCAGGGACAGTATCTCGATACAATGACTTACAAAATATTTTAATGTGCTTACCAACATTGTGATGATCTATAAATAAGGGTAGTCTAGGACATTTGAAGTACTCATCTTGAGTATATCTCTTGCAGACAAAAATTAATCCAATGTCACTAATTAGAGATTTTGAGGTTTCATGGACATCCTACCAGATTTTAGACATGTAAAAACAGAATTCTTTCACAGAATCCTTTTACAGTTTGTTATTAAAAACCAAGCTACTAATTATTAGTTTATAATGTGCTATAATATTCTTTTTTAGTGTAAGAAGATGTGGGGCCCTCAGACCCACATATGAAATTATTGGACATTTAGTAGACCTAATGGTATTTAAAATATCTAGGGTAGGACTTAAAAATTGGAGGAAGGACTTATAAATGGAGGAATCCCTTCAATGAAGTATAGTAGAACAGTTCCTAGATGAATATATTAAAAGCAAATAATACAAAAAGAGATAATATTCCAATATTTATCATTTTTAGTAACTTACATTTTTAGAATAATGTAAAAATGTAAAAGTATGGTGAATTGTAGCTGCAGCCTATATATGAATAGAAGAGTTTTTACAATTATAATATTAGGTGGCTCCTTTTTGAATCAATATGGTAATTTGTGAACATATGATACACAGATATGTGATCAATATATTATACATACATATAGAGTTTATATATTGAATATATTATAAATGCATGTAATCAAGCATAATTAAACTGATATATACACTACAATTGTATGGGGAAATAATAGACTGAATATTTACTATATCTAATGATGTAGAAAGAAACATTTAAAATAGCTTACAAAAGAAGGAAAGTAAAAGAAAGTCTATGAAGATTGTTTGCTACCATATGTCAATAGAGAGACAGGGTTCCTATAACCCAAGGATAAAGAATGAAAACAAACTCATTCTGTGATGTATTACAGTGATAAAATTGATACACTGCAGTCTTTGTGAAAGCTTTCCGATTTTTCTTCAATTAAAAGCATATCTGAGCATACACCATAATTCACCATATGGATGAATCTGAATTCCATGAATGGAGAAAGATTTGCTATATAATACATTTCTGTATTTTTTTAAAATTTTATACTTTTTTGTTAGGCTCTTTTTGAAGGAATGAGTTTTCTTAGGAAATTTATTTGAATAATAAAGGACTACAGATTATCAAGTTTAAACTTTTGATGGGACTGAACTTTGTTAGCATTCTTATGGTTAAACGTAATGGCATAAGAAGTAGCTGAACTGGCATTCAAGGCTTAAGTACAGTGAAAAAAATTTAAGGATTTATGACTGATAAGAGATTTATTCCACTTCTCCTTAATTTTTGAAAAATAGAGACTTTATGCTTCTCTATCATAAGCAGTATTAGAAGTGATATTATGTTTTAGTTGAAATAAAAATGTCAGGTTTAAAATTTGCTATTATGACTAATTATGGCATTTTTGAATCACAATCCAAGATCCAAACAGCAGAAGTATAAAAGTATAATCTAAGCAAAATTGTGGCGGTCTCTAGAATTAAATAAATAGGAAATTACTGTCTAAAACATGTCAGAAATGTTGGCTGATTGACACTGGGATTTAAAAGCTTTGCTCTAAATGACATGGCTAAATGTTGAAGGCTAACTGTAGTCTCAGGGATATGTTTTTTAATAGTCTTCTTGCACTAATTGTATCCAAAAGATTACATATAACCATTTACTACAGTTTGATTTAATTATAAGCTAATTTGATAACCTTCATCAGGAAGACTATTCAAAGCATAAGCTATCTTTACATGGCAAGTAGTTAGCAGGTTTTATAAAATGTATTACAGTTATGCCCAGATTTGACTGACTCACAATAAAGTTAATTACATCTTATCCTTGTGAAACTGATGTTACTTGTTTTATTTTCAACATTGTGAATTTTAAAGCATCTCATTTTTGGGAGGGGGTATCATTACACAATTGGAAGCCTTACTATGATAAGCTAAGTAGAAATATTGTTAAAAAGCACTTTCAAAGCTGTTTCAGGCTACTGATAGCTGTCATCATTTGGAAGTAATTGCAATATAAAATTAATTATGTTGTCATAGATGA
Source organism: Trachypithecus francoisi (assembly GCF_009764315.1). Lineage (NCBI taxonomy): Eukaryota > Metazoa > Chordata > Mammalia > Primates > Cercopithecidae > Trachypithecus > Trachypithecus francoisi. Next base: position 68,805,100 of record NW_022681472.1, read on the forward strand.
ACAGTGACTCCTCTCCCTTCAAAAGGCAGAGAAGAAAGAGAAATGTAGTTCATTTCTAAATGTGGCACCTCTTCAAACTGAAGGTGGAGCTCAAAATGAGCTTCAGGTTTTATAAGATTGAGAAACTAATTTCATTATATATTTTCCATCATGTGTCAATTTTCATTTTCTAATTTTTGCCATCTGTTTCCTCTTATAATTTCTGCTTAAATAAATAAAAGAGTTGGGGTAGGCACAGAGTCATTCGTCATGTGGCAGTTTACACTGGTGTCTATTCTAGGCTACCATCATAATATGATAACCTATGCAAATAATGATAATAATATGTAGTGTTTTAATGCAGGTAAAAGAAAATAAAACAAGAATAGTGTGTTCACAAAGTGGTTAAAGAACATTTTAATTACAACCCCTACCATCAGCTCCTAGTTGTGTTTGTGAATAACTTTATAGTCTCAGACACTTTCGATTAAAATCACTTTATTCCATGATGCAAATAGAAAAGTCAAGGTGGATTTCTACTAAAATTATTCCAAAAAATGTAAAAGGAGGGACTCCTCCCTAACTCATTTCATTAGGCCAGCATCATGCTGATACCAAAACCTGGCAGAAATACAACAACAAAAACACAAGCTTCAGGACAATGAACATCAATGCAAAAATTCTCAATGAAATACTGCCCAACCGAATCCAGCAGCATATCAAAATCTTATCCACCATGATCAAGTCGGTTTCATTTCTGTGATATAAGTTGGTTCAACATATGCAAATCAATAAATGTAATTCATCACATAAACAGAACTAAAGGGAAAAACCACATGATTATCGCAATAGACAAAGAAACAGCTTTCAATAAAATCCAACATCTCTTCATGTTAAAAACTCTCAATGAACTAAGTATTGAAGGAACATACCTTAAAATAATAAGAGCCATATATGACAAACACGGCCAGTATCATACTGAATGGGCAACATCTGAAAGCATTCCCCTTGAAAACCAGCACAAGACAAGTATGCCTTCTTTCACCACTCCTATTCAACATAGTATTGGAAGTTTTGGCCAAGGCAATCAGGCAAGAGAAAGAAATAAAGGATATTCAGATAGGAAGAAAGGAAGTCAAATTATCTTTGTTTGACGATGATATGATCCTATATCTAGAAAACCCCATTGTCTCAGCCCCAAAACTTCTTACACTGATAAGCAACTTCAGCAAAGTCTCAGGATACAAAATCAATGTCCAAGAATCACTAGCATTCCTATACACCAATAACAGTCATGCAGAGAGCCAAATCATGAATGAACTCCCATTCATAATTGCTACAAGGAGAATAAAATGCTTAGGAATACAGCTAACAAGGGAAGTGAAAAACCTTTTCAACGAAAACTATAAACCACTGCTCAAGGAAACCAGAGAGGACACAAAGAAATAGAAAACATTCCATGCTCATGGATAGGAAGAATCAATAGCATGAAAATGGCCACTCTGCCCAAAGTAATTTATAGATTCAATGCTATTCCCATTAAACTACCATTGACATTCTTCATAAAATTAAAAGAAAACAGCTATTTTAAAATCCATATGGAACCAAAAAAGAGCTTATATAGCCAAGACAATCCTAAGCAAAAAGAACAAAGCTGGAGGTGTTATGCTACCTGATTTCAAAATATACCAGAAGTCTACAGTAACCAAAGCAGCATGGTACTGGTACAAAAACAGCTAATGGGTGCTAGACTTAATATTTAGGTGATGGGTTGATCTGTGCAGCAAATTATCATGGCACATGTTAACCTCTGTAACAAACCTGCACATCCTACATATGTACCCTGGAACTTAATATAAATTTGATGGAAAAAAAAAAAAAAGAAAATCAAGTTGGAAGAAAATTTGCTGATATTTTTCAAAAGGATGCTTTAAAATGTAAGATCCTTTGGCGATATCTCTCTAATGTGCTTTACTTCCAGACCTTCAAGCTTTTAGAGGTTGCTGTAACACAGGTAAATCAACATGTATTAGACTCTTTTACAGATGAAACATTTGTATAACATATTTAACAATGTAGATACTTTTAACTTTTTCATAATAATGTTGATGACTAAAACTATACTGATGAAAAATTAATGGCAAAACATAATTCAGTTTCTGGCTGATAAAATGAAACTGCCCAAACCTCGAAAATGACTACTTGAAAAGTGAAGTTTTCAGTAATATATACTTACTCTTGATATAAACAAAGTTGCTTCCATGATTCAGTTATTTTAAAATATCTTGAAAATTCATTCAAACTTAATATATTTCTTTCTCAGCTAAAGGATCTCACTCCTCAGAGGAAATAAAAATTAATAAAGGAAATACCTAAATCAAGCTTTCTCTAATTGATAACACTGAAATTGGAAAATAATAAAAATAGTGCTCTAATTTTTATTATTGGCCTCCTATAAATTTTAGAAATCACAATGGCTTATCTTAAAATATGAATAAAAAACATAACCAAAAGATGAGTGAAGATAATTCCCTTTTATATTGAAGTGAAACCTAGAAAGGACTTTAATTGCTCTGTAAATGAGTGCAACGTCATTGCATCAGAAACAAAATTTTCTATCGAACATTTATACGGAAAATGTTTTATTTTCAATAAATAAGAATTCGATGCACATTTGGTCTAAGACATTTTAAAGCATTATTCTGTGTCTTCCTTCAACTCTATGACTTATTTAAAAATATCTCACAAACTGGGACTACATTCTAAGGGACTCAAAAAAAATGGAGAACATTACCAAATAATTATGCTTATCTATTAATTTTCATTATTACTTCTTTGCTTTTTTTTAACCATATTTGGAATAGTTTAGCATTAGGCCTATAAATATTCTGTTCTAATATATTTTTGAGAGAGTTTACCCAAATTTGAATGGAATTCAAGAGCTGATTATCAACATTTCTTATTTTCAGTTTTTTAAGTCATAGAAAACCTAAAATGAAACATTATTACCATTTTTATTTCTCTATGAGCTAAAGTACTTTCAGTTCAAGATAAATAAATGAGGCACTTTCTTTTAAGGCATATTATTAGAGATAAGACAGTATATATTTCTGATTCAGGTAAATCTCACAGGATATGAATTATCCCAAATTTATTTTTAGATAAAATCTTATATTCTCAAGTTTCCTGCTTTCCAAGTAGCTCCACATTAGCAGAACAAAAATGCTTTTATATTGGCCCACTTCAAATGTTCAAACCTTTAAAATTGTTCTATGACAATAGCCCCAGAAATCTGCATATTTTTTGTCATCTTGTACACTTATCTCTTGACCATGTCACTTTTCCCTCCTACATTTGACAACAAATTATTTTTGCGTTGCTCTAAGTTACTCAAAAACATGTTCTTTTGAATATTTTATTTTTTGTGTTTTTATGAAGTATTCTTCCATTTCAGATAGTCACGTGTATTTCTTGCAATGCAGTTTTCAGAAAATACTCCCTGGGGAATTTGAGAAGTGCTTACTCCCACTCACTGTGTGGTCCTATGCTGCAGGCCAAACATAATTAAAATTATTGTAGTCATCTGAATACTAGACTCTATTCTAACAAATTAGCATTAAAATGCCAGAAAAAAAATGAGCCAAGCTGACACCACTAGACAAAAACCATTAGTAAGCTTTATTTCTGCCTTAGCAAGATCATTTCAATTCAGAACTCCCAACAGTTCATCCGAGTCTGTGGAGAATTATAGACAGATCAGATGGAAGTAAAATATTTGAATTTTTTTCATTTAATTCTTCTAGCTAATTTATGCACTTGTACCACTATATAAGCTCAGTATCCTGTGTCCTCAGTATCTTTATGGCACATATAATTTTTTGCTTTGCAATATCATACTTCTTCTACTTTCACAGATTAATTTCATCATATGACATTTTACTTCTGTAGTACTTTGACTTACCTAATCATTCAGCGTATTTTAAGTTCAGACTATATGTGAGTTGTAGTACAAAATGCTAAGAATATAAAACCACAAAAACATAACCCTGCATGGCAAGAAGCTCACAATCTAATAGGACAGAAGACAAAGAAGTAAATAGGTAAGAGTACAATTCGATACTCAAATAACTAATTAAAAATCATGCAATATACTTGCTCTTCTCTTTATCTTTCCTCTCTCTAATGCTTAACATAATTTTGACTTCTTAAACCTTTTCTCATGATTATGGACATCTTCTAGCTCAAAGAAAAAAAAATGAAGTAAAAATCACACAGGAACATCGACATATGGATTTTCATGGAATAATGAGATCCAAGTGAGATCTCCATCAACCCATGATTTCAAAAATCTAAAATAACATCAGCCCATATTGTTTACTTATGTCCTCAACAGTGCTTTATGAATAGAGCTTATGATTAAGGGCAGATGTTGTCAAGGTATAGTTCAATTCTGTTCATTCACCACTGGGCCATATTCTAACCTTCACTTCTTCCTCCATGTATAATCCTACTGAAAATAATAAGCTTCATTGAAAAGAATGTCAGCATTGGAACCAGATGAGCCTGGGTTTTAGTCTTTCCTTAAGAACTTGATTGAGGAAAATTATTAAAACTCCTTGAGAGCTTGTGTGATCATTTAGTTTAGAACAGTAGTTCTCCACCAGGGGCAATGTAACATCTCAGAGATATTTGGTAATATCTACAGACATTTTGGATTATCACAACTGATGGGTTGCTACCAGTAGAGGATACGTATGCTGTTAAACATTCTATAACAAACATAGTAGCCTCCCATAAAGAATTTTCTGACTCCAGATGTCAATAGGGCCTCTATTGAGAAAAATATGTGTATTAGTTTTCCAAAGCTGCTACAACAAAATACCATAGACTGGGTGGATTAAATAACAGAAATTTATATTTTCATAGTTCTGGAGGCTGAAAGTTGTAAAATATATATTAATAAAACATAAAATTAGATGTATGTTATTAAACCTTTAGCATTAATACTTAAATTATTAAGTATAATTATATATTCAATATGTTAGTATATACTAAAAAGGCTTTCTCATCTCACAAACTTTTTTTTTGCTCAATTTTGATGATGTATTCAGAATCTGACCGTAGATTTTCACTTCCATTGTCGTGATACTCATTTTTGTCACTATATTGGTTAGCTATTGTTAGTAAACCACCTGCCACAAAACCTCAGCAACATATGACAACAAACATTTGTTCTTATAAATATGCTGTTTAGTTGTTATGATTCTGCTGACTTGGCATAGGTGTTCAGGTAGGGCTCAGCTCAGTGGTTCTACATCATGTGTCCCTCATCCTTCTCCTGGGATTTTTGTGCTAACGGATGCATGCTATATTAATGGATATTGTGGAAGCATAAAAGAACAAAGAGGATACTGTAAGGCTTAGAATCAGAACTCACTGAGTCCCACTTCAAGAAGTGATAACACATACCTGGAGGGGAAGGAAGATTTTTGGCCAAACATTTAATCTATCCAAGCAGTGGGAGTAGAGTCATGACCTTGAAATTACTAACCTTGGGCTGGAATACAGTGGCTCAATCTCGGCTCACTGCAACCTCCATTTCCTGGGTTCAAGCGATTCTCATGTCTGAGCATCCTAAGTTGCTGAGATTGGAATTACAGGTGTGTGCAACCACATCTGGCTAATTTTTGTATTTTTAGTAGAGATGGGGTTTGCCATGTTGGCCAGGCTGGTCTCAAACTCCTTACCTCAGGTGATCCACCTACCTTGGCCTGTGAAAGTGCTGGAATTAGGGGTGTGAGCCACCGCACCTGGCCTGTATGGAAGAGTTCTTATCCAACTTTGAAATAATTAATATGACTGGCAGGATTGGGTAAACCTATTTGGACCTCCTTTGGCCACAGACTCAACCCAATGTTTAGGAAAGGGTAGGGTCAGCCACAAAGTCCCAAATTAAAGTATGTTGCCTAGGGAAAGGAACATTTCTTGTAGTACAAAGTAAAAAGACCCTTGGTCTTCCTTAGTAACCTTCTGAGTATATGAAAATGAGATGAGCATAATTCAAATGTAGAAATATACTGATAAAAACGTTAACAGTTCCCTATTTTAAAATTCATTTGGAAACAAAAAAGAGCTCAAATAGCCAAGACAATCCTAAGCAAAAAATAACAAAGCTGGAGTCATCACACTACCTGAGTTCAAAATATACCACAGGGCCACAGTAACAAAACAGCATGGTACTGGTACAGAAACAGACACATAGGCCATGGAACAGAATAGAGAGCCCAGAAATAAGACCATACACCTACAACTATCTGATCTTCAGCAAAACTGACAAATACAAGCATGGGGAAAAGATTCCCTATTCAATAAATGGTGCTGTGTTAACTTGCTAGCCATATGCAGGAGATTAAAACTGGACTCTCTCCTTACACCATGTATGAAAATTAACTCAAGATGGATTAAAGACTTCAATGCAAAACCTAAAGTAAAAAAACCCTGGGTTTCATGATGAAGATACCAAAAGCGATTGCAACAAAAACAAAAATTGACAAATGGGACCTAATTAAACTAAGGAGCACCTGTGCAGCAAAAGAAATTATCAACAGAGTAAATAGCCTACACAGTGGAAGAAAATATGTGCAAACTATAAATCCTAAAAGGTCTAATATCCAGCATCTATAAGGAATTTAAACAAATTTACAATTTAAAAAAAAAAAGCATACAAAACTGGGCAAAGAACAAGAACAGATGCTTTTCTAAAGAGGACTTGTATGTGGCCAACAAGCATATGAAAACATGCTCAGCTTCACTGATTATTCGAGAAGTGCAAATTAAAGCCACAATGAGATATCATCTCACACCAGTCAGAATGGCTATTAGTAAAAATAAAAAAATAAAAAAATATGTTGGCCAGGTTGTGGAGAAAAAGGAGCAATTATATACTGTTAGCTGGAGGGTAAATCAGTTCAACAATTGTAGAAGGCAGTGAGACCATCCCTCAAAGATCTAAAGACAGAAATACTATTCAACCCAGCAATCCCATTACTGGGTATATACTGAAAGGAATATAAATTGTTCTATTATAAAGACACATGCCCACATACCTTCATTACAACACTATTAACAATAGTAAAGACATGGAAACAACCTAAATGCCTATCAGTAACAGACTGGATAAATGAAATATGGTACATATACACTATAGAACACTATGAAACCCAAAACAGAACAAGATTGTGTCCTTTGTAGAGACATGGATGAAGTTGGAGGCCGTTGTCTTTAGCAAACTAACACAGGAACAGAAAACCAAAAAAACACATATTCTCACTCATAAGTGGGAACTAAATGATGAAAACATGTATACACATGTATACATAGAGGGAACAACACACACTGGGGCCTATCAGAGGGCAAAGGGTGGGAGGAAGGAGAGAATCAGGAAAAATAATGAATGGGTCCTAAGCTTAATACCTCAGTGATGAAATAATCTGTACAATAAACACCTATGACACAAGTTTACCTGTGTAACAAACCTGCACATGTACCCTTGAACTTATAATAAAAGTGAAAAGAAATCTTAACGTAATAATATTAAAGAAAATGTTAACAATTCCTTGGTTGTATTCTCCCAACAATTCTATAAAAAAGAAGCTTATAATACACACACATAGATGCATATTTATAATATAGTTTCAATCATACATATATTAATGTATGATTTCTTTCATTTAATTTCTATATTAGAAAATAATATAATCAAGTATAAATACAAATGTTGGTTTAACATATTTTTAAAAATATATTCTTATTTTCTTCTGTATTAAAATAGTGCCTAGCATATTTACCTTTAAATTATTGTCACCTATTTTAACGTATTAAACCTCAAGTGAAAAATAAAATAATATGCTTTTAGTGGTTGAAACTAGTTCTAGGAATATTTTCTAGAGATTTAAATAGCAACCTTCTGAGAGAAGAAAAGGATTGTTATATTATTGTTTCATATTCAAATGGCTTGTATGCCATTTTAAAGAGCACACTGCTGACAGTCTTAATTTTCAACTCATTATCAGTTTTACACAGCCCAGTGTGTCAGAGTCTGGTGACTATTTTATAAAGATGTGACTCTATTCTTAAGAAGAAATGATAATTATAAATTCTTACAATGTGAAGGGCCCCATAATAACTTTATTCCCCATGTAACATTAATAGAGTTTGTTTAATAAATCAGGTTGATTGCCCATAATAAATCTACAATCCTGGGTTGCATTACAGTTGCAGTCATATCTCCATGATGCAGTTTTACCCCTTGACGGCTGCCAGTTGCAAAGACATAAATAAAGATTAGGTAGTGATGAAGACTGAAACGCATGCCAGTGCTTTACAATTGTAATTTTATTGCCTTTAAATCAGCACATTTTGGCATGGAAATTTTGTGGCAAGGAAAACTCAATTGTTTCCAAAATATAAAACTTATGATTATAGTTGCTTTTAGAGAGATAGTTTGCATTAAAAAGGTACAATATTACTCAGTTAGAGTCATTATGAAAATTATTAGAAAACAAGCATTTTACTGAGTGTGGCATGGCTCCAGAAGCCCCTGAAGTACATGTTTTCTCTACGCCAGCAGTGAGGTATCCCAAAGAGGATTTCAGTAAAGATGGTCTGAATCCATCTTAAGTCAGATTTGGGTTAGAATAGCTTATTAGCATTTATCTGTTATGTTTGCTCTGGAGAAAATACCACCTCCCATTGCAACTCTCTCCTTCTCCCTTGGGCCTAGAAATGCTTAGCATTGTCAGGATGTATAGTTACCAATGGCCTCTCAAAATTCAAAAAGCATTTTTGCCCTGTCTTTACTGAAATAGATGAGAGGCTGGAAAATGCAGAGATATCCTACTTTGTTCTACTCTAAATTAAATAAAATGACAAACACACACACGTGCACACATACAGCAAGGCAGAAAAAGATCCTTCTTTTATGTCTACTACATTTCCACGAAAATGATGTTAACCAAGAAACATTTGACATGGATGATGTTACAAATACACTATGCTTCAAAACCTCAGCCCCATTATTCTATAACTCATATAGTATTTATCTAGCACCAATTCAGTAACAGCTACGTCCATCTGATTGAGCCCCTGTCACTCTCAGTTGGTTCCTTTTAGATACTTGTTAGAGAAACAGGAGGGGATGCTGACATTTACAGTTCCTGTCTCATGACATTGCAATGCACAGACAGCACTGACTGTGAAATCAAAAAAGTTAGTATTAATAGTGCTTGAGGAATTATCAGTCCATTCACAGTGTAATACTCAAGAGCACATCAAAATATACTCCGTAAAGTCATTCTTCTTCAAGCCTGATTTTGATATTGAAATATTAGCATTCATTTATACTTGCTTTCTGGCTTTATCTCTGCTTTCTGAACCTAAAACAATCTTAGGTTCACTTAGCTATGGTAACCTGTCTAGGGAACCCCCCTGTTAGACCAGTTATACAATGGAAGAGATTTAATGAGAGGAAAGGAGGAGGGAGAATAATGGAAGAATAACAGAGATCCTTCAGCACCATCTGTGTGCCAGGCACTTTGTTAACTTACTTTAAAAGCATCATCTCGGGCCGGGTGTGGTGGCTCACACCTGTAATCCCACCTTTGAGAGGCCGAGGCGATGGATCACCTGAAGTCAGGAGTTCGAGACCAGCCCTGACCAACACAGTGAAACGCTGTCCCTACTAAAAATACAAAAAATTAGCCAGGCGTGGTGGCACATGCCTATAATCCTAGCTACTTGGGGTGCTGAGGCAGGAGAACGGTGGAAGCTTGGAGGTGGAAGTTGCAGTGAGCCGAGATCACGCCATTGCACTCCAGACTGGGCAACAAGAGTGAAACTCTGTCTCAAAACAAAACAAAACAGGATCATCTCATTTCATAATCATTTCAAACCTATAACAAAAACGTATCCTATTTTATTCATAAAGAAACCAAGAGAGTTCAATTAACTTATTTCGAATCATACATGTTGTAAAAGTTAAATCTAAGTCAAATAAATTAGGTCAGATTCTAAAAACAGGTCTCTTAGGTAAGGATAAGTACGAATTTTAATTGCCTTGAGAGTCATGGGAAACTTCCCTAATATGGTTTGGCTGTGTCCCCACCCACAATCTCTGCTTGAATTGTAATCCCCATAATCCCCACGGGTCAAGGGAGAGACTAAGGGAAGGAAATTAACTCATGGGGGCAATTTCACCCATGCTGTTCTCGTGACAGTGAGTGACTTTCATGAGATCTGATGGTTTTATAAGGGGCTTTCCCACTTCACTCTGCTGCTCTTTCCCCTTCCGCCTTGTGAGGAAGGTACTTTGCTTCCTTCTGCCATGATTTTAAGTTACCTGAGGCCTCCCCCACCGTTGACTGTGAGTCAATTAAACCTCCTTCCTTTATAAATTACCCTGTCCCTGGGGGTTCCTTACAGCAGCATGAGAATGGACTAATGCATTCCCCCAAAGATGTTTGCCCCATCCCCCATACAAAAAGAGAGAGAGTTCTGCTTTCTGGTCTTAGCCTGAAGTTCCACAGGCAGAACATTTATAACTGATAAAAGCCGGAAGGAGTAAGAGACATGAGAACTATATTTGATTTTAAGGCAGATCTGTAGAATTAATGCATTTTGAGTTTTAAAAATATTCATTACATTTAGTAGATTAACAAGTAAATTATATGATATATTATAGATGTAGCTTGAAACTATTGTGGGTATGTTCCACTCCCTAAGAAGCTAACAGTCTAGTTTGTTCTAAATAATATAAAACACTCTATCTTTAACAATACAGACCAGATATCCAACCATATGACATTTTTATTACTTTTCTATTGTTGCTGTAACAAACTATTATGAATGTAGTAAATTAAAGTAACACAAATTTATGATGTTACTGTCCGTATGCTGGAAGTCCAAAATCTCTCACTCACCTTCCACCATGATTTTAAGTTTCCTGAGGTCTTAAAATCCCAGGAAGAAATAAAAGGCATTTTGACTGCCTGGCATGGTGGTTCAAGACTGTAATCCCAGAACTTTGGGAAGCCAAGGCAGGCAGATCACCTAAGGTCAGGAATTCAAGACCAGAATGGGCAAGATGGTGAAACCCTGTCTCTACTAAAATTACAAAAATTAGCTGGGTATGGTGGCGGGTGCCTGTAATCCCAGGTAGTCTTGATGGCCAAAGTCATTTTTTTCCATCTTTAGAAAACTACATGGGAACAAACAGATTGAACAGGTCTGAAGCTACTGTGTGTGCGAATGAACACTCTTTTGCTTTATTCCAGAATGCTGTAGATCTATTTTGGATTGTATATTGTGTTTGTGTATGTATGCTTTGATTCATAGTAACTTCTTATGTTATGGAATTGATTTGCATTGAACACAAACTGTAAATAAAAAGAAAGAAATGGAAAAAAAAAAAAACAGGAAGAAAGGGCCCTTGGTAGGGCTTGTGCTTTATGGAGGTTCCAGATCTGTTTCTTTGACTTTTTAAGGATCTAGAAGATGTTGCATTGCCTAGCTCATGTTCTGTCCTTCCAGTTTTAAAGAATATCACTTCAGTCTCTGTTTCCTTTGACCTATGTCCTCTCTCTCTAGTTTTGATCCCTTTTGCCTTTCTCTTATAAGAACATTTGTGATAACATTGAGTCCATCTGGATAATGCAGGGTAGTTTCACCACATCAAGATCTTGAGCTTTATCACATCCCCAAGCCCCTTTTGTCATGTAAGGAAACATATTTATAGAATCTGAAGATTAGGACAAGAGCATTTTTGGGGCCCATTACTTTGTCTATCATGATTTCCAATGCTAACTAAATTAAGAAAGAAAAATCAGAAAATTCAAATAATGTGCACTTCTATAACTTCACATAATCCTACAATTTTCAAGTTATGTCTTATTCCTCCATGCGTAAAACCCTTTTACATATACTGTCTGCAGCTTTCTGCATTTTGGCAAAATTTGTTTCAGTTCTTCAAATACACTTAAAGATCAAAAAATGATCTTTCCTGCCTCAAAGGTTTTGAAATAGCAATTCCTAGAGCTTGAAATATTCTTAGTCTTATCCAGTACTTCCTTTGTGTAACACATATCAAAAAATTAATTATAATTTTATTTGTGTAATTAGTTCAACATTGAGCTATACAATTGAAGCATAAACTCTGTGAGTGCAGAGATCATGTATACACTGTATTAGAAAGTGAGCAAGAGCGTATATGTTCAATAAATGAAGAACTCAATCAATAAAATAAACAATCAATAAAAATAAAACTCTTCCTCATTTAGTTATAAGAATGGCAGGAATGCACTCAACTTTTTAAGAGATTATTTAAAATGTATTTCTCTTTTGCTACTATTAAAAGACAGTCTCTTCTTTTTTTAAAGTAAAAGAAGACAGTGTAGAGGTTATAATAAGAAAATGCTGTGGCACACTCAGCAAACATGAATGATCTGCATGTCCCTAAGCAAAGACCTTCAGATTATCTCTGAAAAACCTCAGAAGGTGGTATTCATCACCTTGGTGGATTTGCCAGGCCCTGGATCTTGTCTTGTGTTTTAGAAAATTGATTTTGTCAGCATGAGAGAAAAAATTCATCTCTTAGGAGTGGATTTACATTAAATAAGCATACAAGCCTGATGCCAATATATTAATTTACAATGAGATATATAAGTGTTGCAGATACTGGAACATTTAATTACACATAAACAGTTCATTTCCTCCCTCAAAATGATCCAATATGGAAGGAAGATAATCCAAATTTTGCTCGGTTAGCACAGATTTAAGGTAAGAACAATTATTTAGTATTAATGAAATTGTTATGAAAGAAAAATAGATATATACAACATTTCAAAGATTCTTTAGAAAAAGTGTTGAACCCCACGTGATTGCAGATCTACTACGTCAGAATATACTCTTGTTGGAGCTTGGATGGGCACTGCTAAGATTTGTTTTACAATTTTGCTGTCTTATACGTATTTGACCAAGTGATATTTCTCTATGTCCATTCTTATATATGTTGAAAAATTCCTTCACTAATATTTAATTCTTCTTTTTTAGACAGAGTCTCGCTCTGTCCCCCAGGCTGGAGTGCAGTGGTGCCATCTAGGCTCACTGCAAGCTCTGCCTCCAGGTTCACACCATTCTCCTGCCTCAGCCTCCTGAGTAGCTGGGACTACAGGCGCCTCCCACCACGCCCACCTAATTTTTTGTATTTTTAGTAGAGATGGGATTTTACCATGTTAGCCAGGATGGTCTTGATCTTCTGACCTTGTGATCCTCCCGCCTCGGCCTCCCAAAATCCTGGGATTACAGGCATGAGCCACCATGCCTACCCATTTAATTCCTTTTAAGTTTACTGATTATTTTGTTTCTTTAAGGCTATTTGCAAAACCTTACTTTAAATGATGATGTTTTTGTGTGTGTGTATGTGTTTTTTTTTTTTTTTCCTTCTCTAAAGTTTATCTTATTTATGTCATCCCTAAATGCTTTAGGAAAGACTCCCTGAAAGTTGCACATACTCTCTTTATGACTACTCAATATTTGTGAATACACTAAAAATAATTTCTAGAGTACTGTAGGGATCCTCATTCTGAGATGATAATTTATCAAAAGAATCACACAAATTATGTTTTAATTTTTTTTAATTCTGGAAAATAGATCAATTTGATAGGTATTTTATGACAACTACTATCATTTTCTAATAACTTGTGGACTTCATATGCAAATCTGCTCTAGGTGTCACTTACACAGTGGAGAACAAGATAAACTCTTTTTTTTTTTTTTTTTTTTAATGAAGCTTGCATTCCACTGGAAGAAGGCAGAAAATAAAATATTATATATGCTCACTTAGCAAAGGATTCTCTAAAGAAGTGATGCTTCAGACAAAACAGAAATGATGAGAAGTTAGCATCCATGAACCCTCAGGGCTCAGATAAGAGAACAACAAAACCCCCAAATATAACAAATCTGGGAATTATAAGTTGTTGGGAAGATTACTGAGCAAGATAAATGAGTTTAAGATACGAGATTTAAAAGGTAGGCAGGAAACATATCCCATCTGGCACTGCAGTTCACAGTCGTGATTTTGATGTTTAATCTTGCTGTTCTGGAAAATCACTGGAAGTCATCAAAATAAAGAGTGAAATTATCTAATATATATTTTAAAAGATAGCTTTCTCTGTTATCAGGAGAGTAGGTTGTGTGGAGGTAAGAGCTATACTAATAAGTTCTGTTTGGAGGTGACTGCCACAGTGCAGACGACACAAGATGATGGCTAGGTTTATGCATGTCGTAGTAGAAATGATGAGAGGTGGTAAGGTTGGAAATATATTTTGGAGCTAGAACAGATAGGACCATTAGTGAGCTTGCTGTAGAGCCTGAGAGCAAGAGAGGAAACAGTAATGGTTTGGCAATGGTATCATTACAGCATCGTCTTCTTTATGCCCCCAAGTTGTGAGTACAGAGACAGGCTGACATCTGAAATACTGAACAATCTAATTTTCTAAAAATTGAACACTATGTGTGTTCACAGGCTTAATGTTTCATCAAGTTGAGATAATCATTGTTTCCAAAAAAAGCTTTGCACTTTGGCATTTCCATTTCTTTGTAATGCACTTCACTCTGCCTGGAATGATGTAGATGGTTCACCTCTGCCTCTCAAAACTTTCTTCATTTTTTAAGAATTAAAACAAATGCTAACTCTTAACGAAACTTTTCTGAATCCTGTAAAAGGATCCCTTTCTCTTTAGTAGATGTTTAGAAAAAGTAGAATAATTAGAAGTCCACACTTAGTTCAAAAGTAGACCTACCAATTATCATTTAAATTTGCTTTATAGTGCATTTTAATTCATTATTTTAAATTATGAGATGAAATACAAAAATTTTATTTTGTCATACTTTTGCTTTGTTTTTGTTTTTTAAGTCGGTTATGATTGAGTAGCCATCAGAAGAATTTGATCATCAGAGGCAGCCCACATCCAATTAATGAGTAGGAACAGGGTAGGGCACAGTAGGATAAGAATTCCTGGCCCACTTACCTGAATTTGAGACAACTTTGAAAGACTATCCCAGCTCCAGAACGTTCTGTGGGGTTGGCCGAGTCTTTTTTGCAACTGTACCAGTGTTCAATTTCTCTGTCTGCCTCACTCTGTTTCCCATACTATTTTCCAGATTTCCCATACTATTTCCAGCTTTGTTATCAAGCATTTTCCAGTAAACCTCATGTACATGAATCTATGTTTCAGAATCTTCTCTAGGGCACATGATTTCAGAATCAAATCTGATACAAATAATAGCAAAATTATTTAGGCAATACATTTATCACAAAATTAAAACATGCAGTTTCATGAACTTCACATAAAGTTTAATAAACGTTAAGAAAAAAAACCTTTTTAAATATTCATTCAGTAAAAATGGCTTTAGATGAGTGTTCTGATCAACTTTTTGTGCTTTTTAAAATATGTAACAGTTTACAAAATTTATATATACATTTTTGTCTTATTCTCTTTCACACTAAGTTAGAAAAGTCTAGCATTTATGTGTCATTATAAATGGTAGCAAGGAAATATATAATAATACTGATATTCAGATAAAATAGAGATATTATTAAGTTTGTGTTTCAGTAAACAAACAAACCTTAAAAATTATACACTTAATCTTAGTGAAAAAAATCACTAATTCAATTTTGATTATTTAAAGCTATGAAGTGAAATGGTAACGATATTTAACATACTGAACATTTTCAGTATACTATCTCAAGTGCTAAATTCACTTGAGCAAGACTACAGAAATAGTCTTGAGTCTCCTTTGAATCACAAATAAATTAATTTTTAAAACTCCATTTCTATTTTCAAAATTTTGTATGAGTATATTCTCACTTTGCAGAGGACAAACAGTATCAGTAAATCAGATTCTCCAGTTCAGTGCTCATGAATTTTTTTTTTTCTCATGAACCAAAGAGGATTTGCCATTAGTCTTAATCCTTTAATCATATTCATAGTTTTCACTATATACTTCAAAAATTTGACCGCCTTCTCTTCTCTTTAAATAAAGTGGCCTTTGGATTCACTTTCAAGAAAATTCCATTTCATCTCTAGTAAGACCTTTGTAATGGAGAACCTATAGTAGTACTGTAACCTCCTTAGTGAATTAGTCAGCTGAAAGCAACACCACAGTCTTCATCTGCAGCATTTAAGACTATGCTAATCATTATTTAGAGTGATTTCTCTAAAAATAATAATATTAAATGTAATATGTTCAACATATAAATGAAAAATGTATTCCATTGTTTTCTTCTGCTGAAAATTTCAAAATACTTGCAGACTACTTTCCATACTCCAAGGAAACCAGTGATATATGATGTATAGCACACATTTAAAAATGATGTAGATTTAGTGATATTAAAATAAGCTTCAGTAGGATTATTTTAATTAAATAAAGTGATATTAATATTCTGTGAGAAATTTGATAATTAGGAGTATTATTATAAAATGAAAAATCCACTGTAGTATACACACTATGTAGTATAGTATACACTATAAGATGACAATTATACTTTACATCTATAATCATTAAAATGTTAGTAGTGCAAGAAATGGTAGATAAATGGAACAGAAATAAAGAAGTTATAACACCCAAAAGAGGCAGAAAGTAGTGAATAGGTTATTAATAGCAGAATAAATGCAAATACTAATAACTATGAAAAATTATTATCAGCATTAGTAATAAGTTATATTCAAATAAATATCATATTTCTCTTGTAAAACTGACAAAGCTGCTCCTAATACTTCATGCCTGTGAGAATCATACAGGCAAAATGATATATTATTTTAAAAAATTCAAAGCTTAGTCTTTTTAGAAACATTAACTTAGAAGTATTTTAAAACGTTGAAAGTATTTATTATGGTCCACTAAGAATTTTACCTAGGAATTCAATCAAAGACACTATCAGACATGGAAAGATTCATGATCAAGTACTGATTTAATAATAACATGGATTGAATCAAGTACAATGTGACAATGTGATAAAATATTCAACCATTATAAATTGTATAGGAATAAGTTATCATGATGTGAAAGAAAGTTGCAAAACACAGTTAAGAAGGAAACTAAGATACAATATTATGCATACTTATATGCAATATGATTGAAATTAATAGATGCATATTTGTGGGTTTTGTGTGTATGCATCTGGGTGTATATATAGTTGCTATATTTTCTCCTTACATTATTACATAATATTTCACAATGAATATGTTTTACATTTATCATATATAAAGGTAACACTGCAAGCTCTGCTTTTTTAAGAGAAAGACTTGCTGGCTCCAGAACATATTGCAAATTAGAAGAAAATAAAAGAAGCTGAAGAGTATATGTTTTAGGAATAAACTAGGAATAGAAGAAGAAAACATTCCAAGAAACAGATAAACTTAAAGCAATGATAGTTACAGAAATAAACGAACAAAAAGGGTTATAGTTTTTTGCTTGCTCTTCATTTTTTCTGAAGGCCTATATACAACAAAGAAATTCAAAAACATTGTAATTTAGGGGTTGTTTCTTGTAGACAGAAATTCAAGTTACCTAAGTGATTTCAAAGTTAGATAAAGAATCATTTGAACAATAAAACTGAAGTTTAAATAAACAATGGACAAAAGTTTGAGAGTAAATTATTATTGTTGATACATCAAATAGAATGCAATGAAGTCTTATTTTACTCACCAAGAAAGGAAGGAAAAATAATGTGGTTGTAGGTACTACTTGGGGGTAGAAGGGTATGAAGGAGCCGTTCTTTGGAACAAGATTAGTCAGGTGATCAACTTTCAGACAGGCATTCAGTATAAAAATTGAATGTGCTTGATTTTCTATTTCTTGAGACTTTGACAAAATACAGACAAAACTCAACAGCACTCAGAGAATATCAATCAAGGTTCAATCAGGTATGTATTTGTAAAATCATAATATACATGGTGGAGATACAGATATACATACATATATATGGAGATATATAGAGATATATGGAGATATATATATGGAGATATATGGAGATATACATATGGAGATGTATATATATGTATCTCCACTGTGTGTGTGTATATATATCTCCACATATATATATATATTCCCACATACATAATTATATAAGGTATTGGCTTAAGCAACTGTGCGGGCTAGTTCTGTAAATATGATATCCATAAGGCAGACTGTCAGGAAGGGAAAGCTGTAAATTTTCAGGCAGGAGAAGTTTCAGTCCATAGGCAAGATGTCTTCTTAATTAAGAAAATAGCTCAGTTCTTAAGGCCTTTCAGTTCTTTAGATCAAGCATGCCCAGCTAAATAATTGAGAACTTAAAAGTCCATTGATTGTAGATGTTTAGTCATGTATTCAAAACGCCGTCACGGGAACACTTAGATTAGTGTTTGATTGAAAAACTGAGAACTATCGTCTAGCCAAGTTGACACACCAAATTGACCATCCATGAGCCCTGTGCAACATGATATAGTGCCACATGAACAACAAGATGAGTAGTAGAAAATGTTACCTACTGATCCCCCGGCTAGATATAAATATATATACTGAATCATTTTGAGTCCATGCAAACATGGTAGAAAATTTACATTTTCTATATGATATTTTACGATTACAAACTAGCATGTCTAATAAATTGGTGAATCTTTGTCTAAAGCCATAACTTCAAAATATCACTTCTTATATTATAATTATTTAGTTTGTTTCTAGGTAGCTAGGTAATTATATGTGACACAAAAGTCAACAGCAACAAAAATTTTAGGCAACTGAAAAGTATAATAATTAAATCCATGAATTAAATAGATGTTAGGTGTGGTAAATCTATATATTTACTTATTTCTGAATTTGAAGAAAACTCATGAAGTGTTTTATGTTATTAACCCAAATACAGATTCCTGGAAGACCAACTGACTTGTTCATTTTCCCAAATCACAGTATGTAACAGTGGATTTCTGGTGCACTTTAATATAGCTTTAATTGTATTCTGTTCTAAGTAATTAGTAATTTGAACTCAACTGGCACTAATTTGGGAGTACATAAGCCTCTTGTGGTTTTGTTTTGATTTTCATAGTGGAATCTTTTAAAGCATATATCATATACACAAAGTCACTGCAATTAACATAACTAATACATCTTCTTAAATTTCATAAGAAAAAGTTACTAAAAATGGATGTTTTTACAAGGTTACTGTTGCTAGCAATGCATTCCAGTGGGATCTGTATACTCCAGACATATGTCTATCTCATTTTGTTAAAACTCGTGGAGGTAACATCATGGTATAACATTGGCATGAATATAATTCATTGATTTTTAACTATTTCAGGAGCAGCATCTTGAAATATTTATATACATATATATATAGTTAAATGGATATACGTGCTTTAATAGGTTTTTTGTGGATTTGAGTGGCCTATGTGTTACAAATTCAAAATAGGATGCCAGATATATTCAGAAACAAACATTCATTAATATCTCAAGGCTCCAAAAGTAAACTCTAAGATCATTGACCTGTAATTTCTGAAGTGCACTAATAAGGCTGTGGGGGCAGGCACATACAAAGACACATACAGATGTCTGTCATATTTACATAATATTTTACTCTTTGGGTGATACTGAAGATTAACTTTTGCATTAATCAAACTGATTAAGTTTTAAAATGTAACCTATTTTGTAATTTTATTTTATCTTAGGCTATAGAAGACACCAGGTCAGATAAATGTGGCAAAAAAAAAGCACATAGTGTCTATTAGCTGAAATTCTGCAAAGGGGATTGCAGCTATAAAGTGTAGTATACATGCAGCAGAGTAACTAATTAGGCAGCCATCTGGCTCCATGTAGATCAGGGCAAGAAGGCCTCCACCTCTTAATAGTCCTTTAAGGCACTGCTGTCTTACTGCAGTGTGCTAATTGATAGTCTCATGAAGGCCTCAAGTTAGAGGAGAAAAGTCAAACGATGCTCTGCACAGTCTGATTAAGATGATTAGTGAAATACATCATAGGAAGATATCAAACACAATAGTAAATGTTAGAAAAATATTCAATAATTATAAAAGCAAGAATACAAGAAAATATTTTCATTTCAAGTAGTTTATTTGTCTGACATGCTGATTAGATGAATAGAGAAATTTTGTGCAAAAATGCTCTTTAAAAAATATTTCAGCAAAAATATTATCACCCATAGACCCCTCCTCCATTCCATGTCTTTATTTGTCTTGAAAAGTTCAAGAACTTAAGAAATGTCATGCCATATCACACTGTATTATAGAAGGGAAATATGGAAGACACATTATTTTTCCTTTTTAATGCCTAGAGTTGTGGATGAGTCATCAAGGTAAAAGACAAGTAATAATGTGACTGACAGTGCTTTTCATGTCTTGAACTAACTTTGCGATTTTGTCACTATCTGCCAAAAATTATGTATTATCCTAATTCTGTGAGACCTACATTTTTTCTGGAACACATGATTGACCAGAAATCCCAGGTATTTCATGGATTTTTCTATTTTCTGCTCCATTCATCCGTCAGTCATTGTTTCATTACTGATTTTTCCAGCTTCTCTGCTTTTTGCTGAAGTTGATTCCATAAGCAGGAGAGACATGGTACTTTTTAAAATTTTTATTTTAAGGAGTCACTAGAAGTCCTTAAAATGGGAGGAATATTCAGGAAGTAAAAAATGATTCTTATAACACAAAAAATTGTTAAGAAAATTACTTATCTAATTAAATAAATAGAAAACTTTAAAATATTTAAACTATCACTAGTCATGGCAAGGAAAAACATACTTATCTCTGTGAGATACAGACTAACTTTCCTTTTCCTCACAGTCCTTCAGGGACTATTTATCTATGGCACTTGTCTGGCAGGCAGTTCTTTAGCTAGGCTATGTGACTAACTTCCACCTTCTCCCCTGAGGATTACACAGACACGACATTCCTATCAGATTGGTTTTCAATGGATTTAGTTGCTTTAAAAATGACTTGTGACCAGTAAAGTGTGGAGGTGGTCACTCCACAGGCTCTAAATCTTTGGAAGATTATTTTTAAAGCAAATCCTTTAAAGCTACTTTAGAATGAGCTTTTTTATTTAGAATGATGTGGGAGATTACTGAGAAAACCAGAAGGATCACCTTTCCAATAAATTAATGGAATATGGTTTATTCTTGAGCTGTAGATAATGCACCAATTTTGTTAAGGATAGAATTTTAATCTAAGAAATAAAATACTAAATGTATTCATCCTATGCAACTGAAAACCACAACAAGAATTCAATGACTACCACATGCATTATTTAGATATAATGTACCAAGTACTACACAATGTGCAAAGTACTATGTCTGCATTACACCTCTTAACCCATTTATGCCTAGTATTCTATTATTGGAACGCTAATCATGTGGGAGTTATTTATATCATACTGCTCAAGGTCAGCGCCAAAGTCTGATTGCAAAAATTCAAACAATTGCAACCTCAGATATAAATAGGTTAATTCTTAAGCTATATCTTGACCATCATATATACAAGAACCTTGTACATGTTCTTTACAGTACAGAAAAATGACTATCTTTATAATTAGTATAATTCGCTATTCATTCTTATGTCAAAATCTACTTTATTTCTTACAATTACAAAAATGGACTATTTCAGCTCAAGTATTTTCATTTAAGAAAAGGTGATGTACTTTTTCTAATCAGTTATATAGGAGATATTGCTTATATCTTCTTCAATTCTGTGGATAACAGACTATAAGAAAACGGTAAAAATCCTCTCTCCATTTACAAATTAGACAATTTTAATTTTGTGTTGCTTTCCCATTTCCATTTTTTTGTCTAATAAAAATGTTATTACACGCTTAATGGCACACAGAGTTAGAGTTTTTAATCCAAGCTGCATCAACTCATTTTAAGGTATATATGCCTTTTAAAAAGTATAGAATATTTAGTGTGTATACCTTTTATTTCTGGGATGGCCTGTAGTTTCAATAAAATTATTCATGTCTTAAAACACATACAGACCTTGTCCCGTATAGTCACTCATTATATATTCACTAGCCTTCAGTTACATGTATGATATCCTTATGTAGCAGAAACTAATTACCGGTAGAATTATCTATCCTAAGAATTCTAGAACAAAAAGACAAGACAGTTTGAAATATTTTAGTATTTTTGTTGACATCTCTTTATCTCCATTAACATTGCTGATAAATAACAAGTAGAAGAACCTTTTTTATTCAGCCTGTTTTACCAGCTGAATTCTGACTCTCCCAAATGTATATGTTAAAGTCCTAATCCCTAGTACCTCAGAATGTGACAGTATTTAGAGATAAAAAATTTTTAAAGGTAATAAGTTAAAATGCAGCCCTTAGGATAGACTCTTTTTTTTTTTTTTTTTTTTTGAGACAGCATTTTGCACTGTTGCCCAAGCTGAAGTGCAGTGGCAGGATCTCGGCTCACTGCAGCTTTGACCTGGTGGGCTCAAGTGATCCTCCCACCTGAGTCTCCTGAGTAGCTGGTACTACAGGTGCAAGAGAGTGCCACCACACCTGGGTAATATTTTTGTATTTTTAGTAAAGTCAGAGTTTCTCCATTCTGCCCCGGTTGGTCTTGAACTCCTGATCTCAAGTGATCCACTTGCTTCAGCCTCCCAAAGTGCTGGGATTACAGATGTGAGCCACCATGCCCAGTCAGGTGGACTCTATTCTAATCTGATTAGCGTCCTTTTAAGGACAGAAGGTTAGAACACAGACACACACAGGCTGGGGGTATGTGAAGACACGAAAGGAAGGCAGTCATTGTGTTAATCCGTTTTCATGCTGCTGATAAAGACATACATGAGACTGAGAAGAAAAATCACTTTAATGGACTCAATAATTCTACGTGGCTGGGGAAGCCTCACAATCATGATAGAAGGTGAAAGGTACTTCTTTCATGGCACAGCAAGAGAGAAACAGAAAGCAGAAACCCTTTATAAATCCATCTAATCTCCTGAGACTTATTCACTATCACAAGAACAGTATGGGGGAAACTGCCCCCACAATTCGATTATCTCCCACTGAGTACCTCCCACAACACTTGGGAATTATGGGAGTACAATTCAAGATGAGATTTGGATGGAGACACAGAGCCAAACCATATTAGCCATCGACAAGACAAAGGAAAAGGCCTTAAAAGAAACCAATCCTGATAATACCTTGAACTTAGGCTTCTAGCGTCAAAAATTAGGAAAAAATAAAAATATTTTGGCAGGCCTGGGACATTAAGACAGCTAGCATTTATAAGTAGTTTCCTAATATATGTTGTAGAGAACAGTCCATCAACACTCAGAACGTGCGTTTTACCTGTCTACTAAATGGTGACCACGGTGAAAAAGAATGCTGACAAAGCTAGAAAAATGGTGCTTTCATTCAATAGGGACTGCTTACATGAAGTGATCTTTCTGCTTCTGCAACTTGGAATTGACACAATTAACCTTCATATAAAAAATAGTTACATTGACAACAAAATGAATATACAAATAACATATCAAATAAGAAAGTGGAGATTATTAGCCACAGTGAGTTCATAGTATCCCTAAACATTTAGAAAGGGTTGAAAAGGTACGTGAATACAGAACTACATGCCTCACAATTTGTGGATCAGTGGAAAAGAGGAGAGGACATTCTAAATAGAAACAGCCAATAATCAGATATAGAGAAAGGAATGACGTTAAGAAAAAATTTGAAAGAAGATCATAAGAATAAATTATATACTACTTAGAGTAGCTTTCAGGAGTTTCAAAACAGCGTAATTTTTCTTATGTTTTTCAGATTTTTTATTGATACATAGTATGTGTACAGGTTTATAGAATGCATGTGGTATTTTAATATATGCAAACAATAGGTAATGATTATATCAGGGTATTTAGAATGTCTGTAACCTGAAAACATTTATCATTTCTTTGTGTTGTGAACATTTCAAATCTTCTCTATCTTCTCTACTAGCTATTTTGAAAAATATACTAGATTGTTAATGATGGTTACCCTACTGTGCTATCAATCCCCAGAACATAATCCACCTAACAGTATCTTTATACCTATTAACAAACCTCTTTTCTTCAACCACCTTCCTCAACACACAACCTTTCCAGCCTCTGATAACTATCATTCTACTTTCTACCTCCACAAGATCAACTTTTTTGGCTTCCACATATGAATTTGAAAATGTTGTGTTTAACTTTCTGTTTCTGGCTTATTTCACTGAATATTATGTTCTTCAGTTCAATCCGTATTGCTGGAAAAGACAGGTTTTAATCTATTTTTGATGGCTCAGTAGTATCCCATGGCGTATATATACACCACATTTTTTCTTCATCCATTCATCTGTTGACTATCACTTGGCATTTCATCATTTCATATCGTGGCTAATGTGAATACTGCCACAATTTCTTTAATATACTGATTTCCTTTCCTTTGGATAAATATGGAAACTGGGATTGATGGGTCTTAAGGTAGTTCTACTTTGAGTTTTTTGAAAAAAAACTCATACATTTAAAACTAATGGCTGTACTACTTTACATTCCTACCAAGTGTATAAAAGTTCCCTTTGCTCCACATCCTCACTAGCATTTCTTAGTTTTTCTCTTTTTAGTAATAGTCATTCTAATTGGACAAGATGATACCTCATTGCAGTTATGATATATATCTCTCTGACCATTAGTGATGTTGAGCATTTTTCCGTATACCTGTATGCCACTTTTTCATGGAATTTTATTTATTTATTTATTTATTTATTTATGCTCTGAGTTGTTTGAGTTACGTGTATATTCAGGATATTCATTCCTTGTGGTATGAATAGTTCTCACATATTTTTTTCTCATTCAACAGATTATCTCCCCATTCTGTTGGTTTTTTCACTGCTGTACCGAAACTTTTTAACTTGATATAGTTCTAATTGTATATTTCTTGCTTCTGTTGCCTGTGCTTTTGAGCCTTTAGCTATGAAATCATTACGTTGACAAATGTCATGAACCATTTCCCAAATGTTTACTTCTATTTGTTTTATAGTTTCAGGTCTTGAATTTAAGCCTTTAATTCATTTTTATAAATGGTGAAAGATAGGGGTGCAGTTTCATTATTTTGCTTATGGATATCCAGTTTTCCTAGTCCCGTTAATTGAAGATAATGTCTTTCCCCATTGTGTGCTATTGGAGCCTTTGTGTGTGATTAGTTGGCTGTATATAAGTGGATTTACTTCTTGATTCTCTATTCTGTTCCATTGGTCTGTGTGTCTATTTTTATACTAATACTTTGCTGTTTTGATTACTATAGCGATGTAATATATTTTGAAGTCAGGTAGTGCTATGCCCCCCAGCTGTGTTCGTTTTCCTCAGGATTGCTACAGAATCTTTTATTTCATACAAATTTTATAATTTTTATTATATTTCTGTGAAAAATGGCATTCGCATTTTGATAGGGATTGCATTGAATTTATAAATTGCTTTGCATAATATACTCATTCTACCAATATGAATTCATCTAATACATGAGTATGGGATATCCTTCTATTTGTTTGTCCTCTTTAATTTCTTTCATCAATGTTTTGTAATTTTCCTCGTAGACATCTTTCACCTCCCTAGTTAAATTTATTCCTGGGTATTGTATTTATTTTGTAGCTATTGTAAGTGTGATTTCCTTTCTGATTTCATTTTCAGCTAGTTCACTATCAGTGTAGACAAATGCTACTAATGTTTAGTATCCTGCAATTGTACTGAATTAATTTGTCTGTTGTAATAGTTTCTTTGAGTAGAGTTTTTAGCTTTTTCTAGACAATAAGATCATGTCTGCAAAGAAGGACAATTTGACTTCCCCTTTTCCAGCCTGGATGTCTTTAATTCTTTATCTTACCTGATTGCTCTGGGTAGGACTTTCAGTACTATGTTGAATAGGAGTGGTGAAAGTAGGTATTCTTGTCTTCTTCCAGTTCTTAGAGGAAAGGCTTTCAAATGATCCCTATTCAGTATGATGTTAGCTGTGAGTTTGCAATATATGGCCTTTATTATGTTGAGGTATGTCCCTTCTATGCCTAATTTACTAAGAGATTTTATCATGAAAGGGCATTGAATTTAATCAAATGATTTTTCTGACTCTATTGGGATAAATAATTGGTTTGTGTTCTTCATTCTGTTGATGTGTTATTTCACATTTATTGATATGTTTATGGTGAACCATCTCTGCATCCCTGGGAAAAATCTCACTTGATCATGGTGTATTTTTTTAATGTGACACCAAATTCTGACTTTTAGTATTTCATTGAGGATTTTTGCATCTGGGATATAGGCCTGCAGTTTTCTTTTTGTTGTGTCCTTGTCTGGGTTTGGTATTAGGGTAATGCTGGCCTCACATAATGAATTAGGAAAAATTCTCTCCTTTTCAAATTTTTAGAATAGTTTGAGAATTGCTATTAGTTTTTTTCTGTTTTTAATAAGTTTGGTGGAATTCAAGAGTAAAACCCTGCAGTCCTGGGCATTTGTTTGTCGGAAATTTTTAAAAAATCAATCAATGTTGTTATTTGTTATTGGTCATTTTGGGTTTTCTGTTTCTTCTTGGTTCAGTCTTAAAAGGTTGTAGGTTTGCAAAAAATTGTATATTTCCTCCAGATTTTATAATTTGTTAGCATATAGTTCTTCATAACAGTCTAGGATTATCCTTTTCATTTCTGTGGTATCAGTTGTACCTTCTTGTTTCAGATTTTTTTTTTTTTAATTTGAGTGTCCTCTTTTATTTTTGGTTAGTCTAGCTATGAGTTTATTGATTTTGCTCATTTTCTCAAAAAAAACTTCGTTATGTTGGTTCTTTGTTTTTGACTCTATTTCATTTCTTCTGCTCTGATGCTTATTCTTTCTTTCTTTCTACAGATGTTCAATTTGTTTTGTTCTTATTTCCAAGTTCCTTGGGATATGTCTTGATGTTGTTTACTTAAAATATTTTTATGTTTTAATGTAGACATTTATTGATATAAAATTCCCTTTCAGCACTGTTTTTCCTGTATCACACAGGTTCTGGTGTGTCGTGTTTCCATTTTCATTTGTTTCATTATTTTAAAAATTTTCTTCTTAATTTCTTCATTTATCCAATGGTTATTCAAGAGCAT
This sequence comes from Trachypithecus francoisi, assembly GCF_009764315.1. Lineage (NCBI taxonomy): Eukaryota > Metazoa > Chordata > Mammalia > Primates > Cercopithecidae > Trachypithecus > Trachypithecus francoisi. The sequence goes on from NW_022681472.1 coordinate 68,832,272, forward strand.
GTTGTTTAATTTCCATGTATTTATACAGTTCCTAAAGTTCTTCTTGGTACTAATTTCTAGCTTTATTCCATATGGCTTCAGAAAATATTTGGTAAGATTTTCATTTTTAAAAATGTGTTGGCACTTGCTTTGTGTACCAACATATATTCCATTCTGGAGAATGTTCCCTGTGCTATTGAAAAGAATGCATATTCTATAGCTGTTAAATAAAATGTTCTGTAAATGTCTATTAAGTTCATTTGCTCTAAGATGCAGCTTGAATTTAATGTTTCTTTGTTGATTTTCTGCCTAATCTTTCCAGTGCTGAGAATGGAGTGTTAAAGTTTCTTATTATTACTGTCTTGGAGTCTATTTCTCTTTTTATATTGAATAATAATTGCTTTCTTTATCTGGATACTCTAGCTTTGGATACATATGTATTTATAATTATTATATTATCTTTCTTAATTTATTTCTTTATCATTATATAATGAACTTCTTTGTCTCTCTTAACTGTTGTTTACTTAAAGTACATTTTGTATGATGATGCAAGTATACTTAACTCCTTTTTACGTTTGGTTTCCATTTGGATGGAATATCTTTTTCTATCCTTCATTTCTAATCTATATGTTTCCTAAGAGTTAAATGAGTTTTACGTAGGCAGCATGTAGTTGAATCTTTTTTTATCTATTAAATCAGTCTTTATCTTTTAAAAGCATGATTTAATCCATTTACACTTAAGGTTAATGTTGATAGCTGAGGACATATTCCTGTAATTTTGCTAATTGCTTTCTGTTTGCTTTGTATATCCTTTCTTCTTTGCTTTCTTATTGTTTATAGTGGTAACATCTGAGTTATTTCTCTTTCTGATTTTTCTGTGTGCTCTACCAGTGAATTTTATACTTTTATTTGATTTCATGATGGTAGATGTCATCATCCAGCTTCCAGATATAGGACTGCTTTAAGCATGTTTTACGGGATTGGCCTACTGGTGATGAATTCCCTCAGGTTTTGCTTGTCTGGAAAAGGTGTTATTTCCTTGTTTTTGAAGAGTAGCTTTCCTGGATGTATTATTCTTGACTAGTAATTTTTTTTGTTTGTTTCTAACAGAGTTTTGAATAATGATCTCATTCTCTCCTAGCCTGTAAGTTTTCTGCCAGGAAATCCTGAGAAATGCACTTTTAGTCTGATGGGCTGTACTAATCTGTTCTCATGCTGCTCATAAAGACATACTCGAGACTGGGTAATTTATAAAGAAAAAGAAGGTTAATTGACTCTCATTCCACATGGCTGGGGATGCCTCACAATCATGACAGAAGGTGAAGGAGGGGCAAAGGCACATCTTACATGGTGACAGGCAAGAGAGATTGTGCAGGAGAACTTCTATCAGAGCTCATGAGACTTATTCACTACCCTGAGAATTGTATGGGGGAAAATCCTGCCCCAATGATTCAATGACGTGCCATCAGGTCCCTCCTGTAACACATGGGAATTACGGGAGGACAATTCAAGATGATATTTGGGTGAGGACACAGCCAAATCATATCATGAGTGTTCCCTTATATGTGACTTAATGATTTTTCTCTTGCTGTTATTAGCGTTCTCTTAGTCTTTGGCTTTTGACAGTTTGACTATTATGTGCCTTGGAGAAGTTTTTTGGGTTAAATATATTTGAAATTGAGATTCCTGTATCTTGATGTCTCTATTTTTTGAGACATTTGGCAAATTTTCAGATATTATTTTATTAAATAGATTATCTATGCCTTTGTGCATTACTTCTCCTTCTGCAAAACAGAAAGTTAAAATATTTGCTGACTTCATGGTGGTATGTCCCATGGACTTTATTTAATCCTTTTATTCTCTTCTTCTTTTGTAGACTGGATTATTTCAAAAGGCCCAACTTTAAATTCAGAAATTGTCTCTTCTGCTTGGTCCAGTCTACTGCTGAAGCTCTCGATTTTATTTTTTATTTCATTTATTGACTTATTCAGATCCAGAATTTCTGTTTGGTTCTTTTTAATGATATTTAACATTTTGTTAAATTTCTCATTCAGATCATTGTTTTTCTGATTTCTTCATACTGTTTATGTTCTCTTGTATCTCACTGAGCTTATTTAATATCATTGTTTTCAACTACCTTTTAGGCAGTTTTTAATTTTTTTATTGGAATTTACTGACGAAGAATTATTTTGTTCCTTTGGAAGTGTCATGTTTCCTTATTTATATATATATATATTTTTTATAATATTTGTTGTACCCTTACCTTGATTTCTGTGCATCTGGTGTAACAGTCACTTCTTTCAATTTTTATGGATTGGCTTTTGTAGGGAAAGCTTTTTTCCCTATAAAGGCATCTATAGTGTAAATTGGATGGCATGTTTTTGCTTTGATTCTGGGTAACTGCCGTAGTGTGTTCTTTATATGATTTGTTCAGCTATAATCAGCATCAGTGGTGTTTTGTGTTCCTCAGTGTCTAAGAATAAGGATGCTATTGCTAGCGGAGGCTGTGGTTAGGCTTTGCTGGGTATGAGGACACAAAGTGGTTTTGTTCTTAGGCCCTAGTCACAGAGGTGGTGGAGCCTACCTTTAGTCACTTGGTGGTATACAGTGGCACCAGTGTTAGAAAGTCTAGGCAGACTGATTCTTGGGCTTCCAGGCAGCTTGTGCTCAGGTGCTGGCTGTGGCATTGATGGACTAAACGAGCAGGTGGGTCCTAAGGACCCTAGGCAGTATGTGTGGGGTCAGTGATGACATTAAGGGTCCTGGGTCAGTCTCCAGGTATTCAGGTGGCACATGCAAGTGGGTGGCACTGTCAGTCTTGTTAGCAGGCTGGGTAGAACCTCAGACCCCAAGGGGAAGTGAATGGGTGCCATTGGTAGTAGGTGGGATGGGGAATTCCCAGACCTTTCCAGATGACATGTGCAGGCACTGGTAGGGATGACACCAGTTTTGGTGAGCCTGTCTTCAGGCCCCTAATTATACATTTGATGTGGGCTGTGCTGAGTAACATTTTGATTCACAAACCTCTGATCTATGTTCACAGATACCAGCAAACTGGGCAGGCCCATACTCAGATCCCTGGAAGGCAAGTAAAGATACAAGTGGCAGCAACTGGGATGAACATACCTCTAGATCCCTGGAGTAGGGTGGCCCGTGATGGGACAGGCCTTTTCTCGGGATCCTTGAATGTATACACAGCACAGACTATGGTGGGTGGGGCAGATCTATCCCCAGGTCCCCAGATGGCTTGAAAAGGCAGGCAGGGCTTGTTGTCCAGCCTCCTGATGATGTTCCCATATGTCAGTGGTGGCAAGCAGTGAAGACTGACCTGTAGCTCCCTGAACAATGTGCCCAGGAATTGGCAAGTCTGTCCTTACGCCCCTGATGTTTTGTGCAGTCAATGTGTACAGGGATGACAGGTTAGGCCGGTCTGTCTTCAGGCCCCTGGAATGTGTTTGTGGGCACCAGCGGCAGCAGGTGGAGCAAGTTGATCTCCAGGCCCCTGGACAATGCACATGAGCATTGGCAGGGGTATCCCAAGGAGAAGTAGCCTGTCCTAAGTTTTTCTGACAGTGTTCATGAGCACCAGCTGTGACAGTAAAAGCAGGCTGTTTCCCAGATTCTCTGGAAGTACAGGAAGGTGCACAGTGTTCCTGCTGCTGGGGGCCAGGGGATGGGGTTGTTGTCAGTGACAGTCGCCTCAAGCAGGTGGCTTTCAGGTCTGAAGAGCATGTACTTTGGCCATCTTTGTCCTGGGGCAGCTTTCCCCATGCACTGCACTGACCATTCCCCAAGATATAGGACACTGCATGCACTAGAGTGCTCGGGACCTGGTTGTACCATTGGGTCCAGCTGGTGTTATCTTGTGCAAATGTGGGAGGGTGTGAGCTGGGATCCTTGGATCTGGAGATGCAGAGACTCTTAGGCCCCATGGCAATCTGGTGGGGGCTGGGCCTTCCTAATGGCACTGTTCCGCAACTGCTTGGTTTTCAGGAGGTGCGTAGGATACAGCACAAACTTCCTGTCGGCAACCATGCCATCACATGGGCCCCAGTCATCTATCTATACTAGACTCAGGGTCCATGATGACCAAGGAGTTCTTCTATTGCTAGGATTGTAGGAGTACATGGTTGGCATCTGGACAGCTGAGAATCCTTCACTTACCTCCCCACTATCCATCTGCACTGTGGAGTTCCTCCTGGATGCCAGCTAACTGTATCTAGGACAGTTGCTTTGTTTCCTCTCCTTCTGGGCTTCAAAGATTCTGTCTCTTTTTTTTTTTTTTTTTTTTTTTTATGATTTCCAGTGTTCTCTCTTAGAGTCTCTATTTAATATATAATTATCTACTGCTGTTCTGGTCTTTTTTTGTGTGGAGGAGGTGAGTGCTGGTTGCTTCTAGTAAGTATATCTTGAAGCCCACCTCTTTATATTTTTAACTGACTAATCTCCTAGAGGAATACTGTATTTGAGGCAATTCAAAATACTGGCTGTTAGAGAACATAATCTGAACTCCATCTTTGCCCTTGTTTATTTTCTCCACATCTCCAAAGCTACCAGTTGTTAAGGGTTCAGCTCCTATTCTAAATATTGCCACTATATTTTATGTTGATATGATCACTCTTTGAGAGAGATAAAAATGAAACAAATATCAAGTTCATTTCTGAAACTTAATTACTTTGGTAAGAAAGCAAAAGTAAATGAATTATGTAGTGAGTGCAGAAAGTTTCAATATTAAAAATATTTTTTCTTTTAAGTGGGTGAGCGAAAAATAATTTGACCTATGCTTCTAGAATGTCAATTTAGAGCAAGTAGGCCAGGAAAATTGTTCCTACTTCTGATTGAATCCTGGACCTAGTGTTATGACTTCAAGCCATAGTTAACTAATGGATTTTTTGGAACATACTTGTTTTAATTCAGATTCTTCGAGTAGCAAGTCAAAGAAAACACTAAAATCTTGAGTAGTATGATAAATAGTCTTTGTCATATTGCCTAGGTGTGAAAATAGGCTCTACCATCTTGGTTTATGTAAGTACACTCTATGATGTTTGCACAATGACAAAATCGCCCAACAATGCTTTTATTGGAATGTATCCCTCTCATTAAATGATGCATGACTATATTTCTACATTTAAAAATCATATTCATGTTTTTTCTTTCCTTGATGTATTGTTATTGTAGATTCCACATGACAGCTCAATTTTAAAGGCTGTTGTACTCCCATAAGCCTCATTATCAACCCAAATATCTGGGTGAATTATCTATTGAATGACTTAACGTTACCTTATTTCTCTGAATGGAGGCAATTATTGTAATTTATAAGCTTTGTGCATAAATATTAAAAATATATAAAAACTCAATCTTCCTTGTGGAAAAATAACTTTTCCTTTTAAGAAAATTTTGCCAATTAATGACTTTTTGAGAGCACTTTGTGTTAATAAAGTCACTCATAAGATACTCATTAAGCAAGCATCACTGCCAGAAAGCAGGATATCTGCCAGATAGGCCCAAAGAGGTCCATTAAAAACAATTATAGAACTAGTTAATCAATCAATGAACAAACAAATATATTAGATTTAATTAAAACCTAAACAGAAATAATGCATATTAAACACAAGAGGAAAATTATTTTATAATGTTCCAAGAGTTTATACAAAATATATGTAAAACACAAAGCTGCAAAGAAAATCATAAATATTGAATAAATATGATAAATATCTCATAAATCCTATTTTCTAACTATAGTTTAAGAATTATAAATGAACTGATAATACTTGTTTATTTCTGAGTGTTTAGTATGCATAAGCATCTAAACCAAGAATTTTAGAGATGTCTATCTATCTTTTTATTTTTTCTTGCTTTTCTTATGGAAAATTTTAAACTTATTTTATATTAGAGAAAACAGTATAATTTATCTGTAAGTGCTCATCAGCTTATGGCAAATCTATCCCACCAAAGACATCCCCAAATGTCTTCACTATCTTGGAGTAAATTACAGATGTTATGTTATTTGCTTCGTAAATGTTCAAGTAAGTATATATCTAAATAAAAATCTTTTCATAAACATAGTGACAATATTATGCTTTTAAAATCAACTATAATCTTTTAATAAGATGTAATATGTAATATGATTAATTATATTATTTATCAAGTATCAAGTGGTAGATGCCCATAAACCTCTCATGCTTCCTTCTAACTTTGAATCAAGATCCAAATTACATGATATATATCTTGAGCCTCTTTTAATCTATAATTCTTCTATTTTCTTTTTAAATATTTTTGGTTTCTTTTAATTCTTGAAATTTATTTGTTGAAGAAATCAGCTCATTTTCCTATAGAAAGTCACATAATCTGGAATCAGTTTATTGTATTCATTTTCTTTTAAAAAGTTATTTTCCCTTGTATTACCTATATTTGGAAAGTATCTTCAAAATCATATTTACTGCTTGCAAGAATAATTCATAGATGGTGATGTGTATGTTTATCCAAAGCCATACAGTGTTTGTAAGTATCTTTGAAAGGATAGAAGACATTGACAATACTTGCCTAGATGCATTGATCAAAAGGATTACAAATTGAGGATTTATTAATTCAATTTTTATTCTTTTTATTTTATTCTTTGGAATAATATAATGAGAAACTGTCTTTGGTTATTTGATTAATGAAGCAATCATTAATCAAGGCAATCAATTTTATTATAGAACTATAATCCAATTATATTAGACATACAATTTTAAAATGATTAGATTTATTTTTATCAAATTATTAAATAGAAAAATATAGGTAAACAATGATTTGATGAAGTAAAATATCTTAAAGATACCAAGAAAGATATTAGTCTTAAAATATTCATTTAATTTGCCAGGATAATTTCTTTTTTTTTTTTTTTGAGACGGAGTCTAGCTCTGTTGCCTGGGCTGGAGTGCAGTGGCCGGATCTCAGCTCACTGCAAGCTCCGCCTCCCGGGTTTACGCCATTCTCCTGCCTCAGCCTCCCGAGTAGCTGGGACTATAGGCACCAGCCACCTCGCCCGGCTAGTTTTTTGTATTTTTTAGTAGAGACGGGGTTTCACCATGTTAGCCAGGATGGTCTTGAACTCCTGACCTCGTGATCCGCCCGTCTCGGCCTCCCAAAGTGCTGGGATTACAGGCTTGAGCCACCGCGCCTGGCCTGCCAGGGTAATTTCTTTGGAATTGTTTTGTTTTTGCATTAAGTAGATGTTCTCTATAGATTCTCCAGTTGTGGATTCTCCAGTTATTCTTTATAGATTCTCCAGTTATTTAAATATCAGCTTTATTTTACATATTCACACCTCTTTCACCTGATTTAGCAATTTTCCTTGGGTATATCCCTTTTATTTTAGCATACTTCGTAACACTTTTATTTGGTTTTCTAGCCATATCTGTGTAGCTCCAGAAGTTGTTTGTTTAAATTTCAATATTTAGATAAATTGTTTCTTAACCGTAATTTATTGTGACATAGTATTACTATAGCTGTTTATTATGTTTTGTTTTGTTTCTTTGTTTTAATTGATCCCTTGCTTGGCTATATTTTAGGGTTTAGTAATTTCTTTTAAAATATCTTTATCCAATGACGTCTGATATTTCTTTTTTTTTATACTTTAAGTTCTAGGGTACATGTGCATAATGTGCAGGTTTGTTACATATGTATACTTGTGCCATGTTGGTGTGCTGCACCCATCAACTCGTCAGCACCCATCAATTCGTCATTTATATCAGGTATAAATCCCAATGCAATCCCTCCCCCCCCCCATGATAGGCCCCGATGTGTGATGTTCCCCTTAAGGAGTCCAAGTGATCTCACTGTTCAGTTCCCACCTATGAGTGAGAACATGCGGTGTTTGGTTTTCTCTTCTTGTGATAGTTTGCTAAGAATGATGGTTTCCAGCTGCATCCATGTCCCTACAAAGGATGCAAACTCATCCTTTTTTATGGCTGCATAATATTCCAAGGTGTATATGTGTCACATTTTCTTAATCCAGTCTGTCACAGATGGACATTTGGGTTGATTCCAAGTCTTTGCTATTGTGAATAGTGCTGCAATAAACATACGTGTGCATGTCTCTTTATAGCAGCATGATTTATAATCCTTTGGGTATATACCCAGTAATGGGATGGCTGGGTCATATGGTACATCTAGTTCTAGATCCTTGAGGAATCGCCATACTGTTTTCCATAATGGTTGAACTAGTTTACAATCCCACCAACAGTGTAGAAGTGTTCCTATTTCTCCACATCCTCTCCAGCACGTGTTGTTTCCTGACTTTTGAATGATTGCCATTCTAACTGGTGTGAGATGGTATCTCATTGGGGTTTTGATTTGCATTTCTCTGATGGCCAGTGATGATGACCATTTTTTCATGTGTCTGTTGGCTGTATGAATGTCTTCTTTTGAGAAGTATCTGTTCATATCCTTTCCCCACTTTTTGATGGGGTTGTTTGTTTTCTTCTTGTAAATTTGTTTGAGTTATTTGTAGATTCTGGATATTAACCCTTTGTTAGATGAGTAGATTGCAAAAATTTTCTCCCACTCTGTAGGATGCCTGTTCACTCTGATGGTAATTTCTTTTGCTGTGCAGAAGCTCTTTAGTTTAATTAGATCCCATTTGTCAATTTTGGCTTTTGCTGCCGTTGCTTTTGGTGTTTTAGACATGAAGTCCTTGCCCTTGCCTATGTCCTGAATGGTACTACCTATGTTTTCTTCTAGGGTTTTTATGGTATTAGGTCTAACATTTAAGTCTGTAATCCATCTTAAATTAATTTTCGTTTAAGGAGTAAGGAAAGGATCCATTTTCAGCTTTCTACTTATGGCTAGCCAATTTTCCCAGCACCATTTATTAAATAGGGAATCCTTTCCCCATTTCCTGTTTCCCTCAGGTTTGTCAAAGATCAGATGGCTGTAGATGTGTAGTATTATTTCTGAGGACTCTGTTCTGTTCCATTGTTCTATATCTCTGTTTTGATACCAGTACCATGCTGTTTTGGTTACTGTAGCCTTGTAGTATAGTTTGAAGTCAGGTAGCGTGATGCCTCCAGTTTTGTTCTTATGGCATAGGATTGTCTTGGCAATGCGGGCTCTTTTTTGCTTACATATGAACTTTAAAGCAGTTTTTTCCAATTCTGTGAAGAAACTCATTGGTAGCTTGATGGGGATGGCATTGAATCTATAAATGACCTTGGGCAGTATGGCCATTTTCATGATATTGATTCTTCCTATCCATGAGCATGGTATGTTCTTCCATTTGTTTGTGTCCTCTTTTATTTCACTGAGCAGTGGTTTGTAGTTCTCCTTGAAGAGGTCCTTTACATCCCTTGTAAGTTGGATTCCTAGGTATTTTATTCTCTTTGAAGCAATTGTGAATGGAAGTTCATTCCTGATTTGGCTCTCTGTTTGTCTGCTACTGGTGTCTAAGAATGCTTGTGATTTTTGCACATTAATTTTGTATCCTGAGACTTTGCTGAAGTTTCCTATCAGCTTAAGGAGATTTTGGGCTGAGACAATGGGGTTTTCTAAATATACAATCATGTCATCTGCAAACAGGGACAATTTGACTTCTTCTTTTCCTAACTGGATACACTTGATTTCTTTCTCTTGCCTGATTGCCCTAGCCAGAACTTCCAACACTATGTTGAATAGGAGTGGTGAGAGAGGGCATCCCTGTCTTGTGCCAGTTTTCAAAGGAAATTTTTCCAGTTTTTGCCCATTCAGTATGATATTGGCTGTGGGTTTTTCATCAATAGCTCTTATTATTTTGAGGTACGTTCCATCAATACCGAATTTATTGAGCGTTTTTAGCATGAAGGGCTGTTGAATTTTGTCAAAAGCCTTTTCTGCATCTATTGAGATAATCATGTGGTTCTTGTCTTTGGTTCTGTTTATATGCTGGATTACATTTATGATTTGCGAATGTTGAGCCAGCCTTGCATCCCAGGGATGAAGCCCACTTGATCATGGTGGAAAAGCTTTTCAATGTGCTGCTGAATCCGGTTTGCCAGTATTTTATTGAGGATTTTTGCATCGATGTTCATCAGGGATATTGGTCTAAAATTCTCTTTTTTTGTTGTGTCTCTGCCAGGCTTTGGTATCAGGATGATGTTGGCCTCATAAAATTAGTTAGGGAGGATTCCTTCTTTTTCAATTGATTGGAATAGTTTCAGAAGGAATGGTACCAGCTCCTCCTTGTGCCTCTGGTAGAATTCAGCTGTGAATCCATCTGGTCCTGGACTTTTTTTGGTTGGTAGGCTATTAATTATTGCCTCAATTTCAGAGCCTGCTATTGGTCTATTTAAGGATTCAACTTCTTCCTGGTTTAGTCTTGGAGGAGTGTAAGTGTCCAGGAAATGATCCATTTCTTCTAGATTTTCTAGTTGATTTGCATAGAGGTTTATAGTATTCTCTGATGGTAGTTTGTATTTCTGAGGGTCTGTGGTGATATCCCCTTTATCATTTTTTATTGCATCTATTTGATTCTCTCTCTTTTCTTCTTATTAGTCTTGCTAGCGGTCTGTCAATTTTATTGATCTTTTCAAAAAACCAACTCTGGATTCATTGATTTTTTTTTTGGAGGGGTTTTTGTGTCTATCTCCTTCAGTTCTGCTCTGATCTTAGTTATTTCTTGCCTTCTGCTAGCTTTTGAATGTGTTTGCTCTTGCTTCTCCAGTCTTTTTAATTGTATTGTTAGAGTGTCAATTTTAGAACTTTCCAGCTTTCTCTTGTGGGCATTTAGTGCTATAAGTTTCCCTCTACACACTGCTTTAAATGTGTCCCAGAGATTCTGGTATGTTGTATCTTTGTTCTCATTGGCTTCAAAGAACATCTTTATTTCTGCCTTCATTCGTTATGTATCCAGTAGTCATTCAGGAGCAGGTTGTTCAGTTTCCATGTAGTTGAGCGGTTTTAATTGAGTTTCTTAGTCCTGAGTTCTAGTTTGATTGCACTGTGGTCTGAGAGACAGTTTGTTATAATTTCTGTTCTTGTACATTTGCTGAGGAGTGCTTTACTTCCAATTATGTGGTCAATTTTGGGATAAGTGCATTGTGGTGCTGAGAAGAATGTATATTCTGTTGATTTGGGGTGGAGAGTTCTGTAGATGTCTATTAGGTCTGCTTGTTGCAGAGATGAGTTCAATTCCTGGATATCCTTGTTAACTTTCTGTCTCGTTGATCTGTCTAATGTTGACAGTGGAGTATTGAAGTCTCCCATTATTATTGTATGGGAGTCTAAGTCTCTTTGTAAGTCTCTAAGGACTTGCTGTATGAATTTGGGTGCTCCTGTATTGGGTGCATATATATTTAGGATAGTTAGCTCTTCCTGTTGAATTGATCCCTTTACCATTATGTAATGGCCTTCTTTGTCTCTTTTGATCTTTGATGGTTTAAAGTCTGTTTTATCAGAGACTAGGATTGCAACCCCTGCTTTTTTTTGTTCTCCATTTGCTTGGTAGATCTTCCTCCATCCCTTTATTTTGAGCCTATGTATGTCTCTGCATGTGAGATGGGTCTCCTGAATACAGCAGACTGATGGGTCTTGACTCTTTATCCAGTTTGCCAGTCTGTGTCTTTTAATTGGAGCATTTAGTCCATTGACATTTAAGGTTAATATTGTATGTGTGAACTTGATCCTGTCATTATGATATTAACTGGTTATTTTGCTCGTTAGTTGATGCAGTTTCTTCCTAGCCTCGATGGTGTTTACATTTTGGCATGTTTTTGCAATGGCTGGTACCGGTTGTTCCTTTCCATGTTTAGGGCTTCCTTCAGGGTCTCTTGTAAGGCAGGCCTGGTGGTGACAAAATCTCTAAGCATTTGCTGATCTGTAAAGGATTTTATTTCTCCTTCACTGATGAAACTTATTTTGGCTGGATATGAAATTCTGGGTTGAAAATTCTTTTCTTTAAGAATGTTGAATATTGGCCCCCACTCTCTTCTGGCTTGTAGAGTTTCTGCCGAGAGGTCTGCTGTTAGTCTGATGGGCTTCCCTTTGTGGGTAACCCGACCTTTCTCTCTGGCTGCCCTTAAGATTTTTTCCTTCATTTCAACTTTCGTGAATCTGGCAATTATGTGTCTTGGAGTTGCTCTTCTTGAGGAGTATCTTTGTGGTGTTCTCCGTATTTCCTGAATTTGAATGTTGGCCTGCCCTACTAGGTTGGGGAAGTTCTCCTGGATGATATCCTGAAGGGTGTTTTCCAACTTGGTTCCATTTTCCTCCTCACTTTCAGCACCCCAATCAGACGTAGATTTGGTCTTTTTACATAATCCCATACTTCTTGCAGGCTTTGTTCATTTCTTTTCTTCTTTTGGTTTCTCTTCTCACTTCATTTCATTCATTTGATCCTCAATCGCTGATACACTTTCTTCCAGTTGATCGAGTTGGTTACTGAAGCTTGTGGATTTGTCACATATTCTCGTGTCATGGTTTTCATCTCTGTCATTTTGTTTATGACCTTCTCTGCATTAATTATTCTAGCTATCAATTCTTCTCTTTTTTCAAGATTTTTAGTTTCTTTGCGCTGGGTACGTAATTCCTCCTTTAGCTCTGAGAAGTTTGATGGGCTGAAGCCTTCTTCTCTCATCTCGTCAAAGTCATTCTCTGACCAGCTTTGATCCGTTGCTGGCAATGAGCTGCACTCCTTTGCAGGGAGAGATGCGCTCTTATTTCTTGAATTTCCAGCTTTTCTGCCCTGCTTCTTCCCCATCTTCGTGGTTTTATCTGCCTCTGGTCTTTGGTGATGGTGACGTACTGATGGGGTTTTGGTATAGGTGTTCTTCCTGTTTGATAGTTTTCCTTCTAATAGTCAGGACCCTCAGCTGTAGGTCTGTTGGAGATTGCTTGAGGTCCAGTCCAGACCCTGTTTGCCTGGGTATCAGCAGCAGAGGTTGCAGAAGATAGAATATTGCTGAACAGCGAGTGTACCTGTCTGATTCTTACTTTGGAAGCTTCCTCTCAGGGGTGTACTCCACCCTGTGAGGTGTGGGATGTCAGACTGCCCCTAGTGGGGGATGTCTCCCAGTTCGGCTACTCAGGGTTCAGGGATCCACTTGAGCAGGCAGTCTGTCCGTTCTCAGATCTCAACCTCTGTGTTGGGAGATCCACTGCTCTCTTCAAAGCTGTCAGACAGAGTCGTTCGCGTCTGCACAGGCCTCTGCGGCTTCCCCTTTTGTTGTTACGCTGTGCCCTGTCCCCAGAGGTGGAGTCTACAGAGACAGGCAGGTTTCCTTGAGCTGCTGTGAGCTCCACCCAGTTCGAGCTTCCCAGCGGCTTTGTTTACCTACTTAAGCCTCAGCAATGGCTGGCGCCCCTCCCCCAGCCTCGCTGTTGCTGTTTCAGTTAGATTGCAGACTGCTGTGCTAGCAATGAGGGAGGCTCTGTGGCTGTGGGACCCTCCTGGCCAGGTGTGGGTATAATCTCCTGGTGTGCCCGTTTGCTTAAAGTGCAGTATTGGGGTGGGAATTACCCGATTTTCCAGGTGTTGCGTGTCTCAGTTCCTCTGGCTAGGAAAAGGGATTCCCTTCCCCCTTGCGCTTCCCAGGTGAGGCGATGCCTTGCCCTGCTTCAGCTCTCGCTGGTCGGGCTGCAGCAGCTGACCAGCACCAATTGTCCAGCACTCCCCAGTGAGATGACCCCAGTACCTCAGCTGAAAATGCAGAAATCACCATTCTTCTGTGTCGTTCGTGCTGGGAGTTGGAGACTGGTGATGTCTGATATTTCAAAATGTCTTGTGGTTGCCTTCTACTTGAATGACAGTTTGATTTTGCATAATTTCCTGGATCAAATTATGATTTCAAAATCAGACAGATATTCTTTCATTTCTTCTATTTCTTTCCAGTTTTGACTGATGCCTTGAAGAAGTCAGAGTCAACCTGATTTTTTCCTGCTTTCTTTAGTATCTTTCACATTAAGGAATAATTTTGAACATCAGTTCAATAATTTATAAGTATCTGTTAATCAGGATCTTTTTATTTCCTCATGTATCATAACATATATTTATTATGTCAATAAATGTTTATATTTGTATGTATTATATATGAATATATAATTAGTGTTGTTAAACAAAGGAGAGGGATGTGTAGCAGCTTTCTATCTTATAACTTACATCAAATTTTAGTGGAATAAAAATTGTATGTAGTAGAACAAAACACAGATGTAACCTCGAAATGATAATATTCCATTTTTATTTTCCCTAACTTGCAACATACTCAACTCTAGAAACTTACTCTATGCTACATCTTGCCCCAGAATCCAAATTTATGTCCCTGAGAGCTACTCACAACCTCGTTATAGGATCTGATTTAACTTTAAAAACCTATCAAAAATTTTCACATACAGATGAGGGAAAAAATGTATTTAACTGTAATTTGTTACCAAGAGTATATTAGGAAATCACTTAGAAATGCATTTTTTATATACATAATAGTTTGAAATTGAAAGTGATAAACAAAATTAATTGGAAAGTTAAACAATGGAAATTCAAGAAAGCACACAAAAGTAGTTTCAAATTAGTATGGCTTTGGAAATTAATTTTTCTGTTTTATAAAATAATAAATTTTATTTTATAACATTTGTAAGATTTTATAAAATAAAATTTTCTGTTATTAGGTCCAGTATTATTTGATAATATTAAATTTGCAATGTTATATATAATATTTCTATGTTTATTTCATGGAACTCAATTATAATTTCTGTATTTGAAAATAAATTTCATCACAATTATTTTCCCATAAATTTGCAAAAGAAAAATATAAGTGTAAATATGTTTTCAATCATTTTTAAAACGTAGCATATTATAGTTTGCTTTATGATCTCACAATTGGAGTCTAGTAAAATAATATCAATATTTTCTTTCATATACTTCCAAATGCATGTCCTTTTGTATTTAATATGAGCTTTTAAATGAGTTGATTACTGTTCTTTAAGTTTTAACTGACAATTAAATTTAAGCTTAAATAATTTAAAAACTCTGATTTTAAAGATTTTTTAATTGAATCTAAGAAAGATTGAGGTATAATTGAAAAATAAATAAAAATTCACTATACCTTGATATGAACAAAGAAAGTTAATTGTTTATTAGAGACCTAAAAGAACTAATGTTCCTTCCTAAGTGACTAAATTATTCTTGAAATTAGACAGTAGATTTTGAGTGGATTTGTAGTTACTTAGTAAAAATAAATAAATTTTAAAAAACATGTCACCATAAGACTAGGTAAACTTTACAAATGTGTTACAATCTTAGGAGCGCTCATTCTCATGACTGCTCCAATGTGAGTGTTTATTCCTGACTTTTTTTCAGTCAGTGATAAAACAAGATGATTAACAATGAACTAAAGGCTTAACATGCAGTATTCGGTATAATGCATCCTTCTATCAAAAAGTACTATATTCTCATGCTGTGAAGTTTACCATATTCATCAAATGCCAAACTTGATTTCTAACATATAAACCTTTAGCACCTATTTACTTAGGTACTTTTTAAAAATTAACATAAAATATATTTACTGTGAATGCATAGATTCATTTTGCAACATAAACACTTTCATAATTTCTACTTGGAGAAAATTTAAGAAAGAGCACATTTACATAGTTTAAGTGGAGTTTGCCTCTATTAGAAGGTCATACATTGAGTTATGTACTGCTGTACTATGTAGTTCAAAGGGAATTGTTTTCAGAAGCTTAAGTATATGCACAATGCTAATGAGTAGAGGGATAAAATGAGTACTAATGATCAGATATATGGAAAAGTAAATTAGCCAGTTCCTAGAGGGAGTGAGCTCTTTCACTTCAAGTTTCGAAGCCATGCTTGAATTACCATCTGTCAGGTTTTATGGACTGAATATGTAGCCCTGTTATCAGTGGAAAAGCCCTGCCTCTCTCTCTCTTTTTTTTTTTTTTTAAATTATTAGAGTTTATTTCTTATAGCAATTTAGATTTATTTTAAAAATGAACAGAAAGTACAACACGTTCTTAAATACCACCACTATCACTCTCCTTACAGTTTTTTTGTGTTTTAATATCATGCATTGGTGTGGTTCATTTGTTACGATTGTTGAACCAGTGTTGATAAAGCTATTCATAAATAAAATCCATAGTTTACGTACGGCTTCAATTGTTGTGTTATTAGGTTTTACAAGTTTTACCAACTGGTTAAAGCCATGTATCTGACATTATACAATTATACAAAATGCTTTCACTGCTCTAGAAATCTGTGCTCCACCTATGCATTCCTTCCTCCTTTGTTTGGCACCAACACCAGCTCCCAACAACCATTAATCTTTTCTTTCTTCTCCTTTTTTTTTCTATTTTTTCTGTGAAGCTACTCTTTTAGCTTTTATTTGAGGTTTAGAGACACATGTGAAGGTTTGTTACATAGGTAAACAGATGTCACAGGGCCTCCTTGTACATATTATATCATCACCCAGAAATTAAACCCCGTACCCAATAGTTATCTTTTCTGCTTCTCTCCCTACTCCCACTCTGCTACTCAAGTAGACCCCAGTGTCTACTGTTTCATTCTTTGTGTTCATAAGGTATTATCATTTCAGCTCCTACTTATAAGTGAGAACATGTGGTATTTGGTTTTCTGTTCCTGCATTAGTTTGCTAAGGAAAATAGCCTCCTGCTCCATCCATGTTCCTGCAAAAGACGTGATCTTGTTCTTTGTTATGGCTGCACAGTATTACATGGTGCATGTGTACCCTATTCTCTTTCTTTTTTCTTTTTTTTTTTTTTGAAACGGAGTCTCGCTCTGTCACCCAGGCTGGAGTGCAGTAGCGCTGTCTGGGCTCATTGCAAGCTCCACCTCCGGGTTCACGCCATTCTCCTGCCTCAGCCTCCCGAGTACCTGGGACTACAGGCGCCCGCCACCACGCCCGGCTAATTTTTTTGTACTTTTAGTAGAGAAAAGGTTTCACTGTGTTAACCAGGATAGTCTCGATCTCCTGACCTCGTGATCTTCCCGCCTCAACCTCCCAGAGTGCTGGGATTACAGGCGTGAGCCACCGCGCCCGGCCATCTACCCCATTTTCTGTAACCAATCTATAGTTGATGGGCATTTATGTCAATCCCATGTTTTTGCTATTGTGAAGAGTGCTGCAATGAACATTCACATGCCTGTGCCTTTATGGGTAGAATGACTTATATTCCTCTGGGTATATACTCAGTAGATTGCTGGGTCAAATGATATTTCTGCTTTCAGTTCTTTGAAGAATTGCAGTACTGTTTTCCACAGTAATTGAGCTAATTTACACTTCCACCAACAATGTGTTGTGTTCTCTTTTCTCCACAACCTCGCCAGCATCTGTTATTTTTTGACTTTTTTTATAACAACCATTCTGATGGATGTTAGATGATATCTCACAGTGGTTTTGATTTGCATTTCTCTAATGATCAGTGATATTGAGATTGTTTTCATATGATTTTTGGCCACATCATGTATGTCTTCTTTTGAGAAGTGTCTTCTCAGGTCATTTGCCCACTTTTTAATGGAATTGTTTTTCTCTTGTAAGTGTGTTTAAGTTCCTTACAGATGCTGGATATTAGACCTTTATCAGATGCATAGTTTGCAAATATTTTCTCCCATTCTGTAGGTTGTCTCTTTACTCTGTTGATAGTTTCTTTTGCTCCGCAGAAGTTCTTATGTTTAAACAGATCCTATTTGTCAATTTTTGCTTTTATCGCAATTTCTTTTGGTGTATTTGTCATGAAATCTTTGCCTATTTCTACATCTAGGATGGTATTGCCTAGGTTTCTTCAGGGATTTTATAATTCTGGGCTTTACATTTAAGTCTTTATTCAGTCTTGAGTTGAATTTTGTATGTGGTATGAGGAATTGGTCCAGCTTCAGTCTTCTGCATATGGTTAGTCAATTATCAAGTACCACTTATTGAATAGGTAGTCTTTTCCACATTGCAGTTTTTGTCAGCTTTATCAAAGATCAGATGGTCATAGTTGTGTGACCTTATTTCTAGGCTCTCTATTCTGTTCCATTGGTTTAAGTTGCTGTTTTTGTGCCAACACTATGCTGCTTTTTAGTTACTGTAGCCTTTTAGTATAGTTTGAAGTTGGATAATGAGATGCTTCCAGTTTTGTTCATTTTGCTTAGGAGTGCCTTGGCTATTTGGGCTCTTTTTTGTTCCATATGGATTTTAAATTAGTTTTTTTCCTTGTTCTTAATGAATGCCATTGGTGGTTTGATAGAAATAGCATTGAATATTTAAATTGCTTTTGGCAATGTAGTCATTTTAATGATATTGATTCTCCTATGCACGAGCATGGGATTTTTTTTTTTCCATTTGTTTGTGTCTTTATTTGAGTAGTGTTTTGTAATTTTCTTTGTAGAGATTTTTCACCTTCCTGGTTTGCTGTATGCCTAGGTATTTTACTCTTTTTATGTCAGTTGTGAATGGGATTGCCTTTGTGATTTGGCTGTCTGCTTGGCTGTTGTTGATGTGTAGAAATGCTATTCATTTGCAGACATTAATTTTATATCAGGCAATTTTGCTGAAGTTGTTTATCATCTGGAAGAGCTTTTACTTTAAGGCTATGGGGTCTTCTAGATATAGAGTCATGTCATCTGTAAACAGAGATAGT
This sequence comes from Trachypithecus francoisi, assembly GCF_009764315.1. Taxonomy (NCBI): domain Eukaryota; kingdom Metazoa; phylum Chordata; class Mammalia; order Primates; family Cercopithecidae; genus Trachypithecus; species Trachypithecus francoisi. The sequence continues at coordinate 68,850,851 of NW_022681472.1, forward strand.
TTGACTTTCTCTCTCCCTATTTGGATGCCCTTTATTTCTTTCTCTTGCCTAATTTATCTGTCTAAGACTTCCAATACTATGTTACATAGAGGTGGTGAGAGAGGGCATTCTCATCTTGCACCAGTTTTCAAGGGGGAATGCTTCCAGCTTTTGCCGTTTCAGTCTGATGTTGGCTATGGGTTTGGCATAGATGGCTCTTATTATTTTGAGGTATATTTATTTAATACCTAGTTTATTGAGAGTTTGTAACATAAAGGGGTGTTGACTTTTAAATTGAAAGCCTTTTTTGGATCTATTGAGAGAAAAGTATTTCTGCTGTAATTCTAAGCAAAATATATATATATATAATATATATATATATATATATATATATATATTTCTGTTGTATTTTCACAGCAATAGCTATGAAATAAAAATTTCCATAGTTGGGAAATGTTGAGGTATTCAGAATTGAAGACAAAGAGGAATTTTCTATAGCTGCACTAAATTGTTAAACCTTTAGCAAGTAATAAAGAAAAAGAAATCCTGTTAAAATTACATTCTGAGTTGTGGAGGGAGGTCTCTAGGGCTTAACATGTTCCTTTGCTCTAGACACCACAGTCTACATCATCAGATATTTACTTACAAAAAAGTATGATTTAGATTGTAATGTTGTGATGACAAAGGAATTTCTTGAAAATGATTAAAGCTATAGTAGTAAATAAAAACTTTAAGCATTTACCTATATGGTTAATCATAATGTGCACACTGACATGTTTTATAAGTAATGGATTTCTGGCATATTTACAGTTCTATTCCCACTAGGATAATATCAAAAATTTTTAAATAGATAAGGTCTAAGAGAAGAGTTGCTCTACTGTTTAGGATTAATTCCATTTTTTATACTTTTCAAATTCTCAGATCCTTTCTGTATTTTTTCTTTCAGATTTTTTCCCCCTATCTTGGTCAGAACTGGGTTGTTGCTTTCTTGTACCAGGAACTTTGTTTTTACCAGCACATATATCATTTACAGCAGTGGATGTGTTTTTGGAAGAAGAAGCTCACATTAACTCTGAGGGTCATCATGACCTAGTCCCCAAGGAGATGATCTGGATTTTCCTCATCTCTTCAATATTTCTAAAGGCACAGTGAACTTTCAGCAATTGTTTCCTCTGACTACTGATTATACACATTTTCATCATTACAAGCTACTTTGGTGTTTATTATGATCTTTGTGTTTCCAGGGGATTTCCATCCATTAATCTTCCATCATCCACTGATAGAGGTGTTTAACCTCTTATTGCTCAACGTGTTTCCCTATAGGTGTCTTGACCAACTAGAAAAGTGGCACTTTAACAGCATGATACTTTTCCTTCTTTCTATATGGAAGGTCCAGTGGTATAGAATTTGGCCTTATTTGGCATTGTGGTTCATACTATGTCCTAGAGCACAAGTTATACTAGTGACAAGCTGTGTTAAACAATATACAATCAACTTGAAACACAGCACTTGCTGGGAGCATCTGCATATGTTACAGTCATGCTCACAAGCTTGCCATATCAGCCGTTGTACATTCTGACATGCTAAGTGTAATTATCCCTGAGGAATATAATAACAGAAAATGTAAACAAAATGTGAATACTAATATACTGTAGTTATTTTTAGGAAAATATGTTGGAAGAGTGATCCTTAGTATGCTACCATGCTGTGTTGTGCAGCATTAAGTGGGGTATATGTAAATATCTTTTTGATTTTGCTCTAAAAATCTGAAGTGTCAAAATTTCATGAGTCAAAGTGTTAAATTTCTTTCCCTCCAAAATATCCAGCAAATGGCCTGCCACTTACTGCACTGCAATGAGGCCTCTTAATTTTTATGTGGTGTTATGAATAACTGCCAATTCCTCTTGCTGTAGCATTCAGCAACTTCCAGTTCAACTGCAATGCATTTAATGAATGTACTGCTTTGAGTTTATTCTTGATTAGGAAAATGAGAGTTCTTATCTTTGGTAAGTTTTATCATTAATGTAATTTATCAAGTCGGATAATCAGGGAAAAATGAATTAACAGATATCCTCATTCTTCTGAAAGCCAATAGTAATTATAATAATGGCAGTTATAATAATAACAAGAGCAACAAAAACATATTATAATTGCACATAATAAAAATAAACCAACTTTTAATGAGTGCCAGGCTCTACTTTTTAACTCCATATAGTGTTCATGTTATTCCTTTGAAGCATGACATTTTTATCCCAATAATAAAGCAGAGGATCCTGAGATTTTGAGATGTTAAGTCTTTTGTCCAAAATTTTAAAAACTGACTCCAAAATGGAAGAACCAACCCTGAACCTCAGTCCATGTCACTCCAGATTCCATGCTGTGTTTTAAACCAGATGCTCTTTATTTCTTAAACTAGATATAATTATATTATTTTCAAATGCCAAATTTATAGATGGAATATATATGGATGACTTTAGATAGTCATTTAACAAAATATATGCTTTATATGATTTCATTTCTCTTAAAGATATAAAAATATATATATAATATATAACCTATTATATATAACTAATGTTATTCTATAGTATTTTAGACATATGTAGTATATCTCTTCTAAACATGAGTATGAGAAGAAAAAGAAAATAATGACTTCTATTTTTGTTATAAAATCATACATAGACATTTCAAAAGATGTAAAATAAAGAGAGGCACTGAGAAGAATATTTTATTAATTTAATCATTACTAATTCAACTTTCTAGTAATATTTTGCTAATTTTCTTTCCAAGGTTTTACCCATATACATATAGGAGCACACTACTACACAAATACTTTATCATTTCTTATGACATATTTTACAGAAGTTGTATCATACCTAAATTTTTCATTTAATAAAATGTATACAGCATTAAAAAATAAATGAAAATTCTGATTATTATTTATGTCATAATCTACTAAATATTTTCTTCTCTGTTAGTTTATATGTTTCCAGACATGACATACTTAGCCATGAAATATTAGAAAAATCTGTTCTAAAATCAAAAGCAAGGTTAGAACCTCTCACTGATAATATACAATGTATTTTCAAAAGGAATAAATTAAACTACTAATAATAAATTATTAGTAGTGAACATGACACTCTACCCAGAATATCCAAGAGAAAATACTGGAAAGATACTACAATTCATACACTATATATTATATTAAAATGTTAAATAAACTGTTTAATGCAAAAAAGCAAATACACCAGAACAACTTTCTTGTAAATACTGTACATCCTGCAAAATGCCAAAGTGTAAACCTGAGAAGGACTGCATTGGGCCTCTAAAATAATATACTTCAGTAGAGGACAACAAAGATTAACTAAAAATATTAAAAATAAAAAAATTGCGGACACAATTTCATGTTTATGAATAGAGGATCAACATTGTAAAAAGTCAATTCTAACCAATATAATCTCTACATATTACACAAGTGCAATCAAAATGCAAAATAACTCTTTAAAGAATTTGAAAAATGAAATTATAAATTCAGTGTAAGAGAAATTATAATTTTTTCAATAAACTATGGTGGCAAAATTGTTATATATTTGAAACCTTGTTATTTGTTAACATTATTTTTTCTAACACAAATTAAATTATGATTATCATTATTGTTTACTTTTTATTTTAGTTTCAGTGGTACATGCGCAGGTTTGTTTTGTTGGTAAACTGCATGTCACAGGGATTTGGTGTACAGATAATTTTGTCACCCGGGTAATAAGCATAGTACCTGATGGTTATTTTTCTGATTCTCTTCCTCCTCGCACCCTCCACCCTCATGTAGACCCAGTGTCTGCTGCTCCCCTCCTACTATCCAGGTGTTCTAATTGTTTAACTCATACTTATAAGTGACAACATACAGCATTTGATTTTCTGGTCCCATGTTAGTTTGATTAAGATAGTGGCCTTCAGCTCCATCCATGTTGTTGCAAAGGATATTATGTCATTCTTTTTCATGGCAGCATAGTATTCCATGGTGTATGTGTACTACATTTTCTTTATTCAGTCTACCACTGATGGGCATTTAGGTTGATTCTATGTCTTTGCTGTTGTAGATGGTACTGCAATGAACATAGGGATGAATGTGTCTCCATGGTAGAACAGTTTATATTTAGGGGTGTATATACCCAATAATGGGATTGCTAGGTGAAATGGTAATCCTATTTTAAGTTCTTTGAGAAATTGCCACACAACTTTCCACAGTGGCTTAACGAATTTACACTCCCACCAGCACTGTCTGTTTCCTTTGCTGCACAACCTCACCAACATCTGTTATTTTTTGACTTTTTACTAACAGTCGTTTTGGTTGGTGTGAGATGGTAACTCATTGTAGTTTTGATTTGCATTTCTCTAATGATTAGTGATGTTGAGCATTTTTATATGCTTATGGGCTGCATGCATGTCTTCTTTTGAAAAGTGTCTGTTTATGTTCTTTGCCCAATGAAAAATTGTATTTCTACTTCACCTTACATTAAGCAAGAATTTGAGATAGAAAATATTTTGTATAATATTAAGAAAAGAATAATGAATTTTCATAATCTTGAGGTGGGCAGGATAAAATACACACAAGGCAAACAGAAATTGGCTGATGTATTTTACTCCCCCAAAATATTCTATGTTACAAAATCAACTAAAAACATATTTATAAAGCAAATGTTAGACCCAGGAATATATATGTAGCATACGTATAAGGCAAAGATGATGTATCCAGTGCCAAGAACAGTGGCTCATGTCTGTAATCTAAGCATATTGGAAGGCCTAAGTGGGAGGATGGCTTCAACCCAGGAGTTTGAGACCAATGTGAGTAACATAGTGGGACCCTGTCTCTAAGAAAAACAATAATAAAAAATTAGTGAAGAATTGGGGCATGCACCTGCAGTCCCAGCTACGTGGAAGTCTGAGGTGGGAAGATCACTTGAGCTCATCAGGTCGAAGGTGCAGGGAGCCATGATGGTGCCACTGAACTCCTGCCTGGGTGATAGAGTCAGACACTATCTCAAAAAGCTAAAAATAAATTAAGGGTTTGTATCCAGAAAAAAGAACTCAAACCTGTAAGAAGACAAACTATGAAATAGAGTAATAGACAAATGATATAAATTGAAAATTCATAAAATTTTAAAAATGCTTAACCTTACTACTAATCACATAAACTGAAAACATGAATATGGAATTTTGCCCAATTAAGAACTATTGAAATGGTTAATAACATCATATATTGGTGAGAACGTATAATAAAATACACATACACAATTTTGTAGAAGTATAAATTTGTTAAAACTTTTGAGAAAGCAGTGGGTTATTAAATATTAACGCTATATGTATATGCCCTTTCACTCATAATTTCTATTTCTCAATATCTGTTTTGCAGAAATACGCCAAGTGGACACAAAAAAATGCATGAAGCAGTTGGATATTGTTTCATTCTTTTCCAAATAAAGAAATAAACAGCCATCAATGAGGAAGCATGAAGTAAGTTTTATATGGCTATACTTACGCAATGCTATGCAGCTGTTAATAAAATGTAAAATCAAACCAAATTTATTGACGTGGAAAAATTGAAGATACGTTGTTAAATTTTTATACTTAATACAGGACCATACTATACATACTATGGTGCTATTAATTTTCAAAACCCTTATATGTTTATCTGTTTCTAATTTCATATGAAAGAGGAATGTAAAGACATACTGTATGGTGTGTTATAGAGCATTAATCCTAATTTCACAGTCACATATTTTGTTTTTGTTTTTGTTTTCATTTCAAGGGTAGGTATTTTATGATTTAAGCAAAGGTGCCCATGTAATTTATGATCCAAATCTGGATATGTTTGACCATAAGAGGGGGGCACAAGTAATAATTATGCATATTGAAAGGAACAAACCATAGCTCTCCTACAAACCTCCCACTGTCCCTGAAAATCCTGATACATAGTCTCTGTATTTATTCCAGTTAGTGAATTCTGTTCCATCCCCACTGTTTGTGGTACATGCAATTAATGTGAAGACAGTTAATTAGAGAAACATCTTTTGCAGACATACTACTGTTACCAAAACACCAGGAGTTTTCTCTGGATCCTGCTGCTCACCCCAAAGAAAGCCAATCACTGAGACAATGAGTATTGCCAGGGGAAAAGATTTTAATCGTGTGCGGCAGCCAAGGATATGGAAGATCAAACTCAAATCCATCTCTGTGACCAATTAGAAAAAGGAGTTTATATAGTAGGGAAGAAATGTAAGAATGTGTAAGAAAACAGGAACTAGGGAGGGGCAAGGAAGCAATCATGAGGAATGAAGAGTCCTAGGCATGTCGTTGTCTGGTTATGGTGATCTGGTGAGTTTCAGTTAGTCGGTATCTTTTATTTTATTTTATTTTACTTTAAATTCTGGGATACATGTGCAGAATGTGCTGGTTTGTTACATAGGTATATGTGTGTCATGGTGGTTTTCTGCCCCTATCAACCTGTCCTCTAAGTTCCCTCCCCTCACCCTACACCCCTCCAAACAGGTCCTGGTGTGTGTTGTTTCCCTCCCTATGTCCAAGTGTTCTCATTGTTCAGCTCCCACTTATGAGTGTGAACATGTGGTGTTTGGATTTCTATTCCCGTGTTAGATTGCTGAAGATGATGGCTTCCATTTTTTTTTCTTTTCTTTTCTTTTTGTTTTGTTTTCTTTTTTTTTTTAGATGGAGTTTCGCTCTTGTTGCCCAGGCTGGAATGCAATTGCAAGATATCGGCTCACTGCAATCTCTGCCTCCTGGGTTCAAGCGATTATCCTGCCTCATCCTCCCAAGTAGTTGGGATTACAGGCATGCACCACCATGCCCAGGTAATTGTCTTTTTAGTAGAGATGGGGTTTCTCCATGTTGGTTAGGCTGGTTTCAAACCCCTGACCTCAGGTGATCCACCTGCCATGGCCTCCCAAAGTGCTTGGATTATAGGCATGAGCCACCTTGCCTAGCCTAATGGCTTCCATTTTCATCCATATCCCTGCAAAAGACATAGTTTCTTTCCTTTTTATGGCTGCATAGTATTCCATGGTGTGTATGTGCCACATTTTTTTTATCCAGTCTATCATTGATGGACATTTTGGTTTTTTCCATGTCTTTGCTATTGTAAATAGAACTGCAATAAACATATGTCTGCGTGTGTGTTTACAGTAGAATGAATTATATTTTTTGGATATATACCCGATAATGAGATTGTTGGGTCAAATGGTATTTTTGGTTATAGATCCTTGAGGAATCGCCATACAGTCTTCCACAATGATCGAACTAATTTACATTCCCAATAACAGTGTAAAAAGTTCCCATTTCTTCACAGCCTCACCAGCATCTATTGTTTCTTGACTTTTTAATACTCACCATTCTCACTAGCATGAGATGGTATCTCATTGTGGTTTTGATTGGCATTTCTCTAATGATCATTGATGTTGAACCCAGCTGATACTTTTTTGAGAGGTCCGAATGTCATTTCCTGAGGAAGAAACTCAGATAAAACAAATGTAAGTCTCAAGCTTTATGACCAGATGTCAAACATAGAAAAAATTTCTATGTTTATTCATAAAAACAATCTGTGGCACCATTGGGTTGATGTGATGGTTAATATTGGGCATCAATTTGATTGCACTGAAGAATACAAAGTATTGGTCCTGTGTGTGTCTGTAAGCTTGTGGCCAAAGGAGATTAACATTTGAGTTAGTGGACTGGGAGAGACAGAATCACCTTCAATCTGGGTGGACACCATCTAATCAGCTGCAAGCATAAAAGCAGGCATAGAAAGAGGACACTTGCTGAGTCTTCTGGCCTCCGTCTTTCTCCAGTGTTGGATGCTTCCTGCCCTTGAGCATCAGACTCCAAGTTCTTCAGCTTTTGGACTCTTAGACTTATATCACTGATTTTCCAGGGGTTCTCAGGCCTTTGGCCACAGACTGAAGTCTGTACTATTGGTTTCCTTAATTTTGAGGTTTTGGGACTTGGACTGGCTTCCTGGCTCCTCGGCTTTCAGACAGCCTATTGTGGGACTTCACCTTGTGATCACGTGAGTCAAACCCCTTCATATATATTCATCTATTAGTCCATACATTTAGAGAACCCTGACTAATACAGATTTTGGTGCCAGGAGTATTAGTTTGTTCTCATGCAGCTAATAAAGACATACCCAAGACTGGGTAATTTATAAAGAAAAGAGATTTAATTGACTTACCATTCCACATGGCTGGGGAGGCTTCAAAATCAGGGAAGAAGGAAAAGGAGGAGAAAAGGCACATCTTACGTGGTAGCAAGCAAGGAAATCCCCCTTTACAAAACCATCAGGACTTGTGAGACCTATTCACTATCATGAGAACAGCACAGGAAAGACCCAGTGCCATGATTCATTTACGTCCTGCCAGGTCCCTCCTACCATACATGAAAATTATGGAAGCTACAACTCAAGATGAGATTTGGGTGGAGACACAGTCAAACAATATTATTCTGCCCCCAGAACCCCCCCAAATCTCATGTACTCACATATCAAAACCAATCATGCCTTCCCAACAGTCCAACAAAAGTCTTAACTTATTTCTGCATTAACTGAAAAGTCCACAGTCCGAAGTCTAATCTGAGACAAGGCAAGTCCCTTCTGCCCCTGAGCCTGTAAAATCAAAAGCAAGTTACTTACTTTCTAGTTTCAATGAGGATACAGGCATAGGGTAAAAACACTTGTTCCAAATGGGATAAATTGGCCAAAACAAAGGGCCTACAGGCCCCATGCAAGTCCAAAATCCAGGGGGGCAGTCAAATCTTAAAGCTCCAAAATGATCTAATTTGACTTCATGTCTCACATCCAGATCATGTTGATGAATGAAGTGGGTTTCCATGGTCTTGGGTAGCTCTGCCCCTGTAGCTTGCAGGGTACAGCTCCTCCAACCTTGGCTGCTTTCAAAGGCGAACATTGAATATATGTGGTTTTTCCAGGTACATGATGCAAGCTGTCAGTGAATCTACCATTCTGGGGTCTGGAGGATGGTGGCCACCTTCTTACAGCTCCGCTAGGCAGTGCCCCAGTAGGGACTCTGTGTGGGGGCTTCCCAATCTACATTTTCCTTCTGCACTGCCCTAGCAGAGGTTCTTTATGAGTGTTCCACCCCTGCAGCACAACTCTGCCTGGACATCCAGGCATTTCCATACATCATCAGAAATCTAGGTGGAGGTTCCCAAACCTCAATTCTTTACTTCTGTGCACCCACAGGCCCAACACCATGTATAAATCACCAAGGCTTGGGGCTTAGACCCTCTGAAGCAAGAGCCTAAGATGTACATTGACCCCTTTTAGCCAATTTACATGTACATTGACTGGGATGCAGGGCACCAAGTCCTGAGGCTGCACAAACAGCAAGGCACCACTGGGCCGGGCCCATAAAACCATTTTTTTTTCCCTCCTAGGCCTTGAGGCTTGTGACGGGAGAGTCTGCTGTGAGGTTTTCTGGCATGCCCTGGAGACGTTTACCCTATTGTCTTGGCAATTAACATTTTGCTCCTCATTACTTATACAAATTTCTGCAGCTGACTTGAATTTCTCCTTAGAAAACCTGTGATTTTTTTTTTTTTTCCACATCTTCAGGCTGCAAATTTTTCAAATTTATGCTGTTTCTCCCTTGAATGCTTTGCTACTTAGAAATTTATTCCACCAGATAACCTAAGTCATCACTCTCAAAAAGTTACGCAGACCTCTAGGCAAAATGACACTAGTTTCTTAGCATAGCGAGAGTAACCTTTGCACCAGTTCCCAACAAGTTCCTCATCTTCAACTGGGACCACCTCAGGCTGGACTTTATTGTCCATGTCACTATCAGCATTTTGGTCAAAGTCATTTAAGTAATCTCTGTCCTGAGATTTTGCTAAAGTTGCTTATCAGCTTGAGTTTTTGGGCTGAGATGATGGGTTTTCTAAATATACAACCATGTCATCTGCAAACAGAGATAATTTGACTTCCTCTCTTCCTATTGAATGCCCTTTATTTTCTCTTCACTGGTTGCCCTGGCCAGAACTTGCAATACTATGTTCAATAGGAGTGGTGAGAGAGAGCATCCTTGTCCTGTGCTGGTTTTCAAAGGGAATGCTTTTAGCTTTTGCCCATTCAGTGTGATATGATATTGGCTATAGGTTTGTCATAAATAGCTCTTATTATTTTGAGATACGTCCCATCAATACCTAGTTTATTGAGAGTTTTTAGCGTGAAGGGCTGTTGAATTTTGTCAAAGGTCTTTTCTGTATCTATTGAGATAATCATGTGGTTTTTGTCATTGGTTCTGTTTATGTGATGGATTATGTTTACTGATTTGTGTATGTTGAACCAGCCTTGCATCCCAGGGATGAAGCCAGCTTGATCGTGGTGGATAAGCTTTTTGATGTGCTACTGGCTTCAGTTGGCCAGTATTTTATTGAGGATTTTCACATGGATCTTCATCAGGGATATTGGTCTGAAATTTTCTTTTATTGTTGTGTCTCTGCCAGGCTTTGGTATCAGGATGATGCTGACCCCATAAAATGAATTAGGGTGGAGTCCCACTTTTTCTATTGGTTGGAAGAGTTTCAGAAGGAATGATACCAGCTCCTGTTTGTACCTCTGGTAGAATTTAGCTGTAACGCCATTGGGTCCTGGGCTGGTTTTGGTTGGTAGGCTATTAATTACTGCCTTAATTTCAGAACTTGTTATTGGCCTATCCAGGGATTCAATCTCCTGGTTTAGTCTTGAGAGGGTGTATGTGTCCAAGAATTTATCCATTTCTTCTAGATTTTCTAGTTTATTTGCATAAAGGTGTTTATAGTATTCTCTGATGGTAGTTTGCATTTCTGTGAGATCAGTGGTTATATCCCCTTTATCATTTTTATTGTACCCATTTTATTCTTCTCTCTTTTCTTCTTTATTACTCCGGTTATCAGTCTATTTTGTTAATCTTTTCAAAAACCCAGCTCCTGAATTCATTATTTGAAGAATTTTTTTGTGTCTCTCTCCTTCAATTCTGCTCTGATCTTAGTTATTTCTTGTCTTCTGCTAGTTTTTTGAATTTGTTTGCTCTTGCTTCTCTAGTTCTTTTAATTGTGATGTTAGGGTGTCAATTTTAGATCTTTCCCACTTTCTCATGCAGGCGTTTAGTGCTATAAATATCCCTACAGATGGTGGAGAGGATGTGAAGAAATAGGAACACTTTTACACTGTTGGTGGGAGTGTAAATTAGTTCAACCATTGTGGAAGACAATGTGGCGATTCCTCAAGGATCTAGAACCAAAAATACCATTTGATCCAGCAATCCCCTTACTGGGTATATACACAAAGAATTATAAATCATTCTACTATAAAAACACATGCACACATATGTTTATTGTAGCAATGTTTACAATAGCAAAGACTTGGAACCAACCCAAATGCCCATCAGTGATAGAATGGATAAAGAAAATGTGGTACATATACTCCATGGAATACTATGCAGCCATAAAAAAAGTGACTTCGTGTCCTTTGCAGGGACGTGGATGAAGCTGGAAGCCATCATCCTCAGCAAACTAACACAGGAACAGAAAAACAAACACCACATCTTCTCCCTTATAAGTGAGAATTCAACAATGAGAACACATGGGCAGAGGGAGGGGAACATCACACACCAGGGCCTTTCAGGGGTGGGGAGCAAGGGGAGGGAGAGCATTAGGAGAAATACCTAATGCATGCAGAGCTTAACCCTAGATGATGGGTTAACCACAAAGGCACATGTATACCTATGTCACAAACCTGCACATTCTGGATATGTATCCTAGAGCTAAAAGTATAATTTGTTTTTTTAAAAAAGAAATCTCTAGGAAGTTCCAAACTTTCCCACATTTTCCTGTCTTTTTCTGAGCCCTCCAAACTGTTCCAACCTCTGCCTTTATCCAGTTCCAAAGTTGTCTCCACATTTTCAGGTATCTTTACAGCAGTGTACCACTAGCCAGTACCAATTTACTGTATTAGTCTGCTCTCACACTGCTAAGAAACACATATTGGAGGCTGGGTAATTTATAAAGGAAAGAGGTTTAATGGACTCACAGTTCCACATGGTTGGGGAGGGCTAACAATCGTGGTGGAAGGCAAAGGAGGAGCAAATGCATGTCTTACATGGTTGCAAGCAAGACAGCCTGTACAGGGGAACTCCCCTTTATATAACCATCAGATCTTCTGAGACTAATTCACTATCGTGAGAGCAGCACAGGAAAGACACACCCTGATGATACAATTACCTCCCACCATCTCCCTCCCATGATACATGGAAATTATGGGAGTTACGATTCAATGAGATTTGGGTGGGGACACAACCAAACCATATCAGTTGGTTTCACTACATTAAATAATATGGTAACAAATAAGCTTCAATTTTCTCCTCCCAACATCTAAAAGACTCTTTTATATAGGAAAGCTTTGTGTTGTAAGGTGGGGTCTACAATTTCAACAGTTATATTAAGAGTATTAGGAAGAAAATCTAGATCTGCTCATGGACCCTGTGTAGTCTTTCAATTTTGCTGATATTGTGAAAGATCATAGAGAGAAGGAAAAATTAAGTGGTAGTGACATTTTTAAAGCACCTAATGAAACCTCAGTGAAGTTCCAGAGTATCATCTGGACTTTTCAGTTATATGAGCCAAAAAGTTTTATCATTTTTAGGTCAATTAGAGTTGGATATTCTGTCTTTTCTACCAGAGAGTAGTAAAGAATACAATTCAGGATTATCATTAACAAAGGTTAACTCTAATAAGGTGTCTGGAAGTAGCAATTACATGGAGCCAAGAATAAAAAATTAACATTTTGCTTCTGGTCTTTCTAATTTTTTTACATTTTTTAGAGATGTGTAATATATTAAATGTAAAAGAAAATTAAAACAATAACCTTTATATTGTATTTGAACTTAAGACCAAATTTTATATTTTGATATTATCTTTTGGATATTTAAGAAAAAATGTACACTCTTATTCCTCACTGGAAAACCCTTCCTCTAATAGAATCTGCTTGTTTGTTTTTTTTCTATTGCTTATTGTTACTGAATTATTTTAGGCTTTCTTATTATTTTAATAAACATTTATGACTTTCCATTTACTTTTGTAGCCAATTATGTTCAAATTTAATAACGTTTAATTGATGTTAATGCTATCATTTTTTAAAATTGTATTTTATATTGTAAAGTGCGATTCATTTCTCATTGGTGCAGTTCATCTTCAAATATTTTTTCAAAAGTTGTTCATCTATTCTCTTGAAGCATACCATATTTAAATATCTTAAGTTTTCATCAAATAGGAGACTTGAATAAGTACAGCTATTTTAGCCAATTTTTGTTAGATCTCATGTTATTTATTGTTGAAGAAGTCAGATAATGGATAATCTTCTAAATGTTTACTGGAGCTTAATCTATTTCCGATTCTGTATATGTAAATTATATTTTATCTTTAAATTTATAATTAAAATTTATAGAAAATTACTTCCTATTGTTTACTCTATCCTGCTAAAAGACTATTCAAATTAGAGTCATTACAAATCACTTGAGCATCATTTACATTAAATATTTTGTTTAAATATCCTTAATGTATTTCATTCAGACTATAGTAACCCTTTAAATGTAAATACTCATGCTTAAAGTTCAAACAGTATTTCTAGTCATTGTTTTGAGCATAGTTAATATCTCAATTTTTAAAATGTGTTTCTCTAAAGAAATTTAATATTGCCAGGCTAGATATTCAATCTGTCTTTTGTATCTCCAATCTTTTATCACATCTATTATGACACTTGTTCTTCTACACTACATTTTAAAACATCTAATTACCTTTGTTCTATACATCACCGATTGGATTTTCTACAAAACAGGATTCTCCTTTATTTTCTTTATTATGTATTTAATGTTTCTGTTTCCTAAGTTGCTTTTCTTTCTTTTTCACATCTATCTCTCATTTTATTTTATCCTGTTATTTTTAATTTACCTTCTCCCTTTTTTATTCTATTCTGTTACAGTTTTATAAAACATTTATTCCCATTAAAAATAAGAAATTGTTCTTACTTAACTTTATTTAACTTTAGATGGGCATATCTTCCACCAGTATCAGTACAGTCTAGTGTTTGAAAAATATTAGGAATTGCAATTCCCCGTTTCTTTATCATCAAAACTCTTTCCACAACTTTATGCTTGTTCTTTAGTTGTGGTAATTTTACCGACAATATGAAATAATTTATTGTTAGTTGCCACCTCCACTTTTCTTCTAAACCTCAGATTAATTTTATACAAGCATTATCTAGCTGTTCCATTCTCTAACCTGTTACATTCAAAGAAGTCCCAATGGCAAAGAAGGTGCACATTGCTGTGGCTACATAAAAACGTAGCACCCATCCTGCAAAAAAAATCTGTAAGGTTTTTCCCATAGGGCTATAGAAAAGGAAGACGGAAAAATGGTTTTCTTAATCTACTTCTATGCCATACCACAAAGAACAAGAAGCTATCAATCACTTCTCTCGATGAAATTCCACTGTCCTTAGGTTAGGTACATTTCTTTTTTGATCGATGCAAAGATCTAAACCAAAGATTGTGTTATGTATTTTTTCATTTTCCTCTGACTTCATAGATTCTGCTGAAAGTTAGAGAGGCTGTGTCAGATGCTATTTTTAAAGCAAACTTTTAATTTTAACATTATTGAAAATGCTTGTTCTTTGGGAAAATATTTGTAAGAAATATATGTTGTAAATATATTTTTAAACTATCAGATTGTGATAGACACACTTTTCAAATGTCACAATTCTTTCTGGGGATGTAAAAATAAAGCAAGTTGTGGTCTTAGTATTTTGTGTAATTTGTATGTCTATTTTAAAGAAAAGCATACTGAAATCATCTTTGCAAAAATTATGACAGCGAGAGAAATCTGATGTAGAAAAATTATGGCATTCAAAAAATCTGACCTAGTCGACTCTGTCTTGCTTCTAACCTTCAAGCTGATCTGGTTCATTTCTGGCCATAGGCAAAGTGAACTATGGGAGGAATTTAGTTTATAGTTTAAAACAAAAGTGATAAGTGATAATTATGGTTTAGGAGTCATGTATCCAGAAGTGGCACGATTTGTAACCTTTCCAATTGCTTCTATAGATAATATCACTATTATGAAACCTAAGATTGGTGTTTGAGGTATATTGCAGACTCTGCACTTCTGATGGACTAGCTGGCACCATCTGGATTGGTAACCCATACTAAGAAACTGGCTCATAAAATCTTGTGACTCCCCCATGCAGGACTGACTCATGACTTTGGCCTCCTATCATCTCATCCTCAATGCCAACAATCAGCATTCCCCATTCCCTAAAACCTGCCCACCAAACTATCCTTAAAAAACTCTAGCCTCTGAGTTTTCAGGGAGGCTGATTTGAGTAATAACTCTTGTCCTTCTGCTAGGCAAGCCCTGTGATTAGTGAACTCTTTCTCTAATGAAATACTGCTGTCTCTGTGAATTGGTTTTATCTGTGCAGTAGGCAAGAAGAACCACTAAGGCAATTATAACTGTTTATAATATGAATATCAATTTAGCTTTGCAAATGACATCTATGAAAGTTGGAGCAAGCAATGCTATATACCTGATGTTTACTTTGTATAACGGTAATTGACAGATAAGGGATTCTACACTTACAGAAGAGAAAGATATGCACTTAAAGAATTTGAAAATAATTTGGATTTATTTAGTAGCAACTCCAAATGCATAATTTGTTGTACACTTCGGTCTTGACTTTCAGGATTATGATATCTGATGTGGAGGATGATGCTCATCATTGCTGCTGCTATGGGGCAATATATAAAACTTTTTAAGTGCTTAAAGTGAAGAGAGTTTAAATCAAAGTATCTCTTGTAATGATCTAAGGAACACAGCCAAGTGGAATTGGAAGGCCATGTGAATTTGAAGTGACTAATAACTGCAATAGTGTGTATACACAAGAGGATAAAATCAACCTTCATTTTGTAAATATTGCAGGAATATAAGGCTGTTTAACAGTGGAATATTATTCTATAGTATTATTGGAGAAGTTTCCTTTTCAATTAATTCCAACCATTTATAATCCTAAATCATTTCACTTAGGTCCACTTCAGACCATATTTATGTGATTTTTTAAAATTGGAAAATAAAACTTGTATATATTTGTGGTGTACATGTTGTTTTGAAATATGAATGGCTAAATTGGATTAATTAACATATGCAAGACCTTACATACTTAATATTTTTGTGGTGAGAACACTTACAATTTACTCTGTTAGCAATTTTCAAGAAACACATTTGTGCTTTTAATACCAGCAGGCTGAAGCTATTATTTGCACAAGCTGATTTATTTAAAGCTGTTTACATAATAGAACCAAAAAAGTCTGTGCAGTTTACATCTTACATCTTCCATCTATGAATATCACAAATTATCCATTTTTATCCATTGTAAGAATATTGACATTTCTCTCACAGTCTGACTTTTCCACTTTTAATGTAGGAAGGAGCCAAGCTTCTGAATCAAGCCAATACCTTAGCCTGAACTTCTAACTCATTAATAGAGACCAAAAATATTTGACTACTAATCTAAGGAAGGACTAAAATGATTCTGTTTGCTTTTGGTTGAGAGAAGCAGAGAATATATCAATTTGATAAAATACTTGTAAGGTACATTTTCTGACACCTTGATGTAACACTTGCTTCTGAGTTGAGAATACTGGGTGGTTTTGTTGATTTTATGTGAAACCACCTTTTAAGGATAAGTAAGTATAGGGAGAAGCAGCCTGTGGAATATAAATATACAGAAATTTGTGAAGGTGAAATTTGTAAAAGTGATAAAGACGTGTCTATTTAGAATTTTGTACCCTTTGACTGTTATCTTTCCTTTCTCCATTTTATCCCAACCAGCCTCTGGTAACCTCCATTCTACTCTCTGCTTCTATCAGTTCCACGTGTTTAGATTCTACATATAAGTGAAGAATATGGCATTTTGCTTTCTGTGCCAGGTTTATTGACATAGCATAATGTCCTCTAGACATAAAGTTTTCTTTGTTAAGGCTGAATAGCATTCTATTATTTAGTTTGTATCTGTTGAAAAGGGGATTGCAGCTTTGATTTTTTTTTATTCAGTTAGTTTGTTGTTCCTGCATAGAAATGCTCCTAATTTTTTATATTTATATTGTACCCTGCAATTTTTTGAATTTGTTTATCAGCTCTAAGAGTTTTTGATAGAGTTTTTAGGTTATTCTCTATATGACAACTTGTAATCTGCAAGCAGGAATAATTTGACTTCCTCTTTTCCAATTTGCATAATTTTTCTTTCTTCCTCTTGCTTATTTTTTTTTCTGCCTAGGAGGCCAGTATCTCTGATAAAAATAGATGCAAAAATTCTCAACAAAATAATAGCAAGCCAAATCCAACAAGATGTCAAAAAGATACTACACTATGATCAAATGAGATTTCCCAGAAATGCAAGGATGTTTCAACATAAATAAATCACTAACCATGATACATCCCACCATCCCACCAATAAAATGAAGGAAAAATAATGTAATTATCTCGATAAATTGAGAAAAAGTATTTGATAAAATTAAGTATGTCTTTATGACAAAAATTCTCAATAAGTCAGGTATAGAAAGTAAGTACCTCTGCCTAATAAGGTCTGTAAATGACAATTTGACAGCTAACATCATAGTGAAGGGAGAAAACTGAAAGAAGACAAGGATGCCCACTCTCACTACTCTTGTACTGTAAGTTCCAGCTAAGAGACTGGATTTTAATGTCCTAATCACAATGAAATAACTGATTTGTGAGGTAACTGATATGTAAATGAGCCTGATGTGATCATTCCACAACGTGTATTCATATCAAAGCATCATACTTTAACCCGTAAATATAGACAATTATTATTTGTCAATTAAAAATACTTTTCAATGAAGAAGGAACTCTTAAAGGGAAAGGAACAATTGGAGACTCTGGTTATGAGAAGTTAAGATGAATACAATAAAGAGAAAAATATGTATTTTGGGTTATTACTTGGAGTAGTCATAATCATGGAGTAGAACCTTTACTGAAATCAAGTTAAGAAATCAGGAAAATATTAAAGAAATTCAGCAACAGCTATTGTTATGTTCTGAAATGAGAAATATAAGAATGTTTAAAGGCATTAAATGATAAAATTATAGATGAGTACATGCATACGGTTATAAGAGCCATCATTTTGAGCACAGTTTTGGGAATAAGAGTGATAAAAACAAATTTATTCAATAAAACTTTCTAAAGCATGGTAAGGAAGACTATTCAGTACCATTATAGTGGGTATGTGGACCACGGCAAAGGGATTTTGCAGTGGGAGAGTGAGATTGGGCTCAGCTCCAAATATAGCTTGAGAAAGGGGGAGTTTATAGCCAAGGATCAGTGCAGGGCTCTGTGGATGAAAAATTATAAAGAAAAATAATCACAGGTAAGGGGGATTCTGGCTAAAACAACCTGACATGATTATTGATGAAACAAGTGAGGGTGAACAGACTTCACCTGGGAATGAGAAAGGATGAGGAACCCGATCAAAAACAGAGGATGGTAGGAAATCAAGGTTGGGAAAGGGTTCTTGCTAAACTGACTTAACAGGGTTGTATGATGAAACTGAATTTATTAAGAAGTATATAGTTGGGCTTAGGAAAAGGTTCAGGAGCCTGACAAAAATCTTTATATTTCCCCAGTTCTTAATTGAGAACAAAAGAGACATTCTTCATTCCTGTAAGTAACAGAAGTCCAGTTTTCTTGTTTGACTGTCTTTTGTTCCTTAAGGACTTGCTGAATCATATGTTAGGACTTGGTAGTAGAGGATATTTGATGGACGGCGCTAGCAGTCAGGTGTTTAATGAGGGGAATTTTTATTAATTGCAAAAACAAACAAACCAACAAAAACAAAAAAAAAAAGATTAATCATTAGAAATACAGTTTCTGAGTCCACAGGGCTGCCAGTTGAGATTTCTAGAACTGGAGTTCAACGCATCCACAGATGGTAAAGTGAGAACGGCAGTAGCCCAGTGGCCACTTATAAATTTCCTTGTGGGCAGTTTAAATGTCTCTGTGTCTCTTGTAATGGCATTGAATCTTGCGGTGAATTTTCTCAGTAGCCCTTGCAACATCCGGCAACAATATTATCTATACATTATCTGTTTTTGTAATTTATCTGAAGCTTATATGAAGTAATCCAGCATCAGCATGCTAGTCTTGGGGAAAAAGGCAGTTTTAATTTTAATAATTCCAAACTAGAAGGGTAGGATACAAAATGGAAACGTTAATTTGGAGAGTTGTAGCCAGATGTTTGAAGAAATTAGAATAATTTAGGGTCTATTCTAGTTTTAAGATCATAACAAAACCTTAAATACAATGAGCAGGACTAGCATTTAATGTCCACAGAAGTGTGCCATAGCTTTTCATTGAAACATAATTTTTCTTTCTACAATTACCCTCATTTCTTTCAAAGATAAAGTAAATCTGCTTGCCAAATGAGAGCAGTCTTATTAAACTTGGCCTGGTAATTTATATAAGTGCAGCATGAACAGTGGCTGATCACATAACCTTTTTAAGTTTGCCTTGATGGAACTTTTCATAAAGAATCTCAGATTAGACTTTTAAAATCCTCCTGTGGCTAAGAAGCCAACACAAGGACTTGCCATCAGATGTTGCAATACTTACAGATTTGGGAAAATTCCTTTTTTCTTGATATCCTCAAAATATCCTGAAGTTCCTAGGCATTCCAAGAAGTGACCTTTTTTACTTACCTCTAAAACAACATTTAAAGCCAGGTACAAATCCAGTTTTCCAAGGGAAGCTTTATAAGCAATGACATCTTAAAGTCAACCGTAGTGCCTTAAAGCTGTCTGATCGTATCTGGTTTTATGTATTATTCTTACTAATCTATGAAGTAATTTTAGCCCCAGGATATGGGTTACTTTATCAGAAAGGGAAAGCAATGTTTACATACATTATTAGAATTCAGTGTTCTTTCTTCAGCAATTGGAAGTTGTGCCATATTTCATTAAGAAAGGTATAGCTATCTTATCAACTTAAAATTAAATAAATCCAGAATCCTCTATGCCATTCTGCTTTTTTAAAGCATCAATTGGATACAGTGATATCACAAACTCTGTGATACACACAAAAAGACATTCAACCCATCCTGACTGCTCTAGTGATACAATTTTCCAAACATATGAGATACTTTCAATGAGCTACCATATTGCTGTTGCTAACAATCAACCAACAGAAAATTGAGCTATGACAATAGTAAATATTCTATACTTGAAATATCCTGTACACTGCGCTAGGAAAATATATGTAGGTATGTCATATTTATATTCATGTAAAAGAAGTGTACGTGATAATTCATTTATTTCTTACAAGATGATAAGCAATGTACTATTTTAGATGAGAAAATTGAGGCATGTAGACTTTAACCATATTATTCAGCTTCATATTTTTAGCAAGTAATATACTTTAAACTCAATCAGTGTAACTACAGAAATCTCCTTTAGCAAATTGTAAAAGTTTATTGTAGCTGATAGAACTATAGCATCATTGTTAAGAGCTATTATTTGAAGGACAATGTATAGCATAAAATTATTCTGGATTAAAAATGGATGTAAGCACAAATGTGAAAACAGGTAAAGAAATCCACTTATATTCATCTTTAAGTTAATAAATGTGTAGGTGCATCTCTAACTGATTATTTCCTATGTGACTAAAATGCAAAGTGTCCAAACTAAGCTAATTATGAATAATTTCACCTCTGAGCATGGCTTTCATGTTCTTTTCTGTCTGTGAATAGCATCGTCATCTAACCATATAGCTGGCTGCCCAAGACAAAATCTTTAGTGTCATCTCATCTATACTTCACGAGAAACAGTCATCAGTCAGAGTCCTGCCACTAAAATTTCTCATACGCAGCCCTTCTTTCTAAATCCATTGCCAATTTCAGATAATCTTTTTTTTCAATCTGGGAAATTACAAATCTCTTTTACCCATTGTTCTTATGCTTCTATAATTCATCCTTCAACCTGCTTCCAAAATCTGCTTAAAATTCAATTATATTTAGGTTATTCTATTATCAGTAGACAGAACACATTAAATATAAAATATGCATACAGCATAATTCTGTTAATAATTCTAAACTATACAAATACTGAATCATTAAGTCAGACTAACACAAATACGATATCTTAGTATTAACTTTTACTACTGATTTTACCAGCACAAGAATTCCAAGGATTTCCCAGAAATGTTCTTCCAGTATAGGAAGGAAAGAGATTAAAGTCTAGCTACTGAACCTTTTCCTTCTCAGCTTCCAATCTACCTTTCTAGCCTCATCACACTCTTCACAAATATATACACTCCAGCCTATACTTTATAAATTCCTGCAACATGATATGTTCTTTTTTATGAGTTACTACCTGAATTTCTCTCAATTTGAAATAGTCTTTCCATTTACCTAATGTATTCCTAAGTTGAATACCAAATTCAAAGGTCATCTTATTTTCAAAAGATGTCTCAATGCTCTTTCAAAATGAAGTATTCTCTCTCATTTTACCCTCATTTTCATAATTTGCAAGTGATATTGTCCTGTCCCACCCTCTAGATCTTAATTTCTTCATACGCATGCAACATTTTGTATCACTTTCTGTTTTCTAACTTTTATTTCAGGTTTCGGGGGTACATGTGCAGGACTGTTGTATAGGTAAACTCATGTCACAAGAGTTTGTGGGACTGATTATTTCATCACCCAGGTACTAAGCCTAGTACCCGATAGTAATTTTTTTCAATACTTTAAGCCAACCACATATATGACACATAATAGAGCCTGTTTTTATAAATGAATGCATCCATTAGAAATTTTCAATAGCATCAATAGTTTCTATACATTCTTACAGAGTCTGATAATTGTTTTTCCTTGTTCGAGAGTAATTAGTTCACAAGGAAATTTCATTTTTCAGATGGTTAGACACACTTCATTCTAAATTAAAAACTGGATAAATAAACTAGCATTAGAAATTATACAATCCTTGAGTTCGAGGTTAGTGTGCAATTGCTCTTGATGTTCATTTCTTTGTCCTTGACTTATGGTGCTTTCTTTGAATTTTCTTAGAAAGTCACGAAATATTATTTTGACAAATTCATGTATTTCCTATTTCCATGACTGGTGGGCTTTTAAAAAATGTCTCAGCCGAAATGAGTATGTATTAGTGCTAACAATATATAATACAATTTTCTCCATTCTGGGCCAGGTGCCAGCACCTGCAGTTTTATAAAGTTCTATAAAAGGTGCCTCACAGCTGAAGGCTTAACTACCATTTTTCTCTACAGTGTCATTATTAAAATTAATTTATATTGGCAGTGATGGCCTTTCAGTTCTTTCTGTAGGAAAAAATAAATTATTCTGTCACAAATGTCCAAAGTATTTCTCTGTTTCTTATATCATAGAAAAAATGATATAATAATATATTTCTTTATAACTACCAGAGAAATCTTAACTGAAATGAAAACTAGTCATGAATCTTAACATGTAAAGATAATATTCTTTCAAACAAAAGGTATATATGATAGATAGATATAGGTTCCTACTACTTTGCACTGTTAATATCTCTCTCTTCATCTACTCTATAATAATATCCAAGGAGGGGTTCATATTAAAATGATGGTCTCATTCACCAAACAGCTTAACACATTGTAAATATTATTTTCATAATGATTACTATTGTTATTATTTTACTTATTTTTATATCAGGTATATTTTATCAAAATTACATGTTGCTCAAAAAAATATATGAGTGCTAAGTCTGTAGATTTTTGTCATTTGACTTAATTTATATAAGTATAACTTGTTCACATCTGCTGAGTTTTTCAAAATATAATATCAACAAAATAATTCAGAGAACACACATCATAAGTGTTGAATTTAGAATGAATTCAGCTAAGGACAGAAAAAAGATACTAATCATGGAATTTAATTTAGAATTGATGAGCTTTTTGTTCTTGTAAGAATCGTTTTGAATAGTTTTAACTCTTTTTATATCTAATAATTTTCAAAGAAATTATAAGAAAAAATCCACCAGGCATGGTGGCACACGCCTGTAACCACAGCACTTTGGGATGCTGAGGTGGGCAGATCACGAAGTCTGAGATCAAGACCATCCTGGGCAACATGGTAAAACCCCATCTCCACTAAAAACAGAAAAATTAGCTGGTTGTGGAGGCATGCACCTATGTCCCAGCTACTTGGGAGGCTGAGGCAGGAGAATAGCTTGAAACTGGGAGGCGGAGTTTGCAGTGAGCTGAGATAGGCCACTGCACTCCAGCCTGGTGACACAGCGAGACTTCGTCTCAAAAAAAAAAAAAAAAAAAAATCATTTAAGATTAACAAAAGATTTCTCAGATTGCAACAAAAGATTGTGGCAGGTAAAGTAACAGAAGTGCTATCTTAAGAGAAAAAAATGTTTTATATTAATTTAAAATTCAGATGGTCTCTGGAGAATTAACTGTAGTATAATTTTTCTATTAATGTGAAACCCTTAGAAAAAAGGTAAACCAGTAAGAATTCACTTATTAAATAAAACTACCTTTGCTGCTATTTTATGTTGATGGCAAATATTTTATAGCAATTCTTTTAATATACACATTCAACAATCATTAGACTGGGAAAATTTGATTTGTCTACATTGTTATTCCATCCTATTCATTCATTCTTTCTTCTGCTAATGCCCTGATCATAGCAATGGAAGTCAACCACAAACAAATATAAACATCAAGTTCAATAACTATAATCCAAATTCTCTAGAACATACAGTCTCCAAATAATCTTTTGTTCTGCCAAAGTTTGAGCTGTACTCTTCACACAAAAATAAAATTTACCTTTGTTTTTTAGGTAGCCGTTTGCTTTTAAGCAGGAATCAGAGGCAATTAAATTTTCGATGTGGTACTAAAAAAGAAAAAAATCATGCCTGGTTCCACAAAAGTATGTAAATGGAAAGAAGGGAAAGCTAGGTGAATTCACCATATGAGAAAAGAAAACATGCTCAGTCAAGACTAAACAATTAGAACTCAGATGCCCCGTAGCAACAGAAAATTACAAGGCAAAGTGAGAAATCAAGCAACAAGTACGAGTGAGAGTCGGGAGAGTGATTTTAAGTTTCCTTATGCAGAGGGTACACTTACTGATCATAGGTGGAAAAAATGATACTAAATGAATTGTGGGTAAATACAAGCACTTGTATCTTAGAAGTGCCCTGCTGAATATTTTGTTGATTTTTCTCAGTATTTATTTTTTTCTATTTTCCTAAGTTACAGAAAAAGAGTTTTATATATTTAGAGTCCTTGCCTGAGAAGAATGTATAGTATTACTGAGAAAACAACTTTTTAGTACAGAAACAGAAAAATGCAAGAGAGAACGTGATCAATTTCTAAATTGTGTAGCTCTTACTGTAAATACGGTTTGACTTTAGAGAAGAACAACTTCTATACAAGAACTTAAGAGAGGCTGTGAAAGCTCCTGCAGTTTGAATGTTGGAGATGGGGGAAAAAGAAAAACCCACTAACGGTAGGTGGAATGAAAAATTGGAGGCTGGGCACAGTGGCTCACGCCTATAATCCCAAACTTTGGGAGGCTGAGTCGGGCGGATCACTTGAGGTCAGGAGTTTGAGACCAGTCTGGCCAACACGGTGAAATCCAGTCTCTACTAAAAATACAAAATCAGCCAGGTGTGGTGGTAGGCGCTGGTAATCCCAGCTACTTGGGAGGCTGAAGCAGGAAAATCTCTTGAACCCGGGAAGCAAAGTTTGCAGTGAGCCGAGATTGCGCCATTGCACTCCAGCCAGGGCCACAAGAGCGAAACTCCATCTCAACATTAAAAAAAGAAAGAAAGAAAGAAAAAAGTAAAGAAAAGAAAAATTGGAGATGTGTTTTTGTTTTCCGTGTTGAGTGTCTTACCACATCCCTTTGTATTAGTTTCATATTGCTGCTACAACAAATTATGACATAATCAGCAGTTTAGAACAACATAAATTATATAACTGTTCAACTGGAAGTCTGAGTGAGCTCAGCTTTTTCCTCTGCTTTATGTCTTTCAATGCCAAAATCAAGGCTTGCTGGGGTCTTTTCTTGAAGCTCTGAGAGAGAATTCCCTCCTTCCTCTTTCAGGTCTTTGGGTAAAACCTGTTACTTTGGTTATAGGCTGAAATCTCTTTTGTTTATTGACTGTTGTCCAAGAGGTTTTTTCAGCTTCTAAATTTCTCTGGCATTCCTTGACTTGTGGACCCACTCATCTTCAAAACCATCAATGACTTCTTCTCACACCTTATCTCTCTTACCTACCATCTAGCCCTCGCCTAAGTACACTCTACTTTTAATGAAGATGAATGCAGGTAATTCTATTCAGCCAAACTAAATAACTCAGGATCTCTATTTTAATGTGCATAACCTTGATTACATCTACAAATCCCCCTTTGCCATGCAGCCTAACCTATTTATAAGCTACAAAGATAAGGGCATGGTCATCTTTGGAAGACTTTCATTAGCGTTTGAGAATGCTTTGATGAAAATATCAGTAACTTCACCTATTTGCTTGCAGACAGTTCTTATCTGCCAAAATGTATCAACCTAGTATGTAATGTTGCCAAGAAGTGCCAGAGAATGAACACCCTAGAGAAGCAGCTCTCAAAAATGACTAAAGGACTTTGTGTGCAAATTAATTAATTAATTAATTAAATAACCTCCATGTATCTCAGGCTGGACACTTCTTCTTTTTTTTTTTTTTTTTTTTTTTTTGAGACGGAGTCTTGCTCTGCCACCCAGGCTGGAGTGCAGTGGCCGGATCTCAGCTCACTGCAAGCTCCGCCTCCCGGGTTTACGCCATTCTCCTGTCTCAGCCTCCGGAGTAGCTGGGACTACAGGCGCCCGCCACCTCTCCCGGCTAGTTTTTTGTATTTTTAGTAGAGACGGGGTTTCACCGTGTTAGCCAGGATGGTCTCGATCTCCTGACCTCGTGATCCGCCCGTCTCGGCCTCCCAAAGTGCTGGGATTACAGGCTTGAGCCACCGCGCCCGGCCTGACATTTCTAACTACATGTGTTTTACATCATTTCTCAGAGTTCCCCAGCAAGAACAAGATTCACTTGTCAACCAGACGTAACTTGTTTAAAAGTGTACCCTTTTTTTGCTGTCTTCTTTTTTCTGTCATGTCCCTATTCTCTACCACTGTTTCTTGAGAAATATTGTTTCCTGTTTTATTGTTCAAAACATTATTTAGCATATGAAACAGTAACTGACAATGGAAGCATGTTTTAATAATTTATAAAAATCTCTTCACACCATTTCTATAGTTAATACTGTTAACAACTCTGAGTTGGGAATTTTCCATAGCCTATTTTTAAAGATGAATACATTAAAATTACAATCTTTGGGTAACTGAGGAAAGTCATAGATCATAAATGATATGTGAGAATCTTAACTCAGAAATACATCAAACCCTGTGCATTTTCTTCTGTACTGTATACACTGAGGGAGGCATAGTAAGTATTCCCAATTTTACCATATTTCATGCATAAAAATTTGGTCACAGAGGGCTTATCTAATTGGCCAAGATTACAAGGCTAGAAAGGAACATAATCAAGACTAGCATTCATGCATTATTACTCCTGATCATGTTGTGTTCAATACATAGCAAGAAGATGTTTAAACAAGTTGAAGGCAGTTTGTTGAAGGTCTTGAGTATTATCCAAGATGATTTGGAAATAATTCTCTTAGTAATTAATCTTCTTATTCCATGGGAGATTTTTGGAATGTGCAATAATGAAAATGTGATTTTATATCAAAACTTACTTTTATTGATTTTTGCCAAAATAATATTTTAAGAAAATTAATCTGCCAAAGGTATGCAAGATGAGGAAATTTCTTACCTGCCAAGATGATTTGGAGGAGTATGAAACTGAGGGCAGAAAAACTAAAGCTAAAGGGGTGCTTACTTTAATAATGCAGGCAACAAGTGATAAGGAACTGAAATAGAGTAGTGGCAAGGAGACTAATAATGGATAAATATCAAGGTCAGTTATGGAAGCATTGACAGAAAGAAGAGATTGATTGCATGAAAGACGTATTGTGTTATCATGACAGTACATGTCAATCTTTCCTTTTTAAAATATGGAAAACTACTGTTTGCCTATAATGATATTTGTCTGTCTGTGTGTGTGTGTGTGTACATTTTTAATCTATGATACAATGTGAAAATAAAGTCTTACTCAAAGCTTTTGAGTAATGTAAATCATCCACTACCCCATTACTCAATGATCCTCCATCCATACATGTAATATTCAGGCCTAGGGATTTATTTGCCAAAAGGAATACAATTATATGAAAGTATTTTTCAAAACTGTATGTTTGGCTGTTAACACTATTAAAACACTTGTGAGGGCTAGTTAAATATCAGGACTATCAAGAGAAAAATCTCACATCATATGATATTACCTAATTTTCTAGTCAAGTCAGAAGACACACGCAGTGCCAGATTCTTGAGTCTGAATAAAAGAAGCAATGTTAATATCTTTCATTTTGTGTATAATTTATAACTAGGCATTTTTGAATATAGTAGATAATTTTACATGTAGTTACAGAATATTATGAGTATAAATCACTACAGTTTAATAAACATTACCCTAATATTCACATAATCAAAGAAAGGAAAGAATCTGCTGGATTAACCTGAACGATATTACCATTTCTCTTCTGGATGCTTATAATGGGATTCCACAGGATATCCAAACTTCCATTTTACTTGTATCTCTTTGTCTTTTCAATAGTCCATTCTCAATTAATAGCAGATGAATAGAACTTAAAAGTAAAAGAATCTTAAATAACATCACATAATGTCTTCACTGAAAGCACTCTACAGGTCTCCCCTTATAATGAAAATGAGATCCAAATTCTTCATCACGGTGAAGAAATTCCCTGCACACTGTGATGTGTGCCCACATATCTGACTTCGTCTACCACTCTCCCTTTTATACAGTTTTAGCTTCATTGGATTTTTTTGTTGTTGTTACTTTGACACATTTTATATTACTTTCAATTAGTAAATTATAATTGTATTGCATTTATGGAGTACAGTGTAATGTAAACATTCTTCTCAAGAAACTTCAGAGAGCTGCTGCTTCTCATAATTCAGATCCAAAATCCAATATTACCTCCTCAGCAAGACTATCTCTGACCACTCAATGTAGAATAGACCTTGTCGTAGTCCTTACATCTATGAAAGTTAATTTTATTTTGCTGATTGTTATTTTTAACTTCTTCCTACTAGCGTTTGAACTCTACCACATACAGTGATCATGATACTGCCAAATACTTAGTAAACATGCACTAAACAACTGTCAAATTAGATGATTGCATAATAGCAGGTACTAAACAATAAATGATTATATAATTTTTAACTTAAATCTTACAATAGATTTTAGGTAGATATTTCAATATCTGAATAACTTAGGTATAAATTGTTTCTAATTTGCATGTGATCTTTGATAGAAGCTGATATTCTGAAAACTACGGAATAGTTTCCTCAATATTCAACACTGTATTTTAGATATAATCGTTATACTATAAAGCTTGTCTAATATTATGTGACTTTCTAATAATTCATATTTAAGTTGACACTAATAAATATGCATACAGATATGAGAAAATACAAGTTTTAATTAAAATATGTTAATATCTATAATATACATTTCTTAAATGATTCTAAATTATGACAACAGAAAAATGAAATAGAAAAGGAAGAGGGGGAGAAAAGAGAAAGAGGCAGAAGGAGAGGAAAAGGAAGAGGAAGAGAGAGGCAGAGGCAGAAGAAAAGGAAGAGGAAGAGAAAGGGGGAGAGAACAGGATCAACAGATATAAAACAAAACTATTACTAACCTAGCATTCTCGCTTTTAAATAAAACAACCATTGATTTGCAGACATCATTTATCAGTATATTTTAATCCATTGAAGCACAAATTTATTCTGTTAAGCACTGTTAAGATGAGTTCAAACTATTAAAAATATAAATGAGAAATAAACAACAAAGTGGCTCTTGTTTTATTAGAACTGAGTGACTGAAATTAATTGTGATAACAGTCACTTAGGTTATAGTGGCACATGAGAAGTACTGTGAAAATGTCAGTTCAATTGTCTCCCTAGTTAGCAGCATGACTTGTCAGGTTGTCTAGATCAGGTTTTGGACAAAACACATGATACAGGTAATTTGCCTATAGGATCCACTTATGTCATTTACATTGTCACTTAACAACATTCATCTGCAGATCTACAGACACTGGAAGACACACACCACACATAGCCTTGTGAACTTCTTATACATTGATGGAGATGCTCTGATATGTATATTAATCTCATATATGAAGTTACATTTAGGATGCCAAAGAAAAGTTAGACTAATTAGCAGTAGCACACACTACATGATGAATTTAACAATACCTTATCTGGTGGGTTAATATTCTTGATTTTTTAAATACATAACTTACTAGCTGAGTTACAGTACAATTATGCCAAAATAAAAATTTATATTGTTTATGTTGACTTTGTTCTTCATTTACTCATCAAATTAAATAATATATTTTGGGGAATAAATGTTAAAAGAGTACACTGTTCATATTTGTATTTAAGTGTCATTTTTCTGAAAATTGTTTCTTGGATTTACTGTTTGTGGCTTATGCTTCTTTTTTGTTTTAATATCATTTGAGAAAAATGGTTTTTAAAAATATATAGTCTTTAAAAGCATTTGTATATGTCAAGTTCTATTAATTTTTAAGAGATATCTTGCTTTTGAAACTTTTGATATGCATGTCAAGGAGGTGGACTCCAAATTCATTTATAAATTAATTCACTGAAACACTAATTGAGCAAATATATTTTAGGACACTTGCCTGTACAATGCATTGTGTAAGGCACCTAATGATAATGGTGAAAGGATAGATTTAGATTATTAAGTTGCTTTTACTCTACTAGGTAGGTCCAAAAAACATGAGCACTCAATATGGCAAATCATAAAATGTGTGAGCATGATATACTGTAGATACAAAACAAACATTATTAGATTTTCTGGTTTGCATTTTAAAAAGTTTTTTTTTTTTTTTTTTTTTTTTTTTGTCAGGGATGACTTCCTGGAAGTTCTGAAGTTAAACTGAGAAGTAAAGTAACAGAGGAAAGAGTATATGACAAGACCTGAAAGGCAAGAGATAGTAGAGTAGTATTAAATAAAGTAAAATAAAATGAAAATTCAGAATGACTACAGAATAAATTTTCAGTGTCGGACAGAAAAAGGTAAAAAGACAGCTAAATAGGATTTTGTCAGCTCTGTTAAGTTGTCTAGATTTTATCTCAAGTTCAATGGCACAGTCATTGAAAAGTTTATACAATAGGTTATATAAATGACATTTCATGTAAATTCTATTTTTACAAGAATCAAGGTGAGTAGGGAAACTTGGAAGCACAGAGACTTCTAGAAGGTTGCTGCAGGTATCCAGTTGAGCGATAATGGGAGTGACGAGGTAGAGATGTTAGAAGTCAAAAACAATAATAATCTCTTCCCACAAAATAATAAACCAAAAATATTGTCTAGAATCTGAGAATAAGTTCCAAATGATATAAAATTCAGGCTATTTTATTCTTTTTCTAGACTCAAAGATATTAAAATATTTAAAATGAGGCATATAAAAATATTAGCTATTTTAATGATCTGTTCTAAGATATGTCAGTATATATACCATGTTGAAAATACAAAGTTTTCTGACTGGTGTTTTTCAAACTATAGACCTTGAACTGCAACAGCATAACCTGAGAAACTTATGAAAATAGAAATTCTTGGGCCTCAGTTCAGTCCTACTGAGTCAGGACACTCTGAGATTGTAGACTAGCAATCCAGTTTTAACAAACCCTTCAGGTGATTTTTGTGCATGAAAAGTTTGAAACCACTGCTACTGTAAAATTTGCATTATGTTTGTTTATTTCATTTTAAAAATACTCATTTCCTTCTTCATATACATTTTTAAACAGCCTATCAAAATCTCCATTTGCAAAGTGAAAGATGTTCAGAAAAATATTAACAGACACAGGACATTACACAAATAATCTGAGGCACAATTATGAGGGTCACAAGGACTTGATAAAAGAGTGCTATGCACATAATTGTCAGATTCACCAAGATTGAAATGAAGGAAAAAATGTTAAAGGCAGCCAGAGAGAAAGGTCGGGTTACTTACAAATGGAAGCCCATCAGACTAACAGTGAATCTCTGAGAAGACACTTTACAAGCCAGAAGAGAATGGGGACCAAAATTCAACACTCTTCTGAGTTGAAAAAACACAATTTTCAACTCAGAATTTCATATCCAGCCAAACTAAGCTTCATAAATGAAGGAGAAATAAAATCCTTTACAGAGAAGCAAATGGTGAAAAATTTTGTCACTACCAAGTCTGCCTTACAAGAGCTCCTGAAAGAAGTACTCAACATGGAAAGGAACAACCTCTACCAGTCACTGCAAAAACTTGCCAAAGTGTAAAGACCATCGACGCTAGGAAGAAACTGCATCAACTAATGGGCAAAATAACCAGCTAACATCATGATGACAGGATCAAATTCATACATAACAATATCAACCTTAAATGTAAATGGGCTAAATTCCCTAATTAAAAGACCCAGACTGGCTAACTGGATAGAGTCAAGACCCATCAGTGTGCTGTATTCAGGGGGCCCATCTCATGCACAGACACACATAGGCTCAAAATAAAAGGATGGAGGAAGATCTACCACACAAATGGAAAGCAAAAAAAAAAAAAAGCGAGTGTTGTAATCCTAGTCTCTGATAAAACAGACTTTAAACCAACAAAGATCAAAAGAGACAAAGAAGGACATTACATAATGATAAAGGGATCAATTCAACAAGAAGAGCTAACTATCCTAAATATATATGTACCCTATACAGGAGCACCCCGATTCACAAAGCAAATCCTTAGAGGCCAACAAAGAGACAAAGACTCCCACACAATATTAATGGGAGACTTTAACACCCCGCTGTCAATATTAGACAGATCAATGAGACAGAAGGTTAACAAGGATATCCAGGACTTGAACTCAGCTCTGCACCAAGTGGACCTAATAGGCATCTACAGAAATATCCACCCCAAATCAACAGAATATACATTCTTCTCAGCACCACATCACACTTATTCCAAAATTAACCACATAGTTGGAAGTAAAGCACTCCTCAGCAAATGTAAAAGAACAGAAATCACAACAAAGTGTCTCACAGAATACAGTGCAATCAAATTACAACTCAGGACTAAGAAACACACTCAAAACTGCACAACTACATGGAAACTGAACAACATGCTCCTGAATGACTACTGGGTACTTAATGAAATGAAGGCAAAAATAAAGATGTTCTTTGAAACCAATGAGAACAAAGACACAACGTACCAGAATCTCTGGGACACATTTAAAGCAGTGTGTAGAGGAAATTTATAGCACTAAATGCCCACAAGAGAAAGCAGGAAAGATCTAAAATCAACACTCTAACATCATAATTAAAAGAACTAGAGAAGCAAGAGCAAACAAATTCAAAAGCTAGCAGAAGGCAAGAAATAACTAAGATCAGAGCAGAATTGAAGGAGATAGAGACACAAAAAACCCTTCAAAAAATCAATGAATCCAGGAGCTGGTTTTTTGAAAAGATCAACAAAATTGACAGACCACTAGCAAGACTAATAAAGAAGAAAAGAGAGAAGAATCAAATAGACACAATAAGAAATGATAAAGGGGCTATCACCACCAATCCCACGGAAATACAAACTGCTGTCATATAATATAAGCACCTCTATGCAAATAAACTAGAAAATCTAGAAGAAATGGATAAATTCCTGGAAATATACACCCTCCCAAGACTAAACCAGGAAGAAGTTGAATCCCTTAATAGACCAATAACAGGCTCTGAAATTGAGGCAATAATTAATAGCCTACCAACCAAAAAAATTCCAGGACCAGATGGATTCACAGCCAAATTCTACCAGAGGTACAAAGAGGAGCTGGTACCATTCCTTCTGAAACTATTCCAATTAACAGAAAAAGAGGCAATCTTCCCTAATTCATTTTATGAGGCCAGTATCATCCTGATACCAAAGCCTGGCAAAGACAGACACATAAAAAAGAGACTTTTAGACCAATAAACCTGATGAATATCAATGCAAAAATCCTCAGTAAAATACTGGCAAACCAAATCCAGCAGTACATCAAAAAGCTTATCTACCATGATCAAGTTGGCTTCATCCCTGGGATGCAAGGCTGTTTCAACATACACAAATCAATAAACATTATCCACCACATAAACAGAACCAAAGACAAAAACCACATGATTATCTCAATAGATGCAGAAAAGGCCTTCGACAAAATTCCACAGCCCTTCATGCTAAAAACTCTCAATAAACTAGGTATTGATGGAGCGTATCTCAAAATCATAAGAGCTATTTATGACAAACCCAAAGCGAATACCATTCTGAATGGGCAAAAGTGGGAAGTATTCCCTTTGAAAACTGAAACAAGACAGGGTTGTCCTCTCTCACTACTCCTATTCAACATAGAGTTGGAAGTTCTGGCCAGGGCAATCAGGCAAGAGAAAGAAATAAAGGGTATTCAGTTAGGAAAAGAGGAAGTCAAATTGTCTATGTTTGCCGATGACATGATTGTATATTTAGAAAACCCCATTGTCTCAACCCAAAATCTCCTTAACCTGATAAGCAACTTAGCAAAGTCTCAGGATATAAGGTCAATGTGCAAAAATCACAAGCATTCCTATACACCAATAACAGACAAACAGAGAGCCAAATCGTGACTGAACTCCCATTCACAATTGCTAAAAAGAGAATAAAATACCTAGGAATCCAACTTACAAGGGATGGGAAGGACCTCTTCAAGGAGAACTATAAACCACTGTTCAACGAAATAAAAGAGGACACAAACAAATGGAAGAACATTTCATGCTCATGGATAGGAAGAATCAATGTGAAAGTGACCATACTGCCCAAGGTAATTTTTAGATTCAATGACATCCCCATCAAGCTACCAATCACTTTCTTCACAGAATTGCAAAAAAAACAAAAACAAAAAACTACTTTAAAGTTCATATGGAAGCATAAAAGAGCCTGCATTGCCAAGATAATCCTAAGCAAAAAGAACAAAGCTGGAGGCATCACGGTACCTGACTTCAAACTATATTGCAAGGCTACATTAACCAAAACAGCATGGTACTGGTACCAAAACAGAGATGTAGACCAATGGAACAGAACAGAGTCCTCAGAAATAACATCACACATCTACAACCATTTGATCTTGGACAATACTGACAAAAACAAGAAATGGGGAAAGGATTCCCTGTTTAATAAATGGTGCTGGGAAAACTGGCTAGCCATACATAGAAAGCTGAAACTGGATCCCTTCCTTACACTTCATAAAAAATTTATTCAAGATGGATTAAAGACTTAAATATTAGACCTAAAACCATAAAAACCCTAGAAGAAAACCTAGGCAATACCATTCAGGACAGAGGCATGGGCAATGAATTCATGACTAAAACACCAAAAACAATGGCAACAAAAACCAAATTAGACAAAGGGGATCTAATTAAACTAAAGAGTTCTGCACAGCAAAAGAAACTATCAACCATCAGTAGTATAAACAGACAACCCACAGAATGGGAGAAAATATTTGCAAACTGTGCATCTGATAAAAGTCTGATATCCAGCATCTAAAAGGAAAGTAAACAAATTTACAAGATAAAAACAAACAATTCCATTAAAAAGTGGGCAAAGGACATGAACAGACACTTTTCAAAAGAAGAAATACATGCGGCCAACAATCATATGAAAAAAAGCTCAACATCACTGATTATTAAAAAAATGCAAATCAAAATCACAATGAGATACCATTTCCCACCAGTCAGAATGGCTCTTAGTAAAATGTCAGAAAATAACAGATGCTGGCAAGGTTGCGGAGAAAAAAACACTTACCACTGTTGATGGCAGTGTAAATTAGTTCAATCACTGTGGAAGACAATGTGGCAATTCCTCAAAGACCTAAAGGCAGAAATACCAT
The DNA here is from genome assembly GCF_009764315.1 of Trachypithecus francoisi. Taxonomy (NCBI): domain Eukaryota; kingdom Metazoa; phylum Chordata; class Mammalia; order Primates; family Cercopithecidae; genus Trachypithecus; species Trachypithecus francoisi. The sequence continues at coordinate 68,886,051 of NW_022681472.1, forward strand.
GTGACCCAGCAATCTCATTACTGAATATGTACCCAAAGGAATATAAATCACTTTATTTATAGACACATACATGTGTGTGTTCCTTGCAGCACTATTCACAATAGTAAACAAATAGAATCAACCTAAATGCCCATCAATGATAGACTGGATTAAGAAAATGTGATACATATATACCACGGCATACTATACAGCCAGGAAAAAAAATTAGATTATGTCCTCTGGAGGGACATGAATGGAACAGGAGGTCATCATCCTTAGGAAATTAATGCAGAAACAGAAAACAAAACACCACATGTTCTCACTTATAAGTGGGAGCTGAATGATGAGAACACATGGACATGACACATAGAGGGGAGTACACACTGGGACTTACATGAGGTGGAAGCTGGAAGGAGGGAGAGGATCAGGAAAAATAACTAATGGATACTAGGCTTAATACCTAGTGGGTGATGGATGATGAAACCATCTGTACAGCAAACCCGCATAACACAAGTTTACCTGTGTAACAAACCTGCACGTACACCCCTGAACTTAAACATTAAAAAAAATGTTTCCTCACTATCACCCTTCAAGGTGGTTGCCATCTGTCTAGTCTGGCTTCAAAATAAAGCAAAGCCTGAAGCAAAAAGAAAAAGAAAAATCTGGTAATAAACAAAAGCTAATAATTTAACTATGGCAACTTTATTTTGTAAGTTTACATTGATTAAGTCTTAAAGGACAATATCCTCAAATAATCTATTCAAATTTGTATCAGTTTCCTAGGGCTGCCATAACAAAGTAACACAAACTAGGTATTTTAAAACACCAGAAATTTATTATCTCACAGTCATTGAGACTACAATTCTGAAATCAAGGTGCTAGTTGAATTTTCTCTTTTCAGAGGCTCTGAAAGAGAATTTGCATCATACTTCTGGCAGCTGTAGGCCATCCTTGATATCCTGTAACTTAAATAATATGATATAAAGTTAACTATGATTATGTACTTTAGATGATACAAAGATAAGAGATGGAAGAAAACAAAGACATTTTAATACATTTATACATCTTTATATATTCATAACAAATAAGAAAAAATATTTAGAGCGAGTAGAATTAATATTTGTGCACCTGGCCATGTAGTTAAAGTTGGTGCTTAAAACTACCATTTTCTACTCTCCATTTCATATTTCTTTTGTTTTCAGAATGCACCTCAGTTGCTCATGGTTTTTTATCTGGGTAGCTGATCCATACCTTCATTGCTGTAGGTTCTGGGCTATTAGCAGTCCTTCCTAGTAGGATTGCTGTAGTTTTCTATCGACTTTAATCACAAGACAGAGTAGTAATAAAATATATTCTAAGGACTCTCCTGTACTCCAAGCATACTCGACTTTTCCTCTATTATGCAGAAATAGCTCAAGATCCCTTTGCTAATCAGGATCCATCACCCAAGCTAATATAGAAAGTCTTTTATTTGTTTTTTGATTTGGAGTCATGAGTATCCCAAAGCAGCTGGGTGGCAGTCTTCAACTTCAGTTCAGTGAAATAATTATTGTGTCACCTGGTGGAAGTTTTCTTTTCTTTGAAACCAAAACCTACAGACCTTCAGAACATGAGATTACAGGGGCAGGAAGCAGGCATTTTGTTAGTTGATCACTAGGGATCAACTAGGGGTAATAAAGAGGTATTACTCCCATTTCTACCTCTGGATAAATTGGTCTTGAATACCAGAAATGGGAGAAACACCACCACACATATCAGATGCTGCTTTAGACCTCATACATCCTCCTGGAGAACAATGACTCAGCGCTGCAAGGTATTACAACCTAGCTGACATTGTAACTGTGTCTCCAAAAGACCATTCTACTGTTCTATCAAACTAGCTGCTTCAGGATGATAGGGAACATGGTGAAAACAATGAATTCCATGAGCATGAGCCCCCTTTATATACTGTGAAGTGAACTCTGCAATCTGAAGCAATGCTGCATGGGATACCATGATGGTGCGTGAGACATTTCATAAGAAAGTGGATGGTGATTTTTCTAAAAGCATTGCATGCAGTAGGCAAATCCATATCCATAGTAAATGTTTATTCCAATAAAAATGAAGTGTTGCCCTTCCATGATAAAAGTGATCCACTGCAGTCTATCTATCACCAACTAGCTGCCTGATCACTCAGGGGAATGGTGCCATATCAGAAATTTGCTGTGGTTTTCTACTGATAGCAATAGAAAACAATAGCCTTTCTGTTCAAGGCTGGCTGAGCTGTAGTGGCTGTACCCAGGACAACCTAGGTGTAGAAGTTCACATTGCTGCCCATGCTTAACTGCCAATCTTGCTGACATCACTGTTCTGTTCATGAGCCCACTGGTCAATGACAGGAGATGCTAGGAAAAGGGGCTGATGGAAACCACAGAACACCCCATACTATCCACTTAATTATTAAAATTCTATTCTTCTGAGGCCATCCACAAGGTATGCAGATATCTTCAAGTTTGCTACCCAATAGAGCAACCTGTCCACGTACCTTTTTCTCAGATACCCTTCTCATCAATCTTCCAATCATATTTTTACTAAGTCCATATCCAAGCAGCTAAAACACTTGGTGATTTGAGTGCTACTATTCCTGCCTTAATTTATGGCTTAGTGAGTCAACAAATGCCCAATTTATGATGAATAACAGAATGAATGGTAAGTTGGTGGCCCATGGTTAAGTCTTCAGTCTCTAGTAAGGCCCAGTAGCAACCCCAAAACTGTTTACCAAAAGGAGAATAGTTATTTGTAGAAGATGCTAGGAATTTACTCCAGTATCCTAGGGGCTTGTTCTATGATTAACCTATAGGGGCCTGCCAAGGCTTCAAACACCGTCTCTACTTGCCACCAGCCCTTAGAGTACCATCAAATCTGCTAGATCATATGGTCCACATAGAAAGACAGTTTTGACTGATAAATAATGTGTTGTAAAATTAATTATTAGTAGTAAATATTATGCTAGATGATAAATACATAAGAAAGGGAAGACAAAATATATTCTAAACATCATATGTATGTGTGTGAATACATATATCCACATAAAATAAAGAAAAAATACTCATACCAATTAGAGTCCACATTTCTGTAAATGGAGATGTCATCCTAGCTGGTATTTAAAATTACCCTAGTAGCCACTACCTACTGCAGGGCCTTCTTCTCCTTGTTCTGGGACCCACTCAAAAGCAGTACAACTTGGCATTGTGCCTCTTTTTTGATTATAGGAGGAACCAGGTGCAAGAGCTGCTCCTTCACCTTCGATAGGGTATCTCAACATGTTCCATACCAGTAGACTCTTAGAATTATTTTTAAATTTATTTATTTATTTATTTTTATACTTTAAGTTCTAGGTTACATGTGCACAACGTGCAGGCTTGTTACATATGTATACATGTGCCATGTTGGTGTGCCGCACCCATTAACTCATCATTTACATTAGGTATATCTCCTAACGGTATCCCTCCCCCTTTCCCCTGCCCCATGACAGGCCCCAGTGTGTCGTGTTCCCCTTCCTGTGTCCAAGTGATCTCATTGTTCAATTCCCACCTATGAGTGAGAACATGCAGTGTTTGGTTTTCTGCTCTTGCGATAGTGTGCTGCGAATGATGGTTTCCAACAGCATCCATGTCCCTACAAAGGACATGAGTTCATCCTTTTTTATGGCTGCATAGTACTCCATGGTATATATGTGCCACATTTTCTTAATCCAGTCTGTCATTGATGGACACTTGGATTGGTTTCAAGTCTTTGCTATTGTGAATAGTGCCGCAATAAACATATGTGTGCATGTGTCTTTATAGCAGCATGATTTATAATTCTTTGGGTATATACCCAGTAATGAGATCACTGGGTCAAATGGTATTTCTAGTTCTAGATCTTTGAGGAATCGCCACACTGTCTTCCACAATGGTTGAACTAGTTTATAGTCCCACCAACAGTGTAAAAGTGTTCCTATTTCTCCACATCCTCTCCAGCACCTGTTGTTTCCTGACTTTTTAATGATCGCCATTCTAACTGGTGTGAGATGGTATCTCATTGTGGTTTTGATTTGCATTTCTCTGATGGCGAGTGATGATGAGCATTTTTTCATGTGTCTGTTGGTTGCACAAATGTCTTCTTTTGAGAATTATCTGTTCATATCCTTCACCCATTTTTTGATGGGATTTTTTTTTCTTGTAAACTTGTTTGAGTTCTTTGTAGGTTCTGGATACTAGCCCTTTCTCAGATGAATAGATTGCAAAAATTTTCTCCCATTCTGTAGGTTATCTGTTCATTCTGATGGTAGGTTTTTTCTACTGTGCAAAAGCTCTTTAGTTTAATTAGATCCCATTTGTCAATTTTGGCTTTTGTTGCCATTGCTTTTGGTGTTTTAGATATGAAGTCCTTGCCCATGCCTATGTCCTGAATGATATTGTCTAGGTTTTCTTCTAGGGTTTTTATGGTTTTAGGTCTAACATTTAAGTTTCTAATCCATTTTGAATTAATTTTGGTATAAGATGTAAAGAAGGGATTCAAATTTTACTGAAGTGAAAGATGCCTAAATTTTTGTTAGATCGATTTTTCATTCTCTGACATACCACGTCTTACTAATATGTTTATAGTAATTTCTAGTTCTTGCTTATTAATTCCCGTAAGAATACAATCATCAATATAAGAAGCCAGTGTGAACTCTTGTGGAAGGGAAGATGATTGAGCCCTCTGTGGACTAAGCGGTTACATGATAATGAAGAATTTATATACCCATGAGATAAGACAGTCAAGGTGTGTTGCTGCCTTCACCAGCTGTATCAAACTACTTCTAATTATATTTACAAACAGTCATCTAGAAAAAAAAATGTGCCAGCTCAACAGTGGCATATAAGGTACCAGGGGAAGTATTAATTTGCTCAAGCAATGAAACAGCATCCTGAATAGAAGCTGCATTTGGATTCACCACCCAGTTGAATTAACGATAATCTATACTCATTCTCCAAGATTTATTTGTTTCTGCCCATGCCAAATATGCAAATTGAAGGATAGTGGTGCTAATCTCTACAATCCCTCCAAAAACTTGGTAGTGCTTTTGATTAGCTATTTTCCTAGATAGAAGCAGATCTAGGTGGCTTCCACTTTCCTACCATAATAGTCTTCACTCCATAGGTCAAGGAACCAATATAGGAAATCTGCCAGTTGCTGCATATGCCTTTTTCAATTATCCATTTCAGAACCACAGGATGGATTCAGAAACTCACTTTACATAAAATGAAAATGGTTTAAATGATAATTCTTGCTCTCATATGCTTGAATCTTTCTAGACACATGGATAAATCAAGTAAAACTATATTAATGTTTATACTAAGACTCAATTGGCATTATGTTGTAGTATTTATCACTGGATAGTGGGTAAGCCTGTGAACACACAAATAGTAATAGGCAATATTTCTGAAGCACTGGTGAAAAATACTAATTGTAATGTATGTTATTAATATATGGTAGTAGTCTTCTATTTAGGTTTATACAAACACTCACCTATAAGGCTGTCAAAATATTCTCCAGTATTCTGCCATGAAGGAACATGCATTATTAGAGGAGCATTATAGTTTTTTCTAAGAGAATATAGTGTCTGTTCAAATTATACCAGTGATTTACTATTTGACAGACATATGGAAATCTGCCTGCATTAGTATGTTTCATACTGCTATAAATAATTATCTAAAACTGGGTAATTTATAAAGGAAAGAGGTTTAACTGACTCACAGTTCAGCATAGCTGGGGAGGCCTCAGGAAACTGACAATCATGGCAGAAGGAGAATCAAACATGTCCTTCTTCACACTGCAGCAGCAAGGAGAAGTACCACGTGAAAGAGGGGAAAATCCCTTATAAAACCATCAGATCTTGGGAGAACTCTTACTATCACGAGAACAGCAAGGAGGTAACTGTCCTGAAGATTCAATTGCCTCCCACTGGGTCCCTCCACAAAACATGGAGATTATGGGATTATAATTCAAGATGAGGCTTGGGTGGGAACACAGCCTAACCATATGACTGCTAATAGAGCAAACTATAACTCAATTTATGTTTGCAATATTGTGTGGAAATCTGAATTCAACCAAAGCTAATTTATAAAACTGAAAATATTAGATAAATATATGTTAATTAAATTTTATTTTATACTTGTCACATGAGATACACTATGCTTTATGCTTTTTATCTATTATCTTATTTGTGTCACACAGAACCTGTTAGTTAAAACTATTTTTATCCCAATCATGCTTGAGGAAACTCTGATTCAGATAGTTATGATAATATGCCACAAATTATACATCAATTGTCGACTTAAACACAGGATTTGAAACCAGGTACTATACTGGAGCTATCTTTTCTCTTAATCTCTACAGTAAATTAGGAGGGCTGTCATCCAATGGAGGAGTTAGGCATGTTTCTTGTGAAAGTTGTCAATAGCCAATATTTCATCCATTACCAAACAATATGCTTTGACTATAGCACTGATATAGAGCCCGTGGTATCCACATGACTTGCTCCCACGTTTAGTTCAAATTTTAGCTTAAATCCTCATTCACAATGAGGCAAACGTTATTACTTTATGTAACATCCTAGATATTCTTTAGAAGGCAAGCTAGTTGTGGTTAAAGTTTTGTTTTATTTCATTTTTTTCTTTTTATTCTTTCCCCAAGTTTTCTTTGACTTTTTTTTTTCTGCTTCTCCCTTTTACCTTCCTCTTTCTCCTCTGTTCCTCTTCCTCCCCTCTTCTTTCCTCTCCTTTCTTATCTCTTTCTGTCTTTCTGTCTGCTTTTCCTTTTCTCCACTGTTATACTGCCGTTATCTGTAGCATTCTCCATAACCTGATCCTTAATAATTATTTATCAAATAAAAGACTAGATTTTTCATTAAACTGTCACTTTTATTTTAAAATTTTTTAATGGAAATGTAAAGTGCCAAAACATTTAGAGGTCATCAGGTAAGGCAGCAATTGGCAGGTATTTATTGTAGTTTTGATGCTGAAACTTTGTGGGGATTCTTGTTAAAGACTGAATTCTGTGTTCCAACAGATGCTAAACCAATGAGCATATTACATTCCATTACTACTAGGTGGAAAGGTTCTTCATTGGAGATTGGCATTTATGTACTCCTCATTACTCTCTGGATATATTCAGCCCTAGGAAACATTCTTTATATTCTACAGTAATATTTGAATATGCTTTCAAAATATGCCCAATAACATACTACTATTTCCTTTATATAAAAAGTAATACAAACAAGCATCAGATGTTAGTTAATATTCAAACTTTCATCAGTGAAGCTATTTTCTGTTATTTTCATATATTATCTTTAATAAAATAATCAGGATATTTTGACCATGAAATGAGATATTCAGGTTATTCACAATTCTAAGACTGTCATTTAGACATATAATGAAAACAAAAACAAAATCACTTATCACTAAAAAGGTTTTGTCATTATCTGTGTCATAAATGTGTACTTTGAATTTCTCTGTTCAGAAACTCATAGGAGTCCAATAATATGTGACAATTAACATACTTCATTATGTCAAATCAAGATATTTTACTCAATTTTCATTTCTTTCTGAAACAAATGGAAAAAACAGTGATCATGAAGTGATCATATTTGCTTTCATTATTATATAAAAATGGAACGTTGTGCCAGCACATTTCTTCTGTGATTACAGAAAACATTTATTAGCATTTAAGACACTCTTGTATTGTATCCATGAAGATTGTATGCATACATTTTAAAGACTCATTATTTTTAAGTTTAAATCATGATTCACAAAATAGCTGTTAAGTGAAAGAAAATATTTTTCTATCACTGAATATAGAAAAAAGAAGAAAACGAAAACATAAGCACATTTACTCCTTATATGTACTACTGACATGCCAAGGGTTAATTTATATTCTCTAAATTGGTGTTTCTGTCCAAGCACAAATTAAATAATCTTCTAGCATACACATATAATAATAGTTGCTTTTCCATATTAGATGCATTAATATTACATTAAGCCTAACTGTCATTTGATGGAGAAATTTTGCCAACAGCTAGTCTGCTTTCTCTGTGAGAATAATATTTTCATTAATATTGTATCTGATTTGACTAACTCTTCAGAAGTAGTTTGATTCAGACGTGTTTTTGCTACAAGTGGGACAACTTTGAATCACGTTTCTGTTCTAGGGTATTCTCTTGCCATTAGCAACAAAATTAATCATTTTTGTATGGGTGAGCATTATTTTGTTTTTGTTCTGGAAAATACACTATTTGTTTCCTTGAGTATTCTCCTTGCATATATTAAAAAGAATCTCATCTTTGATGCTTCATGATGCTATTTGAAGATTCATAAAAGACAACCTACTGGGTAACAAGATAGTGTAAGCTCAATACATTTAATATCTCAGATATTAATCTTCATACTTTCAATACTCACTTTTTTGTTTATTTTAGTTGCTTGTTCAAAACCATCACATTGATAGATTCACTTATCTCAGCACTCAAGATAAAATGTTCTATAGTAAAGCTTCGTTTACTCTTTAATTTAATAACACCATCTTGAATTATGTATCTATTTTATCATTATTTCATCCTTTCATTAATGGATGTTAAAATGTTCGCCTAATTGTGTTATAACTCAGAAGTAGAAATAAAAACCAAACATTTAACAAACTTAAAGCTAGAAGAAAATAGAAAAAAACGTGATCTACAAGATCAGGAGATCGAGACCATCCTGGCTAACATGGTGAAACCCCGTCTCTACTAAAAAAATACAAAAAACTAGCCGAGTGAGGTGGCGGGCGCCTGTAGTCCCAGCTACTCGGGAGGCTGAGGCAGGAGAATGGCGTAAACCCGGGAGGCGGAGCTTGCAGTGAGCTGAGATCCGGCCACTGCACTCCAGCCTGGGCGACAGAGCGAGACTCTGTCTCAAAAAAAAAAAAAAAAGAAAAAGAAAAAGAAAAAAACGTGATCTAAAGTAAAAAGCAATTGCTAACTAAATATTAGTAGAAGCAAACAAATGATATCTATTCATCATGCAAATATACGTTTACATTCATGGTTAAAAAACTAATTGTGGAATTTCAGTAAAAGTCATAATTTAACATACTTTTTTCAATTTATGAAATGCTTATTAATAAAATTGCTTTATTGGTTTTGTCTACCAAATAACATGAGAGCCATGATTAGACAAGAAAACTACAGTGATTCTCAGACCAGATTTTTCAGTTATCATAGTCATGTTGCCCTAGTCGTGGAGCTAGTAAAGCACATGAAATTAAATTAACTAAAGATATTTATTAAGCCAGTTTTGCACTAGGCATTACAACTGGATCTTGCAGTGCAAAGATAAATAAGTGTCTTCTAGGTAAACATGGTGAGCACTTAAATTTACCCCCATAACCTTTTAAAACCACATCAAATTGATTGAAAAGGGATAAAAAGAATATATACTTAAAATAAAATAAAAAAACACAACAACATGGGATGGAAGATAACACTAATTATAGTTTGGATACTAGCAAATAGATGGGCAAGAAGAAATGAATTAGGGGTTTCTGCAGGATTAAATAAAATCCAACAGTTCAAGAAATAAAGAAATAACCTGATTGATACCATAGCAGTAAAAGAAGGATTGGGAGGTGAAGATAAAACATTGGGAGATGGAGATAAATAATTGGGAATGTGGCATTTTAAGTGACACTAAAAAAGAAACTTGCTTAAAAACCTGTACAAAAAGTAATTAGATCATATCCTGCTTCTTGCTGCACAGGTATCTTCCCCTAATCTCTCTAACAGAAGATCAGAGATTTAATCTCTAAATGAATTGAGACTTTGAAGTTGGAAACGCCAAAGATGACTGAAGGGAGGAGCACTGCATTAAATACTGAAACACCCACTCAGCTTTGTTCTACCACTAAGCTAGAATGTTGACAAGCAGGTTTATACCCCAGCTCTGGAAATTAGAAAACTCCTGTCTCGGAAAATTAACTATCCCATGTGGAAAAAACAATCAACCATAAAAGCAATGAAGATTTTTCACAATAAGGCAGTTCTGATGGATCTACTATCATAAATCATCCATGGTCCAGGCATTCCAAATACTGAAACATGAAAACATTAGTAACCTTTTTAATACCTTATTCAATGTATAAAACATTCAATGAAGAGCAAATATTTTAATTTTAGAAAATGAAAAAGAAAAATTATATCTGAGGGAAGTAAAAATCTCAGGTTGTAGAAGAAAACTATGTAGTGAGAAAAGCAGCATTAGGCATACTTGATCAAACAAACAAAGCTTAGGACAGAAACTCAAAAGATCAAACTATTAAACTATTTTTCATGTAACTTAACGCTAATTCAGATTAAAGCTTCAAGTATATTTATCAAAGTACAAAAATGCTCAGGTGTCGATGACATAAATTCCACAATGTTGAACATCCAATCAAATATTACCAGTCATGTAATAAAACAGGTAAATAAACCTAATAATGTAGGGGAAAAATCAACATAAAGATACCAAAATATGACCCAGATGATAAAATTAGTAAAGAAGAACATTAAAAAGGTTATATAACTGCAATGTGATTATATTAGTAAAACTTTATTATATTATTTCAATTTTTTATAGAAATAAAAATTAGCATAATAGAGAGATGGAAGTTATAAAAAAAAGACCCCAGTCAAGATATCAGAGAAAAAATACATGTCTCTTATTAAAGGCACACTGGAGGAGAATGCTACCATAGTAGATATTTCAGAAGAATGAATAGTGAACTTGATATAGCAATCAAACTGTTCAAAACAAGGCAAAAGAAGAAAAAAATGGAGATAAACATTATCAATAGTTGTGGGACAACATCAATCAGCCTAATTTTCATGTAACTGGAGTCCCTGAAGGAAAGGAGATGGACTGAAAAAATATATATTTAAAGAAATAATGGGTGAGAATTTTTCAATTTTAATTCAGACTTATATCCAAGAAAATCAACAATTATCACTGAAACATCATGGTACTGGTACAAAAATAGATCAATCGAATAGAATAGCAAACCCAGAAATAAAGCCCCATAGCTACTACTAACTGATCTTCAACAAATTTGACAAAAATAATCATTGGAGAAACGACACCCTGTTCTCTATATGGTGCTGGAGAAATTGGCCAGCCATATGCAGAAGAATGAAACTAGACCCCTATCTCTCACCATACACAAAAATTAACTCAAGATCAATTAAAGACCTAAATGTAAGACCTGAAATTATAAAACTCCTAGAAGAAAATCTAGAAAAAATGCTTCTGGGTATTGGCCAAAGCAGAGAATTTATGATGAAGACCCCAAAAGCAAATGTAACAAAAACAAAAATAAACAAATGAGAATTAAACTAAAAAAACTCTGTACATCAAAAGATGTAACCAACAATAAATAAACAGACAACCTATAAGAATGAGAGAAAATATTTGAATATTATATATCTGATAAAGAACTAATATCCAGGATGTACAAGGAACTCAAACAACAATAAAAAGAAAATCACATTGAAAACTGAGCAAAGGTCATAGGCAGACATTTCTCAAAAGAAGAAATACAAGCCACCAATAAACACATAAACAAATGCTTAGCATCATTAATCATCAGAGAACTGCAAATAAAACTACATTGAAATATAATCTTACCCAAGTCTGAATAGCTGTTATTAGATAGTCAAAAAACAACAGCGGTTGTCGTCGATGCTGAGAAAAGGCAACACTTATACACTCTTGGTGGGAACGTAAATTAGTTCAACCTCGATGGAAAATAGTATAGACACATCTCAAATAACAAAAAAATAGAAATACAATTAGACCTAGTAATCCCACTACTGGGTATCTACCCAAAAGAAAAGGAATTATTACGTAAAAAGTACCTGCAGTTATATGCTTATTGCAGGACTATTCACAGTATAACAATCATGTGTTACTAAATGAACCAACCTAAATGTCCACCAGTAGTTGAATAAAGAAAAGATGGTATATTTACACCACGGGATACTATGTAGACACACTATGCAGATACTATGGATGAAATTATGTCTTTTACAGCAACATGTATGAATTTGGATCTTAGGCCATTGTCCTAAGTGAAGTAACTCAGAAACAGAAAATCAAATATTGCATATTTTCACTTATAAGTAGGAGCTAAACAAGGGGTACACATGGACAGAAGAATGGAAACAATAGATACCGGGGACTCCAAAAGTGGGCAGAATCGGAGGGGGTCAGATTTGAAAATTATCTGTTGGGTACACTGTTTAATATCTGGGTCATGGGTATGCTAGAATTCCAGTCCCCACCACTGCAGAATATACTCTTGACAAACATGTACGTACACCCTCTGAATCTAAGATAAAATTTTGTTGAAGATACAAAGAAATAGAAAGATGATCCAACTTTATATTATCTCCAAGAGACTCACTTTAGTCTTAAGCTCACCAATACGTTGAAAGTGAAACACTGCATAAAGATATTTGATATAAATAGTAACCAAAAGAGAGCTGGGATGACTATACTTAGAAAAGTTAGACATTTAGACAGAAGTTTTTTTTTTGTTTTTTGAGACGGAGTCTTGCTCTGTCGCCCAGGCTGGAGTGCAGTGGCGCCATCTCGGCTCACTGCAAGCTCCGCCTCCCGGGTTCACGCCATTCTCCTGCCTCAGCCTCCCGAGTAGCTGGGACTACAGGCACCCACCACCACAACCGGCTAATATGTTGTATTTTTAGTAGAGACAGGGTTTCACCGTGTTAGCCAGGATGGTCTTGATTTCCTGACCTCATGATCCACACGCCTCGGCCTCCCAAAGTGCTGGGATTACAGGTGTGAGTCACCGCACCCAGCCGACAAAATATTACAAGTGACAGGCCGGGTGCAGTGGTACACACCTGCAATCCCAGCACTTTGGGAAACCCAGGCGGGTGGATCATCTGAGGTCAGGAATTGGAGACCAGCCTGACCAACATGGAGAAACCCCGACTCTACTAAAAATAGAAAAAAATAGCTGGGTATGGTGGAGCATGCCTGTAATCCCAGCTACTCAGGAGGCTGAACCTGCGAGGCAGAGGTTGCAGTGAGCTGAGATAGCGCTATTGCACTCCAGCCTGGGCAACAAGAGCAAAATTACGAGTCAAAAAAAAAAAGTATTACAAGTGACAAAGGAAGGCATTATATATTGAAAAATTGTAAATCTATCAAGAAGAATTGTAAATATATATATAGCATATATATATATAACAAAGACCCCAATATAAAGCCAAAAAAAAATGACAGTAAAAGGCAGACATACAAAGTTGTAGAATAAGAATTGTTGACATAAATATACTGAGAAGATCTAGCAGACAAATACAGAAATTCTACTTCATATTTCTTGAAATGGACAGGAAATTGATGCGATTTTCAGATTCTGTGTGTTGGTTTTCAGAAAGTTATTTAGTGACTTTAATATTCTATGGAATGTTTTTTTAAAAATTATAAAATTTGTATAATACTCAATTCAATGTTTCTAATATATTTATAGTTATGTAACTATAACCACAGTATAACTTCAAAGTATTTCCACATCAGGACTAGAGAGTCATTAATCTATTATCTGTCTCTATTGCTTTTCCTTATGTATATTCCTTTTATTTAATTTTTGTCTCTTTTTTTAACTGCATTGTTGTGGCATGATTAAAATATTGTATAAATGCAATTATACACTGAAATGGAAACATGAAGAAAATGTGTCCTTATAATTAAAATAGTTAAAATCTTTTTTTTTTTTTTTTTTTTTTTTTGGAGATGGAGTCTCTATCGCTCAGGCTGGAGTCTAGTGGCTCATTCTTGGCTCACTGGAACCTCCGCCTTCTGGGTTCAAGAGATTCTCCTACCTCAGCCTCCCAAGCAGCTAGGACTACAGGTATGTACCACCACATTTGGCTAATTTTTGTATTTTTGGAACAGATGAAATTTCACCATGTTTGCCAGGCTAGTCTCCAACTCCTGACCTCCTGCCAGTCTGGTCTTGAACTCCTGACCTGATCCACCTGCCTCACCCTCCTGAAGTGCTGGGATTACAGGTGTAAGCCACTGTACCTGGCAAAATCGATCTTAAAAGCAGCCAGCAGGAGTAGGGGTACCTAAATAGATAATAAGGATGACAACAGACCTCTGCTCAGAAACAACACAAGCCAAAAGACAATGGAGCAACATCTTTAAATTCCTAAAGACAAAATAAAAATCCTGCCAGTCTACAGTTAGATATCTAGAAAAATGCCCTCAAATACAAGGATGAAATACTTTTATCAGGCTACAAAAGCTGAAAGATTAAGAATTATATTATATTAATATATTGTAATTATAATAGCAGACCAGCATTACAAAAAATATTAAAGGAAGCCATAGAAGAAAAAAATTATACGTATTTGTATATGTATAATTTTATGTGTAGATACATATTTGTATCTACACATAAAAATGAAAAACATTCGATATGTTTATTTTTGTGCCCATTAAACCTCAGTATGGTTGCATTATTTAAAAAGTAAAGGAGTGAGAGTATAAGTGTACCAGAAAATGTATATTAAATATGACTAGCACCAGAATTCATTTTAAAAACTGGAAACAGTGCACTATCCATTATCAGTAAAATTGATAAATATATTGGAGTGTGTTCATAAAATTGAACTACATTAATATAACACAGATGAATTTTAAAACATAATATAACACAAATGATGCTACCAACAAAATATACATACACTTTCATTTACATGAAGTCCAGAACTATGAGAAATGTTATGGTTTTTGAAGTCAAAATAATAGTCACATTTGGAGTTTTTGTTGTTGTTGTTGTTTGTTTGTTGATTGAGAAAGAATCTTGTGCAGTTGCGTGATCATAGTTCACAGCTCACTGTAAACTTAAACCTTAAACTTCTGAGCTCAAGATATTCTCCCACCTCAGCTTCCCAAGTAGCTAGGACTACAGATGTGTGCCACTAGGTCCAGTAGAGTTTCTGGAGTGTTGGGTGTTCTTCATACCCCAGGTGTACATTATAAAGTGTATCTGCTGTGTACTGATTATTGTGCCTTTACTACATTTTTATTATGACTAAATAGTTTAAAGGATTCTTTTTTAAGTATTTGAACAAGATTAAGTGGAAATAATCTTGTACATTTATATTATATACATATAAATGTATAATGTCCTGGGAAGCGTAACATGCTAAATCCTTATTTTCTATGATATAATGTAAATAAATAATATGACAACTAGTATTTTTTTAAAAAGCAATGCTAATTTTTAGAAATACATGTGCAAATATCTAAACTAATAGTTAAATAATTGCAAATCTTTTAATTCTCTGGAATGCAATAGGAAAGGGGCATGGTGAAACAGGGAGCACATGTTTTTAAATAAAATCTATCTAATATATTTTGACTTTTAATATCAGCAATATGAGAGATTACATATTTTAAAAAATAAGTGCTTTGTTCTCCAAAAACTCAAAACATATAGGGAAATAAATTTGCTTTACATTTCTTGAAAATAGTTTTCATTATACATTTATTCATTTTCTCCCCTCTCTAAAGCATAAACTACGTTAGAGCAGGAACTCTATATTGTTCTTTTGTTTTGTATCTAAAACTCAGAAAGATATCTAGGATACAATGGCACTTTATAAATACTTGTGAAAATAATACATAAGTAAATGCATTAATGATAGATATCAGCATGTAAATTAAGGGAAAATTCATACCATAGCAATCTAGGGAAAATGTAGGTTAAAATAATTGAAAAGCAAAGGTTAAGTTTAGAGGCTTAGGTAGAGAATAATCAATGTGGGGCATTGTGAATGTATCCAACCAAAGAATCAATAAACTCACAATTACATGTGTTGTTATCTTCTTGGGCAATCGTGACAACATTGGCCTCATTGACTACTCTTGGCTTTTGCTAATTTTTTCATCTTTCTATTATTTTATTATCTAAGGCTCAATAATTTCTCAGATTTAATTTGCACAGGCAGTTTTCAGTGACACAAAATAACTTCCCATCAAAATACCACTGGCACCATAAGATCACTACAGCAGCAGACATTTCTTGATTTTTAAAAGTATTTCTATCATTCAATTCGCTTCATCAAGTTTACTTTTGCAGAACCAGTGTGTGAGTCAGATATGGCTATTATGCTAACATTACAATTTTATTAAGCCCCTACTTCCTTCAGCAATTAAACTTTTTCATTACCATTGCATGTAGATTACACTTACATTTGGGATTACATAAAATAATTCTCAAATGAGTAACATAAGTGCAGATATTCACATTCATTAATAAATGCAAAAGTTTAATGATTAAAAGTTGTTCATTAATATTTCTTAGATGATATCCCCAAGGTCTACTAAT
Organism: Trachypithecus francoisi; assembly: GCF_009764315.1. NCBI lineage: Eukaryota > Metazoa > Chordata > Mammalia > Primates > Cercopithecidae > Trachypithecus > Trachypithecus francoisi. The sequence goes on from NW_022681472.1 coordinate 68,902,476, forward strand.
TATACTTGAATTTATGGACAAAAATCTGCTGTGGGGCAACTAAGCATCAGAAGAACAGCTATTTCAAAATGTTTTTGATACCAAGCTCTGTGATCAGTCACATACCAAACTGTACGATTTGGCATAATACAATTTAAATATGAAGTTAGAATTTCATGTTTCTATGAAAAGGTCAATAAAATATGGTCAATAAAATATGACCTAATGAAAATTATATGCTACTCACCCTGATATTTCCTAATTACAAATATAGAATCTTAATTTACATTAACATAACTTTTTTAGATATGATGAAAAATAGTTCATCATATCATATTTATATTTGGAAAAGTTTGCACTAGAGATAGAAAAAAAACTGAAAAATATCTAAACCCATAGTAAAGACAAATTTTGTGGCAAAAAGGAACTTGACATAAACACTATATTCTTGAGTTTATGTCTGTGTAATTTAGTCAATTTATTCTAATATATATTTATTAAGCACTGACAAGATTTAGGGCTTATTAAATACATGCCAATCAACAGAAAACAAAGCAAAATAGACTAGACAATCACAATTTTTCCTACTAGATTTGATGTTTGCAATTATTGATAACTAATTAGTCAATTTAATTTATTTTATTTTTCCATTACTCTTTTGTCTTGTGTCATGCAATCATCAAATAAATTTTCATAAAAGTTTGTAATTGTTTAACAACTTGACCTGGTTTTTAATTATTGTTTAGAAGCTTTAAAAACCTTATCACATATTTTTATATAAATAATCAGAAAATTTTTAAGGACCATGACCTGGTAAGAAATTTTCACTAAAATTTAAGACTTTTATTACTAAGTTTAAAGGTTAAATCTTATTTACTCATTAAGTTGTCTTCTCCTTTTAACTTACATCTTATGCATTTAGTGTGGGATTACCCTACACTCCTCATCTCAAATTTCTCTGAAACTAAAATGGATCTAAAACATAGATGTCTTCATAGTCACGGATTTAACCAAAATTAAACATAGCTCAGTATTTAGCTTGCATTTATAGGGTAAACAAAATGGACACACTCTAATACAGCTTTTGATTTTCCAACAATTTCACCTGAACCTTTCTTGTCTAGTATACTGTCTTACTGATCTCCTTCAAATAACTATGCTTCTGTCCTGATTAGATTTAATTTTTACATTTCTTTGTCTTTGCTTATTGAGTTTCCTTTCCTGAGTATATTGTTTCCTTACCTTTGCAAGATGCAGCAAATGTGAGAAAATATTCCTTAACCACTCAAGTTAGACATGAATTATTTTTCTAAGGGGCAATTTGTATTCATTAGAACATTATCAATTATATTAAAAAATTAATTGCATAATCATGGTGTGTCTATACATTTTAGGTTACTGATTATTTGAAGCCAGGTTCTGGTTTCATTTATTTAATAAAAATGTGTCATGTATCATTTTAGCCCCTTTGAACTTTTTCTGAAACCTATCTCTACCAATTTCTTGACTGTAAAACTATCAATCTGTCATGTCGTCTCTATATAAAGGAACCCTACGTAATGTATTCTTTTTTTTTTTTTTTTTGAGATGAAGTCTTGCTCTGTCACCCAGGCTAGAGTGCAGTGGCGTGATCATGGCTCACTGCAGCCTTTGCCTCCAGGGTTCAAGTGATTCTAATGCCTCAGCCTCCCGAGTAGCTGGGATCACAGGTCTGCACAACCACAACTGGCTAATCTTTGTATTTTTAGTGGAAACGGAGTTTCACCATGTTGGCTAGGCAGGTCTTGAACTCCTGACCTTAAATGATCTGCCCACCTCAGCCTCCCAAAGTGCAGTGATTACAGACATGAGCCACCGCGCCTGGCCATAATGTGTTCTTTGTCTTTATTTCATAATTTGTATTTGTCTCTATGTGGATTGCTATCTTCAAAATAATAGATTTTGGGTCTTCTACATTCTTTCCCTTATTAGTGGTAGAGGCTTTAATTTCCATTCATAGACTTGTTGCCAACTTACATCTCCTAAGCTTGAAAAGTTAAATTTAAAGACCAATTACCTTCAGGAGAGCTCTGAATGGCTATCACACAGACAGATAGGCTGCATCGGAAATAGACACAATTATCGCCCTCTCTCTCTGGTTGGCTCCCTTTTTCTATTCTCTATTTTGCTAAGGTAATTCACATGGACCAAAGATTGGATTTTAATTGTCACTTCACTCTCCACATATAATCAAGTTCCAAGGGCTTTAGATGCAATATTATGGATAGCTCTCAAATTTTCTCACTTATTCATCCCTCATCCATCACCTTAGCATAGTCTCACATCTTTACTACCTTCTCTGCTACCAGTTCATTTGCTATTGGTTTGGCTCAGTATTTTTCTCCTTTTTTATTTTTAAACTCAAATTTTAGAACAATATTAGATTTTACAAAAGTTGCAAAGATAGCTCAGAGTATTCTTACACCTGCCACATAGTTTTAAGAAAGTTAACATCTTACAAAATCTTGGCACATAATTTATTAGCTAAAACGAAAAAAATTAACATTGACACTTGGCTATTTACTGCAGACTTTATTAGGATTTCACACATTTTTAAAATTAATGCCATCTTTTTCTTTCAGGATACCAACCAGGGTAGCACATTAAATTTAGCCATCAGGTATTTTTAGCCTATGCTGGTTTGTGAGTGTCTCAGACAGTTTTTCCTTGTTTATTATAATGTTAACAGTTGTAAAAATTACTGATGGAGTATATTTTTAGAATTTCCATCAAGTTTTTGATGTTTTGTCATGATTAGATTTGAGTATATTCCAAGAGAACACTACAGCAGAGGTAAAATGGTCTTCTTACTGTAACTTGATCAAAAGGCAAATGACATCAAGCTGAATTATGACTGGTGGGGCTAATCTTGATCACTTGATTAAGATTCTATCTGACAAATTTTGATTTGTTTTTGTTTTTTTTCATACTTTATTCTTTGGAAATTAGTAACTAAATTCAGCCTCCTCTCTAGAGGCTAAGAATTAAACTTCGTCTCCTAGAAAAGATAATATCTACATATATTATTTGGCATTATATATTTTTTTAAATGTAACCTTTCTAACCCTCACATTTTAAGTAAAGATTGGCTCTGTATTTTCTGTAGTTTGATGTACAAATACTTTATTATGATATAAAATGTTTTCTGTAATCAGGTACTTGCTTGACCGGCTAATTTTATTTCTTATTCCGGAAATTAGGTTCCATAAATTAAATCCAGAAATTACTCACTCTAGTAACCTGGGATGACCAGATATAATTTGTTATGAATGCAAGCACAGAATGGAATGGGGGTGGAGGGAAAGAGGGAGGGAAGGAGAGAGAAAGGAAAGGTGAGAAGAAGGGAGACAGAGAAAAAAGTAATATAAAGGAAACAAATTCCAATTCTGTCTTTTTTGGGAGATAAAAAACTAAAATTTGCAAACAACTCTCATTTGATATGATTTCACCTTCTGTGTTATTTTCTATCTAGTACTCTGCTTTAAGCCAGAATTCCATGTACAAAAATTGCCTTTACTAAAATGCCATTTACGATGGGATAAGTCAAGTTTACAGAATTGAGCCCAGAGCCTTTTTCATTAGCATTTTTTTAAAGAATATTTGTAACTTTCACTTTCAAGGCATTTCTGGACCATGCATGGTCTGTGTCAGCATTTTCCGTGTTTCTTTGTAGTATGCATATTTCTGATTATTAACCCGAGGAAAACATTTTATTAGGGTTTCCTTGTATTCAAGCAATTTATTTTTTTAATACCATGAGAAATGTCATTGCCATTGACTCTCCCTCTCACTTATTTCACATTCCTTAAGGTATATACAAATATATCTCTTCTCAGTAATTCTGTAGTAATATTTTGCATTCATGTTTATGGCCAAATGATATTCTTCTATGCAGTTTTATAGTGTACTTTTCAAGATTTTAAAGATTATTCTTTTCATTATTTATTTCCCTAGCTCATCATGTATCATACTAATTAATCTAATTAATCATTTTGTTTCAGTGGCATTTTAATTGTTTTGAAAACCTATTGCTATATTGGTGGATATATTTTACGTTTTCAGTTAAAAACTGATACAATTAAATATTCATTTTGTAAAGATTGGTTATAAAATAAAAATCTATATAACATTTGTTTTAAAAGAAAATTTACATAACATAAATAAAAATGCAGATGTTCAAATGTGCTGTTTCCAATGCTAATTTTCATTAACCCACAAAGTTTTCTATAATTTGTGTGAAGCTGCAGCTTATTTTGCATATTTCAAGTTATTCTATTATTATACATTTATGTTGAAAAATGCAAACTCACTGTTCTATCACTTCTAAAGGTATTAATAATAGTTATCCTCAATTTTCATTCACTAGAATCACATAATAATGTAAGAATTACAATTTTGTATGAGTTAGACAATTCTACATATAAAATTAGTAGCACAGGTGTTGATTTACATGTTTATAAAGAGTATTTGAAACTTTAGACAATGGTATATAAGTATTCTTGATGAAATAAATATTTAAATAGAAAGCTACTGCGTTTTGCCTAAATTATATTTACCTTGTGAAATGGTGTTTATGAACCTTTAGACTTATAATATCTTTCTCTTTCTCACTCTCTTCTGATAAATTGATATTTATCTAATCTAACTGTCTTTTATGATCTACATTAAAATGCACACCATCAGAAAATTTCAAGAAGCTATTTTACTTTTGGTGACTACCAGAAAATTGCATATTTTTCTGAAACTCAATGTCATAGAGTGTGTGACAGTGACCTCCTGAATAATTTTGCTTAATTGCCAAAAAAAGCCTTAATTCTTAACTCATAATTCTTAATAACAATGTCACCAATGGCAAGAGTTAAAGAGAAGTATGAGTTATTTTGCTCAACATTATTTTGTGAGATATCTATATTGTTTCATGTGATTTTTTATTTTTGTATAATGTTTCATTATATCAGTATAGTAAATTCTACTATTAATAGAATTTTATTTTGAGTTTGAGACAGTTATGAATAGTGCTTCTCAATATCTTTTCTCATCTTTAATGTATATGTATGTGCCTTGTGGTATATATACAAATATGTATTAGTTACTAAATTACAGAGTATGTGTAATGTTCAGATTTTTTGATGTTATCAAAAATTTCCAAACAATAATGTTGAGAGAAAAATAATCAGACACAAAAGAATACATACACTATAATTTAATTGATATAATATAAAGTATCAAAACAGAAAGATTAACTGTTTTGAATTTTAAGAATTCAGAATTTTATTTATCCTGACGAAGGAAGGTAGTTACTAAAAGTAGGCAGAAAGAGATTTCACGGTATTCTGCCAAAAATCTGTCTTTTCATTTAGGTTCTAATCCAGGGGTATATTCACTTTTTAAAATCTATCAAATTGATAAGTATATGTGCCTTTTTATGATTCTTGCACTTACATATATATATATATCATAATTAAAATTTTACATTAAAATGAAATATAGCAATTTATTCTGAGAATAGTGAGAATGGTTTCTTAGACAATCCTAGGCTTCTTTTAGCTCTTCCATGTGTCAAAACCACAGAAAACATTACTAAGATATTAATCAACGGTGACATGTGTAAAAACAACTAATTGTGTGTTGTACACAGTACAAATGACTCTACAATTTTATATACATTCATTTAACAGTATTTATCAAGTAGCAGCTGTGTACTAAATACTAAGATACATATATTAATTAAACACAATATCTTCCATGAAGATAGCCAGGACTAGTCATACACATAAGCCATTCTGGGAATTGCACTTCTACATTATATCTGCTAAAATCAGAGTGAATATTTATCACAGTTTGCCTGGCTTGGCTGTAATATAATCAATTATCATTAAGCAGTTATCATTGGTTTCTCTTTTTTCTTTTTTAATTTTTTTTTTTTCTTTTTGTTTTTGAGACAGACCCTTCCTCTGTCGCTCAGGCTGGAGTGCAGTAGTGCAATCTTGGCTCACTGCAACCTCCGCCTCCTGGATTCAAGCAATTCTCTGCCTCATCCTCCCAAGTAGCTGGCATTATAGGGGCCTGCCACCATGCCTGGCTAATTTTTTTGTATTTTTAGTAGAGACAGGGTTTCACCATTTCGGCCAGGCTGGTCTTGAACTCCTGACCTCGTGATCTACACGCCTCGGCCTCCCAAAGTGCTGGGAGCCACCACTCCCGGCCTAGTTTTTCCTTTCATACTAAAATTAGAAATTCCTATTGCACAATAATTTGTATGGTCAACCTAGATCTAAGTGAGTTTAAAAGTAAAACATGAAATACAGGAAAAATAATTAGAAAAGGCTGCAAGTTGGATCGAGTGTTTTTGTGTGTGTGCGTGTTTGTATGTGTGTGTGCTTAATTTTGGTTTTGTTTTGATTTGTTGTTTGTCTTGAATTGATGTAGTGTTACTGAGAAAAAAATTAGGTTGGGTCTTTGAGGAATACTAAGATACATGCAAGAAAGATTAGAATAAAGTAAAAAGCTGTATCCCAGGGAGTAAAAATTACATGTGATAAACCTCACCACTCTTAGAAGACTGGTTATATTTGAAAAGTGGTAAAGTCAATGGAGGTAGAATAGTTAGTATGCATAGGAGGAAGTAATGGAAAATTAAACTGAACATACACGTTGAACTGAACGTGTACATTGTAAGACAACTGTGTGTTACTTAGAGTAATAAGAAGCTACTTACAATTTGTATGAAAAAAAGAACAATCATCATAATCATTTCTTTCTTTCATCTTAATATTGATAAATTTGGCAACTATGGGGACTGTGCGTTGGAATGTGCAGAAAACCGATGTCTATGATCAGGCAATATAAGCGACTCTTACAAAATTCCAAGAAAGAGATTATGTAATGATTACACGACCTCACAGTGGCAACAACTCCAGTAAGAAAAATCCCAGTTTAAAAGACACTTAAATATAGAATTTACGCGATAAATTCCGTGTCCGATTGATTGGGTGTAGGAAAATGTGGAAAGTCATGTAATAGGGAAGAGATTTCAATAATGGCTGCCGTGTCGAGCTTGGTTGTGCTCCGCAGCAGTGACCAGCAAACTGGTCTCTATATATGTCCTAAGTACTCAAAATATTTACATTAATATTTTAAGCTAATCAATTTCCATATATACAAAATATATTTGTACTATATCCTAAAATGGATATGCTTGAGAAAGTACCTTTAGCTCACTTTTCCTCTCCAGTTTTAAGGAGGAAGGAACGTAACCATCTTGCACACAGTAGGCTGTTACTCTTGCACATTGCCCAGTTTTATTTATGTGTGTATGCATTTATTTATCATTATTATTATTGTTGTTGTTGAGACAGAGTCTCTCACTGTCGCCTGGGCTGGAGTGCATTGGCTCAATCTCGGCTTACTGCAACCTCCCTTCCCGGGTTCAAGTGATTCTCCGGCCTCAGTCTCCTGAGTAGCTGGGGTTACAGGCGCCCTCCACCACGTCCAGCTAATTTTTTTGTATTTTCAGTAGAGACGGAGTTTCACTGTGTTGGCCAGGCTGGTCTCGAACTACTGTCCTCGTGATCCACCCGGCCCGGCCTCTCAAAGCGCTAGGATTACAGGCGTGAGCCACTGCGCCCTGCCCATATTGCCCAATTTTAAATGGCCCTTGTTACCAACCCAAAGGGGAAGATACAAAGGTTTTCACCTGAATGGGCACTAATACAAATACAAAATAATTTTCAGTAGAAAATTTGCACTACTTGGTGTTCAATAATGTTAAAAGAGGAATAATGGAAGCAATGGGAGTAATAAAGATTTAAAATATGTTTGATGACAAATATTATGTAATTTTGAACATAAAACTTGGAATGAATTGAAAGTATCAAGTGACATTTCTCTAAAAGTTCTTTTTTCATTCTTGTATAATTATTTATGTGAATGTTTTCCATATTTTAAGCTATAAGAAACAAAAGTAGGAATGGAAAACCCAATTCTGTCTTGCAATAAGTAAAGCCCATCCATGGAGTCATAATTCTAAAAAATAAAGGAACAGACCCATCTATTCTGTTAAACTATATACTATCAAACGTACTATATTTAAAATTTATCAATAAAATTTGTTAGATATTGTTGTTTTGATCCAAAACAAATAAAAAATACTCAATCCAAAATAAAATTGTAATACTTAGATTTTTACAGTTGCAAAATTGTTTTTAAAAATTTAAATTCTCACACTCAATTTTTTAATGCAAAGAAGTATAAAAGATGAGCAATAAAATAATTTCCAGCATACTATTCATTACATTAAGAAAAAATGTGTCAGTGGAAATTGAAATGGAAATCTCAGTTCAAGATGGAAATAGAATGATCTAAAGTTCTGTATATTCATTAAGCATGAGTTTTTTCTTATATTTTAAAAAGGATTATGATAGTAATCATAATATCTACCACTTCTAAAGTGTTTCCTTTGTTCCAGGAAGTTTTCTAAGTCCTTTACCTTCTAAGTGCTTTGCTTGTATTATTCATTTACTTTCGCACATACCTCTATGAGACATGTTCTATTATTATTCTAACTTTTAAAAAGGAAACTGATGCACACAAAGTTTATATTGTCACAGGTATTATTAGAATTGCTAAGTGTAAACCCAGACAGTCTGACCCCATAGTCTTTCCTCTTACCCACTCTGCTGAATGACTGGAGTGTCGAATAAATCTATTTACATTTATTTGAATACATACAATTTTTGAAACATACTTTTAAAAGTTCAAAATTTACAGAAATTTCCTGGACAATTATAATTTCCAGTTATTTAAAATTATGCAACATTTTAGCTATTATTCTAAATATATGTAAAGGGGTAATTTTTTCTAAATTATTTATGGCATAATCAGGAAGTATCTTTGAATTATTTTGAGGTATAGTGTTATGCCTCAACATGAGTGATTGAAAATCAGACTGAAAACATAAAATTTGCTATTGAATGTATGTGCAGGACTAATCACTTTCTATTTATATGTCTTTTGACAATTGAGTTTTTTAGATTAAAAAAGGAAGAAAATAAAAGGAAACTTATTTGTGAGAAAATAACTCAAATTTAGATATATCTGGTATGAGACCAATATAATGTGCCTCATAAATTTGGAAACATGGACCTCGACTTTTGATGACTGATTCTTTCAAGCTGCATTTAGATATCACTAAGTGAGGATTTCTCTTCTTGACCACTTTAGTCAAAATTAAGTTTAAGCTTCCTTCTCATTGTCAACACATCCCTAATGTCTTTTACCCTGAAACATTATTATTCATTTAATCCTTACCTTAAGCAGACTGAGTCCCTTAAGGGCATGAAAGATATCTTGATTCATGTCTGCAACGCATGGTTCCTCACACAGGCACTATCAGAAATGAACACCTCCGGAATATATAGTAAATTGGTTAATCAGTTCACAAATCCTGTTGAGCTACAAGAGTTAATAACTTTACCCAGTGAAACATTATGGAAGCTAGAAAAAAAAAAAAAAAAAAAGCAATGGTTCTATATGAGGAAATCTCATATAGCAATTTAAAGCTTCTGTGTTAAATGCATCAAAAAATTTCATTTTTTAACAGTAGCACAATTAAAATGTTATCACTTTCTGTTGGTGCCGCAACTCTTTTTATTTGTAACATGAAAATAATTAAAAAACGGCATTTGACATTTAGTCTTGTATGGGAAAATGGCAACTTGAAAAATCACGTGGTAATAGGTTACGGGAGGCAGTACAGGAATAGGAGCAAAACTGTGACTTCAAATTTATATAATATTCACTGCAAACTCCATGACCTTGGCCAGATTATCTTAATCTCTTCATTTTGAGGCTCATTAACTTTAAACTGGAATTCTAAGAGTACATAGGTCATAAGGAGAGTAAAAGTATTAAGTAAGTTACGTGTAAAAGTGTGGCACAAGGAGCAGACAGATAATAAATGTCTGTTACTGTCTACAAGTTTGAAAATTTGCAAAGAAGAGAAAAGAAATGCTAAAATTTTTTCCAAGTTATATTTCAGCATCTATCGGTGCTCATGTTAGTTAAATGTTTACTCGGTATTAAACAAGCTGAATTCCAAGGAATTTCTACATTCCTTTGCTTTGATTTCTTTGCCTTTCAGTGATAAAAGCTGGTGTATGCAAATCTAAAATGCCAAACTAATAGAACATCTACTAATATTGAGTAGTTCTTCGGTATTTTTTAAAGTTTATTGATTGCATACATCCCTCAAATCAGTAAACTGCAGGTATAGATGTATTTATTTAGTAAGTATGTATAGATCAGCACTGCATCACTCGGTGAAAATTGAACTTGTTTAGGAAGATTATCCTGCTTTAGAATTGCTGTCCATACTGGTTCCGTGGACTGTGTCTGCAGCTGCAAACACAGTGGCATGAAAGAATAAACTGTAATTATTTAGTGCGCCATCTACATTGCTCAGGAAGATTAGCGTTTTAAATCAGAGTTTCAGTAATTCATGCATTTACAGTAATTTATGCTGTTGATGAACAACAAAAAGCATCCTTTCACTCTACTGTCAATTGGAGAATTGTTATGAATGAGATTTGGTTCCTGAAAAAATATATATATTTTTTATATTAGATTTTAGATGATAGCTTTATTTTGTTGTAAACATAGCTAAAACAGCATTTGTTAATTTTTGTTTATTTGTGAAATATTTTTACTCATCCAATGTTCACTTGAAGTGTAAGGTGAATGTTATGGGGCATAGAATATGTGTTTTCTTCTCATGGAACAGAGAAGATCTAGCTTGCATATGCTTTTATAGCCACAGATTCTCCTGGTATATACTAAGGAACTAAATACAGTAAAATTTCTTTTATTCGAAGAATGCTAATTTTGAATTCATCATAATTTAGATATGTAATAGGTTAAACTTCTTTTTTAAATTTTTGTTTTGAAAGGCTGAATAAGGGTCTACACCATTAAACTCTGCAAAATTTATGGAAAGACTTTTTTCTAAGAATATTAATGCAAAATATGATTGGAAAGTATATATATAAGTTGCATAAAAGTTTTTAAACACCTTTCCTTTCTAGATATTTACATAAGAATTAGAAGCAACATTTTTTAATTTTTATAATTATAAGGTTTTACATTGATTGAACAAACATTATGTTAGATGACATGTTTTAATGCTTTATGTGATTGCCATATTTAATCTTTTCCAAAATGGGCTACTTCTTGTCAGGACAATATTTTTATTTATCCTTATTCTTCTCTCCAGGTTTAGCATTTACATTTTCATTTAATAAATATTATTTCTTCTAAGACCTCTCTATTGTGAATATCAGACTGAGAAATGATAAACTTGTGAAAAATCATGCTACAAATAAAAGTTGGAAATTGGGTTTGTCCCAAACAATCTGACCTAAGAGTCAGAACTCTTAAAGACTTGTATCTAACAAAATATTTACACCTGTAAGTGCTAGTAATTTGTTTCCTCAGTACAATTTCTATTTAGAGTCTAGGAGTTCAAGACTAGTCTGGGCAACATGGCAAGACCCTGTCTCCACAAATAATACAAAAAATTAGCTGGGTGTGATGTTGTGCCATAGTCCCAGCTAGTCAGGAGGCTAACGTGAGATCACTTGAGCCCAGGAGGCAGAGGTTGTAGTGAGCCGAGATTGCACCACTGCACTCCAGCCTGGGTGACAGAGGGAGACCTGTTTCCAAAAAAAAAAAAAAAAAAAAGACTAAGGCAGCTCTTTTTTTCTTGCTGTGTGACCTTGGGCAAGTTACTTGTTACTTATGCTCTGTTTGCTTACAACAGTACCTACCTGTGGTATATTATAATGAAAACATCCTTTAACCAAACTCTTAGGGAAAGAAGGTGATCCTGAAAAGAGGAAATTATTATTTTTGCTCTTCCTATTCTACGTGGTGTTACATTAGGATTTGTTACATATGAAATGCAGAGAAAGTTATTAAACAGTATTCAGGTTCTGCCTATGCAAAATATTTATAGTTATGTGGCAGGACAGTTGTCTCCAAGCTACATTGGTTGTCTTGAGAGATAATCATGCTAATTGCTAGTATTTTCCCCCATCAGCTCTGAATAATCTACTCTATATAATTTGTCATAAAGAATAATCTTACTTTGTCTGTGATAGCTATGCAAGCTCTATATTTTAGAAAGACATATCTCTTTAGAAAAATATTATGGAAAATATGAAAATCTATAAAGAAAATACAGCCTGTCATTTTAATGTCACTTTCAGACATTGTTTACTAAGCTTACCCAAGAGTTATTTCATATTCTAGGTAATTTTACCTATAATTAATTTTGTGATTTAACATTTGAATAATGTATAAATTTATATGATAACTTGTAAATTTGTGTTTAGTAGAAAAGCTCTCACCAAAGACTTTTTGTTCTGCTTTGTTTTATTTTTGCCCTCTTATAGGACCGATTTTGTATTTAGCGATTGTTCTCCAACAATACTCTTTTTCAAAATAAGAATAAAAACCCAGTCCCTTGAAATGTTTTCTTTTTAACCAGTTTCATCATTTCCTATTTCCCTTGTTAATTGATGGATTAAATAAAGTCTTTGATATGTATTTATTCATGCATGTATGAGGGTCATGCTTTAACTTTTTTAATACTCTTTTATAAACATGAAATGTAATGTGCCAATGCCCTTTAGTGAAGACTACCAGTTATACACGTGTAGGTGAATTAGTTGGATGTATTATTTATTGCAATAAGGGATAATGCACACCTTGGTTATGTGTGGGACATTTCAATGAGAGAGTGATGATACAAATAACTTAATATGATTTGAGCTTTGTTAGGGAAATTTGGAAGTGTTAATGAAGCAGGAGTACTGGATTGGATACTGCCAGGAAACAAGTAATTTTATGATTGAGTGTCTTATTGGATCTTATTTAAGAGGAAGGAAAAATAGAATGAGGTTAAAACTATAATTAAAAAGAAGCAGCAACAGTCACTCATATTAGCCAGTATGGAATACATTCTGACTTTTGTTTGTTTTGTACAGTTAACTTGTTTTTGTCTGGGCTTACAAAAGGTTATGAAGTGTTCTGATTTTTTTTTTTTTTTTAGTTTCCAGATGTCAGAGTTGCCCTTCTCTTTTTCAACAGAATCAAAACAATAGCAACAACAAAAACATCATCGTCATCATCATCACCATCATCATCATCGTCATCGTCATTATCCACTTCTTTCTGACCCAGGGATTTGTGGGAAAAAGAAGGAAGAGGACCAATATAGTTTCACTCCGTATTTCTTTTCTTCCAAAACTTATACATGTTGTTCATGTATCTCTGGCTAATTATTTTTAATGAAATGCAATATTCCTTTCCATAATATTGCAACTTTCTTATACATTCTCTTGCTGATGGACATTTAGATTACCTTATGTTTAATTATTACAAATGATTTGTCTTAAAATTTCTCCTGTACTCAAATAAAGAGATTTTTTTAGATTGCATATACACCTACCACTAGGTTATAGAGAATGCATGCATGCTTTCAAATTTACTAGAAATGAAGAAATTATTTATCAAAATGCTTTTATTATTTTGAATCCTATCACTGTAATATAATTTCTATTTATGTTTCATATGTTTATTCTATTAATGTTTCATATTACCGGATGCTTGCATGTTTTCATATTACCAGATGCTTGCATGTTAAAATCTTAATCTGATGATATCTTAGTGTTTTTCCTATAAAAGTATTTGCAGAAAGTTTCCTTTACCATGTCTAGAGATGAGAAAAAAATGTATAAATAAATGCCCCGCATTCACCTCTGTTTCATAGTTTGAAAGCAGATGACTCATAAGCTATCTCTCTTTCAGCCTTAATTCAAGCTAAACTATTTTTCCCCAAGCCATAAGCCCATGGTCACTCTCTGAAGCAACTTGCACAGCTCAATACAAAATAAACAAGAACTTTGTTTTTATTTTTATTTTGAGAGGGGAAGCAGATTAGTCCTATTTTTGTCCCAAAATAAATAAATAAACAACAAATAAAAAAGATCGAAATGTTGTTGAAGCCTAAAGATGTAAGAAATAAAATTGCTTGTAATATCATATCCAAAGAATAAAATGTTTAAAACACCTGTTAGCTGATTTTTACATTTTCTCATAACTATCTGTAATTGATCTTTAAGTAATGAAAATCATATTAAATTTAGTTTCATTTGTTTTGCCATAATGTTTTTAAAGGACTTTATCAAAAATTCTTTGCGCTGAGAAAACAAGACAAGCTATTACTGGGTATGATTAAAAGCAGAATACGGTAACTCATTTTGCTTAAGAAGGATGATTTTAAAAGATTGTCTTCTTATGTCATTCATTTACTTTTCTTTGATGCAAAATTTTGTGAAAAAGAAAAACTTAAGCTTCCCAATAGAAGTAAACTCTCAAAATGGCATCCATAGTTCTATGATGTTTGGGGTAGTTTTTTAAACTTTCAGAATTTTTTCATATAACATAGAAGCTTCTAACTTTTTAGTAAAGCCTTTAGGGCTCTACTTGTCTGGCCTCAGAGCCTGCTTCTCAGACCTCAACTCACATATTCTTTCCCCACTCATAAAATGCTCCAGTCACATTCCATGTTGATGAACGGGTTTCCATTTCTCATCTATCACAGTATTTTATCCAGTACAGGTCCTGTGCATGTATAATATATTTTTCAACTGTTTTTCTATGCAGCTTTTGCCTAACCAGCACCCACCTTTTTAAACTTGGATCTTTGTAAAAATGTTACCACCTCATCAAAATTTTGCCTGCCTTCTCCAGTCAAAGAAGCAGTCACTCTTTCACATGCACCTTAGTTTATTTCTGTCATGGTCTGATGTATTTCATTGATCCTAGGATGTCAAAGACAATAAGAGACACTTATTTTATTAAACACTGAGAAAGAAGAAAATCACTGCCAATTTATAACACAATGCTGTCTTATCACTTAGACGTTGTATTTTTGAAATAGCTTCTTTAGAATTGGTTATAGATTTTTTCACATATATTACTTCTTTTCTCATTTTTAGATATTGAAATATAATTTATACTGTATGCATGCAATGTTAGTAATGTACATTCCTTAATGAATTGCAACAATACATACAACTATGTGCAAGTCCATATGTGTGTGAAATATGACAACCAAATCACAATTGCTGCCTAATCAACAGAGATTTAAAAACAGAATATCTCTTATAAGACACATTCTCATTTCAGAGAAGAGACAATGTAAAAGAAAATGGAAATTTATGAAACACTGTATGTCATTATTTGATTTTGTTCATTCTTTCTTTACTTTATATTGTCTGTCTGTCTTTCTCTCACATAATCCAATCCAGAGGAATGGCGTTGTCCATTTTGCTCATTACGTGGAGTGCCTAAAAACTCTTAATTATAGCAGAAAATTCATAAATATATTCAAATGAATTGATATAAGCAGTATTTCATTTCACTGGACCATGTTTTACTTCTAATGATAATTTTGAAAAACATGTATGTCCAAAACTTTATGTCTCTCAACTTCCTCATTTGCAAATTTGTAACACTTAATATAACAATAGAGTATAAACTACTATGAGAAAAAATAAAAATATATGTAACTAAGTCCTTGAAAAAATTAGCTCATCTGCTTCTCAACTGTATATAGCTAATCTTACAAAGAAACCAACACATTTAGGATAACAGTAACTGCTATAAAATGTAAACTCTGAACTATCCTTGACTTAACAAAATAAAAGTTTTAGTTTTATTTCTCATCCACATAAAGCTTACTTGGGGGCCTCAATGGGAGTGAGTGGAAGACCCAGATGGTTGGAAGATTTGCTCTCTGCAAATGTAGCCTCCAGAGTCTGTCTGTCAATAATCATCGAGATTACTGGAAAGACAGAGAGAGGGACTGCCCAGGATGTTGTGTAGACTAGGCCCAGAAGAGTTGTTGATCTGTTCTCCCACATTCTAAATGCCAGAACTCATCACAAACCCCATCTCTAGGCAAAGTACAGAAGAAAGCAGTCTCTGGCTGGGCTGCACTTTCCTGGAACAACTCAAAAAGGGGAACACAACTATTCAGTGAACAGCTAGCTATATTTGCCACAAAATCATGATAAGTGTCATTGAATTTTTAAGCAAAATAATAAGTATACACTGCAAAACTAATGTATATTGTCTTATAGTTGACAAAAATTTTATTAATTTACCTAAAGTCCTCTTTACCATCTGTTATTTTCATCGATTTTTAGAAGCAAACTTTAGGGCAATTTTTAAACAATAATTTTATACTATAAAATTTTACTTAAATATTTCATTAATTGATACATCGTACGTACTATGACATAGATAATACTATCATATGAAATGAGTAATCCCCAGTCTGATTTTACTATAAAGAATGATATGTTCTCTTTTTACCGTACATGAAACAGAAGACAAGGTGACAGAATATTAGGAAGAATCATTCTTTTCAGTCAGGTATTTTCAGCTTCCTTGTGTCCCACTGACCGTTGCAGGTACAGAGATGCTTTCGAATTCCTCCAAAAACTCATAACTGAGTACAAGACAGATCTGTCTGATTCCAAAGCCTGAACTTTTTTTACTAAGGTACCATTCTGGAGATAGTTTCTCAAGCATGTTTATTCTCAAGCAATGTATATACATATAACGTGTGTGTGTGTGTGTGTGTGTGTGTGTGTGTATGCACACGTTTTTGGTTCAACTAGTGAAAAGTTACTCTTTCACTCTGGTTAGACACAATATAAAATTAAATATGCACACAGGTAGATGTTTAATTTCTTCCTTCCTTCCTTTCTTTTCCTTTTTCTCTCTCTCTCCCTTTGTCCTGTTCTCTATCTCACTCCCTCCTTCCTTTCTCCCTTTCCTTTCTCTGCCATTCACTTTGCTCTCCAATTCTTTCACTTTCTTTCAGCAATGTCTGTTGATATTTATTAGGTATTAGGCACTGAATAGATTCTTCTGTGCTGATAAAACACAAACATTTGTATTTTGCATTTCATATTTTTATTTGAATGCATTTTATATTCTGTATGTCTCATCAAATATATTTTACACCCCATATTTGTGAGAAGTACACAAAAAGTCCAATGCCATAAGAAAATTACTACAAGATTTCAATCATCATTATTGTCATCATATGATAATTTACACTCTTCACTTCAATCTTTGATTTAGTCATTGAACACAAAGTCTTTGTATTCATGCTGTTATTTACTATCATGGGTGATTTCAACTTTCACTTTTGCAAGTCGTTTGTGTGTGGCAAGATCTTGTTGTTACAGTTATTTGCCTCATGATATGGTTTGCCTTTGTCTCCACCCAAATCTCATCATGAATTGTAGTGCCCTTAATCCCCATGCATCATGGGGTGGACCCAGTGGAAGGTAATTGAATCATCTGGGTGGTTACCACCATGCTGCTGTTCTCATGATAGTGAGTAAGTTTTCACAAGATCTGATGGTTTTATAAGCGACTTTTCCCCCTGTTGCTTGGCACTTCTCCTTGCTGCTGCCATGTGAAGAAGCATGTGTTTGCTTCGTCTCCTTCTGCGGTAATTGTAAGTTACCTGAGGCCTCCCCAATGTGAAACTATGAGTCGAACCTCTTTCCTTTACAAATTACCCAGTTTCAGGTATGTCTTTATTAGCAGCATGAAAATGGACTAATACACCTCAGTTTTAAATTATTTTCATGTGCTACACCTCAGCGATCCCATTTTTAAGACAATATCTAGAATATTACTAATCCCTTTATGTTATTTTCTATAATATCCTAGTTCATATGTATTATTATTATATATTATTGATTGAACAATCTGAAATCTCAAATTTTGAATAAATGAACTTTGTTTTCTTTTTCTTACTTATACATCCTACATGCCTGCCTCTCTTTCATATGGCAATGGAATTTTCTGTTGTATTTTTATTCAATATTAAGCATTAGAAAATACTATGAACAGAATAATATACCTAAAAACTGGGAAACTGTGTCTATCATAATAAGATTAGTGATAGCGTGCATTATAGAAAAGATGAGTTATCAAAGAGACAAAGGAAAAGAACTCAAGAAAATAAGCCATACACATTACAGTTAAAGATTTTTGGGAACCTATGTTTTAGTCTGATGAGTGTGGCTAGAGATTCATGTATACCTACCCCCATGGAATCTTAGCTTTCATTTCGTTATTATAGATCACTTTAGCCTACTCCAGAACATCACATAATGTCATCATATCTTATGTACTATGTGATCCCTACTTTCTTGTGCTTAGCATGATTTTGAGATTCAATCATGTCATTTCACATATCACTAGTCTATTTAATCTTTTTTTTTTTTTTTTTTTGAGACGGAGTCTTACTCTGTCGCCCAGGCTGGAGTGCAGTGGCTGGATCTCAGCTCACTGCAAGCTCCGCCTCCCGGGTTTACGCCATTCTCCTGCCTCAGCATCCCGAGTAGCTGGGACTACAGGCGCCCACCACCTCGCCTGGCTAGTTTTTTGTATTTTTTAGTAGAGACAGGGTTTCACTGTGTTAGCCAGGATGGTCTCGATCTCCTGACCTCGTGATCCGCCCGTCTCGGCCTCCCACAGTGCTGGGATTACAGGCTTGAGCCACCGCGCCCGGCCTTATTTAATCTTAATACTAAGAAAAATCCATTATAAAATGTAGCTATAATGTTTTTTCAATAAATGCTGTCTTGACCTAGTTTTGAGGCACTGGCTAGAGGCTGGTCAGTTCTTTTTGTTGAATAGCTGATTAAGTCCAAACCTCTGACCACCTTCCTTATTCCAGGCCACTATACATTTGCCCTAATCGCTCTTGAGTCAGATAACAGGGAGCCAGAGAGAGCCCTTGGACCCCAGAGCCCATTGCAATTGTTCAAACTAGCTAATCCTAAACCTGCTTATTCTGCCTTCCCTGTTCCTTCCCTTGGACATCACAATAAAGATTGCTGTCCACAGTTTCCCTCTCTTTCTCTGCCTCCTAAGAGATCCTAAGTGCTTCCCAAATGACTCTTGAGTGGTGTGCTTTTTTCTCCCCAAATAACTATGTACAAAATAAATTGTGAAACTCTTCCCAATTTCTTTCTCTTAATCTGTATCTGGACTCACCATACCTTACCAAAGGTAATGTGATTAACTCACTACAATAATTTATCCATTCTTCTATTGATACATATTTGTTAATTTCAATAGACCATAATCATTATAAATACAATATTTGATTAAAAATTCTTAGCCAGACATGGTGACTCACACCTGTAATATCAGTATTTTGGGAGATAAAGACAGAAGGATCGCTAGAGCCCAGGAGTTTGAGACCAGCCTGAGCAAAAGAGCAAGACCTCATCTCTACAGAAAATTAAAAAATTAGCTGGGCATGGTGGTGTATACCTGTGGTTCCAGCTACTCGGGAGGCTAACATGGGAGGATTGCTTGAGCCCGGGAAATTGAGGCTGCAGTGACTCAAGATGGTGCCACTGCACTCCAATGTAGGCTATAGAATGAGACCCTGTCTCAAACAAAAAGAAAAAGAAAAAGAGAGAATTGTTTGTGGACATGCACATTCATTGCTCTTGAATAAATACGTAGGAGTGGAATGAATGAATTATAAGAAAGCTTTAAACTTAACATTTCAAGTAACTTCCTATTATCCTGTCCTACATGCTACCATGTACACTCCAACCGAGAATTTGCAAGTGTTCTGGTGGTTCCATATAATCTATAACATTTGATTTATTCAGCGTTTTTAATTTGAGAATTCTGTAGTTTATGTAGTGGTATCACAATTTGGTATTAATTTTCGTTCCCCATAGGACTACTGATGCAGTGTACTTTTGCTTAATTACCGTCAAGCCTTTTTTCCAGTTGTCTTTTATATTAATTAGTTGCAGGGATTCTCATATATTTTGTATACAAGTTCTTTGTCATGTATATGTATTGAGAATATTTTCTTTCAGTCTGTACTTTGCCTATTCATTTTCTTCACAATATCTTCAGATGAACAAAGGCTTTTACTTTTAATTAAATTTAATTTATCTTTTTTAAAAAAATTGTTATGAGCAATTCATGCTTTCTCTACCCTCTCAAGCAACTGTTTTCACAATCGAATGTCCTGGGTATAATATATTTTATATTGAAATTTTGTTTAGTTTTAGTTATTACTACTAGATCTTTGATCTATCTAAAATTAATTTTGGTTATTGTGTTATGTATGGGCCAGAGATCACATTTTTACACATAGTTATTTCGTTCTTCCAGCACATTTATTGAAATCATCTCCCATATTGAATTGCTCTTGCTCCTTTGTTCAAAATTCACTGGCATTATATGTATGTGTTTACTTGTTAATTTTACTCTGTTCAACTGACTTATTTGTGTATATTTAAGTGAATATCACACTATCTTAAAAACTGTTTTTTATTGAAAATGCTATAGTAAAATAAATTATACCTCCAAATTTGTTTTTTTTTTTTTTTTTTTTTGAGGATGTTTTGGCTTTTTAGAAAACTTCACTTTAGAATAAGCTTGTCCATTTCTTAAAACAAAAACATTCTGCTAAGATATTTATTGGAATTGCCTTGAACCTAGAGATTAATTTGAGGAGAAGTAACATGTTAACATTGAAAGTCCTAGGCCTTGGAAATACTATACACCTCGATTTACTTAGGTCTTATAAAAATTCTCCCTGGATTTTTATGGTAATTTGTACCAAAGTACTGTACTTTTTAAAAAATCAAACAACCTTATCCTTTACATCTCTGCTTAAATGTAAGCTTATCTTTCAAGCTTATATATACACATCTCTATTAACAATTGCAATGCCATTATCCTTTACTCCAGTTACTCCATTCCTGGTGATTCTGTAGTACATACACATATTCTAATAAGCTATGAACTTATAAACAAGGTGAGTAAACACTGAGGCATGTACTTACCAGAAATCTGTAACAAGACTTTTTTCTGACTACACATTTTCCAACATTTAATTTGAAACCATCATGTACAGTTTCAAAAAGGATGTTAAGTAAATTTAAGACCCACTATTATAACTGAGTAAAACAAATTCCTAAGTGGTTTTTTATCTGCATCTTTGAACACTTTTAAGATCTGTATCCTAGGAAAAAACATTAAAATGCCATGAAATTTCTTCTAGGTTTCAGATACTCTGTTGTCCAACAGATAATGAAAAATAGGCAGGGCACAGTGGCTCACGTCTGTAATCCCAGCACTTTGGGAGGCCGAGGCAGGCGGATCACGAGGTCAGGAGATGGAGACCATCCTGGCTAACACGGTGAAACCCCATCTCTACTAAAAATACAAAAAATTAGCCGGGCGTGGTGGTGGGCGCCTGTAGTCCCAGCTACTCGGGAGGCTGAGGCAGGAGAATGGCGTGAACCCGGGAGGCGGAGCTTGCAGTGAGCCAAGATCATGCCACTGCTCTCCAGCCTGGGTGACAAAGTGAGACTCCTTCTCAAAAAAATAAAATAAAATAAAATAAAATAAAATTACTATTTACACAAACTTATTCTATAATAGAGGATGCTTACAAAAATAAATGTATTGTCAAATAGCACCTTTGTATTTGTTATAAAAAATATTTTTAAATTTCAAGGCACAGCAGAGGAAGCATATTTACATCAGGTTATGTATAAGAATGTTCATGTTACTATTCTCGATTTATCAGTAGACCACATATATGTTATTTGACGATATCAGAATCTATATTTTATAACTATTTGTGATGTATTTAGACAGTGGCAAATAGTACGTAACCCCAAAATATTAGATAATTAAAGTTGTTTCACATTTTCATGACACATTGTATTTTTGAATATAAAATATGTCGCTATACTTTGTGATATGGTTTGGCTCTGTGTCTCCACTCAAATCTCACCCTGAATTGTAATAATCCTCACATGTAAAAGGCAGGGACAGGTGGAGATAATTGAATCATGGGGGCAGTTTCCCCCATACTGTTCTAGTGATAGTGAATGAGTCTCAAGAGATCTGATGGTTTTACAAATGGGAGTTCTCCTCCTCAAGCATTCTTGCAGCTGCCATGTTAAGACCATGCTCCTCATTCGCCTTCTGCTATGATTAGGAGTCCTCCCAAGCAATGTGGAACTGTGAGTCAATTAAACCTCTTTCCTTTATAAATTACCCAGTCTCCAGTATGTCTTTATTAGCAGCGTGAGAACAGACTAATACACTTGGCAATAAATGTTTAATGTGTGAGGGCTTTTGCTCTTTCATATTTCTTTTAATGACTCTAAGATCTATAGCAACAACAAGATTACCATCTAGTGGCAGTTCTAGTGAACTACAGACACATTGTCCCTGCAAACCGGAAAGGCTCTTAGAAATACCAAACTTGGTCATTGTTTACACAAGTGATAGGGACAGGCGGCAGAGAAATTCCAGGCAGAAAAAGTCCCTGGCAAAACTCCACCCTCAAGTTGAAAAGCCTGAAACCACAGCCCAAAGTGAGAACTTATATCCCTGTTTTTCTGCTTGAATGTTGTCCTTTCCTAAGCCACCTAAGCTCCTCCTCACCCCATCCTGTGCTTATAAAAACCCCAGACTCAGCTGGCAGACGGAACTAAGGCTAGATGTTGGAGAGAAGGGGCTTGACTTCTGAGGGACAGCTTGTTGGCATAAATTTGGAGAAGAATCTGGCCAGAGATACCGGACATCAGTTGAAGATTACCTACCTGCCCTATTCTCTTTTCAGCTCTCCTTCCCACTCAGAGCCTCTTTCGTTGGCAGTAAAATCCCCCACATTTACCATTTTTCAATTTCTTTGTGTGACCTCATTTTTCCTGGATGCTAGACAAGAACTTGGGAGCCATGAATGTGGATACAAAAGGCTGTCAGACTGGCCTTTTGCCTTCACTGGCAGAGGGCAACTGCCTCACATGAAAAGGCAAAGGTCCCACTGAGCTGTTAACACTTAAGTTGTCCTTGAATGGCAGAGACACCCTCTGGGGCTTCAGGAGTCACAGGCATCTCCACCTGGAAGCTGCTGTGAGGGCTGCATGGAGTTCACTCCCGCTGGCACTAAAGTGTCCAGCTGGTGCCTGCACCCACTCACCAGTGTGCTCCCTCCTGTGATGGATGGAACACAGTGGGTCTGAGTGTGTGGAGTTTGATCCCGCTGGTGCCAAAGTGGCTGGCTGGTTCCAGTGCTTGTTCACCTCAGTTTCTGTACTATTCTCTCGTGTGTTCCTTCCCATGAGGAGTTGAGCATGGCAGGCTGAGTAAACGAGGCAACCTTCTCACGAGTCCCATGAAGGGGTCAGGGAAATATCCTGCTTCACAAGGACTGGATTTGATGCACATAATTTAAATCTTTAAAAAGAAGATGTTTTAAAGTAGAAACAGCAGGCATCATAAGTTACTAATGTAGTGTAGCACAACCATTCCATTCACAAAGCAGGCACTTCATAGAGGTTTGTCAAAATTATTTTTTAAAGTGTAAATACATACTGCAACATATTGAAGAAGTAAATAGAAGGTAACATTCTGAAAATAAGTCAGATATCAGCCAGGCACAGTGGCTCATGCCTGTAATCCTAGCACTTTGGAAGGCTGAGGCCAGGGGATCACCTGAGGTCAGGAGTTCGAGACCAGCCTGGCCAACATGGTGAAACCCCATCTCTACTGAAAATACAAACACTTAGCTGGATATGGTGGCAGGCACCTGTAATTTCAGCTAGTCAGGAGGCTGAGACAAGAGAATCACTTGAACTCAGGAGGTGGAGGTTGCAGTGAACTGAGATCATGCCATCACACTCCAGCCTGGGCAACGAGCAAAACTTTGTCTCAATAATAATAATAATAATAATAAATAAAAATAAGTCAGACATAATATAAAGAATGTATATAAGGGCCAACATATTTTGTTAAAGATAAGACATACAGGCTCTTAGATTTAGCCAGATGTTTAGAAATCTTAGCTCTACCACTTTGTTTTACTGTAGGATCTTAGGCAAGTTATTTAACCTGAAGTTAATTAGTTATTTAAACTAAACTTTGATATCATATATTTCTAACTGTAGCAGTGTATGAGGATGATTTGAGATAATGCATGCACTGCTTTTACCATCACACATCAAGCATTCAATAATGTTATATCTCTGTTATTTGTTTAAGACCCTACTGACATATTGATTCTGCAAATAATATAGTCATAATAACCATTTTAATATTTACTACACAAATTATTATGAATATATGTTATCATCTACCTATAAATCCTTAAGAAAATGATCAAAAGAATGTGATTATTTCCTTTAAAAATCGTATGTTATGTTTAGTATTTACTATTACTTATTAAATATTATATCATTTACTTAGGATTTATTTATTCAATAATCCTTACTGTCAAATTTACTTAAAGACAGCTACAACATCATAAAAGCTAATATAATGCTTTACATAAAAATCAAATGTAGTACATTTTAATTGAATAAAATATTATTAAAGCATAATTTGATATCTACCAAGAAGGTACATGTTTACATCATTTCTGTTTACATTTTTATTTAAAGTGTTTGGTTAATTCACAATGTTCAGCTATACTTTTAGAAAGGTAAATCTTTTTGTTTTTTCTATTTTTAAAATTTGTTTTATTTTTATATTTTGAAACCAGTGATAAACTGATATATCTCAACAAGCAATAACAGATTTGGTAAAAACATTGAAGCTGATTTCTAGAAATAGAAAACTTATGCTTTAATAATGTCCATTGAATTTATTATGATTGACTATTACACATTACTGTCAACATATAATATAAATGTGATTGACATATTAAGATAGAACTGTCATATCTTCATGAGCACAGTTCTGCATTTTTTTGTTTAATAGTGTAGATCTGATTGAAATCATGATTCTTCTTTCATCGCTGGAGACTTTTCTTCTAAATTATATTCATTATGAACTAGTCTAAGTAAACGATAAGTGTGCCATTACATATCTCATGTTCTCAATAGATTGCTGTTTTTAAAATTCATTTCAGGTGGCAGGAACAACAACAAAAAATCTTTCTGATTTTTTAAAAACGAAAAGAGATTTAAAAAGAGAGATCTATACTACCAAGTATAATTATGGAAAAAGAAATTCAAAGTTTCAAATCAGAATATACATAGAATTAGAATTAGCAGAAGAGTTCAGAAAATCAGTAAATTTAAAGGCAGTGATCTCTTAGCTTTCCTTTTTTTTTTTTTAATTATACTTTAAATTCTGAGGTACATGTACAGAATGTGCAGGTTTGTTACATAGGTATACACGTGCCATGGTGGTTTGCTGCAACCATCAACTCGTCATCTATATTAGGTATTTCTCCTAAGGCTTTTTTTAAAGCACCCATTATCCTAGCAACACATTTGCAATGAAAAAGCAGTTATTTATCCTAAGAACTACTTTCCAAACCACAGTAATAGGAGGTAGGAGATTGAGTTTGGTTCCTGCTATAATATTAATATTAAATTGATCAATCCTGATGAAATCTCTTAACCCCACATTAAATAGCACATATTGGAGATATTCTAAGTTATCTGTTAATTTTAAGTTTTCTATACATTATTACATGTAAGATGTAGTTCTTTCTTTGATTTAATTGGATTCAATTAAAACAATAAAATTCCATGGATACTGTTTCTGTGTGTACACATGAGAAATGCTGGTATGGATGGCAGCTTTTGCAGATCACACAATATCCACAATGTAAATCTGGAATCTCTTTGAAATTTTAACTGCTTTGAGCCTTTGCAATTCCCACTGCAGAGGACATTCAGATTAACTCAGTCAGATAAATATCAGTTCCGTCTAATAGCTTGTGAAAAAACTTATTGTGCAATGATCTCAAACATGGATACAGAGTTAGGAGCAATTTATTTTAGCTTAAGAAGGTAGAGGGAGGAAAAGCCACAGCTAAGAATTTATTTTAATATAGAAAGGTTTTACTTTGTCTCAGTATTTTGTGTTAGGCCAAACCTTGTCTTGGCTTCATAACACTGAATAAATTCCTATATTTATTCTTATTTTATACTTTGATACTCTCAAGTTTAAGCCTTTCTCATACTGCTATGGTTTCAATATGTGTATCAGTCCAAAATTTATATGTTGGAACTTAAACTTCAAGGTGATAGTGTTAAGACTTGGGGCCTTTGGGAACTGATTAGGACAGAAGGGTTTCACCCCTCTGAATGGGATTAGTGGCTTTATAAAAGGGCTTAAGGGAGCAAATTAGTCCCTTTCGCCCTCCAACATATGAGGACAAAGAAGTAAGTCACAATGTTTAAAGCAGAGCACTGTCACCAGACACAGAATCTGCTGGTAACTTGATCTTGGACTTCCCAGCCACCAGAACTGAAAAATATATTCCTGTTTTTTATAAATTACCCAATCTGAGTTACCTCTGTTATAGACACAGGAATGAACTAAGACATATATCTACAACATTTTTGAATTTTTTTGAAAACAGAACCTTTATTCTGGAAAGTCATACCAATATCTGGGGCACAATTAGTCCTAAATGCTAACTGCTTGACTAAATACATTGATAAGTGAATGAATATGTTAATACTGGAATATTGAACAGTGATAATGTGAATCTTTAGGAATTTCTTCACAGTTGCAATGCTTTGCATGGAACTGACACATTCAGAATGATACAAATTTAAAACAGTAAGGTAATGGTATTTATTGTGTATGAACATTTATATATTTAATAACAAAAGTATTTTTTGAGCTATGCCCACCAACTTCAACAAAACTTAGTTATATATGGAGACAAAGTAAAGAAGAAGGGATGTTATGTTTTACATTAGATGATTTTGATTAATTTCAAGAGCATATTGACAGGAAGAAACATTAATTGCTATCTATCTTATGAGTTTATAAAAATTTTAAGGTAAATATTTGAATAGCATATCTATTAGAAAACTTGATTTAGGACATTTGAAAGAGTATTCCACTTTTTCTTTTAATAAATATTCTCTAGTGAGCAGAGGCATTCTGAATAAACTACTTGATTATTCATTTTTAGAAGAAGACATTCTTGCAACTCAATTGCTAAGGATTCGGGGGTTGGGTAGGTAGACAAGGCAAGGCTAAACTGAATCTGCTTCTCTTTTCTTATATATTATTTTATATTATTTTCTTCTTTTTATCCAGATCTGATAATAATTGAGATAAACTTAATACAAAAAATTTAACAAATTGTTTCTCAAGATATGTGGAACAAAGAAAAGTCTGAGAGACAACCAAAAAGCTTTGCCTTATTGAATCTGAGAAATGTTTATTTGCTTACTGTGTACCATCAGTATTAAGTTGTTCAAAACTCAGTAGTGGATGAATTTACTATATACTCCTTCCCCACTTCTCACACTGACGTGCAAGGTTCATACCTGAGAAATCTGCTTCTCCAACCATGAAAACCATAAATGTGACTGAAAGCAGTAAATTATAGTTAGTAATTTTTTAATGACATTTTCAATACACTAAGAATTGTAGAAGTTTTCTAAAGAGAAAGTAATAATTTTAGTTACTATATAGGCATTTAAACAAGTATCTTATTACTGACTTTTTATAAAGATTCATTGTCTCCATCACTTTACAGACTCATTTCATTAGAGAAGCTGCATATTATTATGATGACCCACTGGCTTTTGCAGGAGGAAAATTTTTTTGTTTGTGTTTTTGAGATAGAGTCTTGCTCTGTCGTCCAGGCTGGGGTGCAGTGGCACAATCTCAGCTCACTGCAATCTCCGCCTCTCAAGTTCAAGCGATTCTCCTGCCTCAACCTCCTGAGTAGCTGGGACTACAGGTGCCCACCACCACGCCTAGCTAATTTATTTATTTATTTATTTATTTTATTTTTTATCTATGTATTTATTTTATAGTAGAGATGAGGGTTTCACCACGTTGGCCAGGCTAGTCTCGAACTGACCTCATGATCTGTCCGCCTCAGTCTCCCAAAGTGATGGTATTACAGGCGTGAGCAACTGTGCCTGGCCCAGGAGGAAAAAGTTTTATTTAAAACTTGCTTTCTTTGTGAATTTAAATATCTTTATGAATATACATACATGGGTATCACTTTTTCAAAGTTTTAGATAGTCTATCTATTCCTGTTTCTCTTGCCTCAAATCCCCACAAATATTACAAATGTGTGCCAGGGCATCATCTAGCTACACCTGTTCAGTAAATGTAGTACACAAAGTACGGAGGGCTAGAGGATGCTGACATCTTGCTTGAGTTTAATTCGCCAAAAACTATTGATACGAGAGGAGGGCAGGGAAGTGCTGGGAGGAGAAAGGCAGGGTCCCTAGTGAGGGCTCCACCATCGAGCCTGTGCCCACGGACCTAGGTGAGGACAGGCACTCCTGTTTTCACACCCAAATGTTGCATTTTTCCAAGACCACCCTGACCCGCCATGCCCCCATTCTGTGCCTATAAAAACCCCAAGACCCTAGCGGGCACAGACACAAGACTGGATGTCTACAAGAGCACACCGGAAGAAGAGCACAGAGGCGGCTGGCTGTGGAGAGGAGCTCAAGAGCACACCGACAGGACAGGCATCGGCAGAAGCCAGCAGGCCATCTACTGGCAGAACGACACGGGCACTGAGGCAAATTTGGCGCGGGTTGTCAGAGGAGAGTTGGCCCCTGAGTGGCCCGATACCAGGGGAAAACCACCTTCCCACTCCATTCGCCTTCTGGTCCCTCTGCATCGACTGAGAGCTACTTCCGCCATTCAATAAAACCTTGCACTCATTCTCGAAGCCCAGGGGTTATCCAATTTTTTTCCATACACCAAGACAAGAACCTTGGGATTCAGAAAGCCCTCCGTCCTTGCAGTAAGGCAAAGGGTCTATTTGAGCTTAACAGATACTGCCTACAGACAGCAAAACTAAAGGAGCACACTCTAACACATGCCCACTGGGGCTTCAGAAGCTGGAAACTTTCACCCCTAGGTACTGCCATGGGGTCGGAGCCCACGCACCCCCCATCCTGCCCGTCTGCAGGCTCTCCCTAGCAGGGCACCAAAGAAAGGAGCCATACCTCCATTGCACACCCTGCAAGGGGGATAAGGAAATTCCTCTCCTTTCACTATGTGTTGGAAGTGATGCAAGTTAGCCTGGAAGGAAGTGTGAAGTTTTGTAATTCATGTGTATTTTTGCTATTTTCACAAAGGTGACTTTGTATATTCAGGAATTAATAAGTAATAGAATCTGATAGTAATGGAGAGTTCTAGCTGCATAAGTAGTAGAAGTTGTCATAAGGGAAATTTGTTGGAACTGGGCTGTATTGAATACCAAGCTAAAAAAGATCTATTACATTTAAGACCCAGCTTAGACTAGCAAGGCTTTTGTTAAAATATTGTGGATCCGTTTCCAATAAATTACTGCCTTTTTGAATTACTAAAAGTAATAGGGAATATATGGAAACCATTATCTTTATCAAACTGTCTAATTGCTAAGTTATAAAGAAATGAACTTTACCAAGGGCTAGGTTCCCAATTCCCATATACCTGAGCCTTTGAAATATTTACTTGAGTATTTATCTTAAACTATAAAGATAATAAGATGTTTCATTAATTTTCAAATTAATGCACAAGTTTGAGGGAAAAGATGTTCTGCTAAACAATTTAAATATATATTTACATATGTTAAATACATTAAATACAAATAATTTTCAATGTGTATTTACTAAAATACATTTATAATAGTCTCTCATTATCTAGGATATTGCTTTCCTCATTTCTAGTTACCCGTGGTCAGTAGTGGTTGGAAAATATTAAATGGAAAATTCCAAAACTAAGTTTTAAATTGTGTCCCCTTTTAGTAGGACAATGCAATCTCATGCTGTCCCACAGTTCCTGCTAGGGATGCAAAACATCCTTTTGCCTAGCATATCAAGGTTATATATGCTACCTGCCCACTAGTCACTCAGAGGCCATCTTGGTCATTTGGAACAGTTTGGAACAATTTGGACAATTGGAAAATATTTGTTCCAGTTTGGAACATTTGGAACAATTTGGAAACAAATGTAGTATATGCAAGGTTTGTTACTAACCATGGTTTCAGGAATCCACTGGGAGTCTTTGAACATAACCCCTACAAATAAGAAGGATCAACTGCAATAGCTTTTATTTTAATGGGACTTATGTGTAGGAGATGACTGTTACAAAACAATTCTTAGACCAGTGTGAGATAACTAGTAGTTAGGGCTACAAAATCAACATACTAAAATTGAACACAATAAAAATGGTTTCATTGACTTTAGAAACTGACCTGAAATTAAGACAAAGAAAGTAGCATTGAAGCTATGAAAAACCTATTTTCTGTCTAATAAAGTAGTAACACAGGATTATATTGTGTTGGGTCAGTGGCAGCATGCTGATTTATGATCATCACAGAGTAAAGGGCAACATGGATGCATTTATACACACTGATACACAGTGATTCTGACTTAGAGCTACCAGATGTTGTTGGCACCTTTTACTATGAGATTTGGTTCATTTAGTCAAAACGATTAGTATGAAAGCACATGGTAGAATGAATCTACTATCCTGTAAGCAAAGCTGAGGCAATGATGGAGCAAAATAGCTTATCCACAGCAAGTCAGCGGGAATTTTTATTCTGTCACCTCTCTTCATTAATCTGTACACATGACTGCTTGGAGAGAGAGCAAGTTGATTAGGTCTGCAGCACCATCAGCATGCAGACACTCATCACTACTTCTCATTTTCATATGACCCAGATGGTGTAGCTGCTTGACTGCAATTTTCCTTTATATGTGTTTTTAATAGGTTCCGTTTTTAGATATTGACTTTGTGCACTCTTCTGAATATTTAAAGCCAAACTGAATTTACTTCAGTCCTAGTAACAACTTGAAGTAACCACATACTGAAAATAAATTCATGTAATAAAATAGATTGCTAATTTTCTTGTGCCTAAAAGGAACTCACCATGTCAAAAACTCTTAGTTAACTGTTTTCTGCAATATTTTAGGGAAATATAGGTGACATGAGTATCCAGTATACAGTTGATAAAATGGAGGCAGCATGTCACATTAAGAAAGCATTAACAAATAAAATTGAATTTTATAGAAGATCCTACCATTAATCCGATAAAACAAACCAGTTTTATAAATGAGGATATTTAAGTGAGGAGAATGTAAATTTTGTGAGTGTAGTTACACATGGTTTGCTTTAAACCCTAAAGTTATGTTTCCACTTTACTTTATTGTTAAAACTAATGTTTGTGTATCCTAGGCATCAGCTGGAGTACCCTATGCCTTTAAACATAGCTGTAATCACCTTGAATCCCCTTTATGTGGAGAATCCATTGTCTTGTCTATAATGTAAGTCTGTGAATTCCCAAAGGTAAGGCCACCTCCAGAGTGTGTGCTTCTCAAGACAAATATTTTATATCAGATCCTTGTTCATATAAACAATTTAACTAAGAATATGTTATAAAATTCATTGGCATACCTGAGGTACAGTGATTTATTGATGATGATTTAGAATAATGGGTAGAAGAGAGATATATTATTGTCTAAACCAGTGCATGTGAAAAGTCTTCATATGATGCATGCACCATTGTTTTTCCTATTCATGTCCAGGAAATCTTTTCAGCTTAATTTACTTTATCTTACTGTAAGAAACAGGGAGCAATACTACTGCTATCACAGTGCCATGACTGTTTAGAAATCATTTATAGTAAGCCAGCTTGGTAGCTTATGATTATAATCCCAACATCTTTTGGGAAGCTGACGCAGGAAGGATCCCTTGCGTCCAGGAGTTCCAGGCTGCAGTGAGCTGTGATCATGCCACTGCACTTCAGCCTGGGCAACACAGTGAGACCCTGTCTCTTAAAAGAAAAAAAAAAAAAAAGTTGGAAAATTTTACCTCTGCAATTCCTCTGTAACATTTATTTATTTATTTATTTATTATGTGGGGTTTTTTTGTTGTTGTTGTTGTTTTGACAGAGTCTCGCTCTGTCACCAAGGCTGGAGTGCAGTGGCACAATCTCGGCTCACTGCAAGCTCACCTCCCAGGTTCACGCCATTCCCCTGCCTCAGCCTCGCGAGTACCTGGGACTACAGGCGCCTGACATTTATTTAATGGCAGTTACATCATTATGATGATGTTGCGCCATTTATCATGGTGCCTATGAATGTTGAGTTTCAATGACTCTAAAATATTATTACTGTGCTTCGTTGAAGATGAATATAAATCCAAGAAAATGTGAATAATAATTGTTTTCTGGTCATGTTAAAATGTTATTCTACCTTTCATAGCACAAAAGTAGAGTCACACATCACCCAACCATAACTTCTCTTGAAATCTTTAGGTTATCATTGTGTTTTCTAGAATGTAATCTCTTTTAAGGTTGATGGCCTACCAACCTTCCACATAAAGTTAGATGTCAAGCTAAAGGGAAAAACGATAAGAGAAGCATGAAGAGCAGTTGACTTTTACCTGGCAAGCATAAGATTACCCTAGGAAAATAAAGTATCACACATCAATTGGAGCTGAGAAAGCATTGATTGGAATGGTCCGTTGGCATTGCAAATCTCTCATAGGAAATAGATCCGGTAACCCATGGACCACCTGAGACATATCATGGACTGGAGGTGAACATCTTGAGTGCTGGTTGTGGGAATTTAGGGTAAAAGACGCCCAACCACTTTGGACTACCATTAACTGTAATAGGCACTGCAGTCAGAATACTAACAGGCAAGGGTATAGGTGTACAGTTCAAACCCAAGAGTTAGTATGGTTGGCCCACAGCACTGAATTTTTTCCTGGAAGATAGGGACAACAAGATAAATATACCTTGGAGAAATCACTCCCAATTCCTTAAGAAAATCATTTCTGCGTGGTAAAATTGACAGGACTCTGGGATACAACTTGTATATTACAGCAACAGAGGAAAAAACTTGTAATTGCAAGTTTTCTAAAGCAAACAATCCAAGAAAAAGGAGAAGTGGGGGCTTTAGTTAGGGAAAAACCTGTTTAAAGTTTAGTCAATCTAGGGAAAGTGCTACGGCTATCTTGGTGATAATCCACCGTATTTTAGTACCCATTTTTCAGAGATGAACCCCCAGTCTGCTTACAACTTTCTACTACCACAAGTAATACCGTGATAAATATGCACACTCTCCAGTAGCGCATGAGGAGTCCTTCAACTTCTTATCTCTAACACTTTCCATTACCTAGCTTGCCATTTTAAAAGTGATAGCTTGTTATTTTCAAAATGTGTACTTATCTGATTGCTAACAATATTAGCATATTACGGTGTTTGTGTTAGCTTTTTGTTCTCTTTTCTGTAAATTACTTGTCATAACTGTTCATTTTATCTCCTATTGGGGTAATGTTTTGCCGTTGTTATAAATTTGTAACTCCATTCTTCTAGAGTAACAAGTTGACATTTTATTTCAATTTGTAGTAGGGCCTCACTCTGTTGCCCAAGCTGAAGTGCAGTGGCACAATCACAGCTCACTGCAGCCTTGAACTCCTAAGTTCAAACAATTTTCCCACCTGAGCCTCCCTGGTAGCTGAGATTCAGGCGCATGCCACCACACCTCGCTAAGTTTTTATTTTTCTTTTTAGTAGAGACAGGGTTTCATACTGTTGTACAGGCTGGTCTTGAACTCCTGAGCTCAAGTGATCCTCTCAACTTAGCTTCCTAAAGTGCTGAGATTACAGGTGTGAACCACCACACACGGCCCAGACTGGCATCTTTGAAATAACAAATATCTTTCCCATCCTGTTTTGTTTTTCCTGATTTTGTCTGTAGTCTCTATGTTGCACAAAAATTATTAACTTTTCTACCATCAAACACAGATAATATATTTGTCTTGATGTATTCTTGTAAGGCTTTTATATGAAGTCCCTCCTCACATCTAGGTCACAAAAATATTATTCTACTTTTTTTTCTATTAGTTTTATGATATCCCCTTTTATGACTGCTTCTTTAATCTATCTAGATGTAATTATTCTGAAAGGAAGATGTCTTGGGCCCCCAAAATCACTAAGGAAAACTCAAGCTGGAAGCTGCTTAAGACAAACCTGCCTCTCATTCTGTTCAAAGTTACCCCTCTGCTCACTGAGACAGAGGCATATCTGATTTCCTCCTTTGGAAAGGCTAATCAGAAACTCAAAAGAATTTGTGTCTCACCTATCTGTTACCTGGAAGTTCTCTTCTGCTTCCAGTCTTCCTGCCTTTGCTTCAAGTTGTCCTGCCTTTCCAGACCAAACCAATGTTTTACATATATTGATTGATGTCTCATGTCTCCCTAAAGTATTTAAAACCAAGCTGTACCCCAACCACCTTGAGCTGTCTTCAAGGACATTCTGAGGCTCTCACCGGTATGTCCTCAACCTTAGCAAAATAAATGCCCTAAATTAACTGAGACCTGCCTCAGATTTTCTGGGTTCACACTGTATATAGTAATATGCAGAAAGTAATCCAAATTTATTTTTCTATATATTATGTCACTCATTCTACACTATTACTAAATCAATATTTTTTCTTTGTTTTGTGTTTAATTATATGTTAGGTTTACAAATTTCCATTTGTACACATTTGTCTTTTAGTTCTCTGTACTTTATCACAGTTGAATTGTTTTTTCTTGCTCTGAATCTATATTTGAAATACAATAATTTGTTCTATATTTTAATATCCAGTAGAACATTATTCCTTTTTTTCCATCTTTTAAGAGTGACTTGGCAATTTTTGGAGCTAAAATTCTTCATATAAATTTTAAAGTAAGTTTAAAATGTCTCTCAAAAAAAAAAAAAAAGTCTCTTTGCCTGTCTTTCACAACCTTGATACTCTTCAAAGAGTACTGAATATTTTATAAACTGTTTCTCTATTCAATTTATACAGTATTTTCTCATAGGTTTTTGGTATTGGACTTAGGTTTTTGGTAAGAATACCAAATTAAAAATATTATGTTTTCACTGAATCATGCTAAGAAGTTTATGATATTAAGTTGTCTTATTACTGATTATGTTTATCTTAATCATTTGGTTCACTTGCTATCTTCTAGATTTCAACACTGTAAATTTACTATTTTTCTCATTGTAAATGATCAGAATCTTCTGTGAAATACTTTGAGACTCTATAATTTCTGACTTTCCTCTAATTTCCAGCCACTAATTTTAGCATCCAGTAGTGAATATTTTCAAATACATTTACTGCTACGAAATTTTTCTAGTGATGATAATTTCCTTTTTTTGGGAATTATACTATATTTATGTAACATGTTAACATTTGTGAAGTGAGGTAAAGAGTTTAAGGTCTTTGTACTATTGTTGCAACTTTTCTCTAAGTCTAAAATCTACTTCAAAATTAAAGTAAATATAAAATGTATAAAAGGGATTTTATTTGGAATTATATTTAATTCACAGGTTAATTTTATCATTAATTTGAGGACAAATAATAACATAACTTAGCTGCCAACTAACCGCTTATGCATTTGCTTGTCCTATTCTGTAGTATGATCTGACCACCTTTTATGAGTAAAGTGTTTCATGAATAAGGAAATGATAAATGTTGCCCAATGTTTCTTCCTTGTAAATGAAGTGAGAATTTAGGTTTAAAAATCGTATTTAATAATATAGAAATTATTGGTGACCTTTCTAAGAGAAGTTTTAGTAGAGAAATGGGATTAAAGGTCAACAAGAACACATCAAATAGAAAATAGGGGGAGAATTATTGAAGGCAGTACACACAGACAATTATTTCAAGAACATTTTGTGGAAACAGAAAGAGAGTTACAGATCAGTGGCTGGAAAGATGAATGGATGTAAGGTATTTGTTTATCACAGAAAATCTACAGCATTCTCTTAAACTGTTGATATCATCCAGTAGGTAGTGATCATCTGATAGAGAGGAATAATTTCATAAGGACTATAAAGGACAGAAATAGTGGAAGCAATTTTTTAAGGGTATAAGAAAATAAGAGAGAGCTCACATACTTTAGGTTAAATGCCAGAGAGTAATTACGATGGTTCATGGCAAAATTTAAGCTGTAACACGGGAAGTTAGAACATGAAAGCCTTTGGGGACAGTGAAAAAACGGTGAGATCAATTGTGTAATAAATCCCATTAAAGTCAAAGGAATGTGGCAATTGTAGTATGAAAGGGAGAGAGCTTTACACGTCTCCTGAGTTTTATTCATAGTTTTATTTCCCCAATCATATGAACTAAGCCACTGCCCAGAAATGTAGAATCAACTGCAATTAGGTCAGGTTTTAAATAGCAACTTCTTTTCAAGATATAATATTCATATTTATTCTACAAAGTCAGCTTTGTCACTAGATTATACATACGAAGAAGGCTAGACAAATAGATAGAATTTATAGACGACATGTAACACATATGAGAACGTCTGTGTTTAAAATATTGAAGGAAAATATCTGCTTTTTCTTAACTGTCAACTTATCTCTATATGTATCTTTCATCTAGGTTTTCTATTATGAAAGCAAGTATGATTTATGTCATTACAGATTATTATCATTTGACCAAGGTTTTTTCTTCATTTCAGAATAGAACTAAAATTCATTTAATACACAAACACATACACACACACACACAAACACACACATCTTGTGAGATATAGTTTCTCATGTAATGTAAATTCACTGGGAATTATTCTAAAACACTTGTTTTATTCTGTACTGTCACAGTTATATTCTCATATCTCTGGCATTGTTATTACTGCCTTGCATTTTAATTATTTACTTAGATGTCTTTTCATGACCCTCTTACTCTTTTGCATGGCATAGATTATACCTTAATGTTTGTTACCCCAGATTTAAGCCAATATAGGTAAGTGCTGAATATATATATATATGTGTGTGTGTGCATCTATATATACACACACTCAGTGGAGGAATATACATACATTCAGCACCTACCAGTATTGTGTATACACACACACACACACAGACTTGCTATACAAATACATATATGAATAACATAATAAGGAGAAAAAGTGAACCCAAGAAATATCCTGAAGAAATATTCTAAAAATATGAAGTATCTTATACTTTTAGAACAAAAGGGTGTGATGAACTAATGATGACCTTTTTGCTTACTAAAACAATCAGGTTTATTAAAGATTCAGGTAGTCTGCATGACTTTTACAATAGTCTGCATGAACTCCGCTAAGTCTTTCATTATTTGGAAAAGTATCAAATTGGCAATTAGGGATCTGTTAGGCACATAACAACTTGGGGGAAAACAACAACAAAGGAATTTGCTTTACAAAGTATGTAATAATGATCGGTAATGTTTAAACAGTGTATCAAATCATGCTGTGATAATAGAGTCATTTTTGGTCTCTGGTAGTCCTTATGCTGTTTTATTCCGAATGCGAGATAGTGTTATTTAAAGTTACTCTTGTTAAATTTCCAAGATCCTGTTTCATGTTAAAGATGTTTTTCCAAAAACAGGTCAGAAAATCTAAAATGTATACAAAGAAAAGCAATATGTGCCTGAGTAGAATATAGACTTAGCACTAGTGTAGACCTGAAAGAAAAACTTCCTGGTATATTGAAGATCCTAACTTGCTGGCCATTCAGTTTCTATCTTAAAGAAAAATAAAGTGGAGAAACACCAAAATAATATTTATTTTGAAAAAGCTAAATATCTACATGTTTCACCGATTATATAAATATATACAATCTAAAGAATAATAAATTATAATTATATTTTACCACAAATTTACTGTGACCAAGTAAATAACATTTCTCATCTTTCAGAGAAATATGAGTATGAATTTTATTTTGAAATTAAAACAAATAATAAAACTATAACTTAGAATGATTTAAATCAATGGTACTTGGATACCATTTCATTCTTTATGCATTGAACTTTAAGATGTTTTTTAAATACACACACACAATACTCCATGTCTTAAACTTTTCTTAATCTGGAAGTCCAAAGCTTGCTTCTTGCTTGTTTCTTTATTTTATTTATTTTTGTCAGGCTCAATCTCCCATCTTACATTCTAGTAAGAAAAATTACAAACACTAACATGCTTCATGCTGTCATCTACTTAAAATGATTGCTACTATTATTTTTTAAACTCTAATAGTCTTGTATGCTGTAGCTGCAGGGTGAATTTCTCAGGTATTTATCTTGCCTTTACTTTGAACCACTCTCATAATAGTTTTCGCTTCTACATCATTGTTATTACTGAGTGGGATTTTTTTTTTTTTTTTTTTTTTTTTTTTTTTTTTTTTGAGGCGGAGTCTCGCTCTGTCGCCCGGACTGGAGTGCAGTGGCCGGATCTCAGCTCACTGTAAGCTCCGCCTCCCGGGTTTACGCCATTCTCCTGCCTCAGCCTCCCGAGTAGCTGGGACTACAGGCGCCCACCACCTCGCCCGGCTAGTTTTTGTATTTTTAGTAGAGACGGAGTTTCACCGTGTTAGCCAGGATGGCTGAGTGGGATTTTAACTGTCCGCTGACATATCTCCACATGCTCCTCCCAACCTTATTAAAGGTACAGACTGCATTTTATTATTTGTAACAGCATTTAGTGCTCTATTGGATTTCTGGCAGGTTTTGAATACATATTTAGTGGAGGAATACATTAGTGAACATTAGTGAATGGCATGTATGAATGGAGTGAACTCAAGAAATATGCAAAAGTACTAAAAATAACATAACATGTTGTATTTGTGAAGTGTTACGGTGCAGTGAACTAAAGACCTGTCTTTGGCCTGATGTTTGTTTTTCTCGGTGAAAAAAAAAAAATGAAATTTATGGTTTCTTTCAGATCTAAAATACGGGAATATAAAGAGGCTATAAGTCAACTTTATAGAAAGGAAAGAGAAAATGGAAGCAAAATGATACTGGTGAGATTTCTAAAACTTCTTCAGAGTCATCTGGGAGCTTGGTTGAATCAAATTTCATGACAAGGAAAGAAATGTGGTGTAACTTTTTTTCTTGTAGTATAAAGGTGCTTCTATGTCATTAGAAATCAAAGGGCCTGGTGAATATCATAACCAAAAAAATAATCTGTGTGAACAAATAATCATTTAAGAATATGAAATTTAAAAACAATGTATATAGCGATACAGAAAAGTTAAGAAACATAGAGAAGGAAAATGAGTTATTTCAATAGCCAAAAGCAGCTTCCACTTAAAGTAACTGCTAAAGAAAAAGCCAGTCAGTTTAGGAGCTCTCTTTTCCTGACCGCTCCTGTGGAACCACCTGCCACATGGCTCACTAAGGAGTAGCTAGCTGTCCATATGGGAATGTGTTGCTTGATTAGGCAAAGATTTATTGTAATGTTAATTAAGTCAATTTTATTGTTCCTCAGTTCTCTTGCCAAATTCACTCTTGACAAAATAATGCAGGAGGATATTAAATGCAGGCTAAAGTTTTTATTGATCTTTCCAAACATTACACTAAACAGCGGTAAGCATTTTTATTTTGTCTACTGTCAAAGCGAGGCATGATTCTGAGAAGCAATGTATTATTCAAATTATTTTAAATTTTCGATTGCTTGCAGCACAAATGTTCTCAACAGTGATAATAATAGGGTGGGATAATGCCTGTGATAAAGAAATGATCAATAAAGCCTGTAATAGATGCGTGGTCAGGGTCAAAGAAAGGCATCTGCATCAGATGGAAGATGTTGGTAGGGATGATAGATCAAATCATCTACTAAGCAACAGTGTCAACACTAGACATAATTCTAAACAATAAAACTGACATAGAGACTTATAGAGAAGAGAATAATAGCATAAGATGAATCTCTTACTAGTTACTTTGCCTATCTCTTACTAGTCACTTTTGACTTATTTAAACAATGCCAACAATTCATATGCTGCCTCAAGATCATGGCATTTAAGGTATCATCTTCCTGGAATGCCCTTTCCCAGGATAGAGGCATGAAATGATTGTTTCATTCAGATCTATTCTATGCCATGTGGTGGAAGAGGACCTTCCTAACTATTCGGAACTCTTTGCAAAAATGACCTGAAATTATATATTGCATGTGTTTACCTAAAATCATGGGCAATATTCACATTTTATATTGCTTTGGTCCTGCAATTAATAGTTGAGCAGTCTGTTCTTATTTGAAATTCTTTATTTTGTATTAGATATATATCTCAAGATATCCTTCTTTCTTTTAGTGCCTTAATGTTTTTCATACTGGATTTAAGCATATCACTATTGTGTGCATAAATCATTTGACCATAATTATGCTAAACTTAGCTATATAATTTTTAATTTCTACGGGTCTTTAGCACATTGCTTTCTACACTACTTTTGACTTCTCTATTTAAATTCAGTAAAAATAGCCATTTTAAGTATCACTATCATTTTTCTTCTTGAGCTACTTATTATTTAAATTTAGTATATTTAAATTTG
This sequence comes from Trachypithecus francoisi, assembly GCF_009764315.1. Taxonomy (NCBI): domain Eukaryota; kingdom Metazoa; phylum Chordata; class Mammalia; order Primates; family Cercopithecidae; genus Trachypithecus; species Trachypithecus francoisi. The sequence continues at coordinate 68,942,944 of NW_022681472.1, forward strand.
ATGTTAAAATGAGCTTAAATTATTAGATATCATGATTGTAATTAATGTGAATATATTCTACATACACTATATACAACATGTTGTGTATGCATATATAATATATAATATTTAATGTATCTATTATAAATGTATATAACCAATATAGTGAATATCTGTGTATATGTTCCATTTAATATCTCTGCATATATAACGTATAATATTTAATGTATCTATTATAAATATATATTTAATATAGTGAATATCTCTATCTATGTGTGTATCTGTTGAATATCTCTTGAATAGCTCATTGGAATCTTTTGCCAACATGATTTATTTCCTTTCTTTAATTAGCAATTAAGTTTCATTAATACAAACCAAAATAGTAAGAGGTAATCACACTTCAAATGGATCATTCAAGTGATCCATTTTTTAATTTTCTGTTGAATCCCATCATGATTACTGGGATTCAACAGAAAAGTAACAAGAAATGCCTAAAGCAAGGTAGGAGAGAAAGACAAGGCAGCCTATTCAGAAGGACCTGGGAGGGACTCCCCAATGTGGAGACGGGATAAGTCAGAGATCTTCAGCAGTCCACATCCATGGACTTCTGTAATCCTAGACAAAAGAGACCCTCTTAATACTCGTGGGCCCTGAAACTAACACAGGAAACTGCCAGGAGATTTTGCAACAGCTCCAGGGAAAGAGCTGTTGCTGGATCCCACACAGTACCCAGGATGTAAGTAGCTACAACAAGGGGCCATTTTAAAGCCCCACCTCCAATAGACTGCACCCTGCCCCTGCTTACCATAGCTGTCACCTACACACATCATTTGGGGGCCTGAGGACAAGTCTGCCCAGCCAAGCTATACTCTCATCCCATGCCAGAGCATGCAGTCCAGGAGCCAGGTGATTGCCCTGTCCAGTCCACTACCTTCAGCATCTATGCATTTCTCCTGGAGGCCTGAGGTTGGGCTACCGACACTCCACTGCCACCAGAGCTGGTGCCAACCTGATGCACCACTTGCAGGCCTGGAGACTGGCCTGCCCAGCCCATGGTAGCCACCACCAACATCAGCACACACTGCTCAGGATTCAGAGGATCATCCTGGCCAAGCCATTGACAACATACACAACATGATGGCTGTCCAGGGGCCTGAAAACCCACTCACTCACTTGGCACAATACTGCCACTACTGACATTCGAGTAAGTCAGTTACAGGCCCAAGAATAGGCCCTCCTGGATCTACTAATTTCAATTTCCACATATGCTTCCCTGAAGCCCAAGGATGGGCATGGTAAGCCCACCACTGTCACCACTGCAGCCAAAGGATTAGCCCACCTAGGATCCCAGTTCCCAGAAAAACTTCACTATAGCCTTCACTAATAACCATAAGCCACAAAAAAGAATCACAGATGTCAATGACACTGTTTATAGTTGAAAAAATACAGAGAAAACACTACTACACTTAAGAAAAATCAAAGCCAAAATGCCCTACTCAACCAAAACCATGAATTCGTCTTCAGGAAAAAGTCTCCCCTACCAAAGCAAATTCAACAAAATCAGAAGTGACTATTGCACCAGATGCACCGATATAAAAAGGACAGAGAAAACATGAAAAGATAAAGAAATATAACACCCCCAAAGGAACACAATAATTCTTTAGCAACAGATTCCCACCAAACAAAAGTTTCCAAAATCTCAGAAAAGTAATCCAAAATATTGACTTCAAATAAGCTCAGTGAGATAGAACAGAATTCTGAAAACTAATATAAATCAGAAAAATGAATCCAGATAGGACTGAGAAATTTACCAGAGAGATGGTTATCATAAAAGCAAAAGCGAGACATTCTAGAAAGGAAGAACTCATTGAATAAAATAAAAAAATGTATTTGAAAGATTGAATAGATTAGAACAAACAAAAGAAAGAATGTTAGGACTTGAAGAAATTTTTTTTAAAATAGCCCAATCAGACAAAAATAAAGAAAGAAAAATTTAAAGGAATGAACAAACCCTACAGGACACCATAAAGCCACCAAATATTCAAATTATCAAAGTCCCCAAAGGCAAAGAAAAAACAAAAGAGTTAGAAAACCTACTTAGTAAAACAGTGTGTGGAAACTTCCCAGGAAGAAATTTAGACATCCAGTTGCAGGAAGCTTTCAGAGATCTTTAAACAGATACAATGCAAAAATGGCTTCTAAACTATAAAGTTGGATTGTAGTCAAATTTTCTAAAGACCAAGAGATAATTCTAAAAGCAGTAAGAAAAAAAAGCATTTAGTCACCTAGAAAGCAATCCCCAGTCCACTAACAGTGGATTTTTCAGCAGAAGAGATCATTTGTATTACTGCTTCAATCTAATTCTATTCTTTCCTGGCTGAGAATGAGATGAGATTGAAGCATGGTAAAAATTCTCCCAGCAAATGAAAGCTCATGACCGGATGGATTCATACCAAATTCTACCAAATACATAAAGAAGAACAAATACCAATCCTTCTCAAACTATTCCAAAAATTTGAAGTGGAAGGAATTCTTCCTAATGTATTCTATGAGACTAGCATTACCTTCATATCAAAACCAGACAAAGATACAAGAAAACCACAACAGAAAAGACAGGTCAATATCTCTGATGAACATAGATGCTAAAATCCTTAACAAAATACTAGAAAACCTAATTGAACAGTACATCAAAAAGAATTGTCAAGTTGGATTTATTCTATAGATGGAAGGATAATTTACCATATACAGAGCAATGGAGGAAAATAAAGCCCATGATCATCTCAAGAGACTCAGAAAAAAAAAAAAATCATAATATGCAATATCCTTTCATGATAAAGACTCTCAACAAACTAGGCATAGGAGGAACATATTATACTTCAAAATAATAAAGATGTATGTGACAAACCCACAGCTAACATCATACTAAATGGGAAAAAAATTTGAAAGCTTTTTATCTTATAACTGGAACAAAAAAAGGATGTATACTTTCACTACTAATATTTAGCTGGAAGTCCTAACCAGAGAAATCTTACAATAGAAATAAATAAAAGGCATCACAATATGAGAGGTAGTCAAATTGTCCCCTGTTACACACTGTGTGATTTTATATTTAGAAAAAACAAAAAATTCTACCAAAAAATTATTGTAACCAAATTGAATAAAGACACAGGATTCAAAATCAAAATATAAAAAATAGTAACATTTCTATATACCAATAATGAAATAGTCAAAAAAGAAATCAAGAAAATGATTCCACTTAAAATAGCTACCAGTAAATATGTAAATACTTTTTTCACATATATACATATGAAAATACCTAGGAATAAATTTAAAGAAGGAGGTAAAATATACAAGAAGAACTACGAAACAATAATAAAAGAAATTGAAGAGGCCACAGACAAGCAGAAATACATTTTGAGCTCCTGGATCAGGAAAATAGATTTCATTAAAATAACCATACCGGCCGGGCGCGGTGGCTCAAGCCTGTAATCCCAGCACTTTGGGAGGCCGAGACGGGCGGATCACGAGGTCAGGAGATCGAGACCATCCTGGCTAACACGGTGAAACCCCGTCTCTACTAAAAATACAAAAACTAGCCGGGTGAGGTGGCGGGTGCCTGTAGTCCCAGCTACTCGGGAGGCTGAGGCAGGAGAATGGCATGAACCCGGGAGGCGGAGCTTGCAGTGAGCTGAGATCCGGCCACTGCACTCCAGTCCGGGCGACAGAGCGAGACTCCGCCTCAAAAAAAAAAAAAAAAAAAAAAAAAATAACCATACCACTCAAAACAATCTACAGATCCAATGCAATCCTTACCAAAATACTATCATTTTTCACAGAATTAGAAAACAAAACAATTCCAAAATTTTATAGAATCAAAAAATGATCTACATATCCAATGCATTACTGAGCAAAAGGAACAAAGCTGGAGGTGTCACAGTGACTTAAAAACACAGTACAAGTCTATAGTAACCAACACAGCATGATATTTATATACAAACAGACAACACAGACCAATGAAATAGAATCAAAAACTCAGAAATGAATTCATATATTTACAGCCAGCTGCACTTCCACACAGCTGTCAAGAACATACAATGGAGAAAGAACACTCTCTTCAATGAATTGAGCTGGGAAAACTTGAATGAAAGAAGAATGAAACTTGACTCCCATTCCTCATCATATACAAAATCAACTCAGGATACATTAAAGACTTAAATATTAAACCTGACACTATGAAGCTACTAAAAGAAAATATAAGGACAACACTTCAGAACATTGGTCTAGGCAAAGAAATTTATGGCTAAAACCTCCAAAACTCAAGCCACTAAAACAAAATGAGATAAATGGGACTATATTAAACTACAAAGTTTCTACACAGCAAAAGAAACAATCAACATGGTGAAGAGACAAACTCTAAAATGGGGAAGCAGGCCAGGCAGGGTGGCTGATGCCTATAATCCCAGCACTTTGGGACACCATGCCAGGTGGATCACCTGAAGTGTTGCAGGAAGTCAGGGACCCCAAATGGAAGGATGGGCTGAAGTCACAGCAGAAGAACATAAATTGTGAAGATTTCATGGACATTTACTAGTTCCCCAAATTAATACTTTTATAATTTCTTATGCCTGTCTTTATTGTAATCTCTGAACATAAATTGTGAAGATTTCATGGACACTTATCACTTCCCCAGTCAATACCCTTGTTATTTCCTATGCCTGTCTTTACTTTAATCTCTTATTCCCATCATCTTCGTAAACTGAGGAGGATGTATGTCACCTCAGGACCCTGTGATGATTGTGTTAACTGCACAAATTGTTCATAGAGCATGTGTGCTTGAACAATATGAAAACTGGGCACCTTGAAAAAAGAACAGGATAACAGCAATGTTCAGGTAACAAGGGAGATAACCTTAAACAGTGAGTGCTGGTGAGCCAGGCAGAACAGAGCCATATTTCTCCTCTTTCAAAAGCAAATAGGAGAAATATTGCTGAATTCTTTTTCTCAGCAAGGAACATCCCTGAGAAAGAGAATGTGCCCCTGAGGGTAGGCCTCTAAAATGACTGCTTTAGGGGTGGCTGTCTTTTATGATCGAAGACAAAGGGATGAAATAAGCTCTGGTCTCCTGTAGTGCTCCCAGGCTTATTAGGATGAGGAAATTCCCACGTAATAAATTTTGGTCAGACCGGTTGTCTGCTCTCAAACCCTGTCTCCTGATGAGATGTTATCAATGACAATGCATGCACGAAACTTCATTAGCAATTTTATTATCACCCCGTCCTGTGATCCTGTGATCTCACCCTGCCTCCATTTGCTTTGTGATACTTTACTACCTTGTGAAGCATGTGATCTCTGTGACCCACACCCTTTTCGTACACTCCCTTCCCTTTTGAAAATCACTAATAAAAATTTGCTGGTTTTATGGCTCAGAGAGCAACACAGAACCTTCTGACATGTGATGTCTCCCCCGGACACCCAGCTTTAAAATTTCTCTCTTTTGTACTCTTTCCCTTTATTTCTCAGACCAGCCAATGCTTAGAGAAATAGAAAAGAACCATGTTGAATATCAGGGATGGGGTGTCCTCTGATACCGAAGTTAAGAGTTTGAGACCTGCCTCGACAACATGGTGAAACCCTGTCTCTACTAAAGATTCAAAAATTAGCCAGGCATAGTGGTGGGTGCCTGTAATCCCAGCTACTTGGGAGTTTGAGGCAGGAGAATTGCTTGAACCCAGGAGTCAGAGGCTGCAGTGAGCTAAGATTGTGCCACTGCACTCCAATCTGGGCAAAAGAGTGAGACGCCATCTCGAAAAATAGATAAATAAATAAAATGGAGAAACATCTTTGCAAACTACTTAATCATCTTACAGGGGACTAATATCCAAAATATACAAAAAAGTCAGATAAGTCAACAGTAAACACAAAATAATCTTATTAAAAATGGACAAAGGACATGAATAGACACTTCTCCAGAAAAGACATGCAGAAGGCCAACAAGTATATTTAAAAATGCGCAGCATCTCTCATCATCAGGGAAATGCAAATCATAATCACAATGAGAAATTTTCTTACCCCACTTAGAATGACTATTACTGAAAAGAAAAAAATAGAGTTACAACTATGTGGAGAAAAGAAAACACTTATACAATGTTGGTGGAAATATAAATTAGTAAAATCACCATGAAGAACTGTGTGGAGGTTCCTCAAGAACATAAGCAAAATTGTAAATTCATGTGAGGGCTCAAGCTTCTACTCAGAAGTAGGACACATAGTTTCTGTTTATATTGCAACAGCCTTTGCAAAAATTATAACAGTGAGAAAACTATGACAATGAAAGAGAGCTGATCTTACCAACCCCCATCTTGTCTTTAGCCTCCAAACTGCTCTTAATCATTCCTGGGTCTGGGCCAAGCAAACTTTGGGAGACATTTAGTTTATAGTTTAAATGATAATAGCCCTTCCCCAAAACTCAAGTGTTGTTGTAAAGCTAATAAGAGACCACCAGGTTAAGAGGATGAGAAGGGTCTGAATTTTGCTATGGTGTATACATAAATGATTACCAGTCATTATTCTGGAGGCCACAAAATATGCAACTTCCCTAAATACTCCTGCAGATAATATCACTATTGTAGGATCTAAGATTGGCCTTTTGAGATAATCCTTTCTGGTCTTTTGCATTTCTGAATACTGACTCCCCCTAGATCTGCCAATCACTCCTGTGGACCTACCCAGAAGTGACTCATTGTGAAGGAGGACCATTTCCCATAGCAAATGATAGCACCCCCAACCATTCAGCAGCACCCATTGCTTAGCTCCCCCCTCATCTTGCAAACTATTTTTGAAAAACTTTAGCCACTGAATTCTCAGGGAGGCTGTTTTAGTAAAAATAAAACTCCAGTCTCCTGCTTAGCTGGCTCTACATGTGTAAAACTCTCTTTCTATTGCAATTCCCCAGTCTTGATAATTTGGCTATATCTGAGAAGGCAAGGAGAACTCATTAGACAGTTATAATATTTTATTGCCCAAAGCTAATCACATGGTGAAGTCTGATATCAGTGGGGCACAGAAAAATCTTCGTACGTATGTGAAAGGAAAATAAAAACTTGGGACCCCAATTCACTGTGATAAAGAAAAAAAATTCAGCTTAAAGCTGAGACATGCAAGAAACTGCCTTTCTTTTCCTTCCCAGGCAGACAGCAATAGATAAAGGTTAAAGATCTCCACAGGCAGCTACTCTGTGTTTATCTTATCTTATGTAAAGTGCTGATTTATTGATGACAAGACAAATACATAATTGACTATTCCCCTATTTGCTCTTGCAACATGTAGATTATCATTCCTTCCCTCTTTTCCCCAGCCCACTTTTCTCCTTTAAATATTGAGGCTCTCAAAATCATCTTTGGAAAAAAAGTATAGGCTTTTCTCCCAGACATGTGCTTAACCTTGGCAAAATAAATTTCTAAACTGGTTAAGATTGGTTTTAGGGCCGGGTGCGGTGGCTCAAGCCTGTAATCCCAGCACTTTGGGAGGCCGAGACGGGCAGATCACGAGGTCAGGAGATCAAGACCATCCTGGCTAACACGGTGAAACCCCGTCTCTACTAAAAAATACAAAAAAACTAGCCAGGCGAGGTGGCGGGCGCCTGTAGTCCCAGCTACTCGGGAGGCTGAGGCAGGAGAATGGCGTAAACCCGGGAGGCGGAGCTTGCAGTGAGCTGAGATCCGGCCACTGCACTCCAACCTGGGCCACAGAGCGAGACTCCGTCTCAAAGTAAAAAAAAAAAAAAAAAAAAAAAAAAAAGACTGGTTTTTAGATACATTTTGGTTTACAGTGATGAGTAGCCAATGTTTAGAAACCATAACCATAACGAAAAACGTTATATTAAGTTTAAAAATTAAATACAAATAACTGTCCTTTATCTGATAAAAAAATAATTAGCTCTAGTGTTTCATTTATATACTAAACCAAAGGAACTTAAAAGTATACCATACTATCTCTTTACTTACATAAAAAAGAAAACATATAAAAGATTTAACAACATTTTAATTTTAAGAATCTCATGAATTATAAAATTACACTCAATAACAAAGATACACATAAACAAACCCTTGAAAATATGGATAAAATTATACATACCTAACACAGCACATGTATGGCAGGCACCTGTTTAGGTATGTAATTGTCTGTTTAAATACTTAATATTAATTACAATGGCTGAATTCTGAAGCATGCTGTGCTCTAAATTGTTCAGAGTAAGAAAAAAATTATAATAAAAATAAAATCCATGATTAACAAAAGGGCATAATGCTGTATATTTTTATTTGCACTTTGAAATACACTCCTTTCCACCCCACATCAATGGGTTTTCTTGCTGCCTTTTAGTTGGAGTCAGCCAGTGTGAACCATTATTAAGAGATAAGAGACCAGAAGTAAAGTTGCTTATTTTCTTACGGAGCTCTTTTCTCTTTTACCTCAGGAGAGTGCTCTCTTCCCCAGCAAAGTTAACAACTCCTATAAGGTATTCTATTCCAAACAGCTTTTTCTACCTTCTAGAAACCACTTTCCTCTTGCAAATTCCTGCATAGTGGCTGTAATGCCTACTAGCTATGACTAGTCTTGGGGTCCTCCATGACCTCATGTTAGTAATTTCCCTTCATCCTACCAATGTATTTGTATAATGATACTTTATTAACACATTTATGCCTAGTGTTCCATTACTGGAACGCCAAGCTTATGGGAGTTATTTATATCGTACTGCTCAAGGTCATCATCAAGATCTGATTTTTCACAAAAAGTTTTGCAACCTCTGGTATAAATGGGTTAAATTGTCCTCAATCACCACTTTTGACCATGCCTTCTGTTTCCTGCCTGGATTCGAACTGATAACTTCTTTAACAATTGAATGATGCATTACTTTTTTGTTTAACAGCTATACATGGTTATAAAAAGAAGAAAAATAAAGTCTATTATTGAAAATCTATTGGCTGTCTTCTTTATTTCTTGTATTTCATTTCCAGCAATGCTCCTAACAGATTCCAAAGGGAGTGTATGAAAATTTAACAATCAGTAATCAGAGTTTACAGTGGACTTTATATTAATATTGCTCATTCTGTGGATAAACATGCGCTTCTTTCTCAGAGACAGACTATAAACATAAGTCACTAAAACCTCCTTCATTGTTATTGTGGGGGGAAAAGGAGAATTAGTAAAAAGAAAAAGGTTTATAGAGCACATAATACATGTTAGGTACTGTGCTTGGCATTTTTAAAATGCTATTTTATTAAACCACACTTTTCAGAGGGAAATCAGCAAGTGCAACCTACTTCTGAAAGTAAGCGAAGATACAAAAAAGAAGGATTAATTTGTTTATTGATTTCACTTAGAGTAATAAAAAGACCTTCAAACCTTATGGGATATAGTTGTTAAAGCTACACTGGAATTGGACCATCAGGCACAATTATTACTCCTTTTCCTATTGACATGCACCATCAAGAAGAGTTGTTTAGGACACCCTCAAGGTCACTAAGAAAGAGAATGATTTCATTAAAGCTATCAAACTTAAATCTTAACTATTGTGTTTCTCATTACATTCTAACAGAAATAAAACTGAAATTTGAATTAAATAAATGTGTTTTGCAGCAGTCATTTCTCAGGAAATGCAATGAATGCACAATAACTTCCCAAATACACAGTAATATGTAAAAGGCAAGTACTATTATGAAAATAGATACAATAGGCCGGGCGCGGTGGCTCAAGCCTGTAATCCCAGCACTTTGGGAGGCCGAGACGGGCGGATCACGAGGTCAGGAGATCGAGACCATCCTGGCGAACACTGTGAAACCCCGTCTCTACTAAAAAATACAAAAAACTAGCTGGGCGAGGTGGCGGGCGTCTGTAGTCCCAGCTACTCGGGAGGCTGAGGCAGGAGAATGGCGTGAACCCGGGAGGCGGAGCTTGCAGTGAGCTGAGATCCGGCCATTGCACTCCAGCCCCGGCGACAGAGCAAGACTCCGTCTCAAAAAAAAAAAAAAAAAAAAAGAAAATAGATACAATAAATGTCAGATATATAGCATAAACCATACAATATTTCTCATTTTATTCATAATATTTAAGAAAATAAAATTAAATTCCACACCTTCTTATCCAATTATATATTTTAACTTAACTAAAGAATGTATTGGGCTATCAAAATATATTTGTCAATTAAACTTTGATTGATTCTGGTTGAAACTATAAACACGAGAGAAGCAGAAAAGTGTTCATTATCTAATGAATTTATCCTTTTCATGAACATATTTTTATTTTGAAAATTCAGCTTTATTTTTTACTTCAATTATCTTTTTAAAAATACAAAAATAAGATAATTTTAAAATACAACATAAAATTCCATAAACCTAGCTTAAATTAGGAAACTTCAGGAGGGTGCCTGGTCAATTGGCTATATGTTCTTCCTAGCGAGAACAATATTAAGACAAGAAATAATTCCTGGGTGATCTATCTGCAGATTTTTTTTTTTTTTTCACAAAGTGGAGGCTGTACATCACAAAGATAAAATGAAACACTAGATGAGAGTAAAACTATTAGGCTGCAGAACTACAGGGACCAGGTGACATCTGTGACTTATGCTTAAACCCTTCAAAACAGACTCACCCGTATGCATATGAAGGTAACTGATGTTCATGTACAGTATAATAAACAAACGAAAATAAAATAAATAAGAATATGGCAAGATTGACCTCAGAATGTAGTTTTAAATATCATGCCATCCTTGGATATGCAAACAAAAGAAAGAAAGCAAAATAAATATTGCTTGGAAGTACAAAAACAAAATAGAATTTTAATAATGGGGAAGTTATGATATTTTTAAAATGTGGGTAAATGACTTATGGCTCTAATAAGCAAAAGCAAAATTGATTTTACCATTTTACCATCATAAAAAATGGATTTTGCCATTTTTTCTTCCTAATTTGAGGTAAGTAGTGTCCCAGATAGGAGCTGATCTTTCAGCCATGCTGTATTTTAGAAAGATTATAGCATAAAATAAATCCACAAGTGACCCAAGATGTTCGTGAAGCAGGGATAAGAAACAGGTCCTTGTTTTCCAACCATTGAGATTCCTGGCAAATAATAATTATAATAAAAAATAATGAAAATAACTTTCTGTCATAAAATATACCTAACACATATAGCAAGAATAAAGGGGCAGTAGAGTCATTGGGAAGAACACTCATATTTTAGATTGGTAAAATGACTATTCATATTACATAATCTGAAAATATTTGGTAAAACTCTTCCTTATGATAACTTGGAAGACAAATAATCTCCTCAAAGAGAAACCACGAATTATATAATAGTTTTAAAGTTAGAACTATTTATTGTTTCCAATTGTTATATATAAAGTTTCTGTGCCACAAAAGAAATAGCACTCGAATATAAAATTTTCTTTTTAATTCTCAGCAAGACAAGGCACTTCTATAGAAGGGTGCACCCTTACAGATGGAGCAACGGTGAGCACACACTTGAACAAAGGAGGGGAAGGGGTTCTTATCCCTGAGGCACGTGGCCCCTGCTGCTGCGTCTTTCCCTTATGGGCTAGGGATAGACTGCACAGGCTAAACTAATTCTGATTGGCTAATTTAAAGAGAGCGAGGGCGTGAGTACTTTGGCGGAGGGACGGGGGAGTGGTTATGCAGAGTGGAGAATGTGTCAGGGCAGAGCAGGTAGCAGGTCATCTGAATGAGTCAGGTTGGAGTAGGTAATCAAAATGAGTCAGGGTGGAGTAGGTAATCAAACAAGGTGGCTTTAGGAGGAAGTTAAGTTTAAAAGTAGAAGGCAAAGAATTGAACATACTGACATATTGATCTAAAACAATCAATATAAAATGAGAATATCTTGAGAAGATAAGGGTCTATTACTACTCAGCCTCTTCATCAGGCACCCCTCAAATATTTGACTATTGATAAAATCCTCTGAGTAGATTAATTTGTCCAACAGTGAGTTTCCTAAAGTTGGACAAAATTACTTAAGTAAAAGAGGGTAAGGGCGTGGCTCTCCTTTTTTTGGGCAATGGTTTCGAATTGACCACAATGAGGTCTAGAGAAATAAATTTTTAGAAAAATATGTAGGTGTGAGTATCAGTACAGGTAACAGACTATAAATTTATAAATTTATAAATAAAATATATTTTGTAATTTATAAATTGCATAATATAAAAAGCCAACCCAATTTTTGAGAATTTTATACTGATTAATATAGAAAACTAAATTATTGATTAAACATATTATTTGGAGACAGAAAAGATTCTAATCAAGAATCCTCAACCCTAATGGGAAGCGAGTCTTAAAACATCTGCCCAGCTGGATTTCAGAATTGTTATGTATTGGTACAGTACATAATGTATGTCTCCCATTGTGTCCTCTCCAGATGTAATGTTTATTACAGTTATCCCTTTACTGTTCTTCATTTAGGTTTAGTTGACATGGAGAAGTCATTTGTCATTTTGGTTTTCAGGCCCCAGAGCAAAAGGAGTCACGACAGATGTAATTTAGAGATAATGAGATCCTGGATGGAAGTTTACTGTCAATATTGTATGAAATATTTACATTACCTTTCTTAAAGAGTGGTTGAGTTTTGTTTTGTTTTAAAACATTTAAAGAGAACAAGTGCAGTTTTGTTACATGAATATGTTAGGTAGCGATATGGTTTGACTCTGTGTTCCCACCCAAGTCTCACCTTGAATTGTAATCATTCCCATGTGTCAAGGGCAGAAACAGCTGAAGATAATTGAATAATGGGAGTGGTTTTTCCCATGCTGTTCTCCTGACAGTGAGTGAGTTCTCATGTTATCCAATGGTTTTAAAAGGAGATTCCTCCTTCTCCTGGCACTGATTCCCCCTCCTGTTACCCTGTGAAGAGCTGCCTTCCACCATGATTGCATGTCTCGAGGCCTCCCCAGTCATGCAGAACTATGAGTCAATTAAAATCCTTTGTTTAAATAAATTACCCAGTCTCAGGTATTTCTTCATAGCAGCATAAGAACAAACTAATACAGATATTAATGAAGTCTGGGCTTTGAGTGCAGCCATCACCTGAGTAACATACATTGTACCCATTAAGTAATTTCTCATCCCCTTCCCTCCTCCCACCCTCCCAATGATCCAAATCTCCAATGACTGTTATTATGTATTTTATGTCCATGTGTAAGCATTATTTAGTTCCCACTAAACAGAACATGCTGTGTTTGGCTTTCTGTTTCTGAGTTGTTTCACTTAAGATAATAGCCTCCAGTTCCATCCTTGGGCTTGTTTTACATGTGAAATGAAAAGAAATGGTATCTATAGCTAAGGAGAAAACTGTAGTTGCTTTTATTCTTATTCAAAATATTTGTTCAGCATGAGATGTTCATCAGAATTGACATACGCTGCCTCTTACTGGGGAGCTCATAGTACTCTGTCCATTTTAAATAACACTTAGTCATATAACTTGTTTAAACCAATGAAGTGTGAGTTAAATAAATGTGTGTCAAAAGAATAAATTTTAAGAATCATTATGTGGTTCCACCCTGATTTGTATTTTTTTGTGTTATAATATCAGCGATATATGAGTTAGGCTTTGCCATTTAGCTTAAATCCCTGCCTTATGAAAACATAGATAAATGTTAAAATTCAACTTGTAATAAATATGTAGCATGAATCAAATTCTTTGTTGTAAACCACTAACACATTGAGATTCAGTTTTATCATAGTAATTTTGCCTATGCTGATTAATACAATGTGAATAATCATTGATCATTTATTTGAAATATAAATAAATTTTAAAGCTAGAAATCAAATTCATTGCAAATATCAATGTTGGTTTTTCTTGCCTTTCATAGTAAAATAATAGTGAAATTTATTCTTTGATATAATTACAAATAAATATTTCCTTAACTGTAAATAATAAAATCAATAAATATGAACAAAGGATATTGTTAAACTTTTCCCAAATAAATTTTTACAAGATAATATAAAAATAGATATGTTTCAATATTTTGTTAAGTTGCCATTTTTAAGTCATGCTAAATTTGGAAGAAAAAAGATAAATTTTAAAAGTTATAATTATAAAATTATAAACAATTCAGTGGCTTTCTAGTCTACAAATGTCAAAGGAACTTTTATATTTATATGTGATTTTATGGCAATAACAGCTAGGTTCTGTGAGTATATCATGTTCATTTCTGCCATTGCCTCTGGTAATGACAAAATCAATTTCAAACCTTTAAGACTTGAACCCTAAATTTATAGCCATCATTTTTAGATTATTAGATAAATCACAAAATTTTGTAGCTCTTACCAGGCACTGTTTATTATCTTCAACGGAGGAAACAGAGACTGATCCACTACGTTTCTTTACACATAAAGAGTGTTCAGTTGATATCCAGTCTGAACATTGGTGGAGACGATGTACTACCACTTTTACTGCAATCATAAAACAACTCTACGCTCAGAATGATGTGTTTTAACTTTGGTTTGAACTTCCTAAAATTTTTGAAAATTTGAGTTTTCCATGAACATATTTGAAATACAGCTTGATATTAATTAACTCTGTGTGCTCTAAACTTGTGTCCAGTGACAACATTACATACGTGTTTGTGTGTATCTGTTTGTATTTTACTACCATTCTCTCACTTTTATTAATACACTAAAAAAGTTGTCGTTAGCATTGTCATTAAAATATTTTTTTTCTCCAGGTAAGAAAGTAAATTTCATTATTATACGCTATCACCTTTTCTGAATAGTTTTACAAAAGTCAAAAAAATACAAATGATATCTTTAATTTATTTCAATGAAAACATAAAATTCTACATATGCTTTCATATTCAGCACACAAATTGATAATGAAAATTCTACATTACTGTGTAGGGAGGGTTTTGGGAAATATTTTTGACATGTTCGAAACTGACACCTTCTCTGGGCATTCTTCCAAAGTTTTCCTTTCTTATATTAATGAATGCTGGAGCTGGCTAACAGTTAATCTGCTCTCTTTCTGCTACACAATGATTATACCTTTAAAAAATCTGGTTAAATCATAGAGCCTCTACCTCTGACTATAGCGATGGATAAAGAGACAGGTTGTGACCTGAACAAAAACAATCAGAATTCTTCCCTGGGATCCTTGATACTGAAGTAGTTAGTAAAGCATAGAGGCTTCAGTCTGTTGTGATTATAGAAACCTGGAGCCAGGTTTCTCATAAATTTGTGGAAGTTCATCTAGTAGAACAGAACAAATTCAACCTTCAGAAAGAAGAGATAGCTGGAGAAAAGAGAGTATAACCTAATTTAAGTTTACAATTAGAGTTTGTGTGAAATAAGAACTATTGTGATTTTGAATTATTGTTAGATAATACTGAGACTGAAATAGTGTATTTTGCAAATACTGAAGAAATTGAAGTGTGAAAATGGGAGGAGATAATTTTTAATTCAATCAAAAATGAATTACTCCTATAATATCAGAAATAGAATTATACTGAACAAGATAAAACATTGTATTCTAATGTCTGTAGTAGTCCATTCTCATGCTACTGTAAAGGACTGCCAAAGACTGGATAATCTATAAAGGAAAGAGGTTTAACTGACTCACTGTTGCACATGACTGAGGAGGCCTAAGGAAACTTACAATCATGGTGGAAGGGGAAGCAAACACGTCCTTCTTCACGTGGCGGCAGCAAGGAAAAGTGCCGGGCAAAGGGGGAAACACCCCTTTTAAAACCATCATATCTTGTGAGAACTCACTCAATATCATGAGAACAGCATGAGGGTAACCAGCCCCATGATTCAATTACCTCCCACCCACTCCCTCCCACAACATGTGAGGATTATGGGAACTACAATTCAAGATGAAATTTTGGTGGGGACACAGCCAAATCATATCAGTGTCTCAAAAGACATTTTAGGCCACACATTCTCTAGAGTCTAAATATTTCAAAAGTTAAAAATTAAATGTAATGTGCTTCAAGCATTTTCTTCTTGTTTGGAACTAACTATACCCCACAGTTAATGGGCACAACTTCACAATTATAATATTCATTACATTATAATTCTTCAACTTTATACTTAGTCATTATTGTATTATAAAAATTTTAACAAGTTTTATAAGCTAATTTCAAGTGAACTTGGGGAAGTTTAATGATCTAAAATTAAATGATTAAAGTTTAAAACAAAGCAGAATCACTCTAATAGGAATTGAGTAATTTAGTATTATTAAGCATTTTTTATGGGCTACTTAGTCATTTTAAAATCTATGACTTTTTTTTGCTATTGTGTTCAGAATACATTGTATGACACACAGGCTCAAAAAGAAGTGCATTATTTGTGAAGATTTTTTATAATTAATTTTAAGTAACGTTATTACATTTACGCTTGTTTAAAACACATTGGGATTCACAGTAAGCAATGATTCCAATTACATTTTACAAAATATATGAGGCTAAGCACCCTGGCTCACACCTGTAATTGCAGCACTTTGGGAGATCCAGGTGGGCAGGTCACTTGAGGCCAGGAGTTTGAGACCAGTCTGGCCAACATAATGAAACCCTGTCTCTACTAAAAATGAAAATATTAGCTAGGTGTGGTGGCACACCCCTGTAATTACAGCTACTCTGGAGGGTGAGGCAAGAGAATTCCTTGAACCCAGGAAGCAGAGGTTGCATTGAGCCGAGATCCTGCCACTGCACTCCAGCCTAGCCAACAGAGCAAGTCTCTGTCTCAAAACAAACAAACAAACAAAATATATATATATAAATTTATATGCATGAAAACTTCCTGTATGAATAGAAAATGATCAACTCCTGTGCAAAGACAGAATAAAACAGCATTATTGGGGAATTACGTATGAAAATGCTAAGAACACAGTGTTTAAGTCTGACTTGTATATGCATCTGGAAAGTAGCCAATAATACATGGTCAATCAGAAAATGCTAACATAAAATGTATGTCATTATAATATACTTCTAAAATTCCTCATTCTATTTTGAAAGTTGACTATATCTACTTTTTAAAAATCCAGACTGAAAACTAATCATGTAGTGAATACAAAGCAAATGTCTCAAGTCTATTTTTTGGATTGTCAAGTCAATAAGTTTCTACAAACTTTTCTTCCCAGAAGTCTGTTATACACATTCTATGAATTTACATTTGCTTCAGAAATTCAATTCTCAGTCTCACAGTCTCAGTCTTACTTTTTACTTGGATAAGTAATCAGTTTTCTAAATATTTGGAAAATAAAACTTTATAAGGTAGTAATATTACTGAACTTTTATCATCCTGAGGACAGTATATTTAATGTGATGCATTTCCTTATAAGAGAAATGAAATAGCATATTAAAAGGTAACATGAAACTGAGAATTTGCATTCATATCTTAAAAGCAGTATACAAATATGTGATTTGCTATTCTTTATTGTAATCAAATATTTATTAACTGTGAAAAGGTAATAATGTCAGTAAAACTATCTAGAATAATGCATTGCTCATGCTAGATATGTAATAAGGTTTAGTTGATTCTGCAATAAAACTTTTCCTCAAAATTAATGTCAGAAAGTATATAGCCCTTTTTTTTTTTTTTTTTTTTTTTTTTGATATGAAGTCTTGCTCTTGTCCTCCAGGCTGGAGTGCAATGGCATAATGGCATGATCTCAGTTCACTGCAACCTCTGCCTCCCGGGTTCAAGCCATTCTCCTGCCTCAGCCTCCTGAGTAGGTGGGATTACAGGTGCCTGCCACCACACCTGGCTAATTTTTGTATTTTTTAGTAGAGACGGGGTTTCACCATGTTGCCCAGGCTGGTCTCAAACTCCTGACCTCAGGTGATATGCCCGCCTTGGCTTCCCACAGTGCTGGGATTACAAACGAGTGTCACAGCGCCTGACCTAGTACTTGCTCTTTTATGTGGGAAAAAACAAATTAATTGATAAAGCAAATGATAAATTAAAGATAATTACTGATATAAGCTAGTTTGTGTTATAAGATTCAGACTGAAGTAAGTTTTGCTTTCTTTGAATTACTATAACACTTTTTTGTACCTTGTCTATATTATTTGTCTTTAAGTTATATCTGACAGATAAATTGATAGGTTGACACATACATACTATATATATACATAGATGAATATTTGATTTTAGAACGTCTCTGTAGATAGTTGGCATCAATTTAATACACCATACACTCTGTATGATGTTTGTTGTTTAATTGCTCAATAATAATGACAATGATAGAGGAAAGATAACAAGAGGGAAAATAATAAGAGCTCTATAGGAACTTGAGCTGGGAGATGGGGACTGGATATTGCTGGGAAGAAAAAATAAAACAGGATAAGTAAAAAAGAAAGCATTCACGAATAAAACAGCCTAATAAAAGAATGGAAGCCGGTGTACCTGTAGCATGCTTAGGAAACAGAGATTACAGAGAATTAGATGAAACTAAGAGTAGTGAATGGTAAACAGGGAGTTCTTCTGTTTAAGACACTCCAACAAAAAATGATGTTCAAATTATGATATTGTGGATAAAATGTTCAGAGGTCTCATTTCTTCTGATGAATGAACAGAGGAAGAGCATAGTCTAAACTTGGCAGAGCTGCTCATAACCAGAGAAACTAAGCAACTGGATTCACTCATTAATTACCGACTATTCTTTTCTGGCATGCATTAGAGAATACGGTAATTTGGCAACCCTAGAATGTTAAAATCTGACAGCTCTACTAAAAATCTTTCTGGTGCTGTATTTTGAAATAGTTCTGCTTCACCACCTGGGAAAGGTTTCAGTAGTTTCTGTAAAATATAACCATTCTCATCTTTTCAAGTCATTAGCATTTTGGTGAAAATCATAGCAAGCCCAGATTCCACGCCGAGGACATCTGCATCTGAACATCCTAAAGCAGTCTTGAACCCACTGCAAACTTTAGTGCAAAAATAAGCTACCGCATTGATTTGAATATGAGTGCATAATATTGGTTTTCTTTTTTTGTCTTTTTATCTCCAAATAATTTGATCTGAGGGCCATTGCATGGTGTGTTACAAAATTAGTGATAATTACTCATACAGAAAAATGTAACAACTAAATTAATAATACAATTAACAGTGAAATCAAGGGAGACAATTTGTATATGATTTCCTCATATTAACTTAGGTCATTTATTATATAAAAGCAAATTTTATAAAACTGTTATAGCATATACAGAGATTCAGAAAGGAGATGCTGAACAAAAGCTTAAAAATTTCAAATTATCATCATGTGCTAAGTCATAGGTTATATCTAAAGGCTAAGCCCTTAGAAATCTTCCCTTTCTTGCTTATAAGAATGTGGATTATTGAGGAAGTTTTACATCCTAAAATTATTCTCTACTGAGAATATATTTTTCCCTCCTTCTGGACTTGAAAAGTTTCAAATTCGTGAGCCTTCATAGCACTTTAAACCTCTTCTTAGTACTTTTCAGAGAACATCTAGTGAGAATTTTGCCACTGGACACTAAATTCCATAAAAGTCACTGTCCATCTGGAACGTGAATTTATCCCGAGTGTAAGCCAACGTCAACATACAGAAAACAGACATAAAATGTTTACTAAACGGGTGGACCTGTTAAGTGATTATAAAAATGCTAAGTGTTATAAAGATCAAATGTAGGCAATGAATAAAGGTGGACCTATAGGAACTCACCCTTAACCTGAGATATGAAGTTTAAATGCGGATTGGCTATGAAACCAGAGATTATTGAAGTGTAGAAAAGGGTATTCTAGGCTAAAGGAGCTATGATGCATTCAATAATTTCTAAATCACTACAGCCTGTGTCTGTGTGAATGTACATATCTGTGTCTATGTACATATTAATATATATATTTATTATGTAATGAATGTGCATAAAATATATTATTTTTGTGATTCATATACTATGATTAAGAATATGAAGACATCTTTTATTATTTCTTTGTCTTGCCTTCTCAAGAATCTTTAGTTCACCATTTGGAAGCTACCTAAAATCAATGTCTTAAAGATAATTCTAAAGGCCTCTAGAATTACATGGAATCACAGAAGTTGAATTTGCACCACTCAATTTAAGTGAATATTTTCTTTTGTAATTTTTCTGTCCTGGCTAACCTTATAATAATGTGTTCTACTTCTCTGTTTCTTCTGTGTCACTTCTCTTATTCTGATCTTCTAAACGGGGACATCTCTAGACAAATTTTAGACTATTTTTGCTATCTTTGGGTAGATATGTGTGTGCCACCTTTTCTCTCTCTCTCTTCTAAAACCCATTTCTAATATCATTTTATTCATTGCTACTAGTCCCACTGTCAACTCTGAGATATGATCTCTTCTTACCTAAATTTCTGATGTCATTTTAAAACTTTAGTCATGAGTTTCAAAATGATCAGATATTTCTACCTAAATAAAATACCATTGTGTTAAAATGAAGTAATTAAAAAAAAATGAAGGTCCCAGAAAGAATATGTAGAATACAACTAGAAAATGACTGAAGCTAGAATTCTGAGGATTATCAACATTTACATTTAGGGAAAGTGGAGACTGGAAATGAACTAAAAATGAACAAATAAAGAATAGTATGGAAAACCTGGGGAGTCATATCATGGAACAAAAGCAGAAGAGTGTTACCAAAAAGAGAAAGTGAAAGTGCTACTTACCTGTCTATTATCTGTCTATCTATCTATCTATCTATCATCTACCTAATCTATTTTT
The DNA here is from genome assembly GCF_009764315.1 of Trachypithecus francoisi. Lineage (NCBI taxonomy): Eukaryota > Metazoa > Chordata > Mammalia > Primates > Cercopithecidae > Trachypithecus > Trachypithecus francoisi. Next base: position 68,963,644 of record NW_022681472.1, read on the forward strand.
AATCAAAAATAATGTTCATTAGTTATTATCTTTAGTACATTATCTGAGACCTTGAGGAAAACTTCTAAACAATAATTGGTAAATATAGAGTCAGTATTTGTGAAGCTATGAAATAAGTGGATGGGAAGATGTCCATTCATTTGTCCATCTGAGAAAAAGAGAACGTATCTATTCATCTGAAAGCTTGGATTTCAGGATGTCTTTGATACAATTATAAACAAAAATATGAAAGAGGAACATCAAATTCAACTCAGACCTCAAAATGCTTCTTAAGAGAGGGAATGTGAGTTGTGTCTTAAAGGACATATTTTTTGCAAGATGCCAAGAGTAATCAGAATGCATTCTAGAACAAAAGGACAAAAACGTAAGACATCACTGAGAAATTACAGTAGAGCAAAGAAGGACAAATTCTTTTTGAAGATAGAAAAGAAGCTGGAAAGAAAACGAATAGCCAATTTTTAAGTGGTTCTTATGTGTAACTTGCTAAGATACTTTAAACTTAATTTTAAAAAATGATAGTTTCAGTCAATTATAGTTAAATTGTGTCAGACTCTATTTTAATTTTTTAACTAAGCCATTTATTCTTTTATAAAAATATTATATAATGAATGTTAAGAATATGAACCCTGAAAACTGACTGCCTGGACAAATTACTTAACCCCTCTGTGCGTGTTTTCTCATCTGTAAAACTAAAATAGTATACCTACTTCATAAAGTTAGTGTAAGACTTAATTCATAAATATGTATGTAAAGGACTTGGAAAAGCATTTATCTAATAGTACTAAAATATTTACTATTATAAATCTCCATTTTATAAATTAATTGCTTATATTAATTAATTGACTCATTAAATTTATTTAGAGAGTAGTTGACAGAGCATGAATAAGAGCACATCTAGTCTCAATGTCCATATTCTTCATATTTGAAATTCATATAAAAATATGGAATATAAAAGGTAGGTTTCCAAGCAAATACATATTACTTAGTTTTGGACACAGTAATTATGAGATACTTCTGTAACTACAAAAGTAGTAGAAAGGTAGGTATTCAGGGCTTCTACTCAGGACAGTGATCTAATATGTGACGAGAGATTCTGTCAGCATATGGTTGGCAGTTATTGAAGCTATTTTTTGGGCAAGTTTGACCTCATACTTTATGTAGCACTAATGAGAATTAGGTCAGAAATGGAGGCTTATGGAATGTCAATATATTGAAAGGAAGAAAAGACATTCATTAAAAGCCCAAGAAGAAATGGCCTTCATCTTTGAAGTAGTCTTGTCAAATAGTCTAATCTGAGTTTGACCCTGTCTCTAAATTCAACCACCCATTTAAAAGAAATACAGAGATATGCCCGAGAACAGTGGCTCATGCCTGTAATCCCAGCACTTTGGGAGGCTGAGGTGGGCAGATTGTCTGAGGTCAGGAGTTTGAGACCAGTCTGGCCAACATGGTGAAACCCCATCTCTACTAAAGATACAAAAACAAAAACAAACAAACAAAAATTACCCAGGTGTGTGGTGGCATGTGCCTGTAATCCCAGCTACTGAGGAGGCTAAGGCAGGGGAATTGCTTGAACCAGGGAGGTGGAGGTTGCGGTGAGCCGAGATGACGCCATTGTACTCCAACCTGGGCAACAGAGTGAGACTCCATCTCAAAAACAAAAAAAAAAAAGGAAAAAGAAAAGAAATACAGAGATAGAAAATGCCATTAGCAAAATTGAGCCTCTGGAAACCTCTAATGACAAATTTCCCGATTACTTTTCCAAATTAATTGCCAGTGTTGGTATGGTGAGAGAGAGAGAGCAAGATATGGAACAGAAAGCCTATAGATTAAAAGAATCTTAATGACTCTGTAAATTATTACAAATTATGAACCTTTTTTTGGCTCCAGTTTCCAGCAAATATTTTGTAATTTATATAATGAAATTTGTAGGACAATTAGAAACTTGATTACTAACCCAAGATACTGATATTAAATAGTTGTCAATTGGCCGGGTGCGGTGGCTCAATCCTGTAATCCCAGCACTTTGGGAGGCCGAGACGGGCGGATCACGAGGTCAGGAGATCGAGACCATCCTGGCTAACACGGTGAAACCCCGTCTCTACTAAAAAAAAATACAAAAAACTAGCCGGGCGTGGTGGCGGGCGCCTGTAGTCCCAGCTACTCGGGAGGCTGAGGCAGGAGAATGGCGTGAACCCGGGAGGCGGAGCTTGCAGTGAGCTGAGATCCGGCCACTGCACTCCAGCCCGGGCGGCAGAGCGAGACTCCGTCTCAAAAAAAAAAAAAAAAAAAAAAAAAAATAGTTGTCAATTTATAGATATATGAATGCTTTGCCATTGTGTTTTGTTTTTATTTTATTATGAGGTAGTTTTGCTCTTGTTGACTAGGCTGGAGTGCAATGGCTCAATCTCGACCCACTGCAACCTTGCTTCCTCGGTTCAAGCGGTTCTCCTGCTTCAGCCTCCAAAGTAGCTGGGATTACAGGCATGTGCCTCCATGCCCAGCTCATTTTTTGTATTTAGTAGAGACGGGGTTTCACCATGTTAGCCAGGCTGGTCTCAAACTCATGACCTGGTGATCCACCCACCTCAGCCTCCCAAAGTGCTGGAATTACAGGTGTGTACCACTGCGCCCGGCCTGTGTTTTATATTTAAATAGCGTTTATGTTTTAAAAATACATCCTGATGAAACATTCTCCAGTACATGTTGTGTGAGATTTGCTTTAAAATAATAGCTGCAAGGAATGTGGGGGATATCATGAAATAAGACTGGTGTGAGTTGATGACTGTACAAGCTGGATCTTGTATACATGGGGATCAATTACACTATTGCAGATTTGTGCAGATGTTTACATTTGGTTAATGTATATTTCATACAGTTAATGGACATATGTAATGCATGTTTAATATAGTATGTTTAAAATAAAAATTAAAACAAATATCAAAGAATCATCCTTTCTAGAGAAATAAAGGTATGACGCAAAACATAATCCAAAGTAAAGAGTTTCAAGATAAGCAAAGTTATATAAAAGTCAAGTAAAATGTGGCAAGCTACAGTTCCATGAACTTGACAATATTGAAATGTTTGATGACTTCCCTATATTTATTACTGTTAACACAAACTTCTCAATCACATAATAACACATTTTTGTCATAGTCTTCTAATTCTTCCTTAGATCCCGCATTCATTTTTTCCTCCCTTAAGTTTAAAGTTGTGTAAGTACTAACTTTCCTTTCACATCACACAGTTTTCAGAATGTTCTTTTCTTTCATGCATCATCTTTTCTCCGTGTTACAATTGTCACTGCATATTGATTTCTCTCATAAAAGCTTGCTAGTTTCTTTTCTTTTCCTAAGCTGAGTTTCCCTCCACTGTGTCCTGCAGCAACCTTTTCTACTCATCATAACATTGGTTATTTAATTGCTGGGATCAAAACCTCTTAGTTTATTTTTTCTGCTAGTGATTCCACTAAGAAAAATATATTTTTGCCTTTCACATTAATATTCTTCTGCCACAATTTGGTCACATTTCTAAATGTATTTAACACCAGATACATGCCAAAAAAATAATTTATTGATTACAATTAAAATTTTTTTTCTTTGGATTTTTCAAGAGAATAGCAATTCATTCATTTATGAAAGTCATTAGTCTTTATACCAACAGATTTCTAAGCTGTGGAACAATTTCCCTCCCACTCTTGAAAAAAATTAAGATCTTTCTAGTATCAACTTACTAGATTTATGCTAATTCAGATAAAGAATTCTATTGTGATTTCAGAAATGTTAAGTCAAAAATGTAAGTATTCTTTCTTTTAAGGTCAGAGACAACATAAATTTTAAGATGTTACAAAGGGTAGCACTTTCATACAAATTTCAATAAATGTCATTAAACATATTTGAATCAATTTAAACTGTTTCTGACTTTGTATTTATACTCTATGGTAATTTAATATGTATTTTACATAGATAAGTTAATAACAGAACATTCTATAAAGATTTTTGACCAAGTCTGAGCCATGGAAGTTTGACTGTTCAGGTACCCTAAGTACATTGTTGTAGCAGAAACTAACAGTTGTTTTTATTGATTACAGATATTCATTAACTGAATAACGTCACAATTCTGAGTTTATTTTTTTTCTGAGTGCCCCATTTCTTTCTTGCTATGTTACTTTCTTTTTCACCACCTGCTTTCTATCCCTTGGACATATATACAATTTCTTGAAGCTATTTCATCTTCTGTGAAACATAATTAATTCTGGTCTCCTCATCGATGAATTGACAGGAACATGCTCAGTAAATCGTGGCTGTTTTTGTTGTTGTTGTTCATTAGCATTTGTCTTTAATATGCACTTCTGCAAATGCCCAATATTCTTTTAGACTTGCAGTCTTTACAGACACTGGTTTTACTCATTTTATATTGCGGTTGTAACAAACTACCCCCAAATTTAGTGGCTTAAAACAACACAATATTTTATCTTATAGTTCCAGCAATCAGATGTCTGAAATGAGTTTTATTGAGGTAATATCAAGGTGTTGACAGGGCTGCATTCCTTTCTGCTGGCTCTATGGGGAATTAGTTTCCTTGTGCTTTTCAGCTTCTAGAGACTATCTGCATTCCTTGAATAATGACCTCAGTCTTCCATCCACGGCCCTTTCTTCAACCTAGGAATGCAACGTCTTCAAACCTCTCTCTATGTCTGACACTCCTTCCTCTCTTTTTCAGCTATAAGGATCATTGTGATTATATTGTGCCAATCGGGCAAATCTAATAATCTCCCTATTTCACATATTTTAACTTAATCTCGTGTGCAAAGTCTTTTTGTCAAGCCAATGATATATACACAGATTTTGAAGATTAGGATGTATACATTTTGTAGAGCCATTATTCTGCAGGTCACACTAGTTTTTCATTTAATAATTTTAAAAAACCAACTACTGATTTTTTTTTGTTAGTCAGATGTCTAGATCATTGTATCTTCAGACTATTTCTCTCTCTACCTGTGTGTTCTTTTCTATATCAGTTTTCTCTGCATGTCACATTCTACATCATTATAAGGCTTTTCTTAAGTACAGGTAAACTTGGGCATGGTTAATTCTACTCAATTATTTAAACCTATTTGACTTAATGCAAATGTCAACTTTTCTAAGCCATGTTTTATTTACGTGTAAAAATGAAAAGATGTGAGATAATGCACACAAAATGATTATAGTACCTAGAATGAGAAGTACTTAATAAAAGTTAGCTATTAAAATTATTATTGTTATTAATAGAATCTGGTGGGTAAATAGGACCTTCTATATTGTTCAATTTCATTATACTTGCTGTGTAAGAAAATTAAACATTTTCTCAGTCCCAGGAATATTACTGATTCTCTATTTTAGGCCCACTTTATTAGAATAGTAATCTACTGTAGCTCACAAATAAAAAAGCATTTTATTTTTGCTTTAAGACAAAGTATTTAAATCAGCTTGTCATTCGGTTACTGTCAAAATTGAGTTAATTTTTTAAGCTCTATAGAGAGTTATATCTGATATATATATATATATGTATATATTCCACATTCCCCACTCCTCAGTGGCAGAAGATTTTATCATGATCCTCATGATCATTTACATCATCTATACTTGTTGAAGTGTTATCCATATAACAATGAGACTTTTATATTCACACGGTAATATTTTCCAAAATACCAAATTGATAATATGAGCCACTAGATAATGTTATTTCATTATATTTGTTACTGTAATATAATATCTATGTTATCTGCATAGTAGCTTCTGAAATGACTGTGAGTTTTCTTGTGGAGAGCAGAAAATATGAAGTAAATCGCATGGTATCTGGATGAGGAAAGAGATAAGTAAAGACACTGGCATAAGATCAGTAAGAAAATTAAGAAAAGCAAAAAAATGTAAATTTACTGGACACTGAATATATACTAAGTACTGCTTAAGTGCTTTACAAGTCAAGATTTAAATATTTTGCTTTACTTTCTTTAATTATTATCATATGCTTCATCCATCTTTCATTTCTTTTTCGTCACGCCATTCCTTTCTCCTTTCCCTGGGCCCAGAATTTTATCAAGAAGACACACTTGCTGTGTGACTTGGTTAATTTACTTAAGCATAGTAAGCCTTAGTATACTATGGAAATTAGAAAAAAAAAAAAAGGTCTTCTTAGAAGTATTTTATGAAAACGACATGAGAGACAGCATGTATATAGTTTCCATCACATATCTGGCGTTATTTACCATTAATTGTTTTATTCTCTTATTTTAATTTGAGCAATTTGCTTTTGAAATGCTTTCTGGAAATGGTGTTAATTTTGAGAAAGGTTGGGCCTCTATGTAAAAATACTGTAAGAGGTCATAACAACAAATATGTCTTAAATTCTGATGATGTGTCAAAAAGCTTGAGAAGCACTTTATCTCAATCAATAACAAAAACATACTCACTGACATGCAGAAAGGTGAAATGAGGTGTCCATGGCTAGACCGCTAATATAAGAGATAGATTCTGATCTCAGATGATTTGATCAGAAACTTTCAACCACTATGTGCTGACTGAGCACTAAAATATAAACCTAAAAGTTGTGTTCTTTTTAACTCTTACGAGGTACTATTTGTTGAGACATTTTAAGAATACAGTGTAAAGATTTTTGCTAACTTTTTCATGCTTAATGCTTATGTAAATTAATTTTTTAAGTAAAACAACATACTTATAAAAATCCTAGGGATACTATATTACTCATGACATTTCCAAGCTATATTTTTTTAATGTAGTAAATCAAAGTGGATGTATTCCAATTTCTTACAACTACAAAAGCTAATTTGGATTACAATGAAATGTTTACACAAATCAACTGCAAGATTTTTAAAATATATTATTTTTAATTAAAAATAATTCCTGGGGAGCAAAAAGGTTCTTTTGGCTATATGGTTCATATCTTGAAAGTTCCCATACCACATTAGTGTATAGCCAAAGTAATTTATATTTTGTCATAAATTAATATGGTGTTGGTTGAATTTTCTGTGTAGAAATATTTTTGTTTTAATAGAAAAGATAATTTTCCATTTTGGCAGTTACACAAATATAAAATATATTTACACTTAACTGTGTAGTTCAAATGTTATTCGATTATTTTACATTTATAATTATTGCAATATAATTTTTACAAAATATTTAAGAGATTGTATTTATTTATTTGTTTACGTATTTATTTATTTATGCTTTGAGACTGAGTCTTGCTCTGTTGCCCAGGCTAGAGTGCAGTGGCACGATCTCAGGTCACTGCAACCTCTGCCTCCCAGGTTTAAGCGATTCTTCTGCCTTGGTCTCCCGAGTAGCTGGAATTACAGGTGTGCACCACCATGCCCAACTGATTTTTTTTGTATTTTTAGTAAAGACAGGGTTTCACCACGTTGACTAGGCTGGTCTCGATCTCCTGACCTCAAGTGATCTGCTGGCCTCGGTCTCCCAGAGTTCTGGAATTACAAGCATGAGCCACCACTGCTCTTGGTCTAAGACAGGTTATTTTTTTTTAAAACCGTTTTAAGTTTACATCAAAATGGATGGGAAGGTACAGAGATATCCTATGAAAGTTCTGTCTCCACACATGCATATTCTTCCCTATTATCTATGTCCCTTACCAAAGTGGTGCATGTGTAACAATTGGTGAACCTACACTGAGACATCATTATCACCCCAAATCCACAGTTCATATAAGGCTTCACTGTTGATGTTTTGCATTCTATGGCTGGACAAATTGATGAAGCCATGTATCCTTCATTATAGTATCACACAGGTTACTTTCACGGCACTGAAAACACTCTATCCTCTGCCTGTTTATCACTGTTTCTCGACCAGCCTCTACGACTATTGATATTTTTACTATCTCCATAATTTTTCCTTTTCGGAAATGTCATATAGATGGAATAATACAATATGTACCCTTTTTAGATTGACTTCTTTTATTCTTTCTTGAGATTTAATTTGCTTTTCTTTTATCTTCCTAAGGTGGAAGCTTAGATAATTGCTTTGAATTCTTCTTGTATTCTAATATTAATGCTATACATTTTACTCTAAACACTGCCTTCACTGAATCTCACACATCTTGAGAATTAGTGCTTTTATGTTGATTTACCTCACAATATTTTAAAAATTTGTTCTCCAACCCATGTGTTATTTTGAGGTATGTTTTTAAATCTCCAAATATTTTGTAATTTCTCAGCTATTTTTCTGTTATTGATTTCTAGTTCAAGTCCATTGTGGTCAGACACCAGACATTATGTAATTTTTATTTTTAAAATGTGTTTAAGGTGATTCTGAAGGCCCAAATTACAGTCTATTTTGTTGAATGTTTCATGTGAGCTTGAGAAAAATATGTATTCTGCTGTTGTTGGATGAAGTAGTCAATAGATGTCCATTATATCTATTTGATTGATGGTATTGTTAATTTTAGCTACATACTTACAGATTGCCTGCCTACTGGATCTGTCCATTTCTGTTGGAGTGTTGAAATCAATTATGATATTGTATGCATTCATTTCTTCTCATATTTCTATGGGTTTTGGCTTGTAGTAGGAAAAGCAGCAGAAAAAACCTCTCAGACACCGAGTTGTAGAAGGAAGGGCTTTATTCAGCTGGGAGCATCTGCAAGCTACTGCCTTAACATCCAAGCTCCCTGAGTGCACAATTTCTATGCCTTTTAAGGGCTCACAACACTAAAGATTTCACATGAAAGGGTCGTGATTGATTTGAGCAAGCAGGGGGTACGTGACAGGGACTGCATGCACTGGTGGTCAGAGATAAACAGAACAGGGCAGGGAGTTTCACAATGGTCTTCTATACGATGTCTGGAATCTATGAATAACATCAGTTTTTAAGTTATGAGTTGATTTTTAACTACTGGGTTTAGGCCAGGCAGGCCCAGGCCTGGTTTCCGGCCTGGCACCAGGCTGCCTGTTTTTGGTTTTACTTCGTTGTTTTTTTTCTTAAAACAGGTACTGAGTGTAAAACAATACAAAACAATATGAGAGGGTCTCTCTCTTTCCTCAGCCTCACATATTTTTATACTCTGTTGTCAGGCACGTACACGTTACATATTGTTATATCTCATTGAATAACTGAGTCCTTCATTATTACATCATGCTCCTTTTTATTCCTGACAACTTTCCTTACTCTGAAATTTGCTGTGTCTGAAATTAATATAGTGCTAATTCTGGTTTCTTTTTCTTGCTATCAACATGATATATCTTTCTTGATTTATTTAGTTTGAATCTCTAAGTGTCTATAGGAAAGTGGGTTTTCTGTAGGCAACACACAGTTGGGCTTTGTTTTCTGATTCTCTCCTGACATAGCTGGATTAACATCCACTATATTTGTTTCAGTTTTCTAATTGCTGCCATTATTCTTTGCTTCTATTTTTATTTTTCACTCTTTTTCTGTCTTTTGTGGTTTTAATAGAGCATTTCATATGGTTCAATTTCTTCTTTCTCTCTGTTAATTCCAGCATGCCTGCTATATCTGAGTCTTGTTCTGATGCTTGCCCTGTCTCTTCAAATTATTATTATTTTGTCTTTTGTTATGTATTGCAAATTGTTTTCTTGGTAGCTGGAATGGGCTGGTTAAAAGGAATTGTAAATAGGTCTTTAGTAATACGATGCTATGGTGTACTAGGAGGAAGGGGGATTTTCTTTAATCCTGTAAGTAGCTCTAGTGTTTTAGTGAGCCTGCGCTTGTGAGATGTGAACTTCAAATCTGCTTCTCAACTTTGTTTTGCTTTGTTTTCTCACCCCCTTGGGACAGAATGGCTAGAGTGATCTGGGTTTGGGCATTTTCCACATAAAGAAAGGAGGGGCTGGAGTTCTGTGTTTCCCTTCCCCAAGGTCATGTAGGCTCCAATAAAACCCCAGCAGTTTAGACTCTCCTTAACTGATTTTTCCTGTAGGCAGATCTTGTAAAGAATAGACTGCTCTGGAAGATTTCAAAAGGGTTCCTTTACCCACCCACTGCTGAAAGCATGAGAGGAATTTTCTCAGACATTCACTATGAGAACCTGGCAGAGCTCCCGAAGGTAAAACTCAGAAACATATAGGGGCTCCCAAAGATTGTAACCCAGGAGGTTTTAATCTCTCAGACTCTTCCATAATGAGCCTCCAAGAACCCTGAAGTTTTTTCTATTTTAACACTGGTTCCTATGGAAGTTGCTGCTCTTATAAGTTGTGAGAAGTTTAATTGTTTTTTACTTTTGATATAAATACCTCCGCATGAGTGACACATCTGCATATTTGCCGTATTTTAAAATAAACAAGATGAGTCCATGGACATTATTCAGTTATGTGCTCAAGCAATTTTAAAGTGTAAGTAATAAGTACCCTTTAGTCAATAACATGTATATATTACTTATTTTCACGGTAAAATGTCTAGATGATTTGATATTCCTTATTCCCTGTCCCTTTTGATAGATTAAATTTAGCACATATTCAGGACAACAACAAGATATCAGATATTTGGTTACACAGAGTCTGTGAAATAAACCGATAGATAAGATCTTATGCAGCATGCAAACCCATTTTTGCAGTATTCACTGCAAAATCTTACAAAATTCTATTTCAGGGTTATCAAATTTAATCAACTAGGCATTTTTAAGCCAGAATCTTATACTTTCTACATTTTAAGCATGTCATAAGAAAAGAATATAGGCTCTGGCTGTTTCCATTTTTAAAGCATCTTATTTTGATCACATAAATAAGTAAAGCAAAAGATTACCCTGAGCCAGACTGGTTTTCTCTCTTATCATTAAGATCTCCACTTATTTTTGCCACCTGAGTCTTATTACACAATTCTGTAATTATACAAGTATTAACATCAATAGAGTAAGCAAATGGATGCCATCATTTTATTTTTTTTCCAAAGTGAACAAAACACAACATGTTTTATAGAAATTAATAGTTGTATGCAGTTTGATTACAAAATAATACAGCTGATATTTCAAGCAGTTTATAGCTGGCTAGTTCATTAATTTTTGCTCATTAATTAAACTTTTTCTCTCTCAACCCTCTTACTCTAGTCTACTTTCTCTCTCCACCCTCAATACACACATAAAATGTAAGTAATAGCAGAGTCTGACATAAATCAGTTTAAATTACAGTTTTGCCTCTCACTGTTTTTGACACTACGGATAAGTTATTCAATAACTCTGAGGCTCATTTTCCGCATCTGTGAATTAGGGATAAAAACGCTTATCTTATATTGTTCCTGTGAGTATCTAATGAGGGCATATCCATAAGTGTATATTATCTAGGCTTGCACAATATTTTATAAAAATGAACTATATATGTAATCAAAGTTTCCAGATTGTTAACCCTCATTTTAATGGTGCAGAATATTTTTGTCAGTGGGTCTACAATTTATACACATATATTTAAAGCTACAAAAAATATATTAACTAGTAACAAAAAATGGACTATAAAATCTGAAAAAGGAAGACTTAAGAGAGGTAATGGGTTAGCAAATAGCTCGATGCAGACCTGTTTAGAGATGACTAGCTTAGTAAGTGTGCCTCAACAATGCATCTATGCAATTGTTTTCAAATAATTTTTTAAATAAACATGTTACTGGCATTTACTAATATAAAGAAGGGTTTCTATCTATAAGATACTTTAATAGGATCTTTCTGCACAGATTAAGTTGATTACCATAAATAAACTAGAATTGATGTATTCAAGGGGCATGGCTGGTTAAAGAACATAAGGTAGCCACATGAATATGTTCAATTTAGTAATTAACGGTAGGTAAAATAAAAGAACACCTAAATCAAAATGGCTCCACTTAATCAACTGTTTTGTTGGCAGATTACCTAGACCCAGATCCTCTATCACTATCTTCTCAGGAGTCCTAGGCATATTAATGAACTGCTCTGAGTTTTTAGAATTTGTTCAGAGTGTTTAAAACTACATACATGTAACATCTGTTTTATACAAGATACTTCAAAAACCAGAGTGATTACTATAATACATTCTATTAAACCTAAACCAGCATGTGTTCAAACGCAGAGAACAAAAAGGAATGTTTTGTCAGATGTTGCATCTGATGGACTGAAAAAGTTCTATAAAATAGCTCCTCTATAGCTTGTGCTTGCCTGTATTTTTGAGTCTTTAAGAAAGTTTAATGCTGGGGAATATCTGTGATGTGTGTGTGTGCCTAGGCAATTCAACCCTTTGTGATAATACAGCATTCCTAGCTAGCTATCATTCGATCGGATGAAAATTTATTAATTATTATATTTTACTGGCAGTAATATTTTTCTTTAATTTCTCTTTTCGATCTTGTCAAATTCAGTAAGAAAAATCAATGTAATATGCAAATATCTCCACTCTATCATTCCATGAGTTATGAGTCTTTTCTTACCAACTATATCATCTATAAACTAAGTACATGACTACTACCAAGTAATATACTATCTTATCATTAATGCTAATCAACTTATGTAATACTGTTTATATATTCTACTAGATTATAAAAAATAATAATTTATAAAAAATACAAACTCTGTTTTCCTTCTCATTTTAACTGCTGCCTGATGTAAACAATCAAACTTTTCATGTAGTTCCCTAATGTACTACTATTGTAACAAGCTTTCTCATTAACTTAATTTATGTTTATAAAAGTCAAAACATATTTTTGTCATGAGTGAGATGGTATTTTCATATTATGCACTATCTTAATGGGAGGGAAAGTAGCGGAGGGAGAAAAGGAAACTATGGTGTAAAAAAAAACTGCTAAGTCCCAGAACTACAATACCCAATACTGTAGCAACTAATCTCTTGAAACTATTGAACACTTGAAATGTAGCTAGTGGAAATAGTAAGTGCAGTATACACATTGGATTTTGCAGACAATACAAAAAACAGACAAGCAATGTATAATACTGGTATTTTGTATTTATTCCATTTTGAGATGATAATATTTCAGATATATTAAGATACATAGTTATGATTTATTATACCTGTTTATTTTCACTTTTTAATTTTGTATTTTAGGAAATTAAAATTACATTTGTGATTCATATTTCATTCCTATTGGAGAGCACTGTGCCAGATACTTCACACTAACACTTTGAGTTATGGAAGATCATGATCCTTCCTACCTGTATCATGAAGTTTGAGAATTTGAAAATTATAGTCCTACTTGTATTAATTTTTTATTACTATATAAAAATACTGAAATTTTAGTAACTTAAACCAACATCCATTTATGATCTTACATTTCTATATGTTACAACTCCAGGTTTGATTTGACTGGATTCTCTGCTAAAGGAGTTTCACTTAAGGTACAGAGGCTCTGGAGAAGAATACACTTTGAGTCATGTGGGTTAGTGGCGGAATCCAGTCTCCTGGAGTTCTATCTCAGTTTCAAGAAGCCAAATGCTGTTTTCTGTTACTCGGACCCCTAAATCTTCAAAGCCACCCATGAGAAGTTGAATACTTTCTGTACTTTGAGTGCTTTGAGTTACGATTTTTTTCCTCTGTCTTTGACCTGTAGAACCTGATTTGAAAGTTCATGTGACTAGTCAGGTCCATCTGAATAATCTCCCTTTTCATTAACTCAATGTTACTTTATTAGTAATCTAAATTACATTTACAAAATTCCTTTTGCCATTTGATTTAATCACAGGAGTGATATCTCAGCAGTCGTTTTCCTCTGGGATCACTCTCAGGATGATGAAGAATGTCATAAAATACTAAAACCCACAAAAATATTGCTCCAGATAAAAAGTTTCTTAAGGACCTTAACTTTTAAATTGGGGCAAAATTTCAATATGTAGTACTAATCTACATTTTTTTTTTTTTTTCTGATGGCAAACCCCATATTATGCATTAGTCCTTGTTTTAAGTTGACTCTGCAAATTGGAAGGGACTATTTTTCTTCCTCTGTTGCTAGTTTTAAACATCATTATCACATTGGGGCTAACAAAAGTGGAATGAGCCCATTTCATATTTTGAGCCATTTTATGTTGTGAATAAGTTCTAGTTACCTGATTTTGAATATTTACAATTGTTGTACTATATATTTGGTAATTTTAAGAGCTTTTTAACAAATATATTTGGTACTTCATTTAAGCTCATGGTAGAGCTGTACTTCTCTGATCCATATCCTTTGCTTTGGCAAATACGTAGATAAATAAATAAATAAGAAGAAATATCAGATTTTCCAGAAATATGTTTTCAATTCTGAAATAAGCCAATAAGGACTAGTGCCTTTCACTATGTTATTATCTTTCTGCCTCTGTAATTGTGGAAGCATATGTTGAAATGAAGTCTTTAGTTGCCAGTCCCTGAGTGATAGTACGAGCAAAGCCCTTCTTCTAGACATCACAGACCCACTTTGGGCATAGAGCATAAGAAACAGCTGCTGAAGGCTGGGTGCAGTGGCTCATGTTTGTAATCTCAGCACTTTGGGAGGCCGAGGCAGGTGGACCACCTGAGGTCAGGAGTTCGAGACTAGCCTGGCCAACACAGTGAAACCCCGTTTCTACTAAAAATACAAAAATTAGCCGGGCGTCGTAGTGGGTGCCTGTACTCCCAGTTATTCAGGAGGCTGAGGCAGGAGAATCACTTGAACCAGGGGGGCGGAAGTTTCAGTGAGCCGAGATCGTGCCATTGCGTTCCAGCTTGGGTGACAAAAGTGAAACTCCATGGAAGGAGGGAGGGAGGGAGGGAGGGAGGGAAGGAAGGAAGGAAGGAAGGAAGGAAGGAAGGAAGGAAGGAAGGAGCAAGCTGCTGAAGATGTGGAAGCTTTTATTACCACTTCATAAAATAACCTATCTTGACATATTTGGATATAAAGGTTACTATGGCCTCAAATAAAGATTTCAGAATTGAAGAGAAGTATGTGTATTACACAAATCATTGTATGCTAGATGATAGATAGAAAAAGTGCAATGAAAATAAGCACATGAGAAGAATGAGTAATGAGAGATACGCTCAAAATTAGAAATTGATGTTATAAAAGGCTGCGGGTTTAGGGAAAGGAGAAATTCATCAAGAATCTAAATAACTGCATCTGCTTTGCCTTTTTTCCAATTGTACCCTGTGGTAAATTGCTTAACCTAATTAAGACAGTGTTTTCTCAGTTGATAAACTGAGTGTACCAACACATTACATTCTGTATCATGGGGTTGTATGAGGATAGACAGAGAAAAATATGTGTATTCATATATGTATATATGCAGAGATTATAGAAGTTTATATATATGTATATGTGCATATGTATATGAACACAAAATTCTATAAACTGCTTATACAAATATCAGTACTATTGTTTAGAATGTACCTTTTTAACTACCTTTCAGATTCTTGTCCACTAAGCGTTACCAAGTCTTTAAACGTAATTGCTGCGATTTTGGCAAAATCTCTAAGGCAACTTTTCTGTTCTCATGAAAGTCTGTCTAAATAGGAAAAACACAAAAAGGTAGGCAAACTTTTTTTTGTCCTCTTTTTTTTACAGGATGAATCCTGTTGGAGTTCTTTATTTCTTCAGACTTTGTATCTTAAATGAAATCTTCTCCTTTAGAGGCCACATAAACTGATGATGCAATCTGCATCTCTAAGGAAAATTCATAGGTTATACTTTTTCTTCTTCATACTTGACATTTGAACCTAATAAGTTTGAATAGCCTGTCATTTGAAAACTCTCTTGCACATCTAGCAGACCAAGGTAGCTGGTTCTGCCTTCTGGACAAATGTTGCCCTTAAGTCAGCTTAGGGAGAGTGTTCTGACATCAAGATTCTGTTGTATACTCAGATATACATTGTATATCTTGTGTATATATATATATATATATATTGTATATAGTATACTATATACTCTCAGCTTCTCATTTGTTCATATATATATATATGACATGTTTATCATGGAAGTATTTCAGAGCTATCTGAAAATGAATATTGATTATTAAGGAATTCAGTTTTAGGAAGAAAACATACAATGAAGATATATGATCTTCATTATTTTCCTTTCTCCAGGCAATTTCAATAGATACTTATCAAGAACTCAGAATATGCCTAACACTGCCAAGGTGTCAGAAATATTAGCGAGATTAAAACAGATAAATTCCTTCTTTAGTAGACTTATATTCCAACTAAATAAATGTATTTTAAAAGGGCATAATAAATGGTATAAGCAAAAGAAAATGAGGGTGAGGTGAATAGGGTATGCCAAGTAGGGAGCTGCTATTTTAATGAGGCCTAGGAGAAATCCCTCTATAAGGTGACATTTGGGCAGAGACCTAAAGAAAGTGAGAAAATGTGATATATGTATGTACATGGAAAAAGAATACAATAAGCAAAGAAATAATGGGTAGAGGCCAAGAGGGAGAGTCTTATTCATTACACAGATTTTGAACTAAAAGCAAGAAGGCCCTAATGGCCAAAAATAAATGAGGATTCATTATAGAGGGAGAAAAATATAGAGAGTTAGGACTATTGCTGTGATGTAAAGTCATTGGAGAGATGACCTGAGAGATTAGAACCCTGGGGTAACATACATTTCGTTTGTTATTTTATTCCCAAGTGATATTCATTATATAAAGAGAAAAAGTCAAATAGGTAGAAATGAGAAAATATAAAAAAATGCTGACTTTTGAGAAACATTGACCTATAAATCTTAAGATGTTAAATATTTGTTTCTTGTGATTTGTATCTTTATTGATATGGTAATTCTGTATCTATAAGTTTGTGAGTGAAATACATAACAAGCCTGGAATGTATTTTCTTTATAATTCACATTAATTTTTTTCCACTAAAATTCAATCTAGTAAATTTCCTGTTATAGTCAAATAATTTTGACAACACATCTTTTAATGCTCCATGGTATTAACAACCCTTTATGGTTTGCATTTAAGATTGTTTAGAGTATTCATTGTAATAAATAATGAAAATGTTGGCAGAAGTTTTTCCATGTGTATGTACACACATACATACTCTATTTTTAATTATTTCATTCCCATAGATTAAAGTAAATGAAGTTTTGCTTAATGTAAAACAATGTTGATGCTCTCAATTCTCTAGTTACTTTGTACAATTTGCATGCCTACCAGCAATGATGAATATCCTAATTACCTTATACATGTCTGTATTATGTCAAATCTTTCAGGCACTTTCAGTGTCTGACTTCTTTAGCACTGAAGTTCATACTCAGATTTAAAGGGCCTGTGTGAACAGGTGAGGCCCACCTGAATACTCTGCAGATAACCTGATTTGGTACCTTACTTCCATCTTTAAAATCCCTTCTAGCAACACCTACATTCATGATTGACAGAATAACTGAGAGAAGGTATGTACACCAGGGACTGCGAATTTTGGAGATCACTTTAGAATTCCGTCTTCTGTGGATACATTTGAATATACCTACACATTAACACGCACTTGTCACCACATTAAGGAAAATTAACATATAGATTACCCCGAAAAATGTCCTCAAACTATTTAATAATTCTTTAATCCTACCCCTTCTTGCCCTCTTTGCCATCTTCAACTCTAGGAAATTGCACTTATGCTTTTTGTCTCGGATTTTATATAAATGTCACCATGCACTATGCACTTTTTGTCTGACTTCTTTCAACTAGCATAGTTTGAAATTCCTATATGTTTTATGATTCAATAATATATTTTTATGTCTGAGTCTTATTATATGACTATATCCACCCTCATGACAATAGACATTAGGTTGTTTCCAGTTTGGGGCCTGAGAAATAAAGTTATTTTGAATATTCATGTACAAGTATTTGTAAGGACATATGCTTTCATTTCTTTTGCATAAATACCAAAAAAAAAAAAAAAAAAAAGAGTGGCTAGACTATAAGTGTGTTTAGCTTTTTAAAAACCTAAACAATTCAAAAAGCAAAAAATGAAAATCCCCTTTCAAAAAATGGGCAAAGGACATGAACAGACATTTCTCAAAAGAAGACCTACATGCAGCCAACAAACATATGAAAACATTCTCAATATCACTAATTATTAGAGAAATGCAAATCAAAACCACAATGGGATGCCATCTCATATCAGTCGAAATGGCTATTGTTAAAAAAATTAAACATTACAGGTGCTGGCGAGGTTTCAGAGAAAAGAAAATGCTTTTACACTGTCGGCGGGCATGTAAATTAGTTCAGCCACCGTGGAAAGCGGTTTTGAGTTTTCTCAAATAACTAAAAAACAGAACTACTATTCAACCTAGCAAACCCATTGCTGGGTATATACCCAAAGGAAAATAAATTGTTTTTTCAAAAAGACATGTGCACTTGAATGTTCATTACAGCACTATTGACAATAGCAAAGACATGGAATCTAATTAGATGTACATCAATGTTGGACTGGATAAAGAAAACATGGTACACATCCACCATAGGATACTATGCAGCCATAAAAATGAACAAAGTCATGTCTAATGGCAGCGAAAGGCCATTATCCTAAGCAAATTAACACAGGAACAGAAAACCAAACACTGCATGTTCTCACTTACAAGTGGGAGCTAAACATTGAGTACACATAGACATAAAGATGGAAACAATAGACACTAGTCACTGGGGACTTCTAGAAGGGAGAGGGTAGGAAGAGGCAAAAGGTTGAAAAACTACCTGTTGGTTACTATGCTCACTACCTGGGTGACACAATCATTTGTACACCAAACCTCAGTGACGCTATTCATCCATGTAACAAACCTGCACATGTACACACTGAACCTAAAATAAAAAAGGAAACAAAAAAATATATTTTTAGCTGTAGCTGAAAAAAAAAAAGAAAGAAAGAAACAGGAAAAGAAACCGCCATGCTATTCTTCAAAGTATTTCTGTCATATTACATTTCCAGCATCAGAGAGTGAGAGTTCTGGTTTCTCTAACGTCATCATCAGCACTTGACCTCGTTGCTCTCTAATTTTAGATATTCTACAGGATATGTAGTAGTATCTCAATGTGCTTTCTTTTCCAGTTCCTTAGCTACTAATGTTTAAGCATGTTTTCATGTGCTAATTTATCATTTGTGCATTTTAGTTTGTGAAGTGCCTTTAGCAATTTTTACCATTTTTTTAAAAAAGTAATGTTTCTTTCTTACAATTGGATTTGTTGTGGTGGTGGTGGTTGTTGTTTTTGTTGTTGTTATTGTTGAGATGGAGTCTCACTCTGTCACCCACACTGGAGTGCAGTGGTGCGATCCTGGCTCACTGCAACCTCCACCTTCCAGGTTCAAGTGATTCTAGTGCCTCAGCCTCCTGAGTCGCTGGGATTACAGGTATGCACCACCATGCCCAGCTTTTTTTTTTATTTTTTATTTTTTATTTTTTATTTTTGTATTTTCAGTAGAGACAGGGTGGGTTTCAACACGTTGGCCAGGCTGGTCTCAAACTCCTGCCCTCAAGTGATCCACCCACCTTGGCCTCCTAAAGTCCTGGGATTACAGGCATAAGCCACTGCGCCCAGCCTGTTTCTTATAATTGAATTTTGAAAACATTTTATATATTATAGATACATGTCTTGTATCAGTCATGAAATTTTAAATATATTCTCCAAGACCATGTACTGTATTTTCATTCCCTGAAAAGTCTTAATAGAAGAAAAAAGTTGCTAATTTTGATAAAGTCAAAATTTTTAACTTTTCTTTTTTACGAATCATAATTTGGATGCCATCTATAAGAAATATTTGCTTGGAACACATTCATAAAGAATTTCTCCTCTCTTTCTTCTAGTAATTTAAGAATTTTCATTTTTATATTTTGGGACAATTGTCATTTTGAGTTAACTTTATATACAATGTGAGGTACGGATTGAAGTTTATCTTTGTTGACAAATGAATATCCAAGTGTTCTCGCAAAGAAGCACTATCTTAGGTCTGTTGAATTCCTTTGTACCTTTGTTGGAAATCAATGAAATATATGAGTCTATTTATGTACAGTCCATTCTGGTCCATTGAACTGCCTTCACACCAATGCCATCCTGTCTTGAATACACTGTAGCTTCATGATAAGTCTTGAGGTCAGATAGGCTATACTGTTCAAATTTATTTTTCCTTTTAATTCTGTTTTGGCTATTCTAACTCTTTTACATTTTCATTCAAATTAACCTATGAATGTTTTCAAATGAGCCTACTACAATTTCAAATGAGTTTGTGTTAAAATTGTATTGATCAATTTCAGGAGTATTGAATTTTCCTAATATTGAGTCCTTGGATTCATAAACACAGTTCATCTCTCCATTGATTTTTGTCTCTTGAATTTGTGTCAGTTATATTTTTGTAGTTTTTAATATATAGGTCTTTTACATTTTTCATGGTTTTAGCACTAATAAAATTATACTTGTATATTATAGAAAATGATATTTTATTTTAATTCTGATTATTTATTTTGAATATTAAAGTACAATGGAATTTTATTGATTTTGGTATCTTGTGACAAAATTAATTAGTTCTAAGTCTTTATGTAAATTATAGGATTTTCTACATGTATGATAACGTCATCAGTGATAGTTTTCCTTCTTCCTCTGTAATCTGAATGCCTTTTGTATTTTTCTTGCTTTTATTACACAGACTAGAGCTTCCATTATAATGACGAATGGAAGTTGTAAGAGCAGATGACCTTGACTTTCTGCTACCATTAAAGGGGAAATGTTTAGTTTACGATAAGCTGTGATGTCAGCAAGAGGTTTCTCTGAAATGCCCTTTTTTAGATTGAGGAACTTCCCAATGATTCCTAGACTGCTGAGAGTATTTATCAGGGATGGATTTTCGATTTATCAAAATTTTTTTTCTGTGTTTATTGAAATTATCATAGTATTTCCCTTCTATGAATCTGTTAAATATGATGACATGCTAATTCTCAAAGGTTAGAATACCTTCACTTTTCTGACCCACTTTGTCAGGTTATATTAACACTTGATTTTCTTAAAAAAACAACTTTTGATTCAGTGATTTGATTTATTGTTTTCCTATTTTTTATTTTGTTGATAATTCTTATCTTTATTAACATTTTGTATTTATCATTGGCTTTAAGAACTTAACTTTTCTTCACATTTCTTGTACTTGGGCTTGCTGAACTTCTTGGCTCTGTTGGTTGATGTTTTTTAATAAAATATGAAAACATTCCCATCATTATTTCTCAAATATTTGTCTGCCTCTACTATTATCCTTGTAGATCCAAATTATGCATGTATTTGGTCACTTAAACGTCTCCCATAATTTGCATAAGCTATTTACTACTTTTAAGACCCTTTTAAATTTGTATTAATTTTATATAGTTTCTATTGTTGGACTTTAAGTTAAATAATATAGTTTTATTTTTTGCTTGGTTTTCTGCAGTTGCTAATACTTTATTTCATAGACTGTTTTTCAGAGGTTTCATTTTTTATGTCTGGAAGTTAAATTTGACCTTTTTTATATTTTCTATATTTATTAATATCCTCAATTTGTATATACCTCGTTGAACATATAAATTTGATTGACAAAAATAATTTCAATGCCTTTGTCTACTAAGTCTATCATATTATTTCTACATATGATTTGGTTTACTATTCTCCCAATTAATGGTCAGATTTCTATGCTTTTTGAATGCCTGGTTAATTTTGACTAGAGTTTATATATTGTGAAATTTTTACCTTTATCCTGCTAGCTCCTGTATATTTGTGTATTCACAAAAATGTTATTGAGCTTTGTTCTAAGACACAGATAAATTTCTTGGAAATAGTTTGTTTCCTCTAAGGCTTATCTAGTCTTTGAACAAAGGACCCAGTAACCTAACAATCTGTTGCTGATTTATTTTTGCCACTATTGAGTCAATATCCTTCCAAATAAGAATAGAAAATATTATCCCGTTTTTATTAGCATTGGGGATTGTTTTTCTGGTTTTTTTTTTTTTTTTTTTTTTGGGGTGGTGCTTTCTCTGGCATTTTTTTTTTTTATATATACACTCACATGCTGCTGAGTCCTCAGGTAAAATCTTGACAGAGATATCTGGATCTCTCTGTCCCTCTCTCTTCTAGTGTGTTTTCTTGCAAACTCTTTATGCCTCCTGAACTCGTAAGAATCCTGGGCTCCAACTTTATTTTACCTTCCTGTGCTGCAGCGTCAAACCATATTGCAGTTCATAATGCTGGGGGATCATAAGACCATTTGTTTCCTCTTTTTCAGGAAACCTCTCTAGCAATTCTTAATATCTAAAGTCTGAAAACTAAAGGTTTATTCTTTTATTATTTTTTCAGAATATTAAACTCTTTCAAGCAGCAGAGTACATCCCATCCCATCCCTGTTACTCTACCTTGCCCTGAAAAAAAAAAAATCCTTTTTTGACTTGTAATTTTAAAAACAAAATGTAGAAGTGTCAGTTGTTTCAGACGTGTTGTATTAATGAGGAAAGTAACAGAGTAAAACTATTGATAATATTTCATGCTTACTATACCATTGATATATAATATTCCACATACGGTGTTATAATTTAATGGATTTTTAATATATTACTATTTGACCAATGTCACTGGATTCAAAACACAAGTATTTATGTTAAGATGTAAAGGATAAATAAAACATTCTGTGATTTAAAAATATATCAGAAATTTAATCACCTGGTAAAAGTCAATATAAAGCCAATTGAAACTATAAACATTTTTCTTTGAAAACATAAACCAATGTAGCAGATGCTGAAATTGGGAGCAATTTTGTTAAAATTTATCAAAGAAAATGGAAAGAAGAAAAGTTCACTTTAATTCCACTGGGTAACATAAAAATACATTTTTACTGTCAGATTATTTGCAAGTTATATTTAAAGATACCATCTCTGTGAATATTTATGTACTGTTAACATGACTCCTAGTAGTCAGAAATTTGTGTTCAGCTGTCACTCACGGTAGCTACTTCAGACTTTCTGCTTTAAAAAAAATCGTTGAACAGTTTAGCATCTTTCTTCAAGGACATTCTTTTATAGGATGTCAAGGAGCACCCTGAATAAACACAAGATAAAACTTTATGTTTCCTTTCAGAGGACAGTAACCACCCCATAAAAACTTCAATTATAGTTTCCATGATATATTTTGGATGAGGTTGGGGTAGGCTTGAGCTTGGACAATGTTTCAAAACCCTATTTCATTTTATTAAAACACAAATAAAAAATTGTAATCAGAAACATTAAACAAAATTTCTAATGCTATGTTTTACTCTTGAGTCAAATGGAGTTATTGTTAATATTGAAGAGATTTAGATTTTTCATTTAAAATAAGTGTTGTACCTACCACACTGGGTTTCTCAGACCATTTTTAAAACACTTACTGTCTTTTTAAGTTTAAATATTTTTTGACTTACAGAAAATTGGCAGAGATACTGCAGAGAGCTCTCATATGCTGAACACCCAGTTTCCTTATTATTAGCATTTTAAATTAAGTTGATTTGTTATAATTAATAAACCAATATTGATACATTATTATTAATGAAAGTCTGTACTGTATTAATATTTCCTTATTTTTTACCTATTGTCATTTTTATTTTCCAGGATCTCACCTAGGATGCCATATTAGATTTAGTTATTTTTCTCTTTAGGATTGGCTGCAACACTTTTTCAGGCATTCTCGTTTTTGATAACCTTGACAGTTTTGAGGAGGACTGGTCATGTATTTGGAGAATATCCCTTATGGATACCTTCTCATGTTTAAACTGATTTTTTATTTTTATTTATTTATTTTTTTAAGGAAGATCATAGAGGTAAAATGACATTTTCATTTCATCATATCAGATATATACTGTCAACATGATTGATCGCTGATGCTGTTGATCTATCAGCTTTGAGATAGTGCTTCTTAGTTTTCTTCACTGGAAAGTTATTATTTTCCCATCTTTTTATATTGTATTCCTTGGAAGAAAGTCACTATGTGCAGCCCACTTTAAAGGGAAGGCATTACAACCACCACCTGAATAAGAGTTTCTACCTAACTTGATTGGTGTTTTCCTTGATGAGATACTTCTCTTCTCCACATATATTTATTTACTCAGTTATTTACAATACTATGAATGTATTTTACACCATTAATTTTACACATTGGGATAGAAGCTATTATGACATGATTGATTTTGCTACTCAAATTGTGATAGTTTTATCATTGGGAGCTGTTTCCCGTTGTTTCTATGTGCCTTTGATACACCACCATCATTGTGTGCAGGTTTTTGTTTTGGTTTGGTTTTGGTTTTGATTTTTTTAATACCTTCTTACTTTCTAGAACTGCAGGATTCTCTAGGCTCATTTTGTATATTTCATGGCTCAGGCACTGAATCACCATTTTCTCCACGGAGCACTTGTACCTTGTATTGGAGAATAACATCAGAAATCAAGATCTAGATGTGTTCTCGATTTCTTAAAGGTGTTTTCACTTTTAAGTGGTAGCTTAAATACTGAGTACACACGGACACAAAGAAGGGAACAAAAGACACAGAAGCCTGCTTGAGGGTGAAAAGTGAGAGGGGAATGAAGATAAAAAACCTACCTATCGGGTACTATGTTTATTACCTGGGTGACAAAATAATTTGTACACTAAACCCCTGTGACATGGAATTTACCTATACGGCAAACCTTCCTATGTATTCCCAAACCTAAAATAAAAATTTTAAAAAACCGGAATGCTAGGTGTGCTTATTGTTACAAGAAAATCAATGCTTCTAGGCTCTCTCAACTGACAAAGTAAGGAAATACATATGCAAATACAAACCCATACATACCCTACACATTATCTATCATCTATCTAAATTTACATAAGATGAAACATGAATTGATACCGATTTCTCCAACTCTAATTGAATACCACAGACATCATTCTAGCGGTCTCATCTTGTTGGTTTGTTAACTTCCACCATAAAAGTGAGAAACCTGCCTTGTATAAGAAGACTATGTTCAGCTTTGAAAGAAAGTGCAAAATCATTTTCCAAAGTAGATGTACCAAGTGTTCAATTTACTCAATTATTCAATGCAAATATACATGTACAGGATTTCCAGATTGTTAACATACGCCCTGTGGGGACAAGATATGATCTTGTACTGTGCAGAGTTTATGTACAGATTATATTGCCTTCAGTCTTACAGAATCCAACCTTCTCCAAAGTTGCTTAGGTCATCACTATTTCTGCATTGCCTTCAGGTAGGTTGCTTCATACATTGGTAAATACAGTTAGATTCTTTTATCACACTCAACACTCCATCCTGGGATTCCTTGACTTCCTATTTCTTAATAATTTGCATTTATCAGCTTTTTATGTTCTATGCTGCAAAGTGCAATAGGTTTTGACAATTGCATAGTAGTATGAATCCATCATTATGGTGTTATATAGAATAATTTCAATGCCCTAAGAAAATGCATGTGCTTTATGAATTCAGCCTCTGCCCAAACCCTTGACAAACACTGCTTTATTTATAGTTTCTATTGTTTTGCCAATAAATTGCAATCATGTAGTAGATAGACTTTACAGAATGCCTTTCTTCATTTAGCAGTATTCATTTAAGATTCATCATGACTTTGAATAGCTTGATAGCTTATATCTATCTATTGCTGAATAATATTACACAGCATATTTTTCTGTTCCATGTTTAAGAATATATTGGTTGTTTCCAGTTTATTGTGATGATGTATAAAGCTGTTGTTAATATCTACATAAAGATTTGTGTGGGGACAATTTTTCAAATCACTGGTTAAGTAACTAGGATCACAATGGCTGGATTGTAAAATAAGCCTATGTTCAGCTTTGAAAGAAACTGTCAAACTATATCCAAAAGTGAATGTAGCAGTTTACATTCCCACCAGCAATGAATGGAGCACTAGTTGTTCTGAATCTACAGCAGTTGATATTGTTTATTCATTTTTACTTTAGCTATTCCAATAGGTGTGATGTTATACCTTATGGATTTAATTCGCATTTCAAATAACAAATAATGTTGATCATCTTTTCATCTGTGTATCCTCTTCCATGAGGTGTCAATTTAGACCTTTTGCCTATCTTGTAATTGTGTCATTTGTTTAGTTTTAGGTGTTCTTTGTGTATTTTTTAGTGCTTAGTTTTAGGTGTTCTTTGTGTATTTTAGATACAAGTCATTTTGGGAAAAAAAAAAATGACTGTTTCTAGTTGAGGAGATTAACTGCTGGTTCAAAACCTATATGTGATTTTTTAGACCTGACCACAGGCAACTACAAAGGCTTTACCTGGCAGGACTCATGGGAATAAACTGCCCTCCCACAGACCAGACTGGGTGCACAGCCAGTTCATTACAGTCTCTGAAGGGAGTTACAGTTGAGAACTCAGGGCCTCTTAACTGGTCAGGCTCTTACCGTATTTAAATTCCTAGTGTCTTCATTCCTAGATCTCTTTATCTGAGGTCTAGGACAGAGAGATCTTCTTCAGGTACCTCTGCTGAGACCTCCTGGAGGAGCAGAAGGTGGGAAAACTTCAAGATATGCTTTTTTCCCACTTTGACTCAGCACAGTGATTTTTCACTCCTAGCTCTTCCTCCTCATCCTGCCCCTGACACCAGGGTCTATAAAGCTGTCTGACCCTATTGTTTGCAACATCCTCAAGAGAGAAATGATCCACCTCTCTGTGCAACACAAACGCCTCCACCTGTGTGCCTTTCCGTGGGAGAAGTGAGACAGAGAGTTGGGGCTTCCTTCGGTTTTAGACTCCTGCTTATGCCTTCACAATATGTGATTAAAGGTTTAACTCCTTTATTTTTAACTTGTTGCTTTAATTGGATCCTTCAACACTTGCTTTAATTGGAGTCCCCTGATTCTAGGTTTTATTTCTCTTTACAGTGTATTTCAGGGAAACATAGATATTAATTTCTAAAAAGTCCAACTTATCAATTTTTTTCTTTTTTTATCTCTCAGGATTGTGTTTTCAGTATTGTGTTGAAAAACTTGTCACCAAAACCAAGGTCACATAGATTTTCCCTTATGTTTTATTTTGTAAATATTATAGTTTCACCTTTTACTTTTAGGTCTATGAGCCATTTTGAGACAATTATTAAGAATATGATTGGGTCTCTGCACAGATACTTTTTTTTCCTTTTTGCACATGGATATCCCATTGTTACAGAAACATTTGTTATAGTCTATTCTTTCTTTTTTTGGGGGGGGAAGCTATTTATTTATTTATTATTCTTTTTTAATTATACTTTAAGTTCTAGGGTACATGTGCATAACGTGCAGGTTTGTTACATATGTATACTTGTGCCATGTTGGTGTGCTGCACCCATCAACTCGTCAGCACCCATCAATTCATCATTTATATCATGTATAACTCCCTTGGCTTTCAAACATTGTCGAAAATTAATTGATTGTATTTTATTGGTTTGTTGCCGGAAATCAATTCTGTCCAATTTACCTATGTTTCTATTATTTTATGAATAATATCCTGTTTTGATTCTTATAACTGTATGATTAATGTAGAAATTGAATAGTGTGAGTGTTTTTATATTTTTGAGCAGTATCTTGTAGCTATTCTAGGCATTTTGCCTTTCTATATAAACTTTAGAACAGGTTTATTAACATCAATCATAGTCTGTTGGGATTTTGATTGGGATTGCACGAAATGCACAGGCCAAGCTGGAAAGAATTAACATTTTAATAATATCAAATCTTTCAATCCATGAACATGGAATATTTCTCCATTTATTTAATTATTTATTGATTTTTTTCACCATATTTTGTAGTTTTCTGCAAACAGATTCTGGACATATTCTATTAAATTATGTAAAGATTAGAACTTCCCTCTGCTTCTATTTTCTGAGAGATTTTGTAAAAATTGGTATTATTTTTCCTTAAATGTTTGTTAAAATTATCTAGTAAAACCATATGTCTCTGGTGCTCTCTCTTGTGGAAAATTTGTGATTATTTAATTTATTTAATATATTTTGGAATATTCAAGGTATTATTTCTCCATTTTTCATTTTTGGTAGTCTTTTAAGAAACTGTTTCATTTTGCCTAAGGCAGAAAATTGGTGGCTTTGAGATGTGTGTTGTATTTTTTATTTAAATTTTACTGCCCATCAGTTGAGAGTGATGGATCCCTCTCACTCTGATGTTGTAATTTGGGTCATCTCTTCTTTTTCTTTATTATTCTGGAATAGGGGTTTTTGAATCATATCATTCTTCTTAAAGAAAAAGTTTTAACTTTTTTTTAATTTTAGTTTTTATTTTTGTGAGTACATAGTAGACGTATATATTTATGAGGTACGTGAGATGTTTTGATACATACATGCATTATGTAATCATCACATTATGGAGAATGGGGTATCCATCCTCTCAAGCACTTATCCTTTGTTTTAAAGAACAAGATTTTGGTTTCATTTTATTTGTTTTGTATTTTAATATTCTTGATATTTTTCTAATATTAACTTTAATTTTATACTACTTTCTGACTGCCAACTCAGTCTTTATTCTCTAGTTTCTTAGAGACTTAGGTTATTGATTATAGATCTACCATATTTTCTAATATATGAATTTAGTTCAGGAAATTTATCCTAAGCATTGCTTTTCCTACACTGTGCAAATTTTGATTAATTTTATTTTTATTTTTGTGTCAGTTTATTGCTGCAGAAGCTTCTGTTCCAGGTAAGCAGATGTTGGCCGTGACTCTCTGGAGTTATCTATCACCCCAGATATTAGATTATAACTTTGCCTTGCAAATTCAATTCTCTGTTGGTCAAAGAAAATTAATCGATTTTAAGTTTTTCCAATTCATCTTGTTTTAAAGATAGAAGTCATGACTTCCAAGCTTTTTAAATGTCAGAGCTGAAACTAGAAGGCCACAATTATATATTTTAAGAACATAAAATGTCTCCCTTATTCCTACTATACAATTGGCTATAAATACTTGTCAGCTATGCTTTCTTCCTTCGATAAACCTAATGGCATACAACCACTAGTTCCAGGTACTCAGCAAGGTGTCTAAGATTTAGTAACAACACAACTTGACCTTTGTTTTCCAGGAGACTTTAAAGCTTTTATTCACCTTTTACATTATACCAAGTAGTTTTCACAGCTGCAGAGAAGTCACTCTTCATCTTTCCAATTAGAGTTGTTATACTCAAATGGTACTTGCATTCAGTATGCAATTTTATCATTTCACTCTGCTATAAATGACAGTTACCCAAGCTACCAGTTAACAATAGAAATAATATGTAGGAGCATCACACTAGAGAAAACTTCAACAAACTAGAGTTAGAGCACAAATAATTGAATGAGAAGCTTCTGAATTTTTAAAATATTATTCAATGTTATAGAAGTGTTTCTCTTTCATATTTACCTAAGCCCATTCTCTGAGTCATATGTCAGGCACTTAATAATAGTTTCTTGTGTCTTGTGCATCTGTAACTGAGTTCCTAAATATAGAAGCTATCATCTGGTACAATTATACTACTGATTGCTATAAAGTTCACAGAAATTTCAGAAAATCTCTTCAAAAATCCATTATCCTGTGTTGTGTGTTAGATTAATCCTAAGTACTGTATTTTATGTAGTGGATAAATTTGGATTTTATAATTAATAGCTACTTTTCCTATAATATATGAAGGGATATTAATGAATAGAATAGATAGTAAAAACAAGACAAAACAAAGCAAAATGATAAGAACCTTTACATGTTCAGATTTTAAAAAAAAACTTTAGAATTGATTTTGGAATGACATAGTCTACAAGACAGTTTGTTCCACTGGCAAGTGAATTCAATTATATTTTTCCAAGAATTGAATTCAATTTTGAGTTAAATAGCCCATTTACCTGTCATTTCTCAGAACCTCTGAAACTGTTTCACTTTTTTTTTTTTTTTTTTGAGACAGAGTCTCGCTCTGTCGCCCAGGCTGGAGTACAGTGGCCGGATCTCAGCTCACTGCAAGCTCCGCTTCCCGGGTTTAGGCAATTCTCCTGCCTCAGCCTCCCGAGTAGCTGGGACTACAGGTGCCCGCCACCTCGCCCGGCTAGTTTTTTGTATTTTTTAGTAGAGACGGGGTTTCACCGTGTTAGCCAGGATGGTCTTGATCTCCTGACCTCATGATCCGCCCGTCTCGGCCTCCCAAAGTGCTGGGATTACAGGCTTGAGCCACCGCGCCCGGCCCTGTTTCACTTTTTACATCTACACTTTCAATTAGAAAGAAAATTTTGATCTGAGGCAAACAAGAAGATTCAGCTTTAAGTCCAGTTTTATTCTGCTGTTTCCAAAATTCAGAGGGAATTTAAGTTAAATCTTGTAGTCAGACACCCTTTAGATAACTAGCTTAAGACATGCTCTCTCATTCTCTGGTGTTAGTTCCTTTCTGAAACACTTCTAACATCATCATTCTTGTTTACATTTTGTTGTTTTACGAATATATCGCTTCTCTTGTAATGTATTTTCTTGTGTATCTATGGAAAATTTTAGAAGATTGAAAGTATCTTTTATGATGATTTCGTTTAAATAAAGCCATTAAAGAGGTATTTTAAATTAATCTGTGGTTCATGCCCATCTTCTCTGGAAGAAGTTCAAATTGTAGTTTTGTTATTTAGTAAATACGTGACCTTGACAACTCACTTAACCTACCATTGCTTCAGTTTCTTCATCTGCAAACAAAAACTAACGATAAACTGTTTAGCTACTAAACAGAGTACTTATCAGATTAAATGACTTAATATAAGTAAAGTTATCTGAGGGTACTGGTTAAGAGCATAGATTTTTAAAAACTAAACCAAGAACGTAGTGCAAGATCTACTTTTAGGCAGAGATAGATTCCAAATCATATTAACTTTTCTACTTGTGCCTGGAGTAATTATTTTTCCTCCTACTTTAAAAAAATAAGCCATTAAGCCATTTCTGATTTACATAAAATAGTGTCATTCTAGTCTGATTTCTTTATTTTTCTTGTAGGCACCTAAAACAATGACACCCATCTTTGATTCTCTCAGGTCTTATAATGGAAATGGTCTCCTTTTGCCTCTGGCATAATGATACTTTCTTTACTTGTGTTTCATATCACATCTGTTTCGTTCAGTCTCCCTCTCTTTCTCTTTCTCTTCCTCCCTCCTTTCTTTCTCTTCCTTTTCTCCTTTACTTCCTCTCCTTGACCCTTAACTCTTTATTTTTTCTTCCCACTCAAGCTTCTTGAGTTGTCTATGCTTGCTTGTTACGTTTATTTTATTTCTTTCTTTCACCCTTCAATTGACTGTTGTCTGTTTGCATCCCAAAACACATATTAATGTTGTTCTCTAAGATCTCCATTGACCATTTCAATCTTTAACCTACTTTAAATCTCTGCATTATTTTTCACTGTATGCCATTCATTTCATCTTGATATGTTTTCTAATGGGACAACAACCTTATCTAGTTAGCTTCAAAGTATCTGAGATTCGACTTCAAGGATGACAATTTCCTTACCTTTTCTATCAATAATCAAGATATTCCTTTCTAGTTCTCTCTTTCCTCTGGCATAGCCCACTCTCCTTGGGCAATGCTACTTACATCTATAGTTTTAATTATTTCCAAATCTACACCTTCATGACTTCTCACTCTCTCTTGAGAGCCATGTATTCAACTGTCTTTGGTGTTTTATTTTTTCTAGATGCTTAGTAGTTCCATTATGCTCCAACAATTTTGGCTGCTCATTTTAGGACAATTAATTTGGGAAAGAACTTTAATTTGGGGCACAGCCACTTAATTATACTTCCCAAAATATAGATAACATGTACACCTCTTGATAAAGTGACTATCTGTTAAAATACTTTTGCACTACAAGATGAACTTGATATAGCATGGTATATAAGATACTCCGTGACATAACCCCTGCTTGTAAATCTCAGCAATCCTTGTTAAATTTAGGTCTTCTATGAATATGGTAAGTGTAAAAACCTGCCCATACTCTGCCCTTTTCCACCTTAATCTTTAAACTTAAAGTGTCTTATTACATCATTTATAGTCTCACTGATTGAAACTACTCTAAAGGCCGGGCGCGGTGGCTCAAGCCTGTAATCCCAGCACTTTGGGAGGCCGAGACGGGCGGATCACGAGGTCAGGAGATCGAGACCATCCTGGCTAACACGGTGAAACCCCGTCTCTACTAAAAATACAAAAACTAGCCGGGCGAGGTGGCAGGCTCCTGTAGTCCCAGCTACTTGGGAGGCTGAGGCAGGAGAATGGCGTAAACCCGGGAGGCGGAGCTTGCAGTGAGCTGAGATCCGGCCACTGCACTCCAGTCCGGGCAACAAAGCGAGACTCCGTCTCAAAAAAAAAAAAAAAAAAAAAATTCTCTAAAATAGAATAAGTAGTCGATGAATTTTTTTCTAAGTCATTAGCTATTGAAGGTTTCCAAAATTATGCCATTAATGGCTCAACCATTAAAATATTCATTATTTTTTATATTCAGAAACATAGGTGAATAGTGTATTTATCTTGTAGTCTTAACTTAGAACGTGACAGTAAATAGTTAATTATATGTCAACTATGGCATTATTAGGCAACTTTTTATAAAGAAAACTGAGCTTCAGTTACAATAGAAACTTGGATTTTTACTTCTATTTTGTAGATTCCACATTTTGTTTCTTTTCAGAGTACTAGTTACAGAGTACTAGTTACAGAGTACTAGTTTGTTTCTTTTCAGAGTACTAATTATAAATACTATTTATAATTAGATCTGGTGTCCAGATGTGCAAACTTCCTTAAATTAAATGTTACTTTTGTTTTCATCAATTTGTTTTCATTATATGAGAAAGCATATTAGAGTGGCTATTAAAGATCTAATGTATTCCATTTACTGTGACATTTTTTTCAACCCAAAAGCTGTTTTGCTATTATGTATTATTTAGTTAAGGCCTTAAATATAATATATTTTATCTTTTTTTTAACTTTTATTTTAAGTTTTGGAGTACAAGTGCAGGTTTGTTACATAGGTAAACTTTGGTCATGAGTTTGTTTTACAGATTATTTCATCAAACGGGTATAACTTAATATGCATTAGTTATTTTTCTTGATGCTCTTCACACCCTCCACCCTCCAAAAGACTTCAGTGTGCATTGTTCCACTCTGTGTATCTATATGTCTCAACATTTAGCTCCCAATTTAAGTGAGAACATGTGGTAATTGGTTGTCTGTTCCTGTGTTAGTTTGTTAGAAATAATGGCCTCTAGCTCTATCCGTGTTCCTGCAAAGAACATGATCTTATTTTTCTCAATTGCTGTGTAGTATTCCACAGCATAAATGTACCACATTTTCTTTATCCAGTCTATCACTGATGGACATTTAGGTTGATTCTATGTCTTTGCTATTGTGAAAAGTGGTGCAATGAACATTCACATGCGTGTATCTTTATAATAGAATGATTTATATTTCTTTGGGTACATACCTGGTAATGGAGTTGCTGGGTTAAGTAATATTTCTGTATTTAGGTTTTTGAGGAATCACCACAGTGTCTTCCACAATGACTGACTAGCAGGGGTGAATCTCTTAAGTTGAAATGTTTATAGCAAAGAAAAAATAAAGAAATACATACCTGTACTCTAAGAGTAATTTATTGATGAGAAAAAAATTGGTAAGATAGGTACATAAAAAATTCTATAAGGAACTCACAAAAAGAAGACAATAAAAAGAAAAATGGTAAGTGACTTTTCAAAATTTTGATATATATGTTTAGCTGGTAATTATAACAAGGCTTATATTTCTTCAAGGATTATTCTCGTAATTATTCTTATATATCTCAATGGTAGGTAAAACATGGTGAGTAAAAACAAGAAAACAAAACAAAACAAAAATAAAACCTACAGATTTGGTGTTATGTGTACCAGGTTTGAATCCTAGTTACAGTATTTATTGATCATAGGGCTGTGGCTAGGATATTTAACATCTCTTAGCCTCATTCTCCTCATTAATAAAATAAAATTAAAGTAAGATTTTAAGGTTAATATAAAAATAAAGTGAGGTTGACCTGGAGCATTGTAACTTACTTGTTAATTTTCTTCCCATCTGTAGTAATAAAAATATGATTATCTTTTTTCTTAATTAATACTTAGGAAATGTGTTCTATTTTTTTCTCTGAATTTTGAATGTATTCATATGGAATCCTAAAAGGAAGTTGAAATGTTATTTTTTGTAGTAATTGTTGCAAAGTGATTATTTTAAATTAATTATGCCCAAATATTAAGCTTTTGTTTTTAAGATTTGGTAGTTGTTAATCATTAGAGGTAGGTTGGAGATGGCTCATTACCAGTCTAAAACGAAGGAACCTCAGTTTCAATTTTGCCATACTACATACATTCATAAGAAGATAAGCAGTAACATTTTTATATCTAAATCTGTCATCTGGGGTGAATGTCAGCTGTTTTTCCCCTGTGGTACCCAAAAGCACTAAGATAGTTTGGAATTTTGTTCCCCCCAAATCTCATAGGGGCAATGTAAGAATAGTCTAACACAGAAAATTGGTACTGAGTAATGAAGCATTGCTATAAAGATACCTGATAATGTGTAAGCAGCTTAGAAACTGGATAACAGGGCTGGGCACGGTGACTCACACCTGTAATCCCAGCACTTTGGGAGGCCAAGGAGGGTGGATCATGAGTTCAGGAGATAGAGACCATCCTGGCTAACATGGTGAAACCCCATCTCTACTAAAAATACAAAAAATTATCTGGGTGTGGTGGTGGGCACCTGTAGTACCAGCTACTCAGGAGGCTGAGGCAGGAGAATGGCGTGAATCCAGGAGGCAGAGCTTGCAGTGAGCCAAGATTGCACCACTGCACTCCAGCCTGGGCAACAGAGACAGATTCTGTCTCAAAAAAAAAAACAAAACAAAACAAACAAACAAACAAAAACTGGATAACGGGCAGAGGTTGGAAGTTTGTAGGACTCAAAAGAAGATGGAAAAATAAGGGAAATTTTGGCACTTCTTAGAAACTGGTTAAATTGTTGTGATCAAAATGCTGATAGTGATGTGGAGAGTGAAGTCCAGGCTGATGAGGTCTCAGACAAAAATTAGGAACTTATTGGGAACTAGATCAAAGGTCACCCTTGTTATGCCATGGCAAAGAACTTGGCTATATTTTGTTCATGTTCTAGGGATCTGTGAAAGTTTAAACTTAAGAGCAATGACTTAGGGTACCTGGCAGAAGAAATTTCTAAGCAGCAAAACATTTAAGATGTAACCTGGTTGCTTCTAACAACCTATCTCAGATACGGGAGCAAAGAAACGACTAAAAGTTGGAAGTTATAATTAAAGAGAGAGCAGAGTATAAAAATTTGGAAAACTTGCAGCCTAGTCATGTGGCAAAGAAAGAGAAAAAAAAAAACAAGAAAAATCTAAACGTATTATGGAATAACCACTTGCTAGAGATATGAGCATAACTAAAAAGTAGCAAAGTGTGAATAGCGAAGACTATGGTAAAATAGCCTTGAAGACATTTCAGAAATCTTTGAGGCAGCCCCCCCCCATTACAGGTCCAGAGGCTTAAGTCTAAAGAATGGTTTTGTAGGCTAGACAAGGAGTGTCACTGACCTGCACTACGTTGGTAGGCTTCTCGCATCCAGGCCCCTCTGACAGCTTTGACTCAAAGGGCCATGTACAGCTTAGGATGGCAAATCCAGAGGGTACAAGCTGTAAGTCTTGATGGCTTTGAGGTGGTCTTAAGCCTGCAAGTTCGCTGAGTGCAAGAGGAAGCCTGATAGCCTCTGCTCAGATTTCAGAAGATGTGTGAGAAAGCCTATGTGCCCAGGCAGAATTCTCTGCAGGGACAGAACCCTCACAGAGAACTTCCAGTAAGGCAGTGTCAAGGGCAAATGTAGTGTTGGAGGTAACACACAGAGTCTCCACTGGGGCACTGCCTGGTGGAGTTATAGGAAGGGGGCTGCCACCTGCCAGACCCCAGAATGACAGATTCACTGGTAGCTTGCACCCTGTACCTGGAAAAGCCACAGGTACTCAACTCTAACCCATGTAAGCAGCCGCAGGACCTGTACTCTGCAAAGCCACAGAGGTAGAGCTTTCCAAGGCCTTGGGAGCTCACCCTTGCACCAGTGGGCCCTGGACGTGGGACATGGAGTCAAATGAGATTATTTTGGAGCTTTAAGATGTAATGACTGCCTTGCTAGGTTTTGAACTTGTATGTGGCCTGTTACCCCTTTCTTTTGGCCAATTTCTCCCTTTTGGAATAAAAATGCTTATCCAATGCCTGTACCCCCATTGTATCTTGGAAGTAACTTGTTTTGGTTTTCCTGGTTCATAAATGGAAGAAACTAATCTCAGATGAGACTTTGGACTTTCGACATTTCAGTGATGCTGATGATTCTATTTTGCAATGTGAGAAGAACATGAGATTTGGGGACCAAACGTGGAGTGACGTAAGTTGAATATTGGTTCTCCCAAACCTCACGTTAAAATGTAATCACCAATTTTGGAGGGGGGTGGGGATTGGTGGGAGGTGATTGGATCATGGGGGCAGATTTCTCATGAATGGTTTAGTACCACCCTCTTGGTGCTGTTCTCACAATAGTGAGTGAGTTTTCAGAGTTCCAATTGTTTAAAAGTGTCTGGCACCTTCCCATCTCTCTCTCTTGCTCCTTCTTTCACCATGTAATGTGGCTGCTGCCTCTTCACCTTCCATCATGAGTGAAAGCTCCCTAAAGTGTTTCTTTATGGCAATGCAAGAATGGCCTAACACAGATACTATCATTGAAAAATTCACCTGATTCTACAAGTAGGGTTAGACTAAATAATCAGGCAGTCTGAGGTGATAAAAGGTATTCTTGGAACCAATAAGTCAGCTCAGAATCAGTTAAAAGTCAAATGGAGGATGCTATCCCTTAGTCTACAGGGCGAGGTTTCACTTGATTCTTATGCCTTGACCATACAAAAGTGTGAAGGTTGTAGGAACTATTTTAAATAAAACAGCTTGAACACTAGTAATTTCATTAATGGGGATCCATTTTTAACATTCATTATGCTAATTTACTCAACATTCAGTAAAGCTCCTGACGTTGAGTCAAGATGTAGATGTTAGACGAGATCAGGTGCGTTCAGGGTGGTATGGCCGTAGACAAAATGTAGATGTTAGAAATGCTTGGTGAATTTACTTCTGCAGTATGGACTTCCTAACTTTTAATGTTAGCTGACCCCCTGGGGAAAATGATTGCAGGAATATGTCAACTAGATCCCCATAGTGTCTAGATTAACACAAATGCACATACATTGATTTAACATGGTCAATTCTGAAATATTTGAATATAAATTATAGGCCTTATATCATTGTACCTTTAATCATATTTTCCAAATAGCAAAATTAAGTCAAAACTGGCTTATAAAATCCAGATTGTAATGTCCATTGGATTTACAGAAGTATCAGATGGATAATAGATTGATCTTAATTTTGCCCTTTAAATTAAATGCCAGAGTAGTATAAACCTGGGAGAATGTAAATTTGGGAACCAGAGTTGTATCCTCTTATCTTCTCTCACAATAATAGTCTTCAAAATTGCAAGAAATAATCCTAGCACTTTGGGAGGCCAAGGCAGGTGGATGGCTTCAGTCTAGGAGTTCAAGACCAGTCAGACAATGTGCAAAAATGCATGTCTCTACAAAAATGTGAAAATTAGCCAGCCATCGCGGCATGTGCCTATAGTCCCAGCTCCTCAGGGCGCTGAGGGAGGAGTATTGCTTGAATCTTGGAGGTTGAGGCTGCAGTTATCCATAATTGACTGAGCCACTGCACTCTAGCCTGGGTGACAGAGCAAGAATTTGTCTAAAAAAAAAAAAAAAGCAACAAAAAGAGTGCCAAATATAGGATGTTATCTCATGGAAATAGCATGAAAAAGGATGATCTACATGAGTTGATTCACTAGTTGTATCTATTAAAAATAACCACTTCATATAAACTAATACTACCTAATATTATTGA
This sequence comes from Trachypithecus francoisi, assembly GCF_009764315.1. Taxonomy (NCBI): domain Eukaryota; kingdom Metazoa; phylum Chordata; class Mammalia; order Primates; family Cercopithecidae; genus Trachypithecus; species Trachypithecus francoisi. The sequence continues at coordinate 69,001,552 of NW_022681472.1, forward strand.
TAGCTTACTCATGTCAGATGTTATTCCTGACCTTTTACATATAGTATTCATTCCTCAAAATAATCTCATAAATTACATACTATAAACATTATTTGATGAAGATAAAACCACTGAGGCAGAGAGCATTTAAGTAACTTACTAAAGTCTAACAGTTAAAGAATTGATAATGTAGAATTAAAACCTAGTGATGTGGCTCCGGAAGCCATATTCTCCAATGCTACAATACATTGATTATGTCACAGTGTGTCTATGGGGCTGACTTCATGGACCTATGACCTGTCCAGTTGCACAGGGTACCATGCTCACATGGATCTGCTCTTGGTTAATGCTGTGCTGCTGCCATTTTGGAATTCTTTTTTTTTTTTTTTTTTTTTTTTTTTTTTGAGACGGAGTCTCGGTCTGTCGCCCGGACTGGAGTGCAGTGGCCAGATCTCAGCTCACTGCAAGCTCCGCCTCCCGGTTCCCGCCATTCTCCTGCCTCAGCCTCCCGAGTAGCTGGGACTACAGGCGCCCGCCACCTCGCCCGGCTAGTTTTTGTATTTTTAGTAGAGACGGGGTTTCACCGTGTTAGCCAGGATGGTCTCGATCTCCTGACCTCATGATCCACCCGTCTCGGCCTCCCAAAGTGCTGGGATTACAGGCTTGAGCCACCGCGCCCGGCCTGGAATTCTTAATAATTTGCAACAAAAGACCCCACATTTTCATTTTGAATTGAACCCCACAAATTATGTAGCCAAACCTGTGTATGACTGCCTTGGCCATGAAATAATACACTTCATAGGTAGAAATGATATGAGGAAGTTCCTCTCACCGACAATCATTAGAATGTGTAATTCAAACCAGTGGGAGAAAAATGAAACTGTCACTAAATAAGATATTAATTACACTCTTTATAAGCAAATAATGAATTGTTCTTTATCACAAATAAACATAAACCAAGTCGTCTCACAACTTCCTGATGAGTGTAAGTAAGCACAAGAATATAATTACTTATCTTCATACTTACCATAAAAGGGAATATTCAAGAAATCTTAATATATTGGGAGTTTCAAACATACTTCTGTTGCCAAAATATTATTGGAGGAATGAGAGTCTATTGTTGAAAACTTAGAAAATAAAAAGACATAGTGCTTAGCAGTAAAATATCAAATTAAATCTAATTAGTAAATATGTTATTCTTCTCACCTGTTAATATTAACAGCAAAGTTACATTAATGTTTTCAAGAGCTGGAAAAAGACACCATGAACTGTGCATTACCATAAAAATTTGAGGTAATATTACAAAACCTAGTTTTAAAAATATTCATAAATGTAGTTTTCACTGATTAGTAATTTAATTTTTTAAATAAATAAATGCCTGAAATTTAAAACAGCATTATTGTAAAATTATAAATGTTTCTTTTATTTTGCTGAGTAAAACAAATGAGCAAAATTCAATTCTTGTTACAGAAGTGTTATATTTCTGAGTACATTTATAAGAGAGATTTCTGGATTTAATTTTCCTCATCTAAGCCATGTAGCTTAGCAATAGTGTCATTTGGAATAAATATATTTTCTTTACAAACTAGCTAATGCAGATTTTATGGATGAATAATTTACATAAGTTTTGTTTCTGCCACCTTGTATTTATTGAAGTTTTATTTGACACCACATGATACATTTATGTATGATCACTTGGATTTTATCTTTCAAGGTAATTTGCCTTACATCTTATTGAGTTCCAATTAATCAAAGTAAGAAGTGACTTCCGATAATCATAACCCTGAAATATATAAAAAACCGATTTGGCATGTGCAATTACTCATTTCAGACATTCTTTTACATTTGAATCTAAAATTCGTGTACAAAATTTTATAAAATAAACCAAAGTAACTCTCTATAAATATTCAACATCTGCTATTTTTAAAAGCCTGAACTCATTTCACTAATTGTCATGTGCTGATGTGGAAAATAACTGAAAGATCAGTTTCTTCCAGGATGTGCAGGTTAGCCAATATAAAGCCTGTTCAACAACAGCAAGACACAAAAGTAGCTATAAATCATTGAATTAAATCTTATTACAGTCTAAGTGTTTCTCCTCTAATGATACTCACATAATTCTTATTGTATAATTTAAAAATATTAGAATAATTAAAATGATGTAGAATGCATATCTCTTAGAAGCATTAGAGTATTGTTAATTCTGACAGATTTCTATAATCCAGGTCACAGTCTTCTTTTCAGACTGTGTGATTATCTTACTTATGACTTATTCCTAATGTAAACAATATCTCCATGGAGAAAACATATTACTATTTAATGGAACATTTAAAAAGCATTAAATTTGTTCATATTGTTGGATAAAGAACAATATTACAGTGTATATTAAGCACCAATCCTATGCATAGTACTTTGGTAAAATTAAAAGGACCAGAAAGAAAAAACATAACTATATTGCAATTGAGATGGTATTAAAAATCATAAGTAGAAAAACAAAGCAATGTCTTATAACTGACATTGAACCAAATAGACTCTCATTGCTATGGAACACAAAAGAGGAAGAAAAGTGTTGATATGAAATACCTATGTCTAGATACTGGCTTCTTGATGATTTTTTATCTTTTATTCCTTATCGTATTCATTCCTTCAGTTATTTAAATATCCAGAAAGGGTTTTTGGACATCTTCGAGTAGAGAATGCTTAAGTAATTATGTAATATGGATCTGAGGATATGAACTTTATGATTAATTCCTGTAAATAAGTTATGAAGTTTCTGTTATAGTGGTCATAAATGTAGGTAAGAATCCATTATGTGTCTGGGTGGGAGTACAGAATGGAGAGCTAAAGATTATCTCTGATTACATATGAAAGTTCCACTGTAAAGTTATTGGTCAATGTTTTCTGGGGAAAGCACTTTAACATAGGCAAAGTCTTTCTAACCTAAAGAAATTTAGAGTTAAATATAGGGAAAAAAAATCAAAACAACATTTTGATATTTTGTGTATTTTGTGTTTCTTTTTTTACCTGCAATGTATGAAATGTGTTTCTTTTGTTTTGAGTTCTTGGGCAGACCAAAGGGTAAAATATCCAAGCTGAGATATAACTGCCAAACAAGGTCACTAAACCCAGCTACAGGAGATGCATAGGGTTTTGACTGACATACATTCATCTGATTCCTTCCACCTTGAAGTCTGTGATGAAGTAGCAAGGCAAAAATGTTCAATCTTTCTCCTGTCTTCTTCGGATTCATTAACATATCATATCCTTGAAGTAATTGCTGTCTCATTGATGTCTCATTTGATTTATCTAAAAGAACCTTCGGCTGGACATCAATACCCATATTTTTTTAAATGTGTGTTGTTTTATTGGGCCCAGAGACGCTACTTTTCCCTGTGCCATTCTTTGCAAATAACTGAAGTCCACATTAGCTGTTAGATCTGCTATTCCTGGGGCAATTAAGACATCACGAAACTTGTGGCCACAAAACCCTCTGAAGTCATCTGTCTTTGTTCCATCATGACCATAATCAGCAACCAGTGCAGCACCTCCAGTTAGTGCAATGCATTGAGAAAGTTCCTTAGTGATAACACCAGCATCAGGAAACACTTCAACGTGATCGCTTGTTTAATCTAGTAACTTCAGCCATTGAGATAATCTACTGTAATTGTGATTTGAATTAAAATTTCGATTGTGAATAAAATGGAGCTATTTATTTCACAAATATATAATGTTATTGCAGTATTTAAGACTATAAGGGCCCCTTATATTGATAAAGCTAACACTTACTTGGGAAGGTTTTGGTAGTCAGGCAATTGAAGCACATTTAATGGAAATATTAGCTGGGCATAATGGTATGCATCTGTAGCCCCAGCTACTCTGGAGGGAAAGTTGGGAGTGTGACTGAGCCTAGAAGTTTGAGGCTGCAGTGAGCTGTGATCAGGAAATTGCACTCCATTTCAGTCAAAATATGCTGAAATTTATAAATTAAAATAATTTATAAGTGAATATCAAACATTTGGAAAAAATTCACTTTTAAAAGTTGTAATGTTAATAAATCAAATATTAATATTTAAAAGAAATTATGAAGTAATTTTTAATATGCAAAGAAATGTTGTTTTCCAGAACACCTATAAGTTCATATTTACATACAGTCCTGCTCCATGTGTGATATGGATAACATACACTTGACTTTCTTCTCCATCTATGCTTTTTCTATTCTCCTTACCACGAATTCCCCAATTAATACTCTGTTTCCACCTATTGAAATAGTAGTCACGGGGCGGAGCAAGATGGCCAAATAGGAACAGCTCCAGTCTCCAGCTCCAAGCACGAGCGACACAGAAGACAGGTGATTTCTGCATTTTCAACTGAGGTACTGGGTTTATCTCACTAGGGAGTGCCAGACAATCGGTGCTGGTCAGCTGCTGCAGCCCAACCAGCAATAGCTGAAGCAGGACGAGGCATCGCCTCACCTGGGAAGCGCAAGGGGGAAGGGAATCCCTTTTCCTAGCCAGGGGAACTGAGACACACAACACCTGGAAAATCGAGTAACTCCCATCCCAATACTGCGCTTTACCAAGGGTCTTAGCAAACGGGCACACCAGGAGATTATATCCCACACCTAGCCAGGAGGGTCCCACGCCCACGGAGCCTCCCTCATTGCTAGCATAGCAGCCTGTGATCTAAGGGCAAGGCAGCAGCCAGGCTGGGGGAGGGGTGCCCACCATTGCTGAGGCTTAAGTAGATAAACAAAGCCACTGGGAAGCTCGAACTGGGTGGAGCTCACAGCAGCTCAAGAAGCCCTGCCTGTCTCTGTAGACTCCAACTCTGGGGACAGGGCACAGCTAAACAACAACAACAACAAAGCAGCAGAAACCTCTGCAGCGGCAAACGACTCTGTCTGACAGCTTTGAAGAGAGCAGTGGATCTCCCAACAGAGAGGTTGGGATCTGAGAACGGACAGACTGCCTGCTCAAGTAGGTCCCTGACCCCTGAGTAGCCTAACTGGGAGACATCCCCCACTAGGGGCAGGCCGACACCCCACACCTCACACGGTGGAGTATACCCCTGAGAGGAAGCTTCCAAAGCAAAAATCAGACAGGTACACTCGCTGTTTAAAAATATTCTATCTTTGGCAGCCTCTGCTGCTGATACCGAGGCAAACAGGGTCAGGAGTGGACCTCAAGCAATCTCCAACAGACCTACAGCTGAGGGTCCTGACTGTTAGAAGGAAAGCTAACAAACAGGAAGGACACTCACACCAAAACCCCATCAGTTCGTCACCATCATCAAAGACCAGAGGCAGATAAAACCACAAAGATGGGGAAAAAGCAGGGCAGAAAAGCTGGAAATTCAAAAAATAATAGCGCATCTCCCCCTCCAAAGGAATGCAGCTCATCGCCAGCAACGAATCAAAGCTGGACAGAGAATGACTTTGACGAGATGAGAGATGAAGGCTTCAGTCCATCAAATTTCTCAGAGCTAAAGGAGGAATTACATACCCAGTGCAAAGAAACTAAAAATCCTGAAAAAAGAGTGGAAGAATTGATAACTAGAATAATTAATGCAGAGAAGGCCATAAACGAAATGACAGAGATGAAAACCATGACACGAGAAATACGTGACAAATACACAAGCTTCAGTAACCGACTCGATCAACTGGAAGAAAGAGTATCAGCGATTGAGGATCAAATGAATGAAATGAAGCGAGAAGAGAAATCTAAAGAAAAAAGAAGAAAAAGAAATGAACAAAGCCTGCAAGAAGTATGGGATTATGTAAAAAGACCAAATCTACGTCTGATTGGGTGCCTGAAAGTGAGGGGGAAAGTGGAACCAAGTTGGAAAACACTCTTCAGGATATCATCCAGGAGAACTTCCCCAACCTAGTAGGGCAGGCCAACATTCAAATTCAGGAAATACAGAGAACACCACAAAGATACTCCTCCAGAAGAGCAACTCCAAGACACATAATTGCCAGATTCACCAAAGTTGAAATGAAGGAAAAAATCTTAAGGGCAGCCAGAGAGAAAGGTCAGGTTACCCACAAAGGGAAGCCCATCAAACTAACAGCAGATCTCTCGGCAAAAACTCTACAAGCCAGAAGAGAGTGGGGGGCAATATTCAACATTCTTAAAGAAAAGAATTTTAAACCCAGAATTTCATATCCAGCCAAACTAAGTTTCATAAGTGAAAGAGAAATAAAATCCTTTACAGATAAGCAAATGCTTAGAGATTTTGTCACCACCAGGCCTGCCTTACAAGAGACCCTGAAGGAAGCACTAAACATGGAAAGGAACAACCGGTACCAGCCATTGCAAAAACATGCCAAAATGTAAAGACCATCTAGGCTAGGAAGAAACTGCATCAACTAACGAACAAAATAACCAGTTAATATCATAATGGCAGGATCAAGTTCACACATAACAATATTAACCTTAAATGTCAATGGACTAAATGCTCCAATTAACAGACACAGACTGGCAAACTCGATAAAGAGTCAAGACCCATCAGTTTGCTGTATTCAGGAGACCCATCTTACATGCAGAGACATACATAGGCTCAAAATAAAGGGATGGAGGAAGATCTACCAAGCAAATGGAGAACAAAAAAAAGCAGGGGTTGCAATCCTAGTCTCTGATAAAATAGACTTTAAACCATCAAAGATCAAAAGAGACAAAGAAGGCCATTACATAATGGTAAAGGGATCAATTCAACAGGAAGAGCTAACTATCCTAAATATATATACACCCAATACAGGAGCACCCAGATTCATCAAGCAAGTCCTTAGAGACTTAGACTCCCATACAATAATAATGGGAGACTTCAACACCCCACTGTCAACATTAGACAGATCAACAAGACAGAAAGTTAACAAGGATATCCAGGAATTGAACTCATCTCTGCAGCAAGCAGACCTAATAGACATCTACAGAACTCTCCACCCCAAATCAACAGAATATACATTCTTCTCAGCACCACATCACACTTATCCCAAAGTTAACCACATAGTTGGAAGTAAAGCACTCCTCAGCAAATGTACAAGAACAGAAATTATAACAAACTGTCTCTCAGACCACAGTGCAATCAAACTAGAACTCAGGACTAAGAAACTCAATTAAAACCGCTCAACTACATGGAAACTGAATAACTTGCTCCTGAATGACTACTGGGTACATAACGAAATGAAGGCAGAAATAATGATGTTCTTTGAAACCAATGAGAACAAAGATACAGCATACCAGAATCTCTGGGACACATTTAAAGCGGTGTGTAGAGGGAAATTTATAGCACTAAATGCCCACAAGAGAAAGCTGGAAAGATCTAAAATTGACACTCTAACATCACAATTAAAAGAACTAGAGAAGCAAGAGCAAACACATTCAAAAGCTAGCAGAAGGCAAGAAATTACTAAGATCAGAGCAGAACTGAAGGAGATAGAGACACAAAAAACCCTCCAAAAAATCAACGAATCCAGGAGTTGGTTTTTTGAAAAGATCAACGAATTGATACACTGCTAGCAAGACTAATAAAGAAGAAAAGAGAGAAGAATCAAATAGACGCAATAAAAAATGATAAAGGGGATGTCACCACCGACCCCACAGAAATACAAACTACCATCAGAGAATACTATAAACACCTCTACACAAATAAACTAGAAGATCTAGAAGAAATGGATAATTTCCTGGAAACTTACACTCTCCCAAGACTAAACCAGGAAGAAGCTGAAACCCTGAATAGACCAATAGCAGGCTCTGAAATTGAGGCAATAATTAATAGCCTACCAACCAAAAAAATTCCAGGACCAAATGGATTCACAGCTGAATTCTACCAGAACTACAAGGAGGAGCTGGTACCATTCCTTCTGAAACTATTCCAATCAATAGAAAAAGAGAGAATCCTCCCTAACTCATTTTATGAGGCCAACATCATCCTGATATCAAAGCCTGGCAGAGACACAACAAAAAAAGAGAATTTTAGACCAATATCCCTGATGAACATCGATGAAAAATCCTCAATAAAATACTGGCAAAACGGATCCAGCAGCACATCAAAAAGCTTATCCACCATGATCAAGTGGGCTTCATCCCTAGGATGCAAGGCTGGTTCAATATTCGCAAATCAATAAATGTAATCCAGCATATGAACAGAACCAAAGACAAAAACCACAGGATTATGTCAATAGATGCAGAAAAGGCCTTTGACAAAATTCAGCAGCTCTTCATGCTAAAAACACTCAATAAATTCGGTATTGATGGAACATATCTCAAAATAATAAGAGCTATTTATGACAAACCCATAGCCAATATCACACTGAACTGGCAAAAACTGGAAAAATTCCCTTTGAAAACGGGCACAAGACAGGGATGCCCTCTCTCACCACCACTCCTATTCAACATAGTGCTGGAAGTTCTGGCTAGAGCAATCAGGCAAGAGAAAGAAATAAAGTGTATCCAGTTAGGAAAAGAAGAAGTCAAATTGTCCCTGTTTGCAGATGACATGATTGTATATTTTGAAAACCCCATTGTCTCAGCCCAAAATCTCCTTAAGCTGATAAGAAACTTCAGCAAAGTCTCAGAATACAAAATTAATGTGCAAAAATCGCAAGCATTCTTATACACCAGTAACAGACAAACAGAGAGCCAAATCATGAATGAACTTCCATTCACAATTGCTTCAAAGAGAATAAAATACCTAGAAATCCAACTTACAAGGGATGTAAAGGACCTCTTCAGGGAGAACTACAAACCACTGCTCAGCGAAATAAAAGAGGACACACAAACAAATGGAAGAACATACCATGCTCATGGATAGGAAGAATCAATATCATGAAAATGGCCATACTGCCCAAGGTGATTTATAGATTCAATGCCATCCCCATCAAGCTACCAATGAGTTTCTTCACAGAATTGAAAAAAACGGCTTTAAAGTTCATATGGAACCAAAAAAGAGCCCGCATTGCCAAGACAATCCTAAGTCAAAAGAACAAAGCTGGAGGCATCACGCTACCTGACTTCAAACTATACTACAAGGCTACAGTAATCAAAACAGCATGGTACTGGTACCAAAACAGAGATATAGACCAATGGAACAGAACAGAGTCCTCAGAAATAATACATGTACAGCCATCTGATCTTTGACAAATCTGAGAAAAAGAAGAAATGGGGAAAGGATTCCCTATTTAATAAATGGTGCTGGGAAAATTGGCTAGCCATAAGTAGAAAGCTGAAACTGGATCCTTTCCTTACTCCTTATACGAAAATTAATTCAAGATGGATTACAGACTTAAATGTTAGACCTAATACCATAAAAACCCTAGAAGAAAACCTAGGTAATACCATTCAGGACATAGGCATGGGCAAGGACTTTATGTCTAAAACACCAAAAGCAATAGCAACAAAAGCCAAAATTCACAAATGGGATCTAATTAAACTAAAGAGCTTCTGCACAGCAAAAGAAACTACCATCAGATTGAGCAGGCAACCCACAGAATGGGAGAAAATTTTTGTAATCTACTCATTAGACAAAGGGCTAATATCCAGAACCTACAAAGAACTCAAACAAATTTACAAGAAAAAAACAAACAACCCCATCAAAAAGTGGGGAAAGGATATGAACAGACACTTCTCAAAAGAAGACATTTATGCAGCCAACAGACACATGAAAAAATGCTCATCATCACTGGCCATCAGAGAAGTGCAAATCAAAACCACAATGAGATACCATCTCACACCAGTTAGAATGGCAATCATTAAACAGTCAGGAAACAACAGGTGCTGGAGAGGCTGTGGAGAAATAGGAACACTTTTACACTGTTGGTGGGATTGTAAACTAGTTCAACCATTATGGAAAACAGTATGGCGATTCCTCAAGGATCTAGAACTAGAAGTCCCATATGACCCAGCCATCCCATTACTGGGTATATACCCAAAGGATTATAAATCATGCTGCTATAAAGACACATGTACACGTATGTTTATTGCATCACTATTCACAATAGCAAAGACTTGGAATCAACCCAAATGTCCATCAGTGACAGACTGGATTAAGAAAATGTGGCACATATACACCATGGAATACTATGCAGCCATAAAAAAGGATGAGTTCATGTCCTTTGTAGGGACATGGATGCAGCTGGAAACCATCATTCTCAGCAAACTATGGCAAAAACAGAAAACCAGTCACCGCATGTTCTCACTCATAGGTGGGAATCGAACAATGAGATTACTTGGACTCGGGAAGGGGAACATCACACACTGGGGCCTATCATTAGGAGGGAGGAGGGGGGAGGGATTGTATTGGGAATTATACCTGATGTAAATGACGAGTTAATGGGTGCTGACGAGTTGATGGGTGCAGCACACCAACATGGCACAAGTATACATATGTAACAAACCTGCACATTATGCACATGTACCCTAGAACTTAAAGTATAATAATAAAAAATAAATAATAAATAAATAAATAATAAAAAGAAGCAAAGCTAGGAACTTTCACAACCATTTTTCAGGATAAATAAAAATCAGTGAAATGGTAGTCACATTTAAAGGACTGATCTTAAATTTCATTATTCTATAATGTTTTCCAGATCCCTTTTTAAAAAATAAGGGTTTTTTTTTGTATTTTTTACTAATTTTTCCCAGTGATACTACTTTGCTCAATCATAACACAAGTAATAAAATATTACATTAATTTACTTTAAGTGTTTGCAAATATCTGTCCCCTTCTCTATATTGTAAGCTACTTATATTAAAGGGACTATTATAAATGTGCTTTGAATAGACAACCATTAGATTATAATATCAAAATCAGCCTATCATGCCTAGCCAGTCTATAAGCAAATACTTAGCTTTGATTGTAAAAAAATAATATGTAGTATGTTAGATGAGAAAATAGCTACCAACATTAGATAAATTCAATTCAAACCCTACATTTCAATACTTATGTCTGGTTTACATCATTTCTATTATAAAACAGGTATTCGCTAACTCATTGGGGATCCATTTGGACAAAAGTTGATTCAGTAAATTTCATGTAATCAGTAACATTGAGTTGAGAAAAAATCAGTGAATAACTAATTGTTAACTAAAATGAACAGTCAATAAATTCAACTTTATATTTTCCACATGTTCTATTTTAAGGCATTTGATTTAAAAACCAAATATTTTTTTCAGTTCATTGAATAAAATTTGGTAACATGAATAACAGGGATTAAAGCTCATAAATAGCTTTATGAAAATAAACCTCAAATACAGCCAATTACATGTTATAATTAAAACATGCATTTAAAAGGTGACTTTATAATAAATAAAATTTATCGTACATGTAAGAGTATTAAAAAATCTAAATGCTTTAGATCTAAAAACATTCCTACTCTGTTTTTGAAGAGCAGTTTTGAAGAGCAGAGCAGATTCAGTTACATGACCAAAGATAGCCCAGCCTACAGGATTTTATAAATTTCAAAATCTTATATGATAAGAGCAGTTGAATAACTTCTTATTCTTGGAAAATATTTACGTAATGTGCCTTCTTTATTGTAATTCTCTTGCCATTAAAATTACAATGATGTTTTCTTTCTATGTTTTTGTCTTCAATACAGCAGCCTGCCATATTGCTGAAAGTTTGTGAGACATAGCCTAGTAGTTTGTTATCAGTCCTCATTGGTTGAGGCTCCTCCCGCTGTAGTTGAAGACTGTCTACTGCTAAAAGAAGAGAGAATATACTAGAAAGAAATATAATTATTTGATGTGTTTAATTTTTTCTGATACTTCCTGTCCATTTGTTACTTCCTGTCCCTTTGTCGCCTGAAGACATTCTCTATTTTTGTCCTGAGGCATCAAGTGTGTTGAGAACAACAGAATGTGGAAATTTGTGTACTTCAACATACAATGGAGTAAGACGTAAATGAAAAGTTTTATGTGATAGAGATGTTGACAGATTCCATTTCATCTAGTGAACACATCCAGTATTTACAACCTTACCCCATGCATATCATGCAGACTACCTGACTGCGTGTTTTGCTTCTAGATCAAGACCTATCATCCACTCTAAAACATCATGCACACATATGAAATCCCAATTGTCTACATTTATGGAACACAGTTTAAAATACTTCAAAAATATTGATATGATAAACATCAACAAAATACAAGTTCATTTGAGATTCAACATGCATTCAACTGTTTATTTAGCTAGGAGTTATTTAATACCACATGCTGGCTACAGTGTTAGGGTCTGAAGTACACAGCCTAATATGGTTAAACTTTGATACACAAAGCAAAATGTTATTCAATTATAAAATAATGTTTACATTCTTATAGGAAAATGCTTACAAAAATTATATTAAAGCTCAATGAATGATCTACTTTAATAATTCTACACTAGAACAACAGGAATTTGTGGTTTAGAGAAGGATTTTTTGTTCAAGTTAGATTTGGATAGGTCTTTCCAGAGTTAATAAATACTTTCAGAAGGAGAAGAGAAAAAGCACATTTCAGAAAATAATTAATGACATGAGCCATATCAAAGAGATACAACAGAGCATGGTTTATTTAAGTAATATGCATGATCCAGAATGGTAATGGTGTAGGATGGTTGTATTTAAAAAAAAAAAAAAAAAAGTAGTCTATACAACAATGAAGTTAGCTTTTACCATATTTTTAAAAACAATGTTAAGTAATTTTGAGTGATGTGGGTCACATTCTGCAGGGAATGGCTAATCATAAAGGTAATTAAGCAGAAACCTATTTGGGACAGGCATTTTAAAAACTTTAAATTAATTACCCTAATAATACTTTCTAGAAAGCAACTTTCCCCAAAGTGCACTTAGGGCCAAAAAACAAGCAGATATCTGTGATTTTATTAAAGTATTGTTTGCCAGTCTTTCCTCAGAAAACAGTAAAAGATTTGAGAAGAAAAGAAAAATAGCCATTTATGTAGTTTTTGGCTCAAGTTTCAAATAAAAAGACAAGGACAGATGATATATTAAGTCAAGAACTTTCTTGACCTTGCCCAATGAATGAACAGAAAAGTAATAGCTTCTCCCAAAATTCTCAGATGGATTGCCTCTGAAGTGCCTCCACTTGGGTTCACTTTCTCATCTTTGGTTATTCCCTTTGATTGAGCATAAAGTGATGTGTGAAATAATTAGCAGAAGCCTGGATTGGCAGAATAGTTAATGTATCTTCATCTAAGATAAACATCTCTTCTCTTTCATCTATCTATAGGTATTCTTGATTCATCTTTTTATTAGATTTCTTTTGCAGCCATAAGGCTTTACCTCATATTGCAGGATTTTCTTCACTGTTATCTTTAATCTGCAAGTTAACATTTGAACCATCACCAAAATGTATCACTATGATAACCAAATAACAAGTAACCTTTATTACTTTATATTTTGAAGTTCAACAAACCATAGTCTTAAGGAGTATGTTCTAAGCGTGTCTGAAATAAAAGTGACATCATTGCAAACTGTTATAGCTTAAAAACAAGCAATCCAAAGTGAAACTAGGGTAATCTCAATTTCCTGTAAGCCACGCTAGGTAGGTGAGGTTTCTGCTTTGTTAAAAAGAGTGGAAGTGTAGAGCATGGATGAGAAATAGGAGCAACCAGGATCAAAAACATCAGTTAGTTGAATTTGGAGACAATAAAGACAAGTGTTAAAGTGATCTGAGCTGGGGGCTAGAGGCTATTCATTAAAAAGAGGAAACTATTTTCATTTCTACATTCATTTTTAACCATGACACTTTGAAATATAATTTGCAATTACTTTATAAAGAGAGAACAAAAAGCATAAAGCATTGTGAGGAGGAGGAAATAAATAACTCTTAATAAAAACAAAACAAGGAAGTCAAAGCAAAAAAAAAAAAAAGTCCACAAAAAGTTTAGATACAGTTTGAAATAGAGCTTACCAGTTACTTTCACTATATGACTAAATTTATTTAAAAAGAAAAGTGAAGAAAAACAAATGTGGAACTGAAACATACCCATTTTGAAGCGTCGAATTGATAAACGATAATGGATGCATAGCCACACATGCACACCCACAGAGAACTAAGCACTGAGTGCATTAAATTTAGATTATCTTAAATAAAATACTATATTCAACCCATTAATCTTTCTTTCTTGGTAATAGAGTTGTAATTTATAATTGTGACTATTATGGCACAGATTCATTTGAAAATACTCTATTATGATATTTAATATTTTGCCATTTCCTGTAGTGCTAAATTTCGTTTATGCTAAACTGAAATAAAATCTGGGAGAAAAATTTGAAAATCAGTGGCATAGGCATAAAGACAGTAAAAACTGGACTACATACATTTTGGCGGCAGGTACGCTCTACAAGATCTCAGGTAAATTAAGGTCAAATATAGAAAACATAATTTGTGTTAAGTAAGGATACAATTAAAAACTCTAAAGCAAAGTCGTTGCAGTCTTTTTCACAAACACCTACTTTTTAATATTTTATGTATAACATAATATTAGAAAAACGCAATCAATAGGAAACAAGAATGTTTAAATTAACTTGACTGAATTTTCTTCTCACTTTCCCACATGTGGTATTTTGTAAACATGTTTTAGAGTTAGGGAGTGTAAAGAAGGTGAATATTTGATTTTTTATTAGAATGTATAATAAAATCTTGAGATAAAATTATCCATGTTTCAACATATCTTGTATCAGTTTTTGTTCCAGACTATCTTTCCAAGAAAGTTTATACAGCAAATGTCTTTGAAAAATAGTGTTCCCCCCAGGGACAGAGGACAGATTTGTGTCTTGACTTGAAAAATAAAGGTAACAAGGCCGGGCGCGGTGGCTCAAGCCTGTAATCCCAGCACTTTGGGAGGCCGAGACGGGCGGATCACGAGGTCAGGAGATCGAGACCATCCTGGCTAACACGGTGAAACCCCGTCTCTACTAAAAAAATACAAAAAATTAACCAGGCGAGATGGCGGGCGCCTGTAGTCCCAGCTACTCGGGAGGCTGAGGCGAGAGAATGGCGTAAACCCGGGAGGCGGAGCTTGCAGTGAGCTGAGATCTGGCCACTGCACTCCAGCCTGGGCGACAGAGCAAGACTCCGTCTCAAAAAATAAATAAATAAATAAAGGTAACATCTCCTTCCGAGGTAAAGTTTTGGCAAGCTTGCCAGTAATCCCCTTAGAAGGCTGAAAGTTCTGTAAACTCACTGTGTGTACCATCTACCTGGTCTGCTCCATATAGCTCCCATGGGATATGAGAGAGCAACAGAAACCAACTTAAGCACAAAGCTTATGCTGTCTGTTATGCCTTGAGTAACTAGATTTTTTTTTTTTTTTGATCTAGGAATTTCATGTGTTTTGCCAGCCTCTACAATACTGTGGGGTATGTTGTAAACTTGCAAGTAAAATAAAATTTCAGACCCTTACAATTCTTAACATAAAAATGCTCAAATTTTCAGTGTGAAATAAGTTTTTAAATTTACTTATTATTCTGATGAGGAAACTGAGGAAAGCACTGGTTAATTCATTTTATTTCATTTTTTGGAGATGGAGTCTCACTTTTTTCCACAGGCTGGAGTGCAGTGGTGCAATTACCTACACATAAACAGTCAATTAACATGTATTTTGTATGTTATATGTACTATCTACTATATTCTCACAATAAAATTATCTAGAAAAAAGAAAATGCTATTTTAAGAATTATTGAAAAAAGAAAACATATTTACTATTCATTTAGCATCATAAAGATCTTCATCCTGGTCCTCACATACAGTAGTCTGAACAGGAGGAAAAAAAGGAGGTGTTGGTTTTGCTGTCTCAGGTGTGTCAAAGTCAGAAAAGATGGAGGAGGTGAAAGGGGAAGCAAGAGAGTTAGGCACACTCAGTGTAGTTTTACACTAAATTATACATTATAATTTTTGACTTCTTGCTTCTTCATTTCTCTAAAAATATTGCTGTGTGTCACCAGTCCTTCTTCCACCATTTTCTTTTGTTTAAGTGCCCAAATCATGGAAGGTCTGTGTCATAAAAGAAGTCAAAAGCAGTCCTGAATAATTGGCAAACTTCTGCAAGATGGTCTAATGTCAAATTCTTTTCCGAAATTTCTTCTTCCCCATCTTTCTTATCATCTGGCACTGGTTCAGAGCACTTATCTCCATCAAGTTGTCTTCTATAAATTCCTCTTGCATGGTATCTATTGGCTCTAGAATTTCTTCAAGATCCATAACTTGACCCTCCAATCCCTGCCTTTTTCACCATATCCTCAATGTTTTTCATGATTTCCTCGGTGGGCTCTGTTGTAAATCCTGTGACGTCATGCACAGCATCTAGACAGTTTTCTCCAGCAGGAATTTATTGTTTCAGATTTGATGGTTTTCATGGCTTTTTCCCTAACCATGATGGCATCTTCAGTGGTGTAATCCTTCCAGACTTTCATGATGTTATCTGTATAGGGGTTCTCTTCTATAGCATTGATAATCCTTTCCATAGAGTATCATGTGTAATGAGCCTTTAAGGTCTTTATGATCCCCCGATCTAGAGGCTGAATTAGATACATTGTGTTTGAAGGCAATTAGACCACTTGACACCTTCTGTGTTGAACCTACGAGGCTTTAGGTGGTCAGGGTCATTGTCCAATATTAAAATAACTTCAAAATGCAATCCATTACTGAAAAAGGATTTCCTGACTTTAGGTACAAAGAATCAATCCATTACATTTTGATAGAAACAATCCAGAACGAGGGTTCTCACTGACCAGGACTTTTTCTTGTAAGACCAAAAGACTGGCAGTTGGTATTTATCTTTTCCCTTCAAGGAAGCTTTATAGATAAGCCTTGATCATAAACCCAACTGAATTTGAACAAAATATTGGAGTTAGACTATCTCTTCCTGCCTTAATTCGTGGTGCTTACTGTTCTTTGCTAATAAATGTACATTTTTTTCTAACAGAATAGTGCACTTTCATCTGCGTTATGAACCTGTTTAGGCAGATATTGTTTCTTTTCAATGATTTTCTTAATGTTGTCTGGGAACTAGTCTGCTGCCTCTTGGTCAGCAGAAGCTATTTCTGCGGTTATCCTGACATTTTAAAAGCCAAAACTCTTTCTATAATACAATTATCAAACCATCCTTTGCTGGCATTAAATTTTTCAACTTACATTCTTCACCTTCCCTTTTTCTCAAATCATGTTACAGTGTACAAGTATGCTTGTCTTATAGTAGTCTTACACCCACATAAAAGCTGGATTTTGAATACAAGATAAAAAAGTATTCCACAAAAAGTGCAAGGTTTTTCACACCTGCTGGTGTAGCTGCAGTGACAGCATCACAAGTTTTTTTCTTATTTTATAGTGGGTCTTATGCAGGATTCTTTTATCATAAAATGGCTGCAAATGTATCTGCAAGACCTCAATCTATAGTACATATCAAGCAATTAAACTTTCATATAATGTGATGATTTTGCCACTTGGGAGCACTTCCAGCATCACATGTACCGGGATTCTCTCAGATTTTATCATCATGTTCACTAAACAAATACTGTCTTCTTTCTGTGGTGGTAACTTTGTTAATAATATTGTGAAGGGAAATTGATTACTTGGAATTGACTGAATAGTCTAATTCTAATCTGGCTTACGTATTAAGCAAAATCTTTTTTTTTTAGTTTTGTCTTACCAAAGTCCTTGTGATATATATTTATGGCACCAAATATCTGGTATTTCTTTTCTTTGTTTTCTGAAATATACACCTTAACAGGACATCATGAATTTTCTAAATGTAAAAACAGCGTTCTACTAAAAGAAAAGAATTAATTGAAAAAACCACAAACTAACTTTTACAT
The DNA here is from genome assembly GCF_009764315.1 of Trachypithecus francoisi. Classification (NCBI taxonomy): domain Eukaryota; kingdom Metazoa; phylum Chordata; class Mammalia; order Primates; family Cercopithecidae; genus Trachypithecus; species Trachypithecus francoisi. The sequence continues at coordinate 69,019,343 of NW_022681472.1, forward strand.
AAAACATCTATGCAGTTTATACTGATGTTTGATAAAAATACATACAAATTTCTTCTTTGTGTTGGTGACACATAGAACATTCCAAACTTTATGTATTTTATTATTTTTTATTTTTAACTAGTATATGTGGCAATCTAGAGTTTATAGAAAATTTCAAATATATCATTTAATTCTCAGAAATGGTATTTTATTTCATCTTTCTTTTACCTAGGAGACAAAGGATCAAAAGGTTATCACCTTGATTAGAGAGCTTAAAATTTTTTGATTTGAAAACTGGGAATTTTATTCTCTTATATAATATCTTTTGTGCTTTTATGCATAAATGATCTTGAAATTTCAAAAAATGCTTAATAATGAAACAATATTTTTATGTTAGTTTTATTTAAGATATCTAAAAGTGAAACTTTTAATTGTTCTGCTGTTCTCAACCTTGAAAACTTGAGCAATTAATCAGATTTATTCCAGTGATGATGACAAATGTAAATGAAAAGCAGGGATTTTTTGCTTTCATTAAGTATTCTGATATTCTCTGTATCTTTTAATTATATGAAAATTGTGTTATATCTGTGCAGAAATATTCAAATTTTAAGTAATAGCTACTATTCAACTGTACTTTCATATTTAATTATTTTGAATACCTGTGATTCCAAAGTTTGTTTATGAGTATTTATTATTTTAACTAGTGTTTTGGATGTGTCCTTGTACATGAATTTTCAGAATGTTACAAATGATTATGCAAGTTGAGAATTTACAGAGTCTGTGTCAACATTACAAATAATCCCCAAATACTTCACCCTCTTATGAGTTTCCATATTAATGAGGAAATTGACCTGATGCAGACCATAAGTCATACATAGACAGCCATCTTTAATTGTAAATTGTGGACTGAATTTTGAATTACTTGTTTTTTTAACTAGGTGTTTAACTAGGTATTTTTTTGTGTGTTTTTCAAATACCATAAATACACAATAAGTAATACGCTTATGGTGTCAATTGAATCTTGCTTTCAAGAAGATAAATTCATACCATTAATGGTTAATGAATGATATCTAGCTTCGTAAAGACATCTGAAAAATGCTAACTGAATTATAATGAAATATTTATTAATATGGGCATATTTGTAAACTGTTTCAGAAAATTAGAAGCCATTTATTAATACAAGTAATGCAATAAGGGTAGATATAAGCAAAACCAGCTATCCCCATGAAGCTGTTGATATAATTTTTAACTTTTACTAATTTTTCGTGAAATTAGAGGTGAAATAGCAATCCATAGCTATTGTAGAAAGGAGGTCAATGATATGATAGAAAAAATGATCTTTTAACTTTGTAATAGAAATATTTCGAAAAAACTCACTTACATGTAATTTATTTTTTACCCAATTAGTACAATTCTCTTCTCTGTGATAACCTAGAGCAAGACAATTGCCTTTTCCATATTTCTTACCTTTAGATATTTGCATATAATTATTTTGTTCCCCCACAGTCTCCTCCTTTTTAATCAACACTTTCTCATTGCCTTTAACTATTCTTCTATGACATTCTTAATTTCTAAGTCACAGTGATACATATGTATGCATATAAATTAAAATGTGCATATGCTTATGTACTCCCATGCAATCTGGAAAAAAAAACATTGAGGACAAAGTATTTTTAGGAAGAAAAAAGAATGCTATTTGTAGCATCTTTTGACAGGCCAAGGGAATTCCTTTCTTTTTGAAAATAAACATCAATAAAAATCGAATTTGATATCTTTTAAAATCTTCAGAGAGAAAACAATATGAATTACGTGAAATGTTGACTCATGGACTTATTTTTAGCAGAAAAGGGAAGATAAATTACAACAAAGTACATATTAGTATTTTGTGTTAATTGATTTTTAAAAGCATATAATGTGATTTCTTCAACTACCTTAATATCTTGTCATTTTAGTTGTTGTTTTGGTTTTAATGATATATGTTCCATAAAATGTAACATAGTAAAATTCTCAATATGTTATGGTTTCTATTTTCTGTCATATGTGTAGTAAAGGCAAAACAACCTCAGACTATGATTCACTCTAATTTATCTTTATTCTACCTTGAAATAAATATGTTAGTCTATTGAAGATCAAGTTTAGCTTTGTCCCATAGGACTATTCATTGTTTCCAACTACATTTGTGGTAAAGGATACCTCCACTACCACTGCCACTGATTAATCACCATTTTTACCATAAACCAAATTGCAGTATGTAATGGGACCATGTTTATCAGTATTCTGTTTTGCATTGAAATGTTTATTTTTGTATTAGTGCCACACTTTTGATAAGCTCTGATTTTGACTTTGTCTATTTAGTAAAGGAAAATTAGTGCTTTAGGTCTTTTTAAAGCTTCTATTCAAAAACCTGTTATGTACCCAGTGTCTTCTTGGCTTTACCCCATATTTCTTCAAATCTCTTTGTCATGGTCATCCTTCTACTTAGAATTTGCTCTTGTTTCTCTGTGTAGAAGAACTGCCTTCAGGCTGCCAATGCCCACTGTACTTGTGTTTTTTGCACAAGTGACCAGAACTTTATGTCACAGATGACAGATTATAACTGAAGCCTGAGAGGTGAGGGAGTATTAATTCTCCAAGTCTCTTGCTGCTGACTGAGAGAACTCCATGGTGTGACCAGCACTCCCCAGAGCACCCCAGCATGAGCCAGAAATACCCTTTCTGGGACTTTAACTGATAGTGCACCCTTGCTTGACTTTTTCCCTTTCTGGTCCTAATTTCTTTCACCTAACCTGATTTTTGTGGGAATAACTAAATTACTTCCACCTACATGTTCCTCTCTGTTGATGTCCCAAAAGTCCAACTTATATTTTCTAAAGAATTCAAGTGTGATGGTATTGACACCAGACAAAATATAAATCAGACTGTTTTATACTAATATAGGTTACAATGAGCAATGAGGTCATTTTGTATCAAATATATGTATTGTCAGCCTACTAAAGCCCAGGTCATATTCTATGTACTTGAGATGTAACAGTAAATACAATAAACAAAGTTTCTGTTTTTATAGAGTTTCTCTTCCAGTTTGGAGAAGCATACGAATAAGTAAACATATACACCTATGTGCACACACATATATGCTTCTGTAAAAAATAAATACATAAATACATCACAAAACAGAAAAATAATCTAGTGATGAGTGTTATCAAAAAAAAAAAGCTAAATTAGAATGTCATAGAAAGGAACTGGAACGGTGCTTCAGATTTTTAGTCAGAGGAGGTCTCTGTAAAAGGGCTAGGTTGCATTGAAGTTGAGATCTAAAATGACAGGAACAGTCTAAACCTTTGAAGATTAGGAATAAAAACATTCCAGCCAGGAGGGACACTGGGTGCATGAGTAAGTGGCCAGAGTATTTAAAACAGGATGAGTAAAAAAAGAAAAATGTTTTAAAAAAGAGAGATAATCTGAGTCATTATTTATCAGGGACTTAAAAGTCATACCATGTGCTTTTATGTGTGTAGTAGAAAGACATTGGATATTTGAACAGAGGAGTTACTTGATCTGATTTTAATGAAAAGACATTTTAGCCATTCTGTGATTAAAGGGTTCCAATACAGGATCTTAGGTTTGGTTACCTGCAAACAGAAATAAGGGAAGCAGAATTGGGCAGAGGGAGAAAATAAACTGTGATAAAGGTGAAACAGAAGGCTCAGACAGTCCTACATGCAGCTCAGGAGCTGGCCCTCTGGAGTTGTCCCAAAGGGAATCAAGGGTGTCTGGGCCTTTATACCGTCACATCAGACGGTAACTAGACGTCATTTACCCTGTGGACAAGGCACCTCCCTTTGGGTAAAGCAGTGCTGCGTGAAGTACACATCTGTGAGCCATCAACAGCCAACATTTCCAGCAGCTGGGAAAATGAGTGGCTCAGTTAGACAGGAAATCCTCTTTCTTACACACTTACTATGTGTGATATTCACCGACATTTTCAGTGAAATTCTATTTTATTTTATTTTATTTTATTTTATTTTATTAGAAGCGAATCTGGTCATAATCTATGAAATTAATTTCATCAATCTTTGTTTTAGTTTAAAAAGCCTACTGACCAAGGGAATGTGTAGAAGGAGAAATGAAGAAGCAGGAAAGTACATGAAAAATAGAGAGATTAGGAGGCTGTTATTAGCCTAGGCAGGAGGAGAATGTTACCTGGACAAGGGCGGTATCCAGGTAGTGGAGAGAAGTGTGAGATTTGAGACTTATTTTGAACCCAATTATATTTAATGTTCTGTTAGATTTGAGTACAGAAAATGAGTACTGATAAGAAAAGAGACAAAGGTAACTCCTGGTTTATATTGTTTAAAGTACTTTTTATTCATGAACAATTGAATAAATCATGATTCAATGTAGCAATAATGGAAAAAATGCCACGAAACATTTGATAGGGGAAACCAAAATTTACTCTGGGATATGTTGCAGTTGAAGTGGCTATTATATATTCAATGTCAAGTATATGGTACATTATGCAAATCTAAAATGTAGGGAAGCAATTATAGATATAAATGTGGGAGTCACCACACACAAATTAAAATCATGGAGCTGGATACCATTATCTGAGGCAGTGCCTGTCAAGATTTTTTTTTGTTAAAAAAAGCATTTTGCTTCTTAACCCATATTCATGTATAACTACTAAAACAAAAGTTTCACAAAATTGCTTGCATTGATTATGCAGGATTTAATATTTAAAGGACTCACAAGGCTTTGCAAGTCATACACTTATTAAAGCTTTAACAAAGTTAAATAATGCAGTACAACAGGAGAAAGAAAGTACAAGCAATCATTGTTGGTGGAGAGATTTTTAGGCAGGTTTCCAGAGTTCTTTCTAAGTTTCACAGAAGGCACATCATCTTTCATCTATTTCACTCAGACATGCACATGACATCTTTGTCTTAGGGGAGCCCAGGAGTTTCCAGTGGGGTTTGTCTTACCTTGCTGGACACATTCCCAAATTAGATTGTATAAGCAGTTAAATCAGGTGCAAGCTATCAATTTATATATTGGTAAATAATGTCAATAAGTTTGCTTTTGCTGCTTTCAGGAAATGTTTTACACTCAAAGTGCACATTATATACTACTATTCAAAGTCATTCTTTTTTTTGTTTTGTTTTGTTTTGGTTTTGGTTTTGGTTTTTATTTTTTTTTTGAGACAGTGTCTAACTCTGTCACCCAGACTGGAGTGTAGTGGCACAATCTCAGCTCACTGCAACCTCTGCCTCATGGATTCAAATGATTATCATGTTTAAGCTATTATCCTGCCTCAGCCTCCCAAATAGGTGGTATTACAAGTATGTGCTACCACACTCAGCTAAATTTTGTTTTTTTTTTTTTTTTTTTGAGACGGAGTCTCGCTCTGTCGCCCGGGCTGGAGTGCAGTGGCCGGATCTCAGCTCACTGCAAGCTCCGCCTCCCGGGTTCACACCATTCTCCTGCCTCAGCCTCCCGAGTAGCTGGGACTACAGGCGCCCACCACCTCGCCCGGCTAGTTTTTGTATTTTTTTTTAGTAGAGACGGGGTTTCACAGTGTTAGCCAGGATGTTGTATTTTTTGTAGAGACCACATTTGGCCATGTTGGCCAGGCTGATCTTGAACTCCTGACCTCAAGCCATCTTCTCGCCTCAACCTCCCAAAGTGCTGGGATTACAGGTGTGAGCCACTATGCCAGGTGCCTGGCCTCAGACTCATTCTTATCTTTACCAAGAGTCAATACAAAATTTCAGACACTCTCAGAGATTAACCTAGAGCTGTCCCAGTCTGGCAATAAAATAACTCTTTTTACACACTTGATATGTGTGTTGTTCAATGATATTTTCAGTGAATTTCTATTTTATTTTATTTAATAATGGACATATTTATGTAATAGTCATAGCCCATTAAATTAATTTCATAAATTTTTGTATTAGGCATCAGTTTGAACACTGATCTAGGGATTAAATGTAAAGGAAGAATGGAAGAGAACACAGGACTGGATGCTTGGAAACACAAACACTTCAGGGATAGAAAGAAGAGGAGGAAATAGAAGAAAAGCTTGAGAAAAAGCAAAGATAAAAAGAAATGCAAGAAGGCTATTATATCCTTGAAACTAAGAAGAAAATATCTGATGAAGTGGTCAAGTGTTGCTGAGAGGCATAGGGCATCATGTAGTGAGAAATGAATGCTGGTTTAGGCGAAATAATTGTTGAGGATCTTGATGATAATTGAATGGATGTCTGTTGGAGTGGATTGAGAGGAGAATGATACATGAGAAACCAAAGACTTGGACACAGGACATTTTTCAAGATATTTGCCCTAAAGAGGCAAGTGACGCAGTAATTTGATTAGGTTATGGAGTAAAAACAGTATTTTGGGGGTTAAATTACAACATGCTTATATGACAAGGGCAACAATCCAACAGAAGGCAAAAATATGACGATTTAAGAGATAAAAGGAAATATTGCAGGAAAGAACTAAAGAAGGCAAGAGACAGTGTTGCCCAGCAAACAATGTGAGGGCTTATACCCTATATATTCACTAGGGCAGCTTACCCATTTGCATAGAAATCAGCGGAGTATATGGCAATAGATTTAAAACATTAGTTTATTGAATGGAGTAAAATTGAATGAGTTCTTTGGTAACTCGTCATTTCACAGGTGTGTTCTTTCTACGAGAAAGCTATAGAGAGCAGGTAGCATTAGATCTGAAGAGAGAAATAAGGAGAAAACTATTTATCTGAGGGATGTGAGACTAAATCTGTAGAAGAACAGAGTTGGTTTACTGAGTATCACTGAGATCCCACTTGAGATTTCTTCATCAGACCAGTTGCCTGTGTGCTTTTCTACAGCCATTTTCAACTGTGTGGTTGAAGGCAGAGAGTTAGCCAAAGGCTGATTGTAATTAGGGTCGAAAGTCTAATGGAGAAATGTGGTAGAACAAGAAAAAAGTAAGAATTGAGGATGTACACATAAAAATGAATAGAATTTCTTATCTAGGTTAGGTAAAGACAAATAAGGGCAGTGGTGGCAAACGAAAATGATGATAGGGTATAAATGTGATTGAATAATATAAAGAGTAGGAGTTTTAGAGCAAGTAAACTCTAAAGACAGGATGTCAGGGAGGGTTCAAATGTTCAAATATAGATTTTTGGAGACCGTACAGTTAATAACAATGACAGTAACAATAGTATTACTGATGGAAGTTGGTGGGTGAGATTGGGTGAGGGAAAAGTAATTGGAATTGAAGATATTATCGAAGTCCTAGAAGGATTATCCACATGGATTTTGTTATCTTGCGAATGATGACTTAGACTGGAAGGTGGAAGACAAGTGGAAATCACTTTCACATAGAGCAAGGGTGCCTTCTGACTTTTGCGGGTTGGATGTGAGATTCTGCCAGCCTCTAGCATGTGAGTCTCCACCCTGCTGCCTGAAAACCTTTGTGCTATTGGCAGTTGAGATACTAAGAAGTTCTCTTTGGTGAGTTTATTTCCTACTTTCCAGGACATTACCAATATTTACCTGATCTTTGCTATTCTAATTTCTAATGTTAACTTTGTGCTTCTTCAACACATGTGTATATGTCACATATGTGTATGTATTACGAATAGGTGTCATTTTCCTTGTCCTCATCTAATGGAAGAAGCAGCATTTTATGACTGCTCTTTGTACAGGTGTTCCATGATGCTCAAAGTTTCCTGTATAAAATGATCATGGTGTGCCTGGAATTGATTCCTTCTGGTGGGTTCTGGGTCTCGCTGACTTCAAGAATGAAGCCGGGAACCCTCGCAGTGAGTGTTACAGTTTTTAAAGATGGTGTGTCCGGAGTTTGTTCCTTCAGATGCTCAGATGTGTCCAGAGTTTCTTCCTTCCAATGGGTTTGTGGACTCATTGACTCCAGGAGTGAAGCCGCAGACCTTCACAGTGAGTGTTACAGCTCTTGAAGGTGGTACGTCTGGAGTTGTTTGTTCCTCCCGGTGGATTCGTGGTCTCACTGACTTGAAGAGTGAAGCCGCAAACCTTCGCAGTGAGTGTTACAGCTCATAAAGTTAGTGCAGACCCAAAGGGTGAGCAGCAGCAAGATTTATTGTGAAGAGTTAAAGAACAAAGCTTCCACAGCGTGGAAGGGGACCCAAAGGGGTTGTCATTGCTGGCTTGGGTGGCCAGTTTTTATTCCCTTATTTGGCCCCGTGTACATCCTGCTGATTGGTCCATTTTACAGAGTACTGATTGGTGCATTTACAAACCTTTAGCTAGACACAGAGTGCTGATTGCTGCATTTTTACAGAGTGTTGATTGGTATGTTTACAAACCTTTAGCTAGACAAAGAGCACTGATTGGTGCATTTACAAACCTTTAGCCAAACAGAAAAGTTCTCCAAGTCCCCACTTGACCCAGGAAGTCCAGCTGCTTCACCTCTCAATCCCCACTCTAAACAAGACATCCAAACTGCTGTTGGGAATTGGGCAATGACTGCTCTAGCTACTTCCTGAAAGATAGGGACAAAGAAAGGGGCCTGCAGTTGTAGTGTCCTCCAGAGAGGAACTCTCTAGGCCAGTGAAAGGGCCAGCAGGTTGGTGCAGGGGTCCTTGGTAGAAGTTGTTAGCTGAGCTCATTTGAGGTTCCATTTGTAAGACCATATGTAGCTTGATGGCCTCAATTCTACAGGAAACAAATTTGACAAGGAGGTTAAAAATACAAGGCTCGAAGGCCAGTAACATAAGATGGCTGTCAAGGGACCTAAAAAAGGGAGAAGCCATGTTGCCCAACTCCAGAGGTTGGTATAAGAGTTTGAAAGGCATTGCCTGATTTCAGAAACCTTTTCCTGTAAATGCCAGGCGGCATCTTGTACTATCCCTGATTGGTTAGTGTAAAAGCAACACTCTTCCCCTAAGAAAGTGCATAGTCCTCCTTTCTCAGCAATGAGGAGGTCTAGGCCTTGGCAGTTTTGGAGAGTCACTGCTGCCAAAGAGTCTATTTGGGATTGTAGTTACTATCCTTACTGGATAGATTTTGTTATTTCTTGCAAACTGTCTGAGAAATTCTTTGAGGGTGTGTAGTAGGATAATAATAAAGATAAACTGGCTATTCCAGTTCCTGTAGCAGTGGCCATTTCTAACCCTATAAGTAGGGGCATTACTTGCATGGCCCTACGCTGATGGACTTGAGCTTTGAGGGACACTTATAGGGTCTGATTTCCATAAGATTAGAAGTTAGGATAATATATGTTACACTGTTAACTTTTAGCAAACTTTACTTTTGTTGGAAACCCTGTAAGTTTGGGATTTCAATTATTCTTTGCTATTAATAAGACCTGGTTCAGTCCAGATTAATTTAAAATTGGTATAGACGGCTCCTTCCTGATTCTGTAAATGCTTTAAGGTTTGGCTGAGTGCAAACAGCTCACATGTTTGAGCAGACCAATTATTTGGCAATTTTCCTAACTGCTTCTACAAGAGTTCCTTTATTGCTTACTGAATACCCATTGTTTCTTTTTCCCTTAATCGCCTGGGAGGAACCATCATCCTGTCCTGAAGGGAGTTCTTCCTAGGTCAGATTGGACTTTTGTATGGTAATTAATTAAGATTTAGATCACCTGTTAGGAAACCTGCTGGGTTAAGGATTTTTGATAGGAAGGCTATGGGTTGTCAGAGGCCTCAGTGCTTTTGGGTTATGCCATTGTTTGCACCGACAACAAGGTGGTATTGGACTGTTATGGGGTCATGGAGAAGACCATCAGTTATCAATTATAGGTTTTAAATTTACTCTGGCTTTTAAAGGAATAGGGTATGCTGTTTTTTCTTCTCTAATTCCATCTCTCTTTCTCTTTGACTTCTTTGTCTCTCTCTTTCTGACTCCCCCTTTGTCTGTCTCTTTCTTCTCTTTCTTGGACTTTGTCACTCTCTTTCCTTTCTGCTGGTCTTTCCCTGCTTCTGCTTGCCACTTATGCTGTTGTTGTCCCCTCTCCTTCCCCTATTTGATGGCTTTGGCAGTGTAAGACTGCCATCTTCTTGGGTTTTTGCACTGTGTGCAATAATTCCATAATTTCCTTGTGGTGTTTAATGGGGGTTCCCCCAGAGGTTAGGAACTTCCTTTCTTTCCATATTGCAGCATGGGCATATAGGATTATATAAGCATACTTGCTATCTGTATGCACATTTATTCTTTTTCCCTTTCTTAGTTCTAAGGCTCAAGTAAAGGCCACTTGTTCTGCTAACTGGGTGCTGGTCCCTGGGGGAAAGGCTTACTTTCAAGTACGGTTACATCACTAACTATGGCATAACCTGTCCTTCATATCCCATTCTCCACAAATGGGATACAGATGAACTTCCATCTGTATATAGGTTAAGGTCAGGATTAGCTAAGCAGACTTTTAAGAGATCATCTCAGGCGGCATAAGTCTGAACTATAATTTGTTGGCAGTCCTGCTCAATTGGTTCCCCATCCTCTGGGAGAAAATTGGCAGGATTGAGGGCCACGCACATACATATTTGAAGCATCGGTCCCTCAAGGAGTAGTGCCTGGTCTGTAAGTAAGCGGTTGTCTGATAGCCATAAACTTCCTTTGGCGCCTAGTATGCCATTTACATAATGAGTAGTCCAGACAGTGAGATCCTTTCCTTGTATTATTTTGTTAGCCTATGACACTAAGACGGCCACTGCCATAACTACCCTTAAACAGTGAGGCCAGCCTTTTGCTAATACATCAATTTCCTTACTTAGGAATGCCACTGGTTGTGAGGTTGTCCCACGAGTCTGAGTAAGGACTCTAAGAGCTATTCCTGCTCTCTCTGTGATGTATAAAGAAAAGTTTTGTCCTGTGGGAAGGCTTAAGGCTGGAGCTTGAGTTTGTTCCTTCCAATTCCCAGACTCAGGATTGTTTCCCTCCTCAAGCACGGGACAACAAATGGGTAACTTTTTCCCCATATTCATGTAGATAATAGCTCCAGCTTTGGCTAATATATCCCTCCCTAATAAGGGTATGGGACTTTCAGGCATAACAAGAAAGGCATGTGAAAAGAGCAAAGTCTTCCAATTACAACTGAGGAGGTGGGAGAAATACCTGGTTACAGGCTGTCCCGGGATTCCTCGGATGGTAATGGACGTTGAGGGCAGCTTTCCAGGACAAGAGATCAACACTGAGAAGGCTGTATCAGTGTCCAGGAGGAAGTCAATTTCCTGGCCCTCAATGGTTATACATACCCGGGGCTCAGTGAGAGTGATGACATGAGCTGGCGCTTGCCTCGGGCACCCTCAATTCTATTGTTGGATCATCTGGTTGGGGGCTTCTGGCCCAGAGAACCTTTGTCCTCTGGCGCAGTGTGCTTTCCAGTGATTGCCTCGGTATAGTGAACACGGGCGAGGGGGCAGCTTGTTTCTTGTAAGACAATCTTTTTAAAGGTGTCCTTGTAAACCACACTGATAACAAGCCCTACCAGGTGATTGGTCTGCTTCATTTTCTGTCCTTTCTGAACCACCAAGGTTTGTTTGTCTGAGGACCATGACTAAGGCTGCAGCATTTCTCCGATCTCACTTTTCCTTTTGGGCCTGTTCCTCTTGGTCCCCATTATAGAACACCAAGGTTGCCAGGTTTAATAATGCCTCAAGATTTTGTTCAGGGCCCAGGGCTCACTTTTGGAGCTTTCTCCTGATATCTGCAGCTGATTAGGTGATAAACTTATCTTTTAGGATCAATTGACCCTCAAGTGAGTCAGGTGACAGGGGCGTATATTTTTTAAGGCCTCCACCCGTAGCTGCTCAAGGAAGGCAGAAGGATTTTCTTCCTTTCCCTGAGTTATGGTGGACATCATCAAATAATTCATGGGTTTTCTTCCTAATTCTCCTTAGTCCTTCTAGGACACAAGTCAGCAGATGTTTATGACTCCAGACCCCATGATCTGAGTCAAGGTCCCAGTGGGGATCCATACTGGGGATGGCATGCTGACTGGTAGGGAATTTTTCCCTTTCTTCGGCTGTTATTCTATCATTTCCTTGCCTAAGAGGCCAGATATCTCCAAACTCTTGGGTTGTAGTTAAAACTGCATTCTTTTCATTAAAGGCTGGAGTTTGATCTAACGATAGCGTGACATCTCTCCAAGTGAGATCGAAGGTTTGGACCTGAGTGGGTTGCCAGCTTCTGGGCTTGGTGGCCAGCTTTTATTCCCTTATTTGGCCCCACCCATGTCCTGCTGATTGGTCCATTTACAGAGCACTGATTGGTTCACTTTACAGAGTGCTGATTGGTCCATCTTACAGAGTACTGATTGTTTACAAACCTTTAGCTAGACACAGAACACTGATTGGTGCATTTTTACAGAGTGCTGATTGGTGCATTTACAAACCTTTAGCTAAACACAGAGTGCTGATTGGTGCATTTTTACAGAGTGCTGATTGGTGCGTTTACATTTTACAGAGTGCTGATTGGTGTTTTTCTTTAGCTAGACAGAAAAGTTCTCCAAGTCCCCACTCGACCCAGAAAGTCCAACTGGCTTCACCTCTCAATAGCACTTTTTGTCTTGCAAAGCTCTCATGCAACTCTGTTGAGTCTAATAGAAAATTGAAACTCCTTTAATTGACATTTAAGTTATGTGATTTTTCTATCCCACTTGTTCACCCTTAACTTTCTTATATCGCTTCCACTTCATTCTTTTTTTTACCCACTGTGAGTGAGGATCTTTTAACATTGAGGATCTAACTGCTCTAACTCACTAGCCTGACTTATAGCTTTTTCTTTTTATAATATTTTTCTCTCCTAAAACATCTTTTCAATTTCTATCATTCAGTAAGACTCAGTTCAATGTCATCTCATCAATTAAGCCTACATATATTTCCCTATTCTCATTTATCTGTATATACATAAACGTTTATTAATATCTCTTCTTTGCAAATTACTGACTTGTGGCATTCTATACAGTTTACATATTCATCTTATTTTTTAGCTTGCAATTTTATCATTTGTTACAGGTAGTTAGATAGACATGAGCAGGGACAGGGGTGGGCTCTTTCCCCACCCATTAAGCCTGTCAGGTGATGTTCTGACAATTACCACACTGCCTCTCTAACAATGATAACTCTGCAGCCATTGCCAGAGTGCCAGGCAGAGACAATCTCCTGATGATCCATGGTTATTAACGTTGAAGTGTTAATTGAATGTAGATGCCAGGGAGAAGAAACTTCCTCGAATGGCATGCGCATTGAGACAAAAAGGTGAAGCATGACTTTCCCGGAGCACTCCATGAAAGGGAAGAAAGCCTCAGATGGACATGAATACAACTTTCTAAACACACTGCGAGTACTCAATTCCCTGGGGTAAGGAAGACACTCTGCATGCGGGAAGCCCACCTAAGGGAAGAATCGTGAGAAACAGGCAAGCCTATAAAGTCCTAGAATCAAGGTTAAATGCTGTCTTTCTGGCACCCTCTGATATCTTTTCCAAGTGAGCTTAACTTTCTTTCCTGTTCTAAAGATTTTTAAATAAATTTTCACTCCTGCTCTGAAACTTGTCTTGGTCTCTTTTTCTGCTTTATTCCCCCCAGTTGAATTCTTTCTTCTGGGAAGGCAAGAACTGAAGTTGCTGCAGACCCGTATGGATACCAGTAACTTGGGGTAACTAAGACCTCTTCCACTGGTAACATCAATGACTCTTGTCTTTTGTTTGTTTTTCTATCATTTAACACTGTTCCTAAAATAAAGAAATATTTATTAAAATGATTGCTGAATGTGTGAATGAGTTAATTAACTGATCATTTAGCTTTATGGCAGGTGTCTTATCTGGAAGGCATAATATCATGGTATGTATAAACTTGAAAGAACTTAAGTCACATGTAAATTTCAAGTCTCTTTAAAGCGTATATTTTGTGTATTTTTTTAACAAATGGTATCAAATTCAATAAAAAGTATATCAGCTCACAAATACAGTATTTATAAGAACACAGGCAATTTAGTGGCCACTGTTTTTACTAGTTTTAATCATGTGAAATTGCCATTTTGCTAATATTCACAAATGTATGAATATAAGCAAATCTGTTTTAAACTAAATATCTATTAGTTAGAAAAAATCTGCATATGCATTAACTATCAAGCTTTTAAAACACTAAATTCTTTAGAAAACTTTAAATATGCACATTTGATTTACATCAAACATCTTTTGATAGGGATGATATAAATATCCAATTGCCTTTTTGATCAAATTTTGCATAGTAAGGATTTTGCATTTGAACAATGCTGAGACAGCATAATATCAGCGTAATTGCATTGACATCGTAACAGTTCCTTGGCAGCAATTGTGCTCTCAATAATGCAAATATAGTGCATAATTAAGGTAGAAGATACCACCATGATCAGCAGAATGCCTCCTCTGGAGCCTGTACAATGTCCCTGTATTATTGCCATGAGAGTAATGATTGCATCCTGTACCTTCCAAGGAAAACACATAATGAACAATATGTGAGAATCATAAATGATAGAAACTGACATGTGCAACAGCTGTATATCTTGGTTTCTTCAGATGTTTATTCATAAAATACATATTGCTCTTGTCAGTCTACTGCGATACGGTGAATACACAGCACAGAAGAACAGATTTGAAAAGAAAGTCAACTAAACAATTAGGTGCGTTTCAAACTGTTTTAAATTAGAAGCCATTTTAGGTCTTATAAACTATTTTTCAATTTATAGTGCATAAACATTGAAAAATATTTTATTAATGTTTTAAACCCTTTAATACTTTAATACTGCAAAGCAAATTCTGTCTCATACTCATTTATTGACAGTCTCTTTTCTGAGAGACATAATCTAACTTAGTTAATTTTTTATGTTCCTGTCTTCTCATTTATAAACTTAGAAAAATGTTCTAAGCAAGTTATATAGGTTTTATTAGATTTAAATTAGATAATGCAGAATAGTGTTTGGCTCAGTGTCTGCCACAATGCAAATACTCATTAAATTTTAGTTAGTATTATTTATCAATCCTTACCTCTCCTATTATAGACATATATAATTAAGTGTTATAGTTTAATTTAACATAAATATCAATATTCCAGAATGAAATATCTGTAAAGGCAGAGACTTTGCCTATATTGATCATAACAGTATCTCCAATACTTTAAAAAAATTCTTTAAAGTATTATTTTTTTGATATCTGTTGAATGGATTAACAAATCCAGTATAGCATGTGTGATTTTAAACACAATCTCAAAAGAGTGATTTCAAGTTTCTAATTACACCTGGATTCACATTTCTTGCACATATGACTCATAGGTACAAAGAGCTTTATGAAGTTAAGAGAGGAGACCAGCCTTCATATTGTCTTATGCTCAGTTTCTGCTTCCAAAGAAAGAAGAAGTAAAAACTAAAAGGCAAAAATGAAATTCACAAGCAGACAGCCCAGCACCACACCCTGGGCCTGGTAGTTAAAGATGGACCCCTGACCTAACCGGTTATGTTATCTATAGATTACAGACATTGTATAGAAAAGCACTGTGAAAATCCCTGTCCTGTTCCGTTCCATTCTAATTACCAGTGCGTGCAGCCCCCAGTCAGGCACCCTCTGCTTGCTCAATCAATCATGACCCTCTCATGCAGACCCCCTTAGAGTTGTGAACCCTTAAAAGGGACAGGAATTGCTCACTTGTGGAGCTTCGTTGTTGGAGATGTAAGTCTTGCCGAAGCTCCCAACCAAGTAAACCCCTTCCTTCTTTAACTTGGTGTCTGAGGGGTTTTGTCTGTGGCTTGTCCTGCTACAAAGTGACTGATTATATCTATTTAAGATATAATCTTACAAAAATTGTTTTATCATCATTATTATCATCTTTATTTTTGAGTACAGTTTGTAAACATTGACAAATAAAAGGGAATTGATTAGGAAATACAACTGAATTATTATGGGGCTGCATGACCTACTAAACTTTTTCCAAGTCTAAAATTCTAAGTTTTTTCCTGTTTTGATATTTTCTTGATTCTCTAAAACATTAATTACATTTTTATTTACCTCTACCTATTAATCGTTTCTTTTGCATTTAATAGTAAACCAGTTTGATATCTTAATGGTGCTTTTTTCATGTTTGGAAAACTGCTTGAACATGAGCAAGCAATTATTTCTGTCTTGCAAAAAGTAGTCACCAACATCAGGTATTTGGAGAAAGCTAACAGCATCTTTGGATGTCTTCAAGTGTATTAAATTCAATGGGTTTCTATTATGGCCAAAAGATTTATATTGTATTTCTCATTAACCTTGACAACATTGAGTCTTGGAAGTTAAATAGTAGGTTATGCCATATAAAATTGTCCATGTTTGATAATGTGATTTAAATGAGAATTTAATAAAACACAACTGATTATCATATTAATAATTAAAAATGAAAGATTTGGCTCAAAGAGATTAGGAACTTTCTGTTATCATGTATTTGTTGTGGAGTAATTATTTAAAGCCAGTTCTATGTGGCTCAAATTTTTTATATAATAACCTAACCTTATTCTTTTCCCATAGTTTCTACTCTACCATTTAGGATTCATTCCTTTCTATACTCCTTTGTAGAATTTGTTTTATAAAGCAACTATTACTTTAAAAGTTAATTTGAAAAGCCAGCATAGCCACATAACCAAATAACCATCATTGGAACTTGTTCATCAGAATCATTTTCAAAGAGTGACTAAATGAACAAGTTTTAAGGGGGAATAGAAGAAGAAAATAAGATATTTGTCAAAAAAAAATACCCTCAATAAGCATTTCTTTAAGCAAAGACAAATTATTTAAACCTAATATTCTTACTGCCTTTAAGAAAAATCTTCAACCGGTTATGGTGGCTCATACCTGTAATTCCAGCACTTTGGGATTCTGAGATAGGAAGATCAGTTGAGGCCAGGAGTTTAAAACCACCCTGAGCAACATAATGAGACACCATCTGTATAATTTTTTTTTTTTTTTTTTTGAGGTGGCGTCTCGCTCTGTCACCCAGGCTGGAGTGCAGGACTGTAATCTCAGCTCACTGCAACCTCCGCCTCCTGGGTTCAAGTGATTCTCCTGCCTCAGCCTCCTGAGTAGCTGGGATCACAGGCATGCACCACCACATCTGGTTAATTGTTGTATTTTTAGTAGAGACGGGGTTTCACCATGTTGTTCAGGCTGGTCTCTAACTCCTAACCTTGTGATCCAGCCACCTCAGCCTCCCAAAGTGCTGGGATTACAGGCATGAGCCTCCGCACCCGGCCTCTGTATTTTTTTTTTTTTTTAATAGCCAGGGATGGTAGCATGTGCCTGTAGTCCTACCTACTCAGAAGGCTGAGGCAGGAGGATTGCTTGTGACCAGAAGTTCGAGGCTGCAATGATCTATGATCAATTCCAACATAAGCAAAAGAGTGAAAATATGTTTTTTAAAAAAGAAGAAAATTTTCAAGGAGGAGTTGATTTTCATGTATCCAAAATCCCCTTTCTTAATTGCTACTCAGATATCTAGTAGATATCTCAAACTGAACTAGTTCAAATGAGACCCAGACATGCTTTCTTCCTAGATTTTCAATACCAATAAATAGCAATACTATTAATCTAGTCAGTTTCTTACAGTGTAACCAGAATTATTATAAATAGAAATAATTGTCAGATTTTGTCACTTGATATAAAAGCCAGGTAATTCAGATGCTAAAGAAAGGCAGAAACCACAAACAATCTATGATGAAACAATCATGTATACTACCAGAAAAATGTAACAAAGAATGGGTTCACACCTCAGACTTGGGAAGAGTCCTGCCATTTTCTATAATGTGACATCGTGTGTGGGCTCATTTCACATGTAGAGCCCTACACATGTCAGGCAGTTGAGCAGAAAACAGCCTGGGAATGTAGGATGACTCTTCAACAGGGTTATTATCTGTGGGGGCTCTCATGGCTGTCTGTTATATGATAGATCTGCCTTCATATAAATGTCTACAATCTGGCCGGGCACGGTGGCTCAAGCCTGTAATCCCAGCACTTTGGGAGGCCGAGACGGGCGGATCACGAGGTCAGGAGATTGAGACCATCCTGGCTAACACAGTGAAACCCCGTCTCTACTAAAAAATACAAAAAACTAGCCGGGCGTGGTGGCGGGCGCCTGTAGTCCCAGCTACTCGGGAGGCTGAGGCAGGAGAATGGCGTGAACCCGGGAGGCGGAGCTTGCAGTGAGCTGAGGTCCGGCCACTGCACTCCAGCCTGGGCGACACAGCGAGACTCCGTCTCAAAAAAAAAAAAAAAAAAAAGTCTACAATCTTTAAAAATTGCTAAATGTGTGGGATAGACTTATTTAAAAAAAAATACAGTCTGCGTTTTTAAACAAAAGCATATGTTTTCTTCATTTTATGTGTAATGAGTTCGAAACTATAAAATGGGCTGGCGCAGTGGCTCACATCTATAATCCCAGCACTTTGGGAGGCCAGAGTGAGTGGATCACTTGAGGTCAGGAGTTCGAGACCAGCCTGGGGAACATGGTGAAACCCCATGTCTGCTAAAAATACGCAAATTAGCCCAGGCACAGAGGCTCGCGCCTGTAATCTCGGCATTATGGGAGGCCGAGGTGGGTAGGTCAAGAGATCGAGACATTTTGGCCAACATGGTAAAATCCCATCTCTACTAAAAATACAAAAATTAGGTGGGCATGGTGGTGTGTGCCTATAGTCACAGGTGCTTGGGAGGCTGAGGCAGGAGAAGTGCTTGAACCTGGGAGGTGGAGGTTGCAATGATCCAAGATCGTGCCATTGCACTCTAGCCTGGTGACAGAGCGAGACTCCATCTCAAAAAAAGAAAGAAAAATAAATAATTAGCCAGATGTGGTGACACACACCTGTAATCCCAGCTACTCAGGAGGCTGGGGCAGGAGAATCACTTGAACCCAGGAGGTAGAGGTTTCAGTGAGCTGAGATCGAACTGCTGCACTCCAGCCTGGGTAACAGCGCCAGACTCCACCTCAAAAAATACATACATACATACATAAATAACTATAAAATGATACTAAGATATACATTTTTTAATGGAAACCTCATCTTTTCAGATGATAGCCCTTCAAAATTTGCAAATATAGGTTCATAACCTTAACTCTCTTACAAATTTAGAATTTCATGTTGATCTTTCTAGCAATATGATTATTATAGAACTTTTGTTTCCCTCTTGCTGCTGCTCTTCTTTCTCTTTTTTCTCCTCCTCTTCCTCCTTCTCCTCCTTCTATTTCCTTTTCTTCTTCTACCTCCTCTTCCTCCTCCTTCTTCCCTTCCTCCTTCTCCCCCTGCACATCCTTTTTACTTTTCCCACTTCTCCAAAATCAATAATGTAACATTTTCAGATAAAATATTTAAGATTCAGAAATTTAAGTGAGATGCCCAAATCCATACAACTGAAAAATAAATGAAACAATTAAGATTTGGATGGAGCTGGAGGCCATTATCCTTACCAAATAAACACAGGAACAGAAAACCAAATACCTTGTGTTCTCACTTACAAGTGGGAACTAAATGATAACACATGGACACGTAGAGGGGAACAACCCACACTGGAGCCTTTCGGAAGGTGGAGGGTGGGAGGAGGGAGAGGATCAGGAAAAAAAATAGGTGATGAAATAATCTGTACAGCAAACTCCCATGACACAAGTTCATCTATGTAACAAACCTGTACTGTACGCCTAAACTTGTAATAAAAGTTAAAAAAAGCTTTTAAACATATTTTTTATTGCACATTTTATGTTCTGTCAATATTATGCATCATGCTCCTGTTTATAACTCTGTTAGCAACTAGAAATTATTTTGGCAAAGAAGAATTTAGTTCTCATGTTTTGGAAGAATTCAATAAAATTGGAATTCACAAGAATAGCAAAAGCTTAAATGCCTACAAACACTAAATATTATCATTTATACTTTTCTGCAAAAACGTTATTAAGATGATACCAGTGTTAATTTATGCAAGACTTTTTCCAATGGCATTTAAGCTCTCAAGTAAATTTTTTTGGGGGAAGACTAATCAACCTATGTGAATAAAAAGGCCTACCTCAAAGAGAGATTTATAATATGATAACATGCCACCAGGCATAAATTGAGTGAACATTTATCAGTTTAAAAAATTTGGACTTCTATTCTTAAGTAAAATTAATCTTTTATTGTATATATTTATTGTATTTTTATTATATGTAATACATATTATATATAGTATTTTATTATATATTATATATTTATTGTATATAATTTATTGTATATATTTATTTTTATTTTTTGAGACAGAGTCACTCAGTCACCCAGGTTAGAGCACAGTGGTGCAAACTCCACTCACTGCAACCTCTGCCTCCTGGGTTCAAGTGATTCTCCTGCCTCAGCCTCCCAAGTAGCTGGGATTACAGGTATGCACCACCATGATCAGCTAATTTTTTTTTTTTTTTTGTATTTTTTATAGAGACAGGGTTTCGCCATGTTGGGCAAGCTGGTCTCGAACTCCTGACCTCAAGTGATCTGCCTCTTCGGCCTCCCAAAGTGCTGGGATTATAGGCATGAACCACCATGTCCAGTCTATTGTATATATTTAAAACAACGCGATACATGATTTGAAATACGTGTACATTGTGGAATGACTAAATCAAGCTAATTAACATATGTATAACCTCATATATTTATTATTTTTTGTAATAAGAACACAATCTATTCTCAGTGGTTTTCAAGTGTAAACAATACATTGTTATCTGTAGTCACCATGTTATACAATAGATTTCCTTTTTTATATTTTATTTCATTTATTTTTTAATTTCAATAGATTTATGGGGAACAGGTGGTCTTTGGTTATATGAATAAGTTCTTTAGCAGTAATTTCTGAGTAAAATTAATCTTAAACAACAAATAACATTGCACCATAATAAAATGGTCATTTAAAGTGTTCATTTGAAATGCTTACAAGTGCATTTGAGAATAAAGGCCCTTTAAAAATGTTTTTGAAACAGTTTGGAGAAGACAGATATCAGAATTTTGTGTCAATATTTAGAGACATTTTCATAAATAGATACTGTAAAGATTCAAAAGATCATCTGATTATATAAAACTAATACTTGCAGATTTGCCTATGAAAATGGAGACTTAAAAAGCTTATTTATATAAATAAATGAAGTTCTACCAAATATGAATTACTCACAAATATTATGAAATATTTATATTAGATATCTAAATATAGTATATATTTAGAAACATTATGATACAATATGGTGCTGAACCACAAAATTTAAGATTGGAAGAATCTTCCAAAGGGCTGTGAGAAAAGATAAACACATTCACCTCTAAATCCAAGGATACACGGATGGCAAAAATGTTCTCCCATTCTGTTTGAAGAAAAAAATCAATGTATTCCTAGAAAATTAAATGTATGTGGTATAGAAAAAAAACAGGATAGAAAAGTGAGTTTGTTTAAATTTTAAAAACTAATAACTTCAAATTCTAAAAAAATAAAATGAGAGAGAAAGTACACATTGAAAATTTCATAGATGTTTCCCAGTGGAAACAGTAAATAAAAGATTTTAACAATAAATACTTCATTACACCAATGACCACTAATATTTCGGAAAATATGAGCTGAGAGTTTGACTAGATTAGTCTTGAGTATTCAAAATATTTAAAATTGAATATTTGTGAACTGATTGAATAAAATATGTAAAAGTATGTTTCTTAAATATTTATTCAAATAATTTCTGTTGTGAAATAACATCATGGACCTCTTGGAAGACATTCTCAGATGTAATTTTCTTTATTATTTCTTCTTAAATTTACTTTTAATTAAATAATGATTATATTAACTAGTTTTTAAAGGATTAAAACTCTAAAATGTGAAAATACTGCCAACCCTCTTTACTACTTTTACCTGAAAATGTAACCACCTTATCATCATTTTCAATGTAACTTTTCAGACATTATCTTATATATTCATGAAAGTGCTTTGAACATGGCTTCCTGAGTATTTCATTCCTGAACATTTTACACTGCAATTCTGTAAAGACGTGTGTATTTTGATTCTATTACGTATCTTTGAATTTTCCAATTATAATTCGAATGCTTTATTTTTGATATAATCCCAATCTTAGAAAGTTTAAAAGCTTTGAATTGCTTCCCATTACCCTTGGAATACAATATAAATGTTTATCTGTGACCTGTAAGGTTCTGCATGAGCTGTCCCTGTTATAAGCTTCAAATAGCCATGGAACATGATTTAACTATGCAGCACTCTATCCTTACTGCATAGCAAAGATCCTGCTACATGGAATAAATCTAATATATACGTTAACTGACTATATGTATGAAATAACTCCATTGTTAAGACTGTATTTTTAATGTGGAAATTCTCATATTTTGAGAAATAAGGAACATTAAACAAACAGAAATGAAGACATGGTTTAGAAATTTAAATAGAAATGCCATTACAATTACAACTTAGAGTAAAAAGCATTTATGATTCATGAATACTACTTTATTATTAAGACTGTGCTGTCACACTTACATTCTTTTAGTTTCTTTGTATAATGGGGACTATTTTGGTTCTTATATTTGTGACAAGTTGAGGATTAACTATAACAATTGTCATTGTTATATTTAGCAATACTACTTTGATATTTTATGTGTCAAAATTGAACTATGAACTGGACTAAAATGTAAATCTGTAAATACTATAAATTTATAAATCTATAAATACTAAAATCATTTTATGATTTTATGTACATGGACAACAGCTCAGATAGCTCATATAACAGTTATTCAATTAACAGAATATATATAAACTTTATGACTCTATATACACAGGAAAATATTTTCATATATATAGCTTCCATAAATTATTCTCACCTAATAAAAGTGTTTTTGTGAAATTCAAAATTATGCAACAATTATCTTCCAAAATGTTAATTTTTATATCAGTTACATAGGAAAAATGGTCTGTTTTATGTATGTAAAATATATGCATGTATATGTTTGTGTATGTGTATGTGTATTGAAATGGTAACATGGCCTTCAAAGTTTCAACATAAATGTTATATTTACACATTTGTCATAAAAGTGTTTTCAAATGCCATAGACACATACCTTTTATTTTGAAGTTTTAAATCTTGAAAGTCTTCTTTTGCTAAATATTTATCTTTTTCTAAAAGTAAAATAAGTAATTTTAAAGGAATTTAAGATATTTTATAGTAGTTACCTGAAATGGATAAATCATAAAAATGTTATTTCATATATTTATGGAGAAATTATAACATGGTGTCTTTACCATATCCACTGCTCATTATCACTTCTGCTGCAAGAAATAAAATTATTTGGATCTCATTCTAACAGGTTAAGCTAACACTTGGAGTTCTAACCTTGTAGGCCACACAGCTTTACCTTCACAATGATGAAAATTGCTATTTGAATAGCATAGTTATTAAGCGTTTTGATCACATAGTCAAGTTAAACTAGGTGAAAACTGAACCACATCTATGGCATTTCCAACACTCATTAAAAAAAAAAAAAAAAAAAAAAAGATGTAAGCAAAGGCATCAATGCTCTTCTTTACCCCATGCTTTTTTCATTAGATAATTTTTGTTTCTAATTAGTTGTGCATGGATCTTATGATCTAATTACAGACTAATTTTGAGAAATAAAAACCATCGCTCTGGGTAACTCTAGTCTTAATCACGGACATTAATATACTGTTCTTTGAAATTCAACCTGACAGCCTCTTCAGATTCAGAAATTGTCTTGCTAGAAACCTCCAAGGTCACGATCCTTCAAAGTACTGTTTGTCAAATTGCCCTGACACAACTCCTGCAAGAAGAACTACTCTTCGCTTATTAATGTGCAGTCAAAAGTGACATAGCCTTGCATATTGATCTTATATATCAAGAAAAAATAAAAAAGTGATAAGGTGAAAATATCTTGTGTTAAACCTTATATATATAATAATACCAAAGTATGATTACATACGTGAATATTTATAGCTGATGAAAGAATTTTGAGTTTCTAAATTACATTGCAAATGTGTTAGGAGAGGTAATACATGATAGTCAAACTCCTCAATATGAAACATATGAAATATGTGTATGCAGATTCCTATTTTCACAGATGAAAATAGTAAACACTGACTTATAAGTTATATTATATAAATTGTACTTCAGAAATCATAAAGAAAAAATTTTACTCCCTTCTGCTAGATTATGTCACAAATCCACAAAATGCATTCATTCAGTATGTATGATACATTGGTAACTATTTTCAAAACTGTGGAGAATATAAGGCATGAATCCATTGAAGACTATATGTGTTCTATAGACATAGTCTACATATCTATATGTGTATATATGTACATATAAAAATATAATTCATGTAGTTAAGGAGTCTTATTTTTATAATTTTTTAATGAATACTCTTCTTTGATAATTTTTTTATGAATTATTGTTCTGCAATAAGACAATACAACTATTTCATATATGTGTGTGCATGTGTGTATGAAAAAAATCAGTATATCTGCAAAAACAAAGGAATGTTGAAACATAAGTAGATCCTAATTATATACTGAGACTTATAAGGATAAATACATAATTCTAAAACTTCCAGAAAAAAATGAAAATATTCTGATATCTTATTTTTCATCAGCAAAACTACAGCAGATGATATCTGAAAATGCCTTCCAAGTTCTGAGGTGAGATAATTATGTTTCACTAATTTCATACCCTTAAATGTTATCTTTCAAGAATCAATATAAAATAGAATACATTTTCCAATATATAAGAACGCAAACAGATTTTTTTTCCCATGCATCATTTCTTAGGAAGGCACATCCAGCAAAAAACAGTGAACATCAAATGAAGGACACTGCAGATATACAAGCAATCAGTCCAGACTTAAATATGAAGAGAGTAGACTCCAAATGAGTGTCTTTAAAATAATGTGCCATGTTTTAAGTAAAAGGTGATGTGAAAACAGAGAGGGAGAATGAATGGTTTAATGATTAAAATAAGTAGTAGATATGTATTTAAAAATATATTTGTAGATGAGATGATGGGAGGCTTTATGATTCATTGATTTTTATTCCTATGATTATTGCTTAACTGATTTTTTTTCACTGCATCTAAGCTTCTGCCTATATGATCTTTACCTATCTTTGGCTTTAGTTTTTCACGAATAGCTAATCGCTTTCTGAGTGATCTCTTTTCCAAACTAACACATTTTGATTACACAAGAAACATTAAGAAACAAACATGTTATTCTCTGACATTTCCATGTAATCTCAATAGATATTTTGAATATGAATGAATTAATAGGTACTCAGTAGCTATTTTGATGACTGACTTAATCAGACCATGAGCACTTACAATAATGTCTCATTGGAAATTCAAATAGGAATGAGTAGTCAACAGCAAACCCTAGAGAAGAATGAGCATGACATTTTTGTTCAACTTTCTTGATGCAAGGGGGTGGAGTGTGAAAGAGAAGAAGCGAAAATGCCAAAGGTAATTATGCTTTGCACCAATAATTGATAGATTTGGTATGAATGTTAAAAATAGAGAAATCTAGAAGGGTAAGAGCTGACTTGGATATTTGGAGATAAAGATTTTTAAGTTTATCATAACGTATAATAGACAGCAGTCTATATATATATAAGTATTAATACCATTATCTATTAACACAGTTGAAGTTCTTTCCAGCCTCTGGAAATATTGGAGATTCTTTATTTGATGTTTTTCCATAGCAGTCTGTGATTGAAGTATTGCTGCCTAGGTACTTTACACAATGTATTGATGTTAATTTACTATATTCTAAATTTTCTTGAGAGCAAGAGATTACTTTTATACAGATGTTAAACTGAGCTAACAGGTACAGAAACAAGTAAATGGGTTTTTAGATTGCAAAGGGAAATGTAGCTTGGTAACCCTTTTCAAATTAGAGTCATATGTATCTAAAAGTCTTCAATTGTGGGCCATGCTGATATGAACAAAATATAAAAAAGTATTTGGCATGGATAATAGTAGTAAAATAAATATATATAAAGCAAATGAATGTGAAATAAAATAAGTTTTAAAATATTCTACTAAATAGTCACCTTTAATGTTTAATTTGCACATTTTCTTATGAAACTACATTAGGAAATATTTTAAAGTTTTTTTTTCCATTATAAAATATTGTTTAAACCATACCTATAGGCTAGGAATTAAAGAAAATAATACCCAATTAGCTCTATTTCCTGGAATTTTTTTAAAAAGATAGCAAGATCAAACATGTTTTATTTTATATATAATTCTCTCTTAAAGTGAATATAAAAGCCCTTTTGCACCAATATTCTAAGAATTATTTTCCCACAGGTCTTTCTTAATATCTTGATATTCAAAATAAATTCCATGATGTTCTTATGACTATAACATTTTTTACTTTTTTTAATTCCTAGATATTTACAGGACTATGAGAAACTCTTTCATCTGTGGGAAACTCTTTCTGTGAGATTGGACTAGTCCAATCTCACAAGAAGTCATTCCCATTAACTTCATTATATCAAGCCTTATTTACAAGATACTAATATTTATATTCTTATTACTTTAGGTAATTGAATTATATTGTGAGACATTCAAATACTGGACTTTTAGAAATAGAGGCCTATAAAGAATTAACAATTGGAAGATATGGTTTGATTACACTTTTAAGGGAGAGACATGTTGGAATGAGACTACTTTTATAAGTAGGTATTTCATTAGTGAACACTGTGTTGTTAATATTATTTCATCTCACTTGGGAAGAATTTGATTAGTACACATGTGAGCCTAAATGAAGCAATTTCTGGAAATACACCAATGTGTCCCCTCCGCATTTCTAACTGCTTTATTAATTAGCATATAAAGAACATGTAAAGTGCCTTTGACATGTGCGTAATGTATGTACAAATGTGTAAGATCAAGGCTCTCCATTCAGAGTCCATATTTCTCTTTGCAATCTACCGCACACCACTTCTGTGCATTCATTTCTTCCTATTGTTCTCAGAGTCTAGTAATATTGCTCCCTGTACTTATGAAAGGCTCATTTTCTACATTGTTTTAGAAAGACCTAATAAAAACTCAACAATTTTTTTAAAATGAAGCTTTATTCAACTACATAAAAGTTATTTCGTTTTCTATTGCTCCTGTAGTGCTTACGCAATTAGTGTTTATTTTATGTTGGCTCTAGCAGTAGAAATAAACATGGTGACATGAAAATAAAACTTTAAAAAGTATGGATTTAACATGTTTATTTGTAACATGAGGGACTTTAACATATTTAAATATTATATAATATGCTTCACAGTGCTTTTTAGTTCAAACCAATTTTTAGAAACAGTTATAAGCATCTAGCGGGTAAATTTGCAGTTCTCCTATACTCTGTATAGCACTATGTAGTGCTTTTGTGCTTTCTATTGAAATCTATTTTGAGTTTATACTAAATGCAAAGGTGCAGTTTAACGTTTATTAGAGCCACCACTTAACCAAGCACCATATTGATCAAGGGTTTGAAATGAAGACATAATATCCAAGACTGTCATTACAAGAGGGAAGAAAATATAGAAAGACAAATCAAACTCCTAAGGTGAATATTTTTGAAAGAGAAGAGAAGTTTACAAAGTGAATCATCAGCTAAAATACATATTATTGCTTGTGGTTATGTTTCATTGTTCAGCTATAATCAATATGACAATCCATGTCAGATAGTGTAATAGCAATAACTTTTAAAAGCCTTTGAACATTTATTGCTCATCTTTCTTTCATGTCATTTGATTCAGGTGCTTCAATTTGAAAACAATCGGAAATAGAATGTAATGATTTCATTTGAAATTGTTAGCGGAGGCAATTGAAAGAACTGTTCAGTTTCCTACTTGATGTTATTGCTAGTATTCTCTGTCTTGTAATAAGGCCAAAGGTAAATACACTTAGAAAAGGAAACTCCACTAACGATATATATATTTTGCTTTACCAGTTATTTTCTATTTGTAAAATGTACTTTTGTATATTTGCATGTAGACACACACGCACAAACAAGCACACATGAGCACTTGCACAGCACAGGAAGGTGCACACATACTCATTTTACAGTTTCATAAATAAAAGTAAACACAATACATAGTTCCTAATATCCTAGGACAATAAAAAGAAAGTAGGTATGAGACAAGTCTTACCGAAATCAAAACTAAGCTTTGGGAGGGCGGCAAAGCAAGATGACAGAACAGAAAGTTCCACTGATTGCACCCTATCTCCTGAAGGATATCAAGTTAACATCCACATGGAAAAATAAACAAAAACAAAAACAAAACACCTTCATAAGAACTAAAAATCAGGTGAGCAATCATAGTACCTGCTTTTAACTTCATAGTGCAGGAAGAGTCACTCAAGAGACAGAAAAAGTAGTCCTGAATCACCAGTGCTACCCTTCCCTCACTCCTAGCTGCAGCATCAGGCAGAGAGCTTCTCTGGGCACACAGGGAGGAGAACATAGCAACTGCGAGGCACTGAACTCAGAGATGTTCTGTTAAAGCAGAAAGGAAAATGGAACCAAACTCAAAGGACACCTGCCTGATGAGAAAGCATCTAAACCAGCCCTCACCAGAGCGGAGTCACCGATGCTAGCGTTCCAAACCTGCAAACCTTGCCACCAAGGGATACGGCACTCTGTGTCTCCAAGTAAATGTGAAAACCATTCTAGGCCATAAGGACTGCAACCGTTAGGCAAGTCCTAATGCTGAACTACGCCAGAGACAGTTGACTGGGGTTAGGGTGGGCATGCAACATACTGAGGCACAAGTTGGGGCAGCTAAGGGAGGGCATCACTCCTACTCTAAACTCCTCTAACCCCAGGCTGTATAGCTCACAGCTCCAGAAGAGGCTCTTTCCTTCTTTTTGAAGAGAGGAGAAGAAAGAAGGGAGAGTACTTTGTCTCGCGTGTAGGATACCAGTTCAGCCATGGCAGGATACGGAAATGATCAGAGTCATGAGGTCCCTGTTCCAGGACTTAACTTCTAGATGACATTTCCAGACATACCCTGGGCCAGAAGGCAACCTGCTGCCTCGAAGGAAAGAACACAGTCCTGGTAGTATTCACTTGAAGATAGCACTCACTTGGAAGCATTCACTTGAAGCATTCACTTGGACCAGGAGGGAACCTAGTGCCTTGAAAGAAAAACAAACAAACAAACAAAAACCCACTCTGGGGAGCATTCATTTGAAGGCAGACTGCACTGGCTTCAAGTCTTACCCACCACAGTTATACGTTGGCCACAGAAGTGCTTGTGTCACTCCACTTTCAGCTTTAGGCAGCTCAGAACAGAGGGAGGCTCTATGTTTGGGAGAATGTAAGGGAAGAGAGCAAGAGTTACTGCCTAGTAGTACAGAGAATTCTCTCAGATCTTGTCTAAGAACAGCAAAGTGATGCCTCTACAAGTCTGCAAGAACCACAGTCTGACTCAAATATCTATAAAGCCTTCCTAAGAAGGATAGCTACAAATAAGCCCAGACAGTAAAGACTATAATAAATACCTATTTCTTCAATGTGCAGATACCAAAGAACATCTACTAGAATCAACACCATCCAGGAAACGAACGTGACCTCAGAAAATGAACTAAATAAGGTGCCAGGAACTAATCCTGCAGAAACAGAGATGTGAATCTTTCAGACAGAGAATTTTTTTTTTTTTTTTTTTTTTTTTTATTTTAAAGCTGTGTTAAGGAAACTCAAAGAAACTCAAGATAACACAGAGGAGGAATACAGAATTCTATCAGATAAATTTAATACAGAGAATGAAGTAATTAAAAAGAATCAAGCAGAAATTCTGGAGCTGAATAATTCAATTGGCAAACTGAAGAATGTACCAAGCAGAAGAAAGAATCTGTGAGCTTGATGACAGGCTGTTTGAAAATACGTGGTCAAGGCCGGGTGCGGTGGCTCAGGCCTGTAATCCCAGCACTTTTGGAGGCCTAGATGGGCGGATCACAATGTCAGGAGACTGAGACCATCCTGGCTAACACAGTGAAACCCCGTCACTACTTAAAAAAAAGACAAAAAATTAGCCGGGCGAGGTGGCGGGTGCCTGTAGTCCCAGCTACTCAGGAGGCTGAGGCAGGAGAATGGCATGAACCCGGGATGCGGAGCTTGCAGTGAGCTGAGATCCGGCCACAGCACTCCAGCCTGGGCGGCAGAACGAGACTCCGTCTCAAAAAAAAAAGAAAATATGTGGTCAAAAGAGACAAAAGAACAAAGAATAAAAAACAATGAAGCACATCTATAGGATCCAGAAAATAGCCTCAAAGGGCAAATCTAACAGTTATTGGCTTTAAAGAGGAGATAGAGAAAGAGATAGGGGTAGTTTATTCAAAGTTTATTCAAAGGGTTTAAAACAGATTGTGGAAGAGGACGGTAGGTAGGATGCAGGGCTAATGTGCAGCTCCCACTTGAATTGACAGAGCAGTGTGTCGAAACTCACACTGAACTTTTGCTCCAGGGACCACCACAGGAACCTAACAGGAAAACTGAAGGAATTCACAGATCCTTTGAAAGAAGTGGCATGACACTGCAAATTGCACAGAGCAGGCAAAAAACTGAGTTCCCAAAGTGTGAGAAGGGTAAAACCTGCCTCCAAACACACATCCTCACTAGGGAATGTGAAAATCCAGATCACAGGGGAAGGATTTAAACTTACTTAGAGATAAAATGGATTTAGGGAGCCGTGTGAAATATAAAAGTAGAAGCAGTAGTAGAAAGAGCCTTGTAGGCACTGCCAGTCTCCAGCTTGATCCCAGGGAAGCCAACCCTGACTATATGTCACAGGAGCCCTTGGGGAACGCAGACAGCAGAATTAGGGAGGGGTCACAGGGTGAAAGACGATTCCAACTGGATTTTGTAACAATTTAGACTAGGCACAAACTTTCTTGAGCAGAGTCAAAGGGGTGAATGGCAACTGCTGTAGGAATGCTGCCAGCATTGTGGGCAAATGAGGAGGGGCAAGGTCTGAAAGCCATGCTTGCTTTCTCAGTGGGGAAGCTTTTGACCAGTGGCAAGGTCTGAGCTCTGTGTGCAGGCTGCCTCCATCTAAACTTGACACAGTTAATAGAGCACTGCAGAAGTGAGACAGAGTCAGACCAAACAGACTTAAAAGCAACAACAGTAAAAAAAGACAAAGAGGAACACTATACAACTGAAAGTCCAGCTCAATAGGAAAATATCACAATCCTAAATATATATGCACCTAACACTGAAACTTCCAAATTTATAAAACAATTGCTATTAAACTTAAGAAAAGAGATAGACAGCAATGCAATAATAGTGGGGTACTTCAATACTCCACTGAAAAAACTAGAAAAGTCATCAAGAAAGTCAACAAAGAAACAATGGGCTTAAACTATATCCTAGAACAAATGGACTTAACTGATATTTACAGAGCATTCTGCCAAACAACTGCAGAATATACATTTTTTTCATCAGCACATCGAACATTCTGCACAATAGACCATATGGCAGGTCACAAAACAAGTCTCAAAAATTTTAAGAAAATTGAAATTATATCAGATATCCTCTCAAACCGGAGTGGAATAAAACTGGAAATTAATTCCAGAAGGAACCCTCAAACTATACAAATACATACAAATTAAATAATCTGCTCTTGAATAATCTTTGGATCGACAATAAAATCAAGATGGAAAATTTAAAAATTCTTTGAAATGAACAATAATAGTGACACCACTTATCAAAACCTCTGGAATACAGCAAAAGCAATATTAAGAGGAAAGATCATAGCATAAATACCTTCATGAAAAAATCTGAAAGTGCATCAATTAGACAATCAAAGTTCACAAGTCAAGAAACTAGAGAAACAAGAACAAACCAAACTCAAATCCAGCAGAAGAAAAGAAATAATAAAGATCAGAGCAGAACTAAATGAAACAGAAACAAAATACAAAAGATAAATGAATGAAAAGCTGGTTCTTTGAAAAGATAAACAAAATTCATAGACCATTAACAAAATTACCAAGAAAAGAGGCTAGAAGATCCAAACAAGCTCAGTTAGAAACAAAACGGGAGGTGTTACCACTGATACCACAGACATACAAAAGATCATTCAAGGCTACTATGAACACTTTCATGCACACAAACTAGAAAATCTAGAGAAGAATAAATTTCTGGAAATACATAACCATCTTAGATTAAATCAGAAAGTAATAGAAACTCTGAACAGATCAATGAGTAGTGAGATTGAAAGAGTAATTTTTTTAAAAAAAGGCAACAAACAAAAAAAGTCCAGGACCAGATAGATTCACACCTGAATTCTATCAGACATTCAAAAAAGAATGGGTACCAAACTTCTTGAAACTATTCCAAAAGATGGAGAAAGAGAGACTCTTCCCTAAATCATTCTATGAAGCCAGTATCACCCTATGAAACCAGTATCACCCTAATACCAAAACCAGGAAAGGACATAACAACAAAGAGAAACTACTGACCAATATCCCTGAAGAACATCAATGCAAAAATCCTCAACAAAATATTAGTTAACCAAATCCAATAAGATATCAGAAAGCTATAATCAAGTGGGTTTCATAGCAAGGATGCATGGATGGTTTAACATATGCAAGTGAAGCCGGGCGTGGTGGCTCACACGTGTAATCCCAGCACTTTGGGATGCTGAGGCAGGTGGATCACAAGGTCAGGAGATCGAGACCATCCTGGCTAACACAGTGGAACCTCATCTCTACTAAAAATACAAAAATCAGCCAGGTGTGGTGGTGGGCGCCTATAGTCCCAGCTACTTGGGAGGCTGAGACAGGAGAATGGCATGAACCCGGGAGGCAGATCTTGCAGTGAGGCGAAATCATGCCACTGCACTCCAGCCTGGGCGACAGAGTGAGACTCCATCTCAAAACAAAACAAAACAAAACAAAACAAAAAATGCAAGTGAATAAATTTGACACATCGTATAAACAGAATTAAAAGGAAAACTCATGTGATCATCTCAATAGATGCACAAAAACATCTAACAAAACCCAGGATCCCTTTATTATTAAAACCCTCAGCAAAATTGGCACAGAAGGCACATATGTCAAGGTAATAAAAACCACCTATGACAAACCCACAGCCAATATTATACTGAATGGGGAAAACTTAAAATCATTCCCCCTGAGAACTGGAATAAGGGAAGGGTGCCCACTTGCACCACTTCTGTTTAACATATTACTAGAAGTTCTAGCCAGAGCAATCAGACAAGAGAAAGAAATAAAGTGCATCCAAATCAGTAAAGAGGAAGTCAAATTGTCACTGTTGTTGATTATATGATTGTATACCTTGAAAACCCTAAAGACTCATCCAAAAAGCTCCTACATCTGATAAAGGATTTCACTAAAGTCTCAGGATACAAAATTAACGCACACATATAAGTATCACTGCTGTACACCAACAACACCCAGAACGAAATGTAGAACACAATACCTTTTACAACAGATGTGAAAAAATAAAACTTAGAAATATACCTAACCAAGGAGGTGAAAGATCTCTACAAGGAAAACTCCAAAACACTGTTGAAAGAAATTATCAACAACTTGAACAAATGGAAACATTTCCCACGGTCATGGAAGGGTAGAATCAAAATTGTGAAAATGACCACCATACTGACAAAAGCAATCTACAGATTCAATGCAATTCCCATCAAAATATCATCATCATTCTTCACAGAACTACAAAAAACAATCCTAAAGTTCCTATGGAACAAAAAATGTTCCCATATAGCCACAGTCAGGGTAAGCAAAAAGAAGGAACCTGGAGGTATTGCATTATCCAATTTCGAACTATACTACAAGGCCATAGTTACCAAAAGAGCATCATACTGGCATAAAAACGGGCAGGTAGACCAATGGAACACAAAAGAGAAACCAGGAATAAAACCAAATTCTTACAGCCAACTGATCTTTCACCAAGCAAACAAAAACCTAAAGTGGGGAAAGGACAACCTATTCAACAAATGGTCCTGGGATAATTGGCAAGTCACATGCAGAAGAATAAAACTGGATTCTGATTTTTCAACTTATATTAAATTGGTGCCTAATTTTACAACAAACCTAATACAAAAATCAACTCAAGATGGATCAAAGATTTAAATCTAAGACATGAAACCATAAAAATTCTAGAAGAAAATATCAAAAAACTCTTTTAGACATTGGCTTAGGCAAAGATTTCATGACCCAAAAGCAAATGGGACAAAAACAAAAATAAATAGATGGGACTTAATTAAACTAAAAAGGTTCTGCACAGCAAAAGAAATAATCAGCAGTGTAAATAGAAAACCCACAGAGTGGTAGAAAGTATGCACAAACTATGCATCTGACAAAGAAAGTATGCACAAACGATGCATCTGACAAAGCACTAATATCCAGAATCTATGAGGCGCTCAAACAAATCAGCAAGAAAAATCAAATAATCCCATCAAAAAGTGGACAAAGAATATGAATAGACAACTCTCAAAAGAAGATATAAAAATGGCCAACAAACATATGAAAAAACGCTCAACATCACTAATGATCAGGGAATGTGAATCAAAACCACAATGTGATACCACCTTACTCCTGGAAGAATGGCCTTAATTAAAAAATTAAAACCTAATAGATGTAGCATGATGTGGTGAAAAGGGAACACTTCTACACTGTTGGCAGAAATATAAACTAGTACAACCAGTATGGAAAACAGTATGGAGATACATTATAGAACTAAAAGGAGAACTACCATTTGATACAGCATTCCCAGTATGGTATCTACCCAGAGGGCAAGAAGTCATTATTTGAAAAAGTCATTATATGTAACAAGAAGGCACTTGTTATACAAAAACTATTTAAGTAAAATTAAGAAAAACACCAAAAAGGTTAATAATAGAGAAGTTTCCAAAACCTAGAGAAAGATATCAATATCTAAGGACAAGAAGATTGTAGAACACCAAGCAGATTTAACCTAAAGAAGACTACTTCAAGATATTTAATAATCAACCTCCCAAAAGTCAAGAATAAATAAAGATTCTTAAAAGCAACAAGAAAAAAGAAACAAATAACAAACAATGGAGCTCCAATATGTCAGGCCACAGGCTTTTCCGTGGAAAGCTTACAGGACAGAACAGTAGCAGGACATATTTAAAGTGCTGAAGGAAAAAAGAAACAAAAAAATGTTTATCCTAGAATAGTATATCCAGTAAAAATATCCTTCAAATATGAAGGATAAATAAACATTTTCCCAGACAAACAAAAGCAGAGGGATTTCATAAATTACAGACCTATCCTACAATAAATGCTAATGGGAGCACATCAATCATAAAGAAAAGAACATAAATAAATATTAATATATAATCCCTGGAAGGTATAAAACTCACCGGAAATAGTAAGTACACAGAAAAACAAAGAATATTAAAAGATAGTAACTGTGGTGTGAAAACTACTCATCCTAAGCCGAAAGACTAAACAATGAACCAATAAGAAATGATAACTATGACAACTTTTCAAGACATAATCAGTACAACAAGCTATAAATAAAAATGACAATAATTTAAAAAGTGGGAGGACAAAGTTAAGGCATAAAGTTTTTACTAAGTTTTCTTTTTGATTGTTTATGCAAATAGTGTTAAGTTGTTAACAGGTTAAAATAATGAGTATAAGACAGTACTTGCAAGCCTTATGGTAACCTCAAACCACAAATCATACGATGGATACACAAAAAGTAAAAACAAGAAACTAAATTATGTCACCAGAGAAAGTCATCTTCACTAGAAGAAGACAGGAAGGAAATAAGGAATAGAAGGTCAGAAAACAAATAATAAAATAACAGGAATAAGTCCTCATTTATCAAAAATAATATTGAATGTAAATGGATTAAACGCTCCAATCAAAAGACATAGATTTGCTGAATGGATGAAAAAACAAGACCCATTGATCTGTCGCCTGTAAGGAACACACTTCACCTATGAAGTCACACATAGGGTGAAAATGATAGCATGTAAAAATATTCTGTGACAATGAAAACAAAAAAAGTGGAAGTCACTATACTCATATCAGACCACATAGATTTCAAGACAAAAACTGCAAGAAGAAACACAGAAGACCACTATATAATGATAAAGGGATCAATTCAGCAAGAGAATATAAAAATGTAAAATATATATGTACCCCACCATGTTGTACCAAGATATATAAAGGAAATATTATTTGAGTGAAACATAGTGATATGCTCCAATACAATAATAACTTGAGGCTTCGATGCCCCACTTTCAGCATTGGACAGATCTTGTAGACAGAAAATCAGCAAACATCAGACTTAACCTGCACCATAGACCAAATGGATCTAATAGGCATTTACATAACATTTTATCCAGGGTCTGCAGAATATACATTCTTTTCATCAACACACAGATTATTCTCAAGGATAGATCACAGGTGAGGTCACAAAACAAGTTGTAAAACATTTGAAAACAATGAAATAATATCAAGCATCTTCTCTGACCACAATGGAATAAAACAAGAAATTAATAATAAGAGGAATTTTAGAAACTATACAAATACATGGAAATTAAACAATATGCTCCTTAATGACCAGTGGGTCAATGAGTAAAGTAAGAAGCAATTTGACAATTTATTGACACAAATAAGAATGGAAATGCAGTATTCCAAAACCTACGGGATACAGCAAAAGTAGAGTTAAGAGGGAAGTTTATAGCTACAAGGGCCTACATAAAAAGAGAAAGAACTTCAAATGAACAACCTAACAATACTTCTTAAAGAACTAGATAAGTAAGAGCAAACCAAATCAAAATTAGTAGAAGAAAAGAAATAATAATGATCAGAGCAGAAATAAATACAATTGATAATGAAGATAACAATAAAAATCAAAAGATCAATGAAACAAAAATTTGGTTTTTTGAAAAGTTAAACAAAATTGAAAAATCTTTAGCCAGACCAACTAAAAAGAGAGAAGATACAGATAAATAAAATCAGAAAAGGAGCTATTACAACTGATACCGCAGAAATGCAAAAGATCATTAGTACTTACTGTGAGCAACTATGTCAATAAATTAGGAAACTTAGAAAAAATAGACAAAGTACTAGACACATACAATCTACCAAGATTGAAGGAGGAAGAAATTCAAAACATGAACAGACCAATAACAAGTAATTAGATTGAAGCTGTAATAAAAATTATCCCAGGGGCCAGGCATGGTGGCTCACACCTGTAATCCCAGCACCTTGGGAGGCCGAAGTGAGCAGATCACGAAGTCAAGAGATAGAGACCATCCAGGCCAATATGGTGAAACCCTGTCTCTACTAAAAATACAAAAATTATCTGGGTGTGGTGGTGCATGCCTGTAATACCAGCTGCTGGGGAGGCCGAGGCAGGAGAATCGCTTGAACCTGGTAGGCAGAAGTTGCAGTGAGCCGACATCACACCACTGCACTCCAGCCTGGGTGACAGAACAAGACTCTGTCTCAAAAAAAAAAAAAAAAAAAAAATTCTCCCAGAAGAAAAATCTCATAGCTTTACTGCTGAATTCTGCCAACCATTTAAAGAATTAATAACAATCCTACTTCAACTATTCCACAAAATAGAGGAGGAAGGAATGCTTCAAAACTCATTCTATGAAGCCAGTATTGCCCTGATACAAAAACCAGACAAACACATTTAAAAACGAAGAAGAAAAAAGAAAACTACAGGCCAATATCTTTGATAAATATTTTTGCAAAAGTCCTCAACAAAATACTAGCAAACTCAATTCAACAATACATTACAAAGATCATTTATCATGACCAAGTGGGATTTGTTCCTGTGATGCAAGATGCTTCAACATATGCAAATCAATGAAGGTGACACATCATGTCAAACAAAGGAAAGCTACAAATCATATGATCATTTCAATTAATGCTGGAAAATCATTTGATAAAACTTAACATTCCTTTATATAAAAGCTTTCAAAAAACTGGGGATAGAAGGAACTTACCTCAACATAATAAAAGTCATATATGACAAACCTACATCTAATATCATACTGTATAGGAAAAAACTGAAAGCCTTTCCTTTAAGATCTGGACCATGAAAGGGATGCCTACTGTCACCACTCATATTTAACATAGTACTGGAAGTACTAACTAGAGTAGGAAACAAGAGAAATATACCAAAGACATCCATACTGGAAAGAAAGAAGTCAAATTATCCTTGTTTGCTGATGATATAATCTTATATTTGGAAAACCTAAAGACTCTACAAGAAAACTATTAGAACTGATAAATAAATTCAGTGAAGTTGTAGGATACAAAATCAACATACAAAGATCAGTAGTATTTCTATATGCCAACAGTGAACAATGTGAAAAGAAAAAATTAAAAAGCAGTCCCATTTACAACAGCCACCCATGAAATTAAATGCCCAGACACAAACTTAACCAAAGAAGTGAAAAATCTCTATAACGAAAGCTATAAAACACTGATAGAAGAAACTTAGGAAGACACAATAAAATGGAAAAAAAATTCCATGTTCATGGATTGAAAGAATCAATCTTGTTAAAATGTCCATTCTACTCAAAGCAATCTACAGATTCAATGCAATCCTTCTCAAAATGCCAGTGACAGTCCTCAAAGAAACAGAAAAAAACTATTCTAAAATTTATATAGGACCACAAAAGACCCAGAATAACCAATGCTATCCTAAGCAAAAGGACAAAACCGGAGAAATTATACTACCTGACTTCAAATTACACTACAAAGTGATAATAAACAAAATAGCATGATACATACATCCACTGATACATACATCAGTGGAATAGAGTAGAGAACCCAGAAACAGATCCACACACCTATAGTTAACTTATTTTTCACAAAGGTGCCAAGACCCTACATTGGGGAGAAGACAATCTGTTCAATAAACGGTGCTGGGAAAACTGGATATCCATATGCAAAAGGATGAAAATAGATTCTGATCCTTACCTTATACAAAAATAAAATCAAAATGAATTAAAGACTTAAATTTAAGTCCTCTAATAATGAAACTACTATAAAAATTGAGGAAAATGTTCAGGACATTAGTCTGGAACCAAAATTTCTTGAGCATTACCTCAGAAGCACACACAACTAAACCAAAAATGGGCAAATGAGATCACATCAAGTTAAAAAGCTTC
This sequence comes from Trachypithecus francoisi, assembly GCF_009764315.1. NCBI lineage: Eukaryota > Metazoa > Chordata > Mammalia > Primates > Cercopithecidae > Trachypithecus > Trachypithecus francoisi. The sequence continues at coordinate 69,058,489 of NW_022681472.1, forward strand.
TGCACAGCAAAGGATACAATTAACAAAATGGCAAGACAACCTACAGAATGGGAGAAAGTATTTGCAAGCTACCATCAGACAAGGGCTTCATAAAAGAACTAAGGATTTCAAACAACTCCACAGGAAAAAAATCTAACAATTTGATCAAAAGATGGGTAAAATATTTGAATAGACATTTCTCAAAAGAATACATACAAATGGCAACCAGGCATATGAAAAGCTGCCCAACATCATTTATTATCAGACAAATGCACTCCAGTCTGGGTGACAGAGTAAGACTCCATCTCAAAAACAAACAAACAAACAAAACCCACAAAATTATGGCAATTGTAACATTTAATAAGCAAGGATGATGAGAATAGTATTTGGGGTGGTTTAATTTAGAAAGTACGCTGGATAATAGCCAATGAATATCCTGCCTTTTGTTTTTGTTTTTGTTTTAAGAGACCAGGTCATGCTGTCACCCAGGTTGGAGTGCGGTGTCACAATCCAGTTAAAGTGACTTATATCCAAAAGACAGGCAATAACAAATGCTGCGTATCAGATCAAGGAAATTTTGGGCAGAGGCTATGAGGTTTTCTAGGTATACAATCTTATTGTCTGCAAACAGAGATAGTTAGACATCCTCTCTTTCTATTTGGATACCTTTTACTTCTTTCTTTTGCCCAATTGCTCTAAGCAGGACTTCTACTAGTATGTTCAATAGGATTGATGAGAGAGGGATTGTTTTTCTTGCTTTGGTTCTCAAAGGGAATGCTTGTAGTTATTGTCCATTCAGTATGTTGTCAGTGGGTTTTTTCAAAGATAACTCTTTTTATTTTAAGGTATGTTCCTTCAATACCTAGTTTGTTGAGGATTTTTAACATGAAGCAATATTTAGTTTTATTGAAAGTCATTTCTGTATCTCCTGAGATAATCATGTGGTTTGTGTTTATATGGTAATATTTATTGATATGTGTATGTTGAACCAACCTTGCATCCCAGGGATAAAGCCTACTTGGTTATGGTGGATACGTTTTCAGATGTGCTACTGGATTCAGTTTGTTAGGAATTTGTTGAGTATTTTTTGCTGGCAAAGACTTCATGACAAAGACACCAAAAACAATTGGAAGAGAAACAGAAATTGACAAATGAGATCTAATTAAATGAAAGAGCTTATGTGCAGTAAAATAATCAACAAAGTAAACCGAAAATCTCCAGAATGGGAGAAAATATTGCAATTTATGCATCTGACAAAGGTCTAATATCCAGAATTTATAAGGAACTTAAACCTATTTACAAGCAAAAAACAACAGCCCCATTAAAAAGTAGGCAAAGGACATGAACATAATTTTTTCAAATGAAGACATAGATATGTCCAATAAACATATTTAAAAATGCTTGACATTATCAATCATTAGAGCAATGCAAATCAAACCCATCTCACATCTGTCAGAGTTGCTATTATAAAAAAGTAAAATAAATAAATAAATAACAGATGCTGGAATGATTTTGAAAAAAAGGAAATGTTTATACACTGCTGGTGGGAATATAAAGTAGTTCAGCCATTGTGGAAAGCAGTTTGATGATTACTTAAAGAACCTAAAACAGGACTACCATTTGACCCAGCAATCCCATTATTAGATACATACCCAAAGGAAAGTAGATAATTGTACCAAAAGAACACATGCATTCATATGTCCATCGTTGTGCAATTTACTATCACAAAACATGGAAACAACCTAGGTGTTCATCAATGATTGAGTGCATAAAGAAAATGTGGTACATATACATCATGGAATACCAGGAAGCCATAAAAAACAATAATATTATGTACTTTACAGACACGGGGATAAAGCTGGAGGCCATTATCTTTTTTTTTTTTTTTCTTTTTTTGAGACAGAGTCTTGCTCTGTTGCCCAGGCTGGAGGGCAGTGGTGCGATCTGGACTCACTGCAACCTCCGCCTCCCAGGTTCAAGCGATTCTCTTGCCTGAGCTTCCTGACTAGTTGGGATTACAGGCACGTGCCACTGCCCCCAGCTAATTTTTGTATTTTTAGTAGAGACGGCATTTCATCATGTCGGTAAGGCTGGTCTCAAACTCCTGACCTCGTGATCTGCCTGCATCAGCCTCCCAAAGTGCAGGGATTAAAGGTATGAGCCACCGCGCCTGGCCGAGGCCATTATCTTAACCAAACTAACACAGGAACAGAAAACCAAATACTGCATATTCTCACTTATAAGTGCTGAACAATGGGAACACATAAATACTGGAAAGGGAACAACAGACACGGGTCTACTTGAGGTGGAGGATGGGAGGAAGGTGAAGATAAAAAATTACCCATCAGATCTGAGTGCGGTGGTTCTTGCCCGTAATCTTAGCACTTTGGGAGGCCGAGGTGGGTGAGTCACCTGAGGTCAGGAGTTCGAGACCAGCCTGGCCAATACGGCAAAACCCTATCTCTACTAAAAACACAAAAATTAGCTGGGCATGGTGGCGGGTGCCTATAATCCCAGCTACTTGTGAGGCTGAGGCAGGAGAATAACTTGAACTCGGGAGGCCGAGGTTGCAGTGTGTCAGGATCGCATCACTTAACTCCAGCCTGGATGAAAGAGTGAAATTCCATCTTTAAAAAAATTACCCATTGGGTACTATGTTTATTACCTGGGAGACAAAGTAATCTGTATACCAAACGCCCCAACATACAATTTACCTGTATAACAAATCTGCACATGTACTCTTGAACATAAAATAAAAATTTTAAAAAAAAATTAATAGAAAATTTTAATAGACAGGAAGGTACCAGAGTTTGAAAGGATTTTTTTTTTTAATATTAGTAGAGAGTCATCATCAGTATCCCTAATGAATATTTAAAAACAAGTTATCCAGGGAAAGACATCTTTCATGTTTCTCTTATGTATTTCATCTGCTTTGTTTCTTGTCCTCCTCACTCTTTGCAGATAAATTTTAGGGAAATCAGATGAGGAGAAGTGAAGAACTTAAGGAATTGGCTGTGGAAAACTGGAAAGCCCAGGACAGCAAAGGATGAACAAAACCAAGGCAGCTGAAAAATATAGTTTAGCAGCCCTAAACACCTTTAGTATAACTATTGGAGATGTATTGTCAACAAGAGAACACTGGGGATATTTGGCAAAATAGGAAAGTAAAGAACACTCCTCACCTTTCATGTGTCTTCTTTTATATTCCCAATCCTCCCCATTCCCTCGGTCAACACCCTACCCCTTCAAAAAAAGAAAAATCCAGAATCCTCTATAGGCTAATTTTGCATCAATTTTATAAGGAGACCAAATACTCATTGTCTGTTTAGTCATCATTTTAAAAACATAATTTAATAGGAGGGTCAGATTGGTTTTTGATGTTTTACTTATTCTCAGAAGAATAAGATGTAGTTGGAATGATAGAAAATGAAAAGTTTAGTAGAGTAGGAGTTAAATTAGAAGAAAAAATTATATTGGAAATATAAGAAGGAGAATAAAGTAATCTTTTACATAAATAAAGTATAAAATGTATACAATGTGTTCAAAAACCAAAAGATATACCCATTTATGCCAGAGGTTGCAATTTTTTGTGTGAAAAATCAGACCTTGGCAATGACCTTGAGTAGTAAGATATAAGTAACTCTTACAAGCACAGCATTCCAATAATGGAACACTACGCATAAATGGCTAATAGGTTAGTGTAGTGACAATCGCTGAGTGATCTAATTTAAGACAAATAATTTGCATGTATTTTTGCATGACAAGAATGTTAGAGATTTTTAAAAAATACATAGTGTTTGCATTCAAAAATTGCAAAATGATCAAAGAATTTATCTATGGTGTTTAGTGCATGGTTAGATGCTAAGCACAGTTACAAATTGGGTTCCCAAAAAGCAACTCTGAGACCCATGCACATGCAGGAAGTTTACTGGAAAACTACTCTTGGTAACCCCACCTGTGAAAAGTTGAGGAAGCTAAAAGAAGTAAAAAACAGTTAGGGTATTAGGGTTCTTCAGAGAAACAGAACCAGAACCAATAGGAAATGATGGATGGATGGATGGATGGATGGATGGATGGATAATCGATAGATAGAAAAATAGATAGATAGATAGATAGATAGATAGACAGATAGATAGATAGACAGATAGAGATTTATTATAATTTTATGTAGACTGAAAAGTCCTGAGATCTATAGCTGGCAAGCTGGAGACCCAGGACAATTGATAGTATAATTCCAGTCTAAATCTAGCAGGCTGGAGACCCTGAAATCACCATAATTTCAGTTCTAGTTCAAAGACAGAAAACAAAACAAAGCAAAACAAAAGCAATGTCTCAGCTAAAGGCAATTGGGTAGGAAAAATTCCTTCTTACTTTAGGGAAAGCTAGCCAGGCTCTCAGTTTATTGGAAGGATCTTACCCACAATAGGGAGGGTAATCTGCTTTAGCTAGTCTACCAATTTAAATGTCAATCTCATTCAAAAACATTCTCATAGGAACACTCAGAATAAAGGTTGACAAAGTATGTGGGCACAATATATGGGCCAGGTGACATATACAATTAAACATTACAATTGGGCACCATCACAGTCAAAGGTCCCAGACTCTGAGACAGAAATCTCTGGATTTGGTATAGCCCTGCAAAGTTGCTCCAGATGAAGTAAGAGAGTGCTTATACTGCCTGCATTCATGCCATTGGATGAGGCAAGGAAGTTCCTTCAACGAAAGCAAATGGGCTAAGAAGTAAGTTGACTCTGTTTAGCGAAGGACATCTTCTGGGAGAGGGAAATTAGTTGCATGCTATTGGCTGTCAATGCTCCCAGTTGCTGGGAGAAGGAGTGCTTTAATCCTGAGGGTTGTAGAGACTTGGCTTACATACCAGAGTCTACACGATGCTCTCTATTACATCCTAGATATTCGAAGAAAAGAGTCTTATAATTTAGCTCTTGAGATTTTCAGAATCTAGAATAGAAAACAGATAGGTAAATCCCATAGAAAGAAAGATTTGTAATCTATAAAATGTCACATTCTGGTGCTCTTACTACCTGGTATACCATATGAATATATTATTTACTAAATAAATTAGAAAGTGACATAAAATCAGCAAATATCAGTGTTATAAACTCCGGTATATAGAGAATTTCTTAATGTTTGTTGATTACTCAATTAATAAATACTTAATTAATGGATATTTTATAATATTATTGATTCAACACAACTTATTCATGTATTATTTGCCAGATACTCTCTAAAGTATTCAGTAACTTGGACCTAAATCCATTTAAATGAATATTTAATTTCTCTTTTAGTAAAAACTATATATTGTTCATGGTCAAATGAAGTTCTTCAAGGGTAAGATTATTCAAATGAATGCTTTTGATTTTAATTCATGTGTGATTAGTCATTTATTTGAATATGTTTTGTCTGTCTTTTCATTGTGATAGGCATGGAGCTAAAATCTAATGATTAATAATAACAAAATATAGGCACTTGCTTCACTGATTTAGTTGAAGAAATTTAAAAGGTAAACTAGGAATTGCACCACAATTTAAATAAGATCCAAAATGAAACTGCATATTAAGTATGGAGATATAAGAATCTCTGAATCAATTAATAATGATTGAAGTGCATATATATGAGACAATATTTAAGAACATATAAAATATCCATAAAAGTTTAATCAAAGATTTTGTGACATCTGAGGAAAGACACAAAACCAATGCAATAAATAAGTGGGAAACCTGTGAAATTTTTGCATATTTGAAAACGAGTAGTCTGTTTAAAAAATAATTTTATGCCAAAAATTATGACTCCTTTCAATATTAATTTTACCTCTAGTATAAATGTAAGAAGCAAGTATTATTTTTCTCCATTTATAATCTTGAGAAAATTTTAGCCTAGGGAGTTAACCTCTCATAGAGAGTAAATGGCTTGGCTTTAATTTAAACTATAATCCGTAAAAATCTAAAATCCACAGGGCATGACTTTTAAAGGCTTTATGGTATTCACATTTGCTATGCTTTGGGCATCTGTTCCCTCATGTTGAAACATAATTGCCATTGTAAAAGTATTAACCCGTGGGACCTCTAAAAGATGATTAGACTGTGAGGACTCTGCCCTAAGGGTTGGGGTTAATGCCACCACAGACAGGCAAGATAGGCCCCCTCTTGCCCTCCTTCTCTGCCCTTCATCCATGTAATGCCTTTTGCCATGTGATCACTCTGCTCTGCAAAAAGGCCCTCACCAGAGGCTGCTGTCATAATCTGGGACTTCCAAGTCTTCAGAATTGTAAGCCAATAAATTTCTGCTCATTATCAATTATCCAGTCTGCAGTATTCTGTTATAGCAGAACAAAATGAACTAAGACATTACAGAATCATGCCATATTTCTGTATTTGATTAAAACTTTGTTGTGAAAATGAGATATTTCAAAACAAGAGGATGGTAAATATTTAAAAAAGATATTAAAATGAGAATATTGGAAAGTAGTGAGAAAAAAGAAAATATTTAAAAACTCATGTTACCTAATTAGATTTTAATACTCATTCTTAGTTATTATGCATAAATGTATACTTGGCATCCTAAATCAGTATTTTGCAAAAAAAAGGAAGTGTCTGTACACTAGGAAAGACCACAATAAAACAGAAACAGCTATATAAAGCTGGAATTAAAATAAATTTATTCTAAAATAATAAACACCTGAGTATCTCCTTAAATGTCTCTTTGTTTTTTGAAGCAGAGATGAAGATTGGCAGAAAGATGTGCATAAAAGGTAAGAGTCAAAGGAGAAAAAATACAAACAGAGAGGGAAAGGAAAGGAGGAAGAGAGAGAACAAGAAACAACTACTCTTACCAGAAGTTAAGGTATTTAAATACAAATGGATGTAAATTTATTTGAATATATTTCTAAACACTATTCATTTATATTTATATAACTCCTTTGCAACCGTAGACCTCTGTGATTGTACCTGTGAAACTGAAAAGCTCCATCAATTGTGAGTTGCTTTAGAAAATCAGTAATGAACATAACTCATGCCAATTAAGTTTATTAATAATACACTTAATGTGCAATAAAAATTAAGAATTTTTATACGCAGTCTTCTGTCTTTACTTTTTCCCACTTTAAACAATCTGATTTGACTATTTTTTATTCCATTTGATATATTTCATGGAATAGGAAAGGAGATATTTTATTTTTAAATTATTATTTCAACTTTTAGATTCAGGGGGTAAATGTAAATATTTGTTACACGGGTATACTGTGTGAAGCTGAGGTTTGGGTTACCTCACCAAAATAGTGAGCACAGTATCCCATATGTAGTTTTCCAGTCCATCCCTCCTTCTCCTGCCATATTCCCTCACTTCCCAGTAGACGGCAGTGTCTATTTTTCCCTTCTATATGTCCATGAGTACACAGTGCTTAGCTCCTACGTAAAGGTAGAAACACATACTATTTGGTCTTCTATTCCCCTGTTAATTCACTCATGATAATGGTCTCCAGTTATAACAATATTGCTGTAAACGACATAATTTGCATTGCTTTTTCATGGCTGCATAATATTCCATGGTATGTTTATACACCTTCTCTTTATCCATTTCAACATTGATAAGGACCTAGGTTGATTCACTATCGTGAGTAGGGCTGAGATGAACACATAAGTGCATACGTCTTTTTGATAGAATAATATCTTTTCCTTTGGGTATATACTCAGTAATGAGATTGCTAGGTCAAATGGCAGTTCAGTTTTAAGTCTTTGAAAAATCTCCAAACTGTTTTCCACAGTTGCTGAATTATTTACATTCCCACCAACAGTTTATAAGCATTCTCTTTTTTTCACAGACTTGACAGTATCTGTTATAATTTGACTTTTTAATAATGGTCATTGTGACTGATAGGAGATGGCAACTCACTGCAGTTTTGATTTGCATTTATCTAATGATTAGTGATGTTGAGTATTTTTCCATAGTAATTGAGTGCTTGCATATCTTTTTTTGAAAAGTATCTATTATGTCCTTTGCCTGAATCAGTAATTTAAAAACTACCAACCAAATAAAAAGCTCTGGACCAGATAGATTAATAGCAAAATTCTACCAGATGTATAAAGAACTGGTATCGATTCTACTAAAACTATTCAAAAAAATAGAAGAGGAGGGTCTCCTCCCTAACTCATTTAATGCAGACAGTATCTGACTGACACCAAAATCTGGTAAAGATCAACAAAAAAAATTCAAGCCAATATTTCTGTTTAGTCTAAGCAAAACTCCTCAATAAAATGCCAGTAAACAAAATCCAGAAGCACATCAAAAAGTTAATTCACCATGGCCGGGCGCGGTGGCTCAAGCCTGTAATCCCAGTACTTTGGGAGGCCGAGACGGGCGGATCACGAGGTCAGGAGATTGAGACCATCCTGGCTAACACGGTGAAACCCCGTCTCTACTAAAAAATACAAAAAAACTAGCCGGGCGACGTGGCAGGCGCCTGTAGTCCCAGCTACTCGGGAGGTTGAGGCAGGAGAATGGCGTGAACCCGGGGGGCGGAGCTTGCAGTGAGCTGAGATCCGGCCACTACACTCCAGCCTGGGCGGCAGAGAGAGACTCCGTCTCAAAACAAACAAACAAACAAAAACAAACAAACAAAAAAGTTAATTCACCACGATCAAGTAGGCTTTGTTGTTGGAATGCAAGAGTAGTTCAACATACGCAGATCAATAAATATGATTCACCAACAAAACAGAATTTAAAGCAAAAACCATCTGGTAATCTCAATAGAGACAGAAAAAACTTTTTGATAAAATCCAACATTTCTTCATGATAAAAACCCTCAACAGACTAGGTATCAAACAAACATACCTCAAAATAATAGAGCCATTTATGACAAACTCACAGCCAACATCACACTGAAGGGCAAAAGCTGGAACCAACCCCTTTAAGAACTGGAACTAAACAAGGACGCCCACTCTCACTCTCCTCTTCAACACAGTACTGGAATTCCTAGCCAGAATAATCAGGCAAGAGAAAGAAATAAAAGACATCCAAATAGGAAAAGAAGTAGTCTAAATATTTCTCCTCACTGATGATATGATTCTGTACGTAGGAAACCTTAAAGTCTCTGCCATAAGGTTTTTAGAACTGACTAATGACTTTAGTAAAGTTTTAGCATACAAAATCAATGTAAAAGGGTCAGTAACATTTCTACACACCAATAATGTTCAAGCTGAGAGTCAAATCAAGAACACAATTTCATTTACAATATCCAAAAAATAAATAAAATACCTAGGAATGCATCTAACCAAGGAGGTAAAATATCTCTACAAAGACAACCACAGAACACTACTGAAAGAAATCAGATATGATACAAAGAAATGGAAATACATTCCATGCTCATGAATTAGAAGAGCCAACATTGTTAAAATAGCCACACTACCCAAAGCAATTTACAGATTCAACCCTACTTCTGTCAAATGACCAATATCATTTTTTCACAGAATTAAACAAAGCTATTTTAAAATTCAAATGGAACCAAAAAGGAACCTGATCAACTAAAGTAATACTAAGCAAAAAGAACAAAGCCAGAGGCATCACATTACCTGACTTCAAATTATACTGTAAGGATACAATAACCAAAACAGCACACTACTAGAGCATAAAGACCAATGGAACAAAATAGAAAATCCAGAAATAAAGCCGCACACCTACAACCACCTGATTTTCGAAAAAGTTGACAAAAACAAGCAATTAGGAAGTTACTTCCTCTTAAATAAATGATGCTATGATAACTTCTGCTATATGCAGAAGAAGAAAACTGGATCCTTACCTTGCACCATATACAAAAATTAACTCAAGATGAATTAAGGGTTTAAATGTAAGACATCAAATTATAAAAATCTTAAAAGACAACCTAGGAATTACTCTTCTGCACATTAGCCTGGCCAAAAACATTTTTAGTTAAGTCCTTAAAGGCAATGCAACAAACACAAAAATTGACAAGTGGGAGCTAATTAAACTAAAGAGCTTCTGCACAGCAAAAGAAACTAACAACAAAGTAAAGAGACAATCAACAAAATGGGAGAAAATATTCATAAACTATGCATCCAACAAGGGTCTAATATTCAGAACCTATAAGGAATGTAAACAAATAAATAAGGAAAAACCAAATAACCCCATTTTTAAAAAATGGGCAAAGGACAAACTATTTTTATAAAGCCTGAATTCTACAATTTTCTGTGGCTGGACGTGTAACATTTTGAGTTAATACTACCACAATTGGCCGGGCGCGGTGGCTCAAGCCTGTAATCCCAGCACTTTGGGAGGCCGAGACGGGCGGATCACGAGGTCAGGAGATCGAGACCATCCTGGCTAACACGGTGAAACCCCGTCTCTACTAAAAAAATACAAAAAATTAGCCGGGCGAGATGGCGGGCGCCTATAGTCCCAGCTACTCGGGAGGCTGAGGCGAGAGAATGGCGTAAACCCGGGAGGCGGAGCTTGCAGTGAGCTGAGATCCGGCCACTGCACTCCAGCCTGGGCTACACAGCGAGACTCCGTCTCAAAAAAAAAAAAAAAAAAAAAAAAAAAAATACTACCACAATTAACATCAATTAAACATTTTTTACAACACATTTTAGCATGCAAATACAACTCAAAATAGTTCCCAAAATTTAGTTTGTTCAAGAATAACCTAGGAGCTTTCATAAAATATATGTCCAGGGGACTATTCTCAGAGATTTTGATTCAGTATATTCAGTTTCAGTCTCAGAAATTTACCTGTCAAGTAATTACCTCACAAGATTTTGATTTATAAATAAAGATATTTTTAAAGATATTTACATCTATGTGGCAAAGCTTATTGACACACTTTCTGTCCCACTTTAAGTTTCTAACATTAAGACTCTGCCACTATTGTTAAGAGTCCACCATATATTTGCCATATATTGTTGCTATATCATTTTATTTAATCTCAGCCAGGCAAACTGAAAGGAGGTATATATGTAATATCATTTAATATATAAAATATACATTAAAATACAATTGTATATATACACAAATATAAATATATATTACATATATTTATATAATTATATGTAAATATATCAAGTGTATGTTTACATACATGTATTTACATACACATTTACATAATTAAAATATATTAAATTATTTAATATATGTTTATATGTGTGTATATATACAATTATATTTTAATGGTATTTTTATGTAAATAAGTATATATATTATATTATTATATCTATAATTAATATTATTTATATGTCTGTATATGTATACGATTGTATTTTAAAGGTTTGGAATAAAAATCCATTTCTTAAAAATTTCTGTCTACTGTTCCCATGTTCATGTGTTCATGTGTGCTCAGTGTTAATCTCCCACTTGTAAGTAAGAATATGTAGTATTTGGTTTTCTGTTTCTGTGTTAATTCACTAAGGATTATGGCCTCCAGTTGCATATACATTGCTGCAAAAGACATGATTTCATTCTTTTCCAAGCTGCCTAGTATTCAATGGAATATATGTATCACATTTTCTTTATTCAATCCAATCCACCACTGAAGGGCACTTAGGTTGATTCCATGTCTTTGTTATTGTGAATGGTGCTGTGATGAACATGCAAGTGTGTGTGTCTTTTTGGTAGAATAATTTATTTTCTTTTGGGTATATACCCAGTAATGATATTGCTGGGATGAATGGTAGTGCTGTTTCTCTTGGAGAAATGTCCAAATAGCTTTCCACAGCAGCTGAACTAATTTACATTCCCCAAGAGAGAGTATAAGGATTCCCTTTTCTCCACAGCCTCATCAGCATCTGTTATTTTTTGGTTTTTTATAGTAGCCACTTCGTCTGGTGTGAGAATAGGTCACTGTATTTACAGTGATTGGTATCAAACTGTAGTTTTTGACTTGCATTTCTCTGAGGATTAGTGATGATGAGCATTTTACCATGACTGTTGGTCATTTGGGTATCTTCTTTGGAGTTCATGTCCTTTGCCTACTTTTTAAATGTGGTTGTCTTTTGCTTGTTGATTTGTTTGTTTCATATAGATTCTGGATATTAAACCTTTGTCAGGTGCAGAGTTTGAGATTATTTTCTCCCATTCTTTAGGTTGTCTGTCTACTCTGTTGATACTTTGTTTTGCTGTGTAGAAGCTCTTTAATTTTATTAGACTATGCTTGTCAATTTTTGTTTTTGCTGTAATTGTTTTTGAAGAGTGTCGTAATTATTTCACAAGGTCTATGTTCAAAGTGCTATTCCCTAGATTTACTTTTAGGATTCTTATATTTTAAATATTGAGGTCTTACCTGTAAACCTTTAATTCATTTGGAGTTAATTTTTTATATGGTGCAAGGTTGTGGTCCCATTGCATTCTTCTGAATATAGCTGGCCAGTTATCCTAGCAGTATTTATTACATAGTTTTTTCTTTCCCCATTAATTGTTTTTGTCAGCTTTGTCAAAGATCAAATTGTTGTACATGTGCAGCTTTTCTGGGTTCAATATGCTGTTCCATTGTTCTAGGTGTTTTTGTGTTCTATGTGTTCTATTTGTTCTTGTTCTAGGGCCACACTGTTTTGGTTACTGTGGCCTTAAAGCGTAATTTGAAGTTGGGTAATATGATGCCTCCAGCTTTGTTAGACTTGCTTTGGCTATTTGGACTTTTTTTGTGTTCCATGTGAATTTTAGAATAATTTTATTTAATTCTGTGAAGAATGATATTTGTAGTTTGATAACAGCATTGAATCTGTAACTTGCCTTGGGCAGTATGGCCATTTTAACAATATCAATTCTTCCAATCTATGAACATGAAATGTTTTTCCATTTCTTTGTGTCATCTCTGATATATTTCAGCAGTGTTTTGTAGTTCTTCTTGTAGAAATCTTTCACCTCCTTCGTTAGCTTTTTTCCCAGGTATTTCATTTATTTTGTGGCTATTATAAATGGGATTATATTATTGGTTTTACTCTCAGTTTGAACATTCTTGGTGTATATAAATGCTACTGATTTTTGACATCAATTTTGTATCCTGAAACTTTATTAAAGTCATTTATCAGTTCTAGGAGCCTTTTCACAGAGGCTGTAGGGTTTTCTAGGTATAGAATCATATCAGTGAAGAGAGATAAGCAGACTTCTTTTCCTATTTGAATGCCTTTTTTTTCTTGCTCCTGCCTGATTTGTCTGGCTAGATGGTCATGTTGAGAATCCTGTAGAATATTTGGTGCATAATGGAAATGATAAGTAGGTCAGACTTCTTATTGTCCTGCCCAAACTATTTCCTGTGCAGTTAAGAACTTGTCGAGTTAATATAATACGTGTGGCTGCGTCTGATGGAGACTTGTGTTCGAATGTACTTCTGAAGAAAAGACTTTGAATATAGTTCTATGTCTCTGGTTAACAGATCTGAGAAGAAGTAAGGATGCTTGTTCCATGAAGGGGTCCACAAAGGAAGATGCCCAGAGGCTTATGGGTCTCTATACTGAGCATGCCCAGCATGGCAGGCTGACACTGAGGCTGAAAAGGCCAAAGGCAGAGATTATCCTGCCCTAAGTGGGATCACACACACAGGTTAAAGTCACCCGCCATGGCACCAGATGCTACTACTGGGATCATCTGAGACAGTTAGTAGATGAAGAGTATAAAAAGCTAGAATTTCTTTAATTCATGTCCAACATTTACTGATGCAGATACTGAAGCCCAGAAAGAGGAAGGGATTTGCCAACATACAGGCTGCAGTTAAAATGGGTGCTGGAACTCAGTTTTCTGTCTCCTGGTTGTCTTTAGAAAACTGGAAGACAGAAAGTGATTCTTATTTTTCCTTCCACTTTGGTTCACTTTAGAAACAGTTTTTTATAGAGGAGAAGACAATGAATCGAGAGAGGTTAGGAAGCTGGCTTTGAAATCACACCATGTGCTAAAGTTTGGATATGTCCTCCAAATCTCATGTTGAAATGTAATCTCCAATGCTGGGTGTGGGGCCTATAGGGAAGTGACTAGAACATGGAGGTGGATTTCTCAGGAATGGTTTAGCACCATCCCCTTGGTGATTTCTTAGGGATAGCGAGTAAGTTCTTGTAAGACCTGGTTGTTTAAAAGTGTGTGGCATCTTCCCCTTGCTTTCCCTTGTACTCCTGCTTTTGCCATGTGATGTACCTGCTTCTGCTTTACCTTGTGCCTTCAGTAAAAGCTCCCTGAAGCCTCCACCAGAGGCGTAGCAGATAACATTACCATGCTTCCTATACAGTTTGCATTTGCAGAATTGTCAGCCAATTAAACCTCTTTTCTTTGTAAATTACCCAGACAGGTATTTATAGCAACACAAGAACAGACTAACAGACTATGAATATATTAAAAGAACACTTAACATCAGGAACAAAAGATTACCAAGCCACATCTCTTTTAATTTATAGTTGATGAAACTGGAAACCAGAAAACCAGATGACCTGCCTAAGAACACATGGAAACACCTGGCCTCCTGACTCTTCCTAGCTGTGCCCCCCTGTATCATAGCTGTGTCCAGGCAGCTACCACCACTGACTGAATGTTTCAGCATTAAATGCTAGGTTTCAGTCCAAGAGCTTGTGAAATATACTTCTGCATTTTCTGTAAAACTGAAGTTGAAGGTATATAATAATGCATAGTTCAGTATCATCCATACACTCATTGAACATTTATTTCAGATTTCAGTATCAGGAAAAAAATACTTCCCTGAGAAATGAGCATATTTTCCATTTCCGATAAGTATGAAAGCAACTATGTTTTCCTATTTACTCTGGCTGGCACAAAACTCAGAGCCTAATTCAATGTACAATAAAATATGGGTATGTCCTCCTTCTATCTTTTATCACCAATTTCTATTTAATTTACTTTAACACGTGTGGCTCTGGAGTTAAGACAACTCAATTCCTTTTTGTAAAAGATGGAGACATCATCATACAATAATTGTTGTTATGGTTAAAATAAATTATGAAAATGTTAATAACAAAAAATAAAATAGGAGGAGGGAAAGGTAGAGTCTTGTAGTCCATGATAAGAACTAAAATACCAAAATCGTCTAGCAAAGACAAGGATTTTCAGTAAAGAATGACATAGACTTACTTATGTTTTGAAAGGATAGTCTGAACAAGTGTGTATAAGGTAGAATATGATGGTGAGACCACGATGAAAAGAGGCAGAAGCATTGGGAAAAACTGCTCATATTCATGGAAAGAAATGTTGGTTGTATTGACAGGAGTTGTTAGAATAGTCAGATTCCAGAAGTATTTGAAGGTAGTGCTGCCAGCACCTATTGGTGTATTAAGGACAGAAGAATGAGAAAGGTCAAGAAAAAATAATTTGCATGTAGGAAGGACAGAAATAGTAAGTTCTTATCGGGAGAACCCGCTCCCGATGTTTAACGTGTCTTCTTTTTTATTTCCTAAGTGTCTCGGCTGGGCTGAGATATAAAGGGAAAGAGCACAAGAGAGAGAAACTTAAAGCTGGGTGTCCCGCGGAGACATCAAATGTCGAAAGGATCCGTGATGTTCCCCGAGCTGAAAAACCTGCAAGTTTTTATTAGCGATTTTCAAAAGGGGAGGGAGTGCACGAATAGGGTGTGGTCACAGAGATCACATACTTTACAAGGTAATAAAATATCACAAAGCAAATGCAGGCAGGCGAGATCACAGGCCCACCAGATGAGGTGAAATTAAAATTGCTAATGAAGTTTCGTGCACGCATTATCATTCATAACATCTTATCAGGAAACAGGGTTTGAGAGCAGACAACCTGTCTGACCAAAATTTATTAGGCAGGAATTTTTCTCGTCCTAATAAGCCTGGGAGCACTACAGGAGACCGGGGCTTATTTCATCCCTTCGGCTTCCACCATAAAAGACAGCACAGGCTTCCAAAGGGGCCGGTTATAGGCCTACCTTCAGGGCGCATTCTCTTTCTCAGGAATGTTCCTTGCTGAGAAAAAGAATTCAGCGATAGTTCTCCTATTTGCTTATGAAAGAGGAGAAATAGAGCGCTGTTCAGTCTGGCTCACGGGCGGCCAGTTCAAACCCTGAACGTCGCTGTTATCCTGCTCTTTTTTTAAGATGCCCAGATTTCATGTTGTTCAAACACACGTGCTCTACAAACAATCTGTGCAGTTGATACAATCACAGGGTCCTGAGGCGACCTTCATCCTCCTCAGTTTACGAAGAAGATGACACGATTAAGAGATTAAAGTAAGGGCAGGCATAGGAAAACACAAGGGTATTAATTGGGGAAGTGATAAGTGTCCATGAAATTTTCACAATTTATGTCCAGAGATTACAGTAAAGACAGGTGTAAGAAAGTATAAAAGTACTAATTTGGGGAACTAATAAATGGCCATGAAATCTTCACAATTTATGTTCTTCTGCCGTGACTTCAGCCGGTCCCTCCGTTCGGGGTCCCTGACTTCCCGCAACAACTTCTGTGTGGCACAATTTAAGTTTGTAAAAACTATTAGACATTCATGTAGAGACACTGAATCCATGATTGAATAGATGAGCCTGTATTTCAGAGAAGCTGTCAGGATTGCAGTTATGCATTTGGGAGAGGTCAGCATTCACCTACAGATGCTGACTACATGAGGTCTCTTCCAGAGTGAGTGTAAATAGAGGCAAGAAGTTATCCAAGGGCTGAGCACAGAGCACACTGTTGTGATCGGAAATCCAAAGTTACAATTCTATCTAAGGTTACCTGAGGTAGAAGCAGAACTGAAGGAGAATAACGTCTTGAAAGAAAGACAGAAATGTATTAAAGGAAGCCTGAAATATTTGTCTGTAACTATCACTTAATTGTGGTGGATAAGGGGAAGAAACTGGCATTTGGATTTTGTGATATGAACATCACTGAGGTTACTGTCAAGTTGCAATTCTGAAGAATGTTTGGGAGTGCCTCACCTCTCCCCTTCAAAAAATGTATGTTCAGAAGAGAAAGGGACAAGGGGGAATGAAGAAGACAATGAATTGTAATTATTCTCTGGAAAAAGAGAAATAAGTCTGTAATTCTGGGTGAAATGTCAAAATTAAAAAAAAAAACACTAATGTAGAACTAATGAAAACAGACATATATGTAAACAGTCAAGTTATTAGAGTGTGACAATATGTAGAATAAAAGAGAACTATAGCCACAGCTCTTATGTAACCTTACAGTTGGAAGCCTTGACCATGAAACAACTAATTAAATAGTCTGTAATAAACAGTACTTACAAATTTGTGCAGGAGACATGACTTGATATTTTGAAGAATGAAAATTAAATTTTGGATATTTTCATAAAATACTCATACTTTCCTTTTGAATAAATTAGAGAATGACTTTTATTATCTTTATAAGCTGAAGACTTCCATCAGATCTTTCCACTAAATCCATATGCTTGAGTAAAGGCAGCCATATTGCTTACCTTGTAATTCTGCAAAAGTAGCCCCTGAGAAAATGTATTGGAACAGTTACCAGTTGTACTTTTTTGGCAAAAGAATTGATTTAATTCTCTGCTTTAATTTGTAGTTCAATACAAAAGTCATTCCAAAAGGCAATTCATCTTAGCTTTCAAAACCAGATCATTGGAAACATCTTGTTTAGACAAAGCAAATGTCAGAGCAAATAGAAATTAAAAAATTGAAAGCAAAATTATTTCTTTACTTGCAGGTAAAATGGACCCATTACTCATCCAAACAGCTGTGCATTAATCAAATGATAATAAGTCATTCACATGTGCCCAACTTTATAGCCTTCTATAAATGTCTTAGATGTGAGCCAAATAATTTTGGCCTTTGATAAAATATTTTTACTGCCAAAAAAGCTAATTGTTGTTTCATATTTAGTTTACATAGTTATTAGTAAAAGACACTGTGGCTTATCTCAAATGTATTTATATTTCAAATCTTTTGGAAGTTAGCCAGTTAAAATCGAAACTTTTAGTCATAAAAAAAGTTTGAACTTGCTTCACTGTTATTTAGTTTATGTGTGTTTTATTGTTTCTTGCACTTTGTTATTTCGTACTAGGCCTTTTAAAGAAACTTTTTCAAGACAGTAAGCAATAAGAAGTCTACTTTTCAATATACTGAGCAGTGAATTGTAAAATATATCATAAAAGAGCATATAAAAAATATATGTGCTTTAAAAACAATAATAAAACAAAAATGATACAAAATAGCCACACTCCAGGACAATACATAAAATATTAATTTATGCTCAAAACCCTCCATGTGCCTTTCCCAATAACACTCTTTCCTCCTTGCTCAGGAGTAACCACGATTCTGAATTTATATTAATATCTTTCTGTTTCTACATAGCTTTAAAACCACATATGTATGTTTTATCAGTAAGGTCGCAATCAGGGAAGGAAAACCACTATTCGCAAAGAAATATAAAATTTATAATAGGAAACTGGAACTTATATAATTGTGAGATTAGGTGGGGAAGGAGAGGTCCGAAACGATCAGAAAAATACTACCAACCATGCCTGGTTTCACTAACACATTAGTGTTTGCAGGAAGTGAGGCATGCCCAGCACTGGAATGGAAGCACAATGGCTGGTGTAAACAGTCAAGGGAAGATTATCAACTCTATGAGTTTGCAGCCAATGTATGGGTGGGACTGGTTTTGCTATCACACAGAGGGGTTGACAGTCAATAAGGAAAGCCAGAACCTCTGCTTCTGTTCCACACTGCGTTCACCCAGGATGTCCTTTACAATTAATGGCTTCTGCTGCCTTTTAAATCTCATGAAAAGTTCTACTGGGTCTCATCTTTACCCAAAACAACACCAAGAAGGCATATGCGGAAAATATCAGAAACACATATGTGTTACCAAACAACATATTGTACAGTTTTGTCTGTTTTTAAACTTTAAATAAATGAAGCTATACAGACTGATTTCTGAGATTCACTTCTGTTGTTCACAATTGTATCAGAGGTTCACTCATGTTTTTATTGTGTATTCTATTTTTCTATTTTTTAATATGCCACAAAACTTCCTTTTTTTTTTGTTTTGAGACAGAGTTTTGCTCTTGTTGCCCAGACTGGAGTGCAGTGGCACGATCTCAGCTCACTGTAACCTCCGCCTCCTGGGTTCAAGTGATTCACCTGCCTCGGTCTCCCAAGTAGCTGGGATTACAGGAAAACTTCCTGTTTTTATTGGTCATTCTTAACAATGTTACTATAGACATGTATATACACTTTTCTTGGTGTACACATGCAAGAAATCAGAGGAAATGATAAATCATAAGGTAGTCACATATTGAGCTT
Organism: Trachypithecus francoisi; assembly: GCF_009764315.1. Taxonomy (NCBI): domain Eukaryota; kingdom Metazoa; phylum Chordata; class Mammalia; order Primates; family Cercopithecidae; genus Trachypithecus; species Trachypithecus francoisi. The sequence continues at coordinate 69,077,723 of NW_022681472.1, forward strand.
CACTAGGAAACAGTAACCTGATTGTCAAAATAATTATATGAATCTACACATCGCTTGCAGTGGATAAGAGCTCTATTTGCTCCAAATTCACCCTCTGACAATTAATATAGACCTACTCTTAATTACCACCTACCTGGTGATTGTGAAATGATATTTTCATTGATACTGTTTCATTTTCTAATGACTACTAAATGTTTTACAACATCACATATATTAATGGATTCTTATGTTTCCACCTTTCTTAAATTTCTATTTACATATTTACTTATGTTTGTCTACTAGTCAAATTTGCCTATTCGTTCCATTTTAATATTAGTATTCTACTTGATTTGTAGAATATATTTATATATTTTTCATTTTATTTATTTTCTTTATATATGTGTGTAGTTTTAGGTTTATGCTGTTCTTAAGTTTATTGAAGACTTCCATCAGACATCTAATCTCACAATTATTTATTGTGGTAATATTTACGTTAACTATAAATATAAAGATAGTTTACATACGTAGTTTTTAATTTTTATTTCTACCGTGAGGTCATAAACTTCATTTTCTAAATTGCCTTACACAGTTTTTGTTCAGTTTTATTTTAGTTTTGCTTTTTCGTTGTATTTCTTCTTATGTCTGTTTCTAGGAATATGCCCATTTCATCTAAACATTAAACGTTATTGCCATAAACATGCTTATTATATTTGTTATTATCGGTATTTGTACACCATTGCATTACTAACATCATTTGTATTTCCTGTCATTTTTCTTTTTCTGTTTTTTTGTTTTGTTTTGTTTTTGTTTTTGTTTTGAGACAGAGTTCGCTCTGTTGCCCAGGCTGGAGTGAAATGGCGCAATCTCGGCTCACTGCAAGCTCCGCCTCCTGGATCAAGCCGTTATCCTGCCTCGGGGTCTGGAATAGCTGGGATTACAGGCGCCCGCCACCACACCAGGCTAATTTTTGTATTTTTAATAGAGATGGGGTTTCACCATGTTAGCCAGGCTGGTGTTGAACTCCTGACGTCAGGTGGTCCACCTGCCTCGGCCTTCCAAAGTTCTGGAATTGCAGGTGTGAGCCATCGCGCCCAGTCTCTTGTCTCTTTTCTTGATAAATTTCATAATTTGTTTCAATTTTTTTTGAAAAAACAACCATTGACATGGCCAAATTTTCTGACTTTTGTGTCTAGTTCACTAATTTCTGACCATGTTAGTTCTATAAAAATATGTTTTACATTTTTAAAAATAATGTCCTGAGATGGATGCTTACTCCTTGATATATAGCCATTCATCTTTTCTAATAGTCACATTAAGTATATAGGTATATACACACAAATATATGTATATAAATATGTATATAAATTCTTCTAATATCTCTCTAAATACAATTTACTTACATGCCTCAAGTTTTAATATAAAATATTTTTAATCATCATTACCCTATAATAGTTCTAGTTTCTTGTGTGGAACGCTTTTTGAAACAGTTTTCATATACATTTACAATTCCTGATTTTTCAAACATACGAGGATGTGTTTTTGTTTTGTTGTTGATTTGGGTGTTAATTGTTTTATCAAAGTATTCACTTTGATATATGATTTCAATCTTTAATTTCTTATAAGATAGGTTTATGACTTGGCACCAGTCAACCTTTGTAAACATTCCACACGGGCTTGTAAAACTAAAATCTAAAATAAAATAAAGTTCCGCTTTTGTTGTGTTCCTAGTTCTACATGTGTCATTTATGTGAAATTTGTTAATCCTGCTATTCACATTTTATATACTTTTACTTATTTTTTGGTCTGCTTGTTCTACCTGTAAATAAGGATCGACAAATATGTTAGGACATATCTATTAAAATCTTATGTTGTCTATTTTGCCTTGTAGTTCAGTTTTATTTCTGGTTCACCTTTTCTTTCAGAGTATAGCGTTCTATGGCCTTAATTTATTTTGATGAAAATTTCCTATTAGATTTCTTCACTTGTGTGGATTTGGGCTTATGTGTCTACTCACCTTTACTAAAGGGAATATTAAACAAAAAGTTTGCATTTTCAGGGATTAATAAATATTTTCAAGCAAATAGCAGCTCTGATGGTGTCCTTATGTTATCTGGTTCAAATTGTCTTTTCTATTAGAGCTTTGTAATTTTTCACTAAATTTTTTATGCTTTTAAGAAGTTTAGTTCAAAACTCTGCTTCATTGACTTTAACATTTCTGAATCTTAAAAGTGTACGTATTTTTCTATCATTAACAATTTAAATCAGTATTAATTAATTACACATCTTCCTTACTCGGGTCTACATATAAAATTGTTAAATCATCTCATAAAAATGTGAGTTTTTAAAGGATTAAATATAATGAAAATTATGGCCCTAAGAAGAAAGATAAATCATTATCAGTTATGAATGATTTAGCTGTGTTCCACAAAAGCAATATGATAAAAATAGTTATTCTTAAGAAGTCAGTAAGGTAGTCAGTTAAAAAAGCAATATTTAGAAAAGCAACAGTTTTCATATTTTCCAACACTCATAAATAACAATTATACGAGAAAAATACTTTTCAGTAATATATAAATATACTCATATTTCACAATATACGAATTCTAAGGATACTATTACTTGACTTAGGTTAGATATATGTGGCGATATCTACATTATTGTGGTGAAGCATATGCATATTGTTTATCAATTTTAAGAAATCAAGAGTTGTGCCATGTTCCTGAATGTTCCTGAAGGTATTTAATGACTGATGCAAATTTTTCCATTTTTCTCAATTAACTTGTAATTCTAATAAAATGCTAGTGAAAACACTAGAGTTTTTTTTTTTTAATTGAGCAGATGGGAGAGATTAGAATATGTCAGCTTTCAATAAATAATAAAGCAGTTTATAATTTCATCTGAAACCGGAAAAATAAATAGAATGCACTGAAAAGAACACATGTAAAAATAATAATTGGAAGCAGATGTACATAAGATACTTGACAATATTAGTTAAACAAAACATATGATGATGAAAGCTGTTATGTCATTTGATTACATATTGATAAAGCAAGTCAAAATTATGGACATCTCTGAGATAACGTGATTAACAAGTGGCATAGGAAAATAATGAGAAACAAAGATCATTAAATAAGGTGCTGGGACATTTAGCTATTTTGAAAAATAGGTGCAGATACTTATTTCTACCTGCTTCAAACTGAATTCCATATTAAATAAGGTTGAAATATATGTAGCAATCTGTGAATCCTTTTAGGGATATAAAGTTGTGTTTAAGCATTAAACAGAAGAAATAAACTCTGAAGTAAAATCATTCAGCCACTGTGTCAGATATAAAGAAAACTATGAGGCATATATAATAGGTATTAATAAGGAGTGTAGACATATAACATCACAGAATTGAAATGTGCAGTGTAACAGGCAACGAAAATTCAAAAGTCATGAAAGGTCTCATTGTTAAAGGATCCAATATAATTTTAAACACCAGAGATGTGGAAGTGATTGGCAAAAGTTTTATCAAAAGATGCCAAAGAGTGAAATAAAATGAGAAGGATGAAGAAAAAAAACAGATGATGAGAGATTTATGTTATATAATACAGATTCACAGCAGCATGAACATCAGCTGAAAACATCAGGAAAAATATTAAACAGCATGGCATATTTTATCTTTTCTTCCCTTTTTTTTTTTTTTGAGACAGCTCTGTTGCCCAGGCTGGAGTGCAATGGCGCGATCCGGGTTCAGTGCAACCTCCGCTTCCTGGGTTCAAGCGATTCTCCCGCCTCAGCCTCCTGAGCATCTGGGATTACAGGCATGCGCCACAACACCCAGCTAATTTTTCTATTTTTAGTAGAGACGGGGTTTCTCCATGTTGGTCAGGCTGGGCTTGAACTCCCAACCTCAGGTGAGCCGCCTGCCTCGGCCTCCCAAAGTGCTGGCATTACAGGCATGAGCCACCTCATCCAGCCACATTTTATCATTGTAATTCAAATTTATGTATTCACAAATATTGTCAACTTTTCTAAGCTTTTTTATATTGTTCAGGGAAACATTTCATTTAGTCAATTTTTAGTCATGCATTTGAGATGACATATTTTTGAATGCCAACTATATAACATTACCTCAAAGCAATATATTCAAAGAATTATGACATACTTGTTCAGTAAGAGTCCTCTTGTTAAACAAAAGATATTGCACCAGCAGTAAATTCTACAACCGTTATCACAATAAACATAGCGCCATTGATATACATAAATATTTAATAGGAATATTAAGTAAAATGGCTAAAATTATTACGTATTTTCAGAGTGGACAGTAAATTCTGAATTTTTCATCCTCTGATGGCAACGTCCAAAATTAACATTTTCTTAAATTCAAAAACTATTTGTTTTTTACATTAAAATCACTCATTCTTTTTACTGGGTTGCAAGATGAATTTTAGTAATTTCTAGAAAAACACTTCTGTTATTTCTATGACAAGTATGACTTGAGCTCTCTTAGTAGATTAGTATATCTTGTCATTGACCAAAAAAATACTTATTTATTATAAGACCAACATGGTTTTTCTGAGACGTTTGAAGTAAATTATAAAAGGAGTTTAAGAATAAAGAACTCAGAAATAAAGCCATACATCTACAGTCATTTGATCTTTGACAAAGTTGACAAAAATAAGCAATGGGAAAAGGATCAATAAATAGTGCTGGAATGGCTGGCTAGCAACACTCAGAAAAAAGTAACTGCACTCCGTACCTTTCACCACATACAAAAATTAACTCAAGATAGATTATAAATTTAGTGTAAGACCTAAAACTATAAGAATTCTAAAAGAACAACTAGGAAATACCATTCAGGACATTGGACTCGGGAAATTGTGACTAAGTCCTGAAAAGCAATTGCAGCAAAACAAAAATTCACATGGGACCTAAGTAAACTGAAGAGCTTCTGCACAGCAAAAGAAACTATCAATAGAGTATATAGACAACCTACAGAATGGGGGGAAATATTCACCAACTATCCATCCAAAACCAAGATCTAACATCCAGAATCTATGAGGAACTTAAACAAATCAACAAGCAAAATAATAATAACCCCATTAAAAAGTGGGCAAAATACATAAACAGACATATCTCAAAAAAAGACATACTCATGACCAACAACATGAAAAAAATTTTCTACATCACTAATCATCAGAAACATGCAAGTCAAAACCATAATAAAATACCATCTCACAGCAGTCAAAATGGCTATTATTAAAAAGTCAAAAAGCAGTAGATGCTCATGAGGCTGTAGAGAAAAGGGAACACTTACATGCCTTTGGTAGTAATGTAAATTAGCTCAACTAGTATGGAAAATCGTTCAGACATTTCTCAAATAACTTAAAATATGGAAAGTCGTTTAGACATTTCTCAAATAACTTAAAAGAGAGCTACTTTTTGGCCCTGAAATCCTATTACTGGATAGGTAGTCAAAGTGAAATAAATCATTATACGAAAAATAAACATTCAATTGTATGTGCATTTCAGTGATATTTACGATAACAAAGACATGGAATCAAACTTGGTGCCCATTAACAGTGGATTGAATAAAGACAATGTGGAATACTACACAGTCATAAACAAAACAAAATCATGTCTTTTACAGTAATATAGGTGCAGCTGGAGGCCATAATCCTAAGAAAATTAATGGAGGAAGAGAAAACCAAATAGTGCACCTTCTCAATTTTAAGTTGGAGCTAAACATTGGGTACTCGTGGATGTAAAGATGGCAATAAGAGACACTGGGGACCACTAAAGGAGAGAATTAGGGAGGAGAGAGAGTTGTAAAAACTATTGTATATTATGCTCAATACCTTGGTGTCAGAATGACTTGTACTCCAAACCTCAGCATCATACAATAGATCCAGGTAAAACACCTGCACATGTACCTCTTGAATTGAAAATAAAAGTTGAAAAAATAAAAATAAAAATAAATTGAATATCTTATATAGCAGTGAAAATATAAAATGGTTGTCCATATTTTCATAGTTGTGATATAAATTATGAAATTAGAATGTAACATTAGCTTCCTGAGAGGAATGGCATGTTTTGATAGGATTATACCGTGTATAAAAATAGATAGATTTCCAGATATAAGTATTTGGCCTTCATTTTATTTTTGCATTAGTATTAACACTAAAATATGTCCAGCTAATGATGTTTTTATGATATCTCTGATACTAACACAACAGTATGTAAATGACAGTAGTAAATGACAGTTACTAGTAGTCATTTATTTTAAAAAATGAAAATCAGTAAATAGTCATCAATGAGGTTAACATTGTTACTCTCTATGACAAAATTTTATAAGTAAATATCAAAGTGAACTTGTAAATTAAGAGGATCAAGAATAAAACATTATCTTCCAGGTAAAAAGGAGTATATAAATACTTTTATAAGCCCTGTGATAATAAGTAATAAATGAAGATTTATCTTTTCCATCATATTGCAGATTTTACCACATAAGCTGACACTTTCAGAAGAGCAGATTCTCAATATTCTTTCAGATGATTTCTTGAATAAAAGTTACTTAAATCAAGTAGATTAGGAAATTATGTTCACAGTGAGATGTAATTAAATTTTTAATTCCTTTTTTATTTTACAAATATGTCCCCAAATTTGTTGGAATAATTGATGCTTTGTAAAATAAAATCTAAGAAACAAAATCACATTCTTAGCACTTACTCTTTTCTTCATTTAACATTAACCAATATCAGGCAAATATCTATACATGAATGACTGTAATAAACATATTCCATTATTTCTACTTAAGGAATCTGTCCTTCATTGTAAATTTCTGAAAATTAATTAGATTTAATGTTACTTCTCATTTGTATTTTAGTAGTATTTATTTTTTAAATACAATTTTATTTCTTTGTTTTTATTTTCATTACCATTATTATAATATGTGATGGTGGTTTTTTTTGTTTTGTTTTGTTTTTTGGTTTGTTTGTTTGTTTGCAGAAAAGTTTATAGGAAGCTGTGTTCCCTGTGCAGAATGATTAAACTCTGAGAAATCTAACTCAGAATATTCAGGTGACAAAAGTATTCTAAACACTGCTTTTATTTATTATCAATACTTTTTTTCTTCTGTATATTAAACCTTTATAATTGACTCTTCTTTTTCAGCTGCTAACTTCAATATCCTCCTAAATTCATATTTCCTTATCATTCAGAGTGATTTAAGTTAGCTGTAAGTTAAGTCTTTTATGTTGCTTTTTCTATCTTTAAAGAATTTCGAGATTTTTAATCAAATGACTATTCATGTAATAGAGCATTTTAAGCTTCCCAATTATCTTAACAAGTCTTTGGAACATTATTCTTATCACCATATATTCTAGTAAGATTCCAAGCTTGAAAATACAATTGCTCTCTGCCAAACTAAATGTAAAAAATATGTTGATTGCATATTTATGTTCTGCCAGAATGGCTTTGCAAAAGAACAGCCTTGCTATAAATAAAGGAACACTTTTGTAACATGGCTTTTTTATAATTTCAACTTTTATTTTACATTCATGAGGTATATATGCAGATATGAACATGGGTATATTGCATGAGGCTAAGGTTTCGATATGGATGAACTCATCATCCAGGCAGTGAGCGCGGTATCCAATAGGTAATTTTTCAGCCTTTTCTTCCCCTCTAACAGTCCCAGTGTCTATTTTTCTGTCTTTATGCCCATGTTGTCCATGTGTACCCATGTTTAGCTCCCACTTACAAGTGATAATATACAATATTTGGTTTTCCGTTCTTACATTAATTTGCTTAGGATTATGGCCTTCAGCTTCATCCATGTTTCTGGAAAGAACATTTTTTTGTTCATTTTTTATGGCTGTGTAGTGTCCTATGTTGTGTAGGTACCACATCTTCTTCATAGAGTCCACCATTGATGGGGCCCTGATTGACTCTGGGTCTTTGTTATTGTGAATAGTGCTGCAATGCACATACAAGTCCATGTGTGTCATTTGGTAGAATAATTCCATTTCCTTTGGGTACATACCTAGTAACGGGATGGCTGGGTTGAATGTTAGTTCAGTTTTAATTCTTTGAGAAATCTCCAAACTGCTTTGTACAATAGCTGAACTAAGTTACATTCCCACTAACAGTGTGTAAGTGTTCCCTTTTATCTGCAGCCTCACCAACATCTGCTATTTTTTTAAAATTTCTAATAGCAACCACTATGACTTGTATGAGATGGTATCTCAATGTGGTTTTGAATTTCATTTCACTAATGATTACTCATGCTGAAGTTTCGTTTTTTTTTTTATATATGTTTATTGGCCACATGTATGTCTTCTTTTGAGAAATGTCTGTACATGTCCTTGGCCCACTTTTTAACAGTATTATTTGGTTTTGGTTTGTTCCTTACACATTCTGTATATTAGATCTTCATCAGTTACATAGTTTGTGGACATTTTCTCCCTTTCTCTCTGTTGTCTGTTTACTCTGTTGATAATTTTGTTTTTCGTGTTTTGTTTTTTTTGACAGAGTCTCGCTCTGTTGCCCAGACTGGAGTGCAGTGGCGAGGTCTCAGCTCACTGCAACCTCCACCTCCCAGTTTCCAGCGATTCTTCTGTCTCTGTCTCCCAAGTAGCTGGGATTACAGGCACCTGCCACCACGCCCCGCTAATTTTTGTATTTTTAGTAGAGACGAGATTTCATCATGTTGGCCAAGCTGGTCTCAACCTCCTGACCTCAGGTGATCCATCCACCTCAGCCTCCCAAACCCAATATTTGGTTTTCCGTTCTTGCGTTAATTTGCTTAGGATTATGGCCTTCAGCTGCATCCATGTTTCTGCAACGATCATTATTTTGTTCATTTTTTATGGCTGGTCTCAAACTCCTGACCTCAGGTGATCCGTCCACCTCAACCTGTTGATGGTTTCTTTGGTTGTGCAGAAGCTCTTTAATTATATTTCACTTGTCAATTGTTTTGTTGTTGTTGCAATTGCTTTTGAGGACATAGTCATATATCCTTTCCTGAGGCTGATGCCCAGAATGGTATTTCCTAGGTTTTATTCTAGAATTTTTATATTTTGTATGCTTATGTTTTACATTTAAATCTTTAATTCATCTTGAGTTAATTTTTGTGTATGGTGAAAGATAAGGGTCCAGTTTTATTTATCCTCATAGGGATAGCCAGCTATTCCTGTGCCGTTTATTAAATAGGGAGACATTTCCTCATTGCTTTTTTTTTTTTTTTTTGACTCTGTTTAAAATCAGATGGTTGTTGTGTGGAGCTTAATCTGGGGTTCTCTGTTATGCTTCACTGATCTATATGTCTGTTTTTGTACTAGTTTCATGCTGTTTTTGTTATTGTAACTTTATAGAATAGTTTAAAGTCAGGTAATGTAATACTTTTGACTTAATTCTTTTTGCTTAGAATTGCTTTGGTTACTCAGGCTCTTTTCGAGACTTCATCTCTACAAAGAAAAAGTGATAATAATTAAACCTTAGCTGAATGTGATGGCACATGTCTTTAGTCCAAGCTACTCAGGAGGTTAAGGCAAGAGAATTGCTTGAGCCCAGGAGTTTGAGGTTACAGTGAGCTACAGTCACACCACTGCACTCCGATGTGAGTAAAAGAGTGATACTTTGTCTCAAAAAAAAAAAAAAAAGTTGCTATGTGACAGATATAAAGTTTCAGTTAGGCGTCACCCCTACCCACATACAGTGTCATAATTTTCTCTCTAACACATATTGTGAACTGAGGTGGCTGGTAGGAGTGTGTACGTGTGTGTTATTGTCCTGCAATGCTTGGTTTAGCTACATACAGTTTTCTGAAGTCACTAGTGTTTCTCATCAATGAAATTACATACAAGCAAAATAAAATATTGTGTTATGTTAAAATTGTTTTTAATAAACCAATTGTGTTTGAAGAAAAAAAAAAATAAAGTTTCAGTTAGGCAAGATTAACAAATTCCAGATATCTACTCTACACCATCCTGCCTATAGTAAAAAAAAAAAAAAATACTATATTGTACTGCATTGTACTCTTAAAATATTGTTAAAAGAGTGTATCTCATGTTACATTTTCTTACTATGCCAAAAACAAAAGTTTAATGAGAGTCAATCTACTGAAAACATTGAATAGCACCCATTGAATGAAAGAAACAAAAACCCCTATCTTCGCATGCAGTGCAAATAGCAGATGACTATTCCAACAAAAATGATGTTGATCATAATGATCATGATGAAGCTAATATTTATTAAATGCCTGCCACATAAATGGCTTTGAGTAATAGAAATAAATTATATATTTATGTGCATGTATTTATTTCATTTTTTTATGCTTATGTTTATATTCTTTTATATGAATTTAATCTTTGCAAAAAGCTAATGGAATATGCCATTTACTCATTTTATAAATCAAGTTACAGAAATTTAACCTTAATAGCTACAGATTACATGATGTCATGTATAGAAAAACTTAATACTACACCATAAAACCCCACTTAGAACTGGTAAAAAAGATAAATTCAATAATGTTGCAGAAAAGGAAATCAACATACATTCAATTGAGATTGAAATTTAATTTATAATAGCTACAAAAATAAAATACATAGAAAGCAATTTAACCAACAACGTGAAAGATCTCTACAAGGGAAAATGGAAAAATACTGATGAAAGAAACTGAAAAGGACACATAGACACAAATAAAAAGACATTCCATGTTCATGAATTAGAAGAATCAACATTATTAAAATGACCACACTACCCAAAACAACTGCCAGATTTGATGCCCTCTCAATGCCAATGGAATTCTTATCAAAAATTTAAAAAGCTAAAATTTGTGTAGAACCACAAAAGATCCCAAATATCCAAAAGAACAAAGCTGAGCAAAAAGAACAAAGTTGCAGGCATAATATCACCTGACTTCAAAATATATTATAAAGCAATAATAACCCAAACAGCATAGTAATGTTATAAAAACAGACACGGAGGCTAACAGAATGGAGTAGAGAACTGTGAAGAAAGAAGTTCACATATTTACAGTCAACGGATTTTCAATCAAGGCACCAAGAACATACACTGAGGAAAGGACAGTTTCTTCAAAACATGGTGCTGGAAAAACTGAATATCCATATTCAGAAGAGTGAAACCAGAACTCTGTCTTTCACCACATACAAACATCAATTCTAAATGGAGTAAAAACTTAAATGTAAGACAAAAATATGTAAAATTAAACAACTGAAAGAAAACATAGAACATTGGTTTGGGAAAATATTTTATGGGTAAGACTTCAAAACCACAAGCAACAAAGGCAAAAATAGACAATATATTAAACTAAAAAACTTCTGCAAATCTAAGGCGACAATCAAGAGAATGAAGAGAGGCAGCCTATAGAACAGGAGAAAATATCTGAAACTATTCATCTAACAAGGGATTAATATCTAGAATACACAATAATCTCAAATAATTCAACAGCAAAAAACAAATACACCAATTTAAAAATGGGAAAGAAATCCAGACAGACATTTTTCAAAAGAAGACATGCAAATGGCCAAGAAGAATATGTGACAATGCTCCAAATCACTAATCATCTGAGAAATGCAAATAAAACCAACATTGAAATATCATCTCATTCCAGTCAGAATGACTATTATCAAAAAGACAAAAAAATAACAAATTTTGGTGAGGATGCAGAGAAAAGAAAACTCTTTTACATAGTTAGTGAAAATGTAAATTAGCACAACAATTATAAAAATAGTATGGAGGTTTCTCAAAAAACTAAAAATAGAAGTGTTATATGATCCAGCAAGTTCTCTAGTGGGTACTTATTAAAAGAAAGCAAGCAGGGAAGAAAGGAAGGAAAAGGAAGGAAGAAAATCAGTATTTCAAAGAGAGATCTTTACCTCCATGTTTATTGCAGGACTATATACAATAACCAAGGACAGCCTAATTGTCCAACAACAGATGAATGGATAAAGAAAGTATGGCACATATACGTACTAGAATATGATTGAGCCATAAAAAACATCCTGTAATTCATGACAAAATGGATGAGCTTGGAGGACATTGTTAAGTGAAGTAAGTCAGGCACAGAAGGATAACTATGGCATGTTCTCATTATATGTGGAAGCTAAAAAATATTGAATTTACAGAAATAAATAGTAAAATTGTAGTTATTATAGTTATTAGAGGCTGGGAAGGGTGGGGGCAGGTGAAAATAGGGAGAAGTTGGTTAACATAAAATTACATCTATACAGAAAGAATAAGTTCTAGTGTTCTACAGCATTATAGGATGACTATATGTATTTGCCTGTTCTCACGTTACCCAGGAAACCATTTTTTCCTTCTAGGCCTTTGGGCCTATGATAGGAGGGGCTTCCATGAAGGTCTCTGACTTGCCCTGAAGACATTATCTCCATTGCCTTGGTGATTAACATTTGGCTTCTCATTACTTATGTAAATTTCTGCAGCTGACTTAAATTTCTGCCCAGAAGATGGGGTAGAATTTCTGTTCTATGGCATCATCAGACTGCAAATTTCCCAAACTTTTATGCTCTCTGATCTCTTGAATGCTTTGCTACTTAGAAATTTCTTCTGCCAGATACCCTAAATCACCTCTCTCCAGTTCAAAGTTCAACAGATATCCAGGTCAGGGGCAAAATACTGCCAGCCTCTTTGCTAAAACATAGCAAAAGTCGCATTTATTCCAGTTCCCACCAAGTTCCTCATCTTGATCTGAGGCCACCTCAGCCTGAACTTCATTATTTATTGCACTATCAGCAATTTGGTCTAAACCAAGCTTCTAGGAAGTTGCAAACTTTCCCACATCCTCCTATCTTCTGAGCCCTCTAAGTCTCTAGGAAGTTCTAAACTTTCTCACATTTTTCTATATTTTTCTGAACCCTCGAAACAGTTTCAACCTCTGCCTGTTACCCAGTTCCAAAGTTGCTTCCACATTTTCTGGTATCTTTGCAGCAGCACCCCACTCTACTGGCACCAATTTACTGTATTAGTCCATTCTCATGCTGCTAATTAAAGACATACTTAAGACTGGGTAATTTATAAAGGAAGCAGGTTTAATGGACTCACAGTTCAGCATGGCTGGGGAGGCCTCAGGAAACTTACAATCATGGTGGCCAGGGAAGCAGACACGTGCTTCATCACATAGTGGCAGCAAGGAGAAGTGCCAAGCAAAAGGAAGAAAAACGCCTTATAAAACCATCAGATCTAATGTGAACTCACTATCATGAGAACAGCATGAGGGGAACCACCCCCATGATTCAACTGTCTCCCACTGGATCCTTCCCTTGATATGTGGAGTTTATGGGAACTACAATTCCAGATGAGATTTGGGTGGGGACCCAGCCAAACCATATCACTATAGTTAACAATAATTTATTGTATTTTTTCTAATAGCTAGAAAAGATGATTTGGAATGTTTCCAACACAAAGGAATGATAAATATTTCAAGTGATAGATATACCAATTACCCCAGTTGATCATTATACAATTTACAATGTATTGACGTATTACTCTCTACCCTATAAATACATGAATTATTACATATGAATAAAATTTATAAAAATAAACAAAAAACAGTTACACATTTTTGAGCCCATATTTGAACTCAGTCTAACCTAGAATTTTCACTCATAGCAACCAGGCTATAAGTAAGCAAACCAATGATATTGGGGTGTCCTAGTTCGGGTGTGGAAAAGAAGTACAACTCTATCCATTATTCTGTCTCCACCAATCTAATTTGCTGAATTACCAACCTTTCCCAAAAGTAAAATAAGCAAACAAAAATATTAAAATAAATTCCAGTAAATAATAAAATCTTGCAAAATAAAAAAAAAATCAAAATGTTAAATCAGCCCCAACAGAAAGATGAATATATGTAACAAAAATATTTTTAGTTCTAGTAGATAATTTAAATCAGGTTAGACTTAAGACTTGTACTCTCTATTGCAACTGTAGTTGCAATAACCTTAATTTCTGAGTTGAATTTCTGAAATAATGTATTAGAAAAATAATCTTTATGTAGTCAAGATCTTAATTGTCCATATTTGAGATACATCAAACCCCAAGATTTAATATAGAGCACAAATAAGTAGATTTCATTTTTGAGAAGTTATTCTAATCAAATATATCAATTAGAAAGTTAACCTGAAAGCCTGAAATGCAGAGGAAATGTCTTGGATTTGGGAATTTTCTGAATGTATATGTATTTAAGCCATGTAAATGGGACGGATCACTTGGGGAGGGAAGATATACAAAGAGAGAAGATGGTTAAGAGGCCAGGTAGAGCATATGCTAGTAGCACAATAGAGAAAGGGCCTGAGAAGTCATCAGAAAACAGGAATACACGGTGCACCAGAAGAAAGACAGGCAGGATGACTTTAAAAGGAAGAAGAGGACAGTCATGTCAACTGAGGCTGAAAGGTTGAAGAAGAAAATAAATAGAAGTTTTCACTGCATGTGATGAAATAAAAATCATTTGTACATGGGTAAGTATAGTTTCTGTTGTATGTTAGAAGTGGAAGCAACCATCCAGTGGTAATTATTCTGACTTTTAACATGCTGTATACATTTACATCTAAGCACCCACCAATTCCTACTCTATGCATCTCCTAAATAAGTCAATAATTTCTATCTCTGCTACCAGTGCCTTCATTCAGATCCCCATCCAACAGCATAAAGATATTCTAGCACTTTCTTAATTTTTAAACCATGCTCCAGTCTTGCCTTCCTCTAACATATTCTCTGGATAATTATCAGTGATCTTTCTTACACTAATACACTGATACAATCTATTACGCAAGCATAATCAATGCCTATAGAACAAACGTCATGCTTCTTAAAGGCACTTTATTGCCAGCTATCTTCTGGCCTCTCAACCTCTCTATTGCCATAACTGTGCATGTTTGTTCTGCCTTAAAATTTTCAAGTCAGCCAGGCATGGTGGCTGCAATCCCAGCACTTTGGGAGGACAAGGCGGGAGGATCATGAGGTCAGGAGATGGAGACCATCCTGTCTAATACGGTGAAACCTCGTCTCTACTAAAAATACAAAAACATTAGCCAGGCATGGTGGCGGGCACCTATAGTCTCAGCTACTCGGTAGGCTGAGGCTGGAGAATGGCGTGAACTCGGGAGGCGGAGTTTGCAGTGAGCCGAGATAATGCCACTACACTCCATGCACTCCAGCCTGGGCTACAGTGTGAGACTCCTCTCAAAAAAAAAAAAAAAAAAAAAAAGAAGTTTCAAGTTTCAAGTCAAACAACCATTGTATTTTTTTGCCCACCAGGCTGTTTCTCCCTGATATGTCTTTGATCATGGAGGCCATTTACATAGACTATCTTCACCCCTTTCTTTACTCACTGTTTACCTTTTACACTTGAACTGATACTTAAAGAATTAGTTGTGTTCCTTGTAAAAGCCAATCTTTCCTCAAATCTTCATCTACAAGATTGTTCTTTAATGATACTTTCTGTAAATCTCTGTCATTGAAAATAAATGAGAGAATTTGATTGGTTTTAGTTCCTTTATCTCATTCCTTGAGTGTATAGCTACTGATTTATCTTCAGTCACTAGTATAGTGCCAAAATTTATCAGGAGCTCAACAAATATTGAGTGATAAATGGGTAAATAATAATTGCCCCATTTGGAGATGGTATATAACAAAAGCCTAGAGACATTATTTAGGATGGAATTTAAAATAGTGAGGCATGAGGAATAAAGAGAACAAAACCAATGCAAAAAAAATTTCATACATCCCCAATATATTTATGAGTTGCTGTAGTAATGTTAACACAATTTTATGTTGATGGTTATTTATTCTTCCTACTTCCTTTTAAGCAGTTTACAAATATAATCAAATGTTTTTTATTTACAAACTGAATCAAATATCCATTGCCTTAAATAAGTAGAAAAAAGAGAATTAAAACACTTGAATTTCTATCATTTCAGATAGCTATGAAAAACTATGCATTTTAATGCCTTTCATATATAAAATAATATGACCCAATTTATTCATATTCTACTCAGTAAATTCAATTGTACATAATAAAAAAAGGAAATGTAAATAGCTTTTCAAATGGTTTATTTTAGATCTGAGTTAAAATCGAATAAATATAAATTGTATTTTTCTTGTGTATCTTATGATTTTCTATCATAAAATCGTTTCTTGTATATATCCTTTCAATTAAAGTTAATTACTTATTTTATTATAGTGAACATTTGATTCAGTTTCTATTTCACTAAGACAATTTCAATAAAAGTAAAAAACATAGATTGTCTTGCCAAGCATGAATCCAGCCTATTATACAGAACATTTCTATGAAGCCAATATTCAAAAGGAAGTAAAAATTGCTTAGTTTATTCATGATACTGTATGTGTTTTCATTACAGTGCAAGCGAATTTATCTCTCAAGCATTTGGAGGTTAATGGTCCTGAAAGTACGTATGAGAAGCAACATTCTGACAGTTTCAGAAGCCAGGAGACTATTTAGAAAAAGATAAATACAATACTAAAATTCATTGCTGCTGTTCAGTATCTGTGGCTTTCAATATGCAATCAATTTTATTATCAAAATTATAATATGTCCAACTGGTCATTGCCTCCTTCATTTTACTGCCTATAAGAATTTTACACATCTTCTTTCTAAATTAGAAAATAATAATAATTAATAAAAGTTGTTTATAATTAAGGTAGGAGTCCTGTCCCAGCCATATTTTAACTGGTAAATATGTAACGCTTATATATCACTCTTCTAAGTGCATAGATATTATTTCGCTTTAATATAAATCATGTTTCATTCACATTCAAGAGACTTATTTAGATACACCAGCTTTCCCCTTAAATAGAGCATAGCTTTAGATTTAATAGTCTCGATATTTTTCAGATAAGAAATACCTATTTAGACAAAAGCAAGACAAAGTTCAAGATTATATAGAAAGAATATGAAGTCCAATTGCATCTCTTACTTACTGAATATTTTAGCTTCCTTGACTGGGAATAGTCACATAAAATACTTCACATAGATATATATTTTTGTAATTTATTTTGAGAAAGAAAAGTAAAAGTAAAATTGCTGAGTCAAATAAAAAGCAGGTGTTTTATTTCCTGAAAAACTAGTAAACAATTTTCAAATTGGTTGTACCATGTTACATTTCCACCATCAATATGTAAACATTCCAGTTGCTTCACATCTTTAACATTTAGTATTGTCCTTTTTTTCAGTTAATACAGTTATTGGATCTACAGTGGCATTTCTTTGTTAGTTTCATTTGCATTATTTACTGACATATTAGGCTGAGCATCTTTCGTGCGGATATTGGCCTTTGGACCATCTTTTTTAGAGATGTGTGTGCCCAAATGATTGTCCATTTTTATTAATTGTCTGCTGTTTATTGTGTTCTGAGAGTTCTTTTTAAATGCTGGATATAAGACTTCAATCAGGTACTATGTTTTAAAATATTTTTTTCCAGTCTGTTGATTACTTTTGTCATTTATTTAAGAAGGTATGTTAAAGAGCTAAAGAGCAAAAGTTTGAATTTGACAAAATTAACATATCAATGTTTAATTTGGGGGAATTGTATTTTTTATATCCTAAAAAATACACAAGAAATCTTTCCTAAGCCAAGGTCATACATATTTATGCTATGTTTAATTCTAGAAATTTTATAGTTTTTCTTACTATTTTTTCCTTTTACAGACAGGCATTCACTCTGTTGTCCAGTCAGGAGTGTAGTAGCATAATCATTGATCACTGCAGTCTCCAAATCCTGGGCTCAGCTCAAGTGATCCTTTCACCTCAGCACCCTGAGTATCTAGGACTGCACACATGTGTAACTGCACTCAGCTATTTTTTTGTACAGTCTCACTGTATTGCCCAGGCTAGTCTCGAACTACTGGTCTCAAATAATCCTTCCACCTTGGCCCTCCAAAGCACTTGTATTATAAGCATCAGTTTACAGTTTGAAGCTTTGCATTTAAGTCTGTGATTCATTTTGAGTTAATTTTTACAGATGTTTTGACTTATGGATCAAAGTGCATTGAATGCAGAAGGATATCCTTTTTTCCCAGCATAATCTGTGGAAAAGACTCCATTCACGGACACAGATGAAGGTAAAGAAAAACAACCCAACAACCCAAATCTTACTTCCAAACAGCAAAAGGATTTTCTTGAACCTTCTGGGTAACTGAGGTCACAAGGCAACCAACTGGACG